>NC_051123.1:6135105-7335105 GCF_014839805.1 Manduca sexta
TATAAAAACAATTGTTTTATTGTAGGGTTCCATCAAGTATTTTGCTTCCCAAAAGGGTTCCGTCATTTAAAAAGTTTGAGAACCACTGATGTATACGATACATAATCTACTACTATAGTACTGGTAGACAACATCTAATCCGTGCTTAATTTATTTGTTTTCCAGGGGACATGTGGTATGGTTTTTGCAAGTACCACGCTTATACGAAAGGGGATGGCAACCGGGGAAGCAGAATGGCCGTGGCATATCGCTCTTTACCTCACCGAGGTAGGTAACAAGGGCATTTAATTTAATGTAATCTACCATCAATTATGAACTATTCGTGCTAAAATACGAATTTTACACTTCTGCTTTAATTCGAAATCCAACACATAGGCACAGTGTATTGCGCCTGATATAGTAGATAATATGTAGTCCACGTATTGAAATCGTTATCAGAATGATCTCAGTTTAGCGGTAACTAGTCATGCTCTCGCGACGATCTGCAGTGTATGACATGCCCCGAATCCCGCGCCTTTATTACTCAAAAAAGTGCTCATACGAGTGTAACTGTTGTATATAATAAGTACTAGCTTTTGCTCTTGTTTTTTGCCGTAGATTAAAAATCATATTAAAATACATGTTATAAAACTACCAAATGCACTCAATAACTCTTACTTACAGAACACGGACAATGCATTCACCTGCGGAGGTACCCTGGTATCGCATCTTCATATCATCACGGCAGCGCACTGCGTCACTCGGAAGGAATCGCGTCGGATCTGGGACATAAACAGATTCCACGTGTTGCTAGGGGAGAACACAACTTGGAGGGATCAGCCGAAGGCGCCCAGTTACGATTTGTAAGTAATTGTTCCTGCGTAATATGCCACCTATATCTATGTGGCATTTTTATATATTTATCTGGCATCCCTGGTTGAACTCTAGCAACACGAGTCGCACTGTAGTAACACAGATACGCTTCATAGACATACAAGCGCACGCGCAAGCTGTCGTCATCGTTGCTCAATTAAATATACATCATATATGATTCACGAAGAATCCCACATCTATACTTAATATTATAAAGCTGAAAAGTGTGTGTTAAAACGCGCTGATTCTAGAAATACTTAACCGATTTTGTTTTTGTTTTTTTATTAATAAGAATCTACACTACCTACTACTGAATGTTATAGGAAAATTTTCATCCCGGGAAAATACCTATCTCGGAAAAGCTGTTTGACGCGAGTCAAGCCGCAGGCAAGAGCTAGTCTATATTAATGAAGTATAGCTAATACGCCCACAGTTTACCAATATATGTTACGTTATTTATAAGACTAGCTTTTGCCCGCGGCTCCACCCGCGATATAAAGATTTTCAGGCTAAAGTTTTCCGTTATAAAAGTAGTGGTTTCCCGAGAGCCTATATTCTTCCCAGGGTCTCAAACTGACTCCATACAAATTTCATCTTAATACGTTGGGTAGTTTTTGAGTTTAACACGTTCAGGCAGACAGATGCAGCGGGGGAATTTGTTTTATAATATATTTTTTAAAACTTTTTAAGAGGAACAATCCCGTCATAGTTGCATAACTTTAACCGTTTACGCAGCGCACGCAACGGAACTGCACTCCGCGAACAAAGGGCTATCCAACGCAAAAATATTTTTTCAGTTTGGACCGGTAGTTCCTGAGATTCGCGCGTTCAAACCAATGACTAAATATAAAGAGGACAGGCCTCAAAAGTTAGCTATATGAATAAGTTATATTTATGTTAGGGAAATCGACGCAGAATTGTCAATATATATGTCTATCTCTTTTACTCAAAGCTTATTTGGAACGCAACAAAAAACGACAAAAATAATTGCTTTCTTCGCATATGGCACTATTTCGTTTACTTCAACACACTGGGACCGCCTTGCGGCAGAAACGCTCATTTTATGCTGGCCAGTCGGCAAGTACATGTAGTGTCAGACGATGTAAACAAATCTTCATAAATATTGAATTTAAAGTAATATAATCATATTCTCAATTGTTCAGTGTGTTTATTAGTGTATTTGTTAAGTTTCGAAAATGACTCAGTGTTGTGTGAAAGGATGCAAATCGAATTCACGCAAGAAAGACCCCGAAATATATTTTCATAGGTTAGTAACTGTTTTTACCGAAAATTAGCAAATATCTTTGTATAATTACTTTTTGGATGTGTTTTTATCAATTAAAATGATATGTGGATCTGGTTTGTTAAGCTTTGGACCCTTTTAGGCGTGATTTATACACATTAAAATCATTATGTTTGTTTACACACGAGCTTAGGGATGGGTGGGTGGATTTGTTTAGAAATTATTGATATCGATATTTTAACAGACGCCCGTTTATCAGTTACGGTTTTTGTCTTTGGAAAGAATGTTAGAGCACACATCAATATTGTATTATTCAGAACGACAAACTAAGTGAAATTAGAATATTTTTTAAGATAACCAAAAAATTTAAAAACCAAGGCAAAATGAATTGAGAATATTGAGCGACGTGATTGGAATCCTACACCAAATACATATTTCTTTACATTTTGAGAAGATATGCATAAACCACACGTTTAATTAACGCGAGTAAAGATAACTGTTTTCCAACAATATTCCCGATAAGTAAAATAGTAATGATTATTATACTTCACCTAATAGTAATATTACTTTAATATATTGCTATGAATAAAATTAGAATTGTTACATAAAAGAATAGATAAACATAAAAGAAACAACATAAAGATGAAATGTAAGATATATTTTTACAATTGGCGGTCTTATGTTTCGAGCAACCTTTGCATGCACGGAAATAGATACATAATCATATTGTTGTTATTGCAAATAATTATTATAATTGATTATCTTAACCACCATTTTTACGGTCATTGATTTTAGTTTGCTGAACCATAGTTATGTTTCTCGATCAAAGAGCATAATAATAAAATAAAATAAAACCAACCAAATAATTGCTGGCTACGCTATCTTATTCCATTTATCATGTATTAAATAAATATCTTAATCTGTAACTTAAAGTTTTAGCAAGGAATAGTGCAACATACAAATATATATCAAACACAACTGGATGTTTGTCACAACAGGTACTGCTTTGTTTAACAATTGTTACTTATAAATCAGTTTCAGTGTGTTTGTTTACATTATGGTTTGTTATATTTATATTATGGTAGATCCTAACCCCTTTCGTATTTGATCTTTTTGGGGCTTGTTTGTCTCTCTTAATTCTTCGATGTCGATACAAAATTTTCGGTACTAGCATATCACTATTGTAAGGGGCGGAGTCGGCACCATTTTGTTCATGAAATGTGCCGCATGTCACGTGACCATATTACCCATCCTCTATACTTCTTTTATCATTGGTTCAAACAAACGAACAAACAAACTCTTCAGCTTTATATAATAGTATAGATATGATGGTATTATACTAGTATTATGAGACATGTATTAGTTCTGCGACATAATGGGCAGTACTTTGTAATTCAGTTAGGTTTTATCATGTAATTAGCAAATAAGATGCTTATTTGCTAATTAGATGATGCGGCCGAGCGGTGATACGTCTTTGTGTAATAAATAATGTTTTTGTTTTTCTAGTTAAGTAATATAGATATCCATGATGACTACAATCCGAACGGGCAGCTTCGTGACATTGCAATTTTGACGATGAAAGATTATGTTGCCTACAGCAAATGGATTCAGCCCGCTTGTCTCTGGCCCGAGGAGACGAAAGCGTTGGACAACGTCGTAAACCAAATAGGAATAGTATGTGTTAAGTGACAACATACATAATATTTATTTTAAATGCTTTATTCTTTTTAATATTATTTTAAGTACTTCTTATCGTAAATGCCAGGTTATTAAAAATGTTTGAATATTTAGAATTATGACGTTTGTTCAAACTAAACGCAAGAACCGTTAAACGATACGTTCGTATATTAATGGAACTTAAATTTAAAACTGTTAAAATTAAAAGCGAATTGGAGTCAAATTTTTTGCAAAATGTGGAGTTTTCTGTAATTTCTAACTTTAAAAGTAACAGGATCGATTGGCATAAAAAAAATGATTTTGCACTTGCCCTTTTTCTTACCGAGTTACATATTTTCCAAAATTTATGAATGTAGATCTTAATATTTTGAAAAATGATGGACAGTTAGGTTTAGTTGAGGTAACGGACCATACTGCCGCATCAAAATCCACCCTGTACATTATCGCCTTTATTTTAGGTAGTCGGATGGGGCAATGATGGCAAGAAAACTAGTGTATCAATTCTGAATAAAGTCAGCGCGCCAGTAGTAGACAACTTGACTTGTTTGAAATCCCTCCCCTGGTTTTACAATAAGTACATCTCGGATTTCACCTACTGCGGCGGTTTCGGTAATGGTCAGTATATTTTTAGTTTTTTTCCTATTAACGTACCAATAATTTGATTAGATGTTTATGAAAACAGCATCTACGTACACTTACGGCCAGATTTGAACCTTTCCGACGAAGCTACCTCAGTAACAGTAGTAAGGAGCTCCCAAGTTTAAAGTCCCTCTTGCCCTATACCTACATTAAACTAGGCTAGCACCTAAAAGGTTCCACTGCCCTGTAGGGCACCCAACACATTTTGATTAGGGCCGGGCGCCACTGGTTCTAATGCTTCGGCCTGGGAACTTCTGAAGGCCTTCAGCAGTGGACATTCTGTGGCTGTTGATTAAAGCTTATGAGTTTGTGGTATGTTTTTGTATCTGCATAGCGACATAGAGTACAAAACTCTCCAGAGAGGTCTACGTAAGTGATGGTGTTCCGAGATCAGGCTGTCTATATCCAGCTTGGAAGCTGGAGTATTTTTTTTGTCTGGGACAGGATTATCATATTTCGTCAGTTGACTTTATTTGACCGACACTCCACTTACCATCAGGTGTAGTGAACTTTGTCATACTGGTATAACAGTTCCTAAGCCCGAGCCTCCCCCAATAACATACGACATGATACTTTTCTACAATCATTAACTAATAGTAAACAAAACAAAATATAGAACTGACATTAACATGTGATAAAGCTTTTGTCAAACAGCGTACAGGATGGGACGACACGACGCTGGCGCTCAACTCTGTGAAATCGAGGCACCAACCCCGACGATTATATGTGGCATATACGTATTCTATATACTATATAATAACTTACTTTATTGCAACAAAACTAACACAGAAATAATAACATTGAGAATTACTTAGACAATAATTGACCTAAGTATTTCAATAATTGCCCATTATCACATTACAACTGTTCACATCTAGCGCCGTCAGCTTTTTGACCAAAGCTTTAATCTATCGCTAGACTTATTTTTCTATTAGCGTACAAAATCGTAGAAAAGCATCCTTGTATGCGGCCCCTGATAGACATACTGGTGATGTGATACTGTGAGTGATATCAACACGTTATTTCTTTAAACATTAACAGTCTTACTTATGAAAATCTCGCAAAGCTATGCTTAGTTAAAACACAAATTTACTCGATCAGCTGTAAGTCAAAACCCGCCATATTGCCTCTAAATAAGGTTTAAACTAGGAAACCGGTGATTTTTGACAGCTATTTAAGCAATTCTTAACCACCTATTAACGCTAAAACAAGTTTATAAGTAAGACAGTTAAGTTCCAGATCATTTGTTCTTTTACCTAAAATATATTTCTTATGGCAGGTTCTGCGCCCTGTAATGGAGACAGTGGTGGAGGGATGATGTTCAAATTGGGGCAGTCGTGGTTCCTTCGAGGCTTGGTGTCAGTAGCAGTGGCCGACGAAAACAGGCTCTGCGACCCTAATCATTACGTAGTTTTCACAGATGTGGCACAATTCCTACCTTGGATTAAAAGTATCGTTACTGATTAGAAATAGTATGCTCATATTAATAAAAAAAAACGAATGCAAGGACGTCACTTTGATCACCATCAAGAAAATAAATAGTGCTGTAATCATAGAATAATTAAGATGGAACGACAGCATAAAACATCAACCATCTTTGTCAAAATAGAAAATTATTACCAATTTATATTTGGTTGAATTTATATATTAATGTTAAAAAAAATAAAAAAATATGATGAGCATTTACAAAGTCATTTTATATTTTGAGCAAAGTAGCGTGTTTGCACTGAAAATGCTCAATTTGTATGTAGTTGTATATATTTATAAACTCAAATACAGACTGAACAATTATAGGATGTATGCACATTTTATATAAAAAATAATCTATGTAACTCAAATATTTCATTAATTAACACCCACTCCTATATTTTAAAACAATATCTAAAGAATAATTTTCAACGGGCAAGTAAATATAAATTCATACTAGGAACAATGTTGTGGTGTGTTACTGACGAATTCACTCATATAAATTTGTTAAGATCTCCCATGAATAAAAGTACTTAAATAAACAATGCGATATGTGACCAACACATCTGATGTACTTTAAAATATTCATGGCAGCTATACAAAATACACCGTTTGTGATTTTCCGAAATTTTGCTCCGGCAAAAACACGCCTGGTGTATGCGTCCACATCCTTTTACTTTTTTTAACACACAGCGTTCCTGGTATGTTACTGAACAATGGCCTGATAAAACGTTTCTAGAATATCATTTTTTTTTAATCTTAACTCGTGTAATAATAATAAAAATTATACTTGTAATTTTACATGACAGTGATAAAATAGGACATGTTTTTTTATCTTCAACAGCTTGGAGGTGCAAGTGTTAAGTGTAAGTATATTGAAACAACATAGATAATATTATGTTATATTTTTTAAAATAAAAGCAACTTAGGTAACATAAACAAATACCCAGACTTTTGATAATTACAGCAAACAAATTCAAAAGTAAGTAATGGGAAAATTTACAAACCATTTTGAAAGGAGATACAAACGATTAAAAATTAAAGTATTTTCAAGGGTAGGGTCCGTTTCACCGCTGACTAAAAAAATTGAGCAATTGTGTGAAATGCATGACGTAAACTAGAAGCACATTTTTGGGCCGTGTTTTCGTAGAACCCAAACCTTTAGTACCTAATAACCAGAATTTCTATATTACATATTTCAGGGAAGAAGAAAATCTAAATAACCTACTTTTAAAATAATACTATTATTAGTCCTGTGAAGTATTTACACTATACACTACACTGACAATAATAGAAAAATTCCAACACAATTCCTACAAAGTTCTAATACTAAAACTGATTTTTTCCTCACATCAGTTGTTTTATTTTTCTCATTTCAAAAGCTCTAAGCTGTATTCACGGACCAAAAAGAAGTCTTAGTTATGGTGCCTCGTGCAACATTAATTCATTGACCTGCTAAGTCGACCTATCCTTTCTAGCCAATCTTAAATGGCCATCTTTTGAACTGCAATAAGTAGAGGATTGTGTTTGTCTAATAATTTGTTTTTATCGCGAATATAATATCAATTCATACCAGAAAGAAATTTAGCATTGTACGAAACTCGGAGTGTACGAGTTCAACTTACATTAACCGGTTTTTAAATGTAACAGCTTTTAAAAATTTATAGCAAATACGATGGAGACCGAACCAGTTTAGCAGATTTTCGGAGGCGTAAACGAAAAACTTTTCGTGAACGCCAAACGTAAATGCGGATTTTAACTATAATGTGATCTAAAAATATCTACTAAAACCACTATTAACATAAAGTCGTGTTTAAGGAAGTGAGGCGTATAAAATATATTGTATTTGAAAAAAAAATATAAATAATTTATCCAACTTTATAGTAAATTTAAACTTTCATAACACTCTGTCATAGTTTATTCAAATTTATAAAATATACACGTTTTGCCAGCGGTGAAAGTTTACAAAAAAAAAAACAATATTACGTATAAACAAACGCAATATAAACTAAACCAAAACTCCTCGTGAAAGAATTAAAACAAATTATCAAATCTCCATTTAAAAACCTTAACTCTGGCATGGGGGAAATATTTCCTCATTTTAAAGGAACTTGTAAACGACCAATATTTCCACGGCAATGGTTAGCAATGCTCGGCGACACAATACGTATCTTTCTCACTCTTAATTATCAGAAGATGTATTAATAATATTAAATATGGCCATTACATTTCGTAAAATTGCCAAAATTTAACACCTTGCCAATAAATATGTCTGCCATACATTGACGTAAAAATATTGACCAATTACAAATTTCCTAAGGAAATATGAGGAATTAAATTGGGCGACACAGACGGCCAATTCATTCATAGGCCAAAACTTTATTTCATTATCAATTATCGACAATACATCTTATCGCCATTGCAATCAATGGTACTCTATTTTTTTTTATATGATGATAAAAATATACCATTATCTTGCCAAAGCCGTTATAACTGTCTACACAGTTTTTTTAGTCATCCGACTTTGTAAATAGTGTTACCACTAAAATTGTGAGATGTATACATATTAAAAATATCAATATCATGAGCTGGCTAAAGGGATATAATGATACACGTCAAAAGTGTTTAAAGATCAAAGTACTCGTACCCGAATGTTTGCCAATATTTATTCTAATAAAATGATGTTAAAATATATATTAACTTAATTCGTTTTTGAATGTTTTTTATCATCTAGTGTCTCATTTAACAATGTTCTGGTACTTTTAAAAAGGGATTGAAGCAATTTTTCCTATTTATAGAAAATGAAATTCTAAATAAAAGTTCGACAATAAATTAAAAAAATAATAAAGTAAAGTGAGTAAATGTCGTTTATTTCACAAAATGAACAATTTTGTAAATCGTTAACGCTAAGCAATTTTCTATACCTAATTATTTTTTAACAGAGTGGACAAATTATTAACAAACCGCGTTTATCCCTAAACACTCTTGATATGTATATTACTGCACTGTTCATTTCCCATGCCATTCGAACTTTTAGGTTGTTTGCACAGAAATTATATCACAGGACATGCACTACGAATACACACGTAGATATACTATTTACAAAACTCAACATGGCCCGAATAAAATCGACTGTCACGTACATTCTCATTTCATTTTAAATAGACATGTATATCTTAATCACATTAGGGGCTTTTCTTTGACATGACGCAAAAGAAATATTCATTTAACAACACTACGATATGTCGCGCAGTGAACATAGCGCGAGTGCGCAATGACACACTTCGCGTGTATAAATAAGGGCTACGGGCTCGCTGCTAACACAACAAGTGTGTTTTAAAGTCTTCACAAAACTGCGTATATTTTGTCGCACTGTTGTAACCATCATTTTAGCATCTGGCAATATTTTGTTATATGCCAGGCGTGCAGTGCCATAGAAAACGTATAAATAGGTACTTCTTTTATACGTCATTTCATTGTAATATGTAACTCCATTTAGGTTTAAGTCCTCTGGCAGACACAAGACAAATTGTCCAAGGTTATTTATTTCTGTCTTCTTTGACGTTTAAAACGGCATAATTTCATAAAACCGGCCCCCGAGATCAATAAAGTTCAACATAGCGATTATAAAAATTAATAATGTTGCAACAACAATGCTCGCGTTTCAAAACGAACGCCAGTTACAACTAAGAAAAAATATCCGTCAATAAACGTTCTCGATCACATGCCTGTTCTTCATTCACACGAAAAACTCTATCCGCACAAAAGAACTATATACATTATGTGTTTCCAATCTCTAACCATCAAACAATAACCTTATGTTACCAATACGGGGACGGCCCGTTTCTACATCTTTGGCCTTTAAACCGTTCCTCGCCGTTAAATCCTGGTGTCCAGGCAAGGTTTCTGCCTCTGCCAGATCTTGGAGTCAGTTTCCCCGGGACTGGGTAGTTGGGTCTGCTGGCGCAGGCGCCGGGCCGGCATCCGTTGCGTGGTGTGGTTGGATGGCTGCCACCTAGCGGTGGGGATGGAAAACTCTCCCAATTATCTGGCCCCACGCAGCTGTTGCAACCCCATGCGTAATCGCCTGCAAAATTTTACAACAGAAATAACAATCAATTTCAAAATTTTAAAAAATTTGTTTTACTCAAAGGCTCGGCTATTTATTTTATATAAAGTATGGAATGATGGACTTAACACTTAATTAAGTCACAGCTTTCTCCATTTAACAATGTTAACACAAATTTAAAATACCATATTAGAAAATGTGTAGTTTCTTGGCTTAAAAAGTATTTTTATAAGTTATTCTACGTATCTAGATCTCATTAAAATGAATCCAGCCGTTTCTGATATTAAGCGGAACCAAAAGACTGACAAATATTTTTATGTTAAGATTTGGTATGGATACAAAGCATGCATCCATATAAATTAAGACAAAAATATTATTAAATTTTTATCAATTCTGTTTTATTAACTTTACCTATTATTATAATTTCTAAACTTTGTTAAATCTATGGATACGTAGATTAATAATTTAATACGCTTCATTCATAAGCATTTATCATTAATTCCAAATAAGTACTTGATAATAAAAGAAATTTTAGTAATAAATATTCCTGAATATATGAATAGCAATAAATACACACACGTAAAACAATATAATAAAAACACGATCAATTAATAATAGTTTATTTTACATCTCTATGACTTTTTGGCCAGAGTTTGGAAGAGAACATTTCACATTGATCGCTTGATCCGACAAAGGTCTTACGAACATTTCAAAATCTCAATACACTAATTAATTAATATTTTAAATAAAGAACAAGAATTTCAGTACAAAGTAAAATATGTTGACGATACAGGATATTTTTGAGATTAATAATACAAATAAAAGATGGCGCTGATCTAGGAAATTTAAATTGCTCGACACTGACAGCCGTTTTCAAAACGATCTCAAACGCTTTTTTCAATCCACCGCCAAAATGGACGAATGAGAAAAACTGCGACTTATTTTGATTGGTTTATTCTCGCGATCGGATCGAAGATTAGGTTTGTTTATTAAAAACGGCCGTTAATCTAGTTCTTTTTGATATAATAATTATAAAAGGTAATCAAATTATGTTTCACTACGCGTTGCTCGTGGTCCACGCGCATTAATAGATGAAAAAAATTTAAGACCCATTGTATTTTTCTGGGATACCAAGTAACTTATATCATCAAAAAGACATCCCATCTGAATATTAAATTACACCAAAATCCATTTAGCCGTTTCTGCATTTTCTTTTGCCATATATCCAAACGTTCAGAAACTATACGATAGTGAAAGATATACCCCATTTCTTTTAATGACCGGACCAAAAGGCTTTAATACGGCAGGTAATACCACAGCTCTGCATAGTTTCAAACGTAAATGCATATAATAATACATGTGCATAGAATGTATTATTGAGATTTAAAATATATTTATGACTCCCCAACGATATATGTAATAAATCATGAAGTGTAAAATATAAAATCATATCATCTACTTCAATCAATTTTTCATGATTTTTTTATTGCTTTGAATGACGAGACGAGCTTGCCATTCGCCTGATGGTAAGCGATACGACCGTCCATAAACAGTAGAAACACCATCCAACACCTTGAATTACAAAGCATTGTTTGGTATTCCACTGCGCTCGCCATCCTAAGTCATGAGATATTAAGTATTATTATGTCCAGTAGTTATATTAGTAATTAAGAAGTATTAATTAAGTAGTTCATTTCGAATAAAAACAACGTTAGGAACAATTATTATTATACCCAAAAAGTCGAATATCGTCTCGAAAGTAAAATCGCAATGTAAACTAATTACCAACAAAACTAAAACCTATTTATTGCTAAGAGATTTCATAAATGGCAAATATAAGAAAAGTTAAATATCCATTAACAAATACCGGAAACGTGTTGAGAATATAATGACTATTTTAAACATAAAAAAAAATAATTCGCCAAAGTAAAGAGTACAAACTTAAGTTAAATTCGTGCTCACAAGTTATTTGAAATAATGGGATTTGGGTCGTCTCTAAAATCAATTAGCGTTGGTCTCAATTATTAAATAATTTTGTCGATTAATTAGTTTATATCGATAAAGTTCTTTATAGTGACCAAAAGAAAATCAAGACAGATTTTAGTCCTGCAATCCCCAAAATATTCATAAATATAATATTTTATTTATCATTTATCAGAACATCATGGTACCTATATTATTTTTAATTATTTCCTTTTAAGTGAAATGTTGTTCTTTGAGAAGTTTGTAACTGACCATTCGTAACCCATATCGTCACATTAAACTTGTGTACTGTTAAAAACCTAAATTCATAATAACAAAGATTTTGCAAGGCCAAATTCAAATAATAAATTATTCATTTAAAATATATCTTAAACAATTATTGAGTTTTTAATGTCTACACATAATTCGCATTAACAATATCCCACTTTAACATCTCTGACATACTACGTTAAATTAAATCCCTTTAATGAATAAATAACCGTAAAGAATATAATACGAGGAAACCTTATTTGAATAATGACGTAAACACCAATTAACAGATTATTTTGGTAACGCTACAGGTAGTGTCATAACACTTTATACAGAACATGTAACCTTTAAAGAGAACATTAGACAAAAAACTAGACGACATAAATGTATTACGTACTTAAAAAAAACTCACATATTTCTATTTATAGGCCAATCAAATTCGTAATAATTTATCTAGGTAATATATATTGTTATAATATGCAGCGTTATTTTAAAGCACTTATCGAGTTGTACCATTTCAATTTGATCTCAACGCTTATTCATATTTTTACCTCCAAATGTTGGACCCATAAAGGGAAGTGACCATAGACCTTTATAAAAATATGTACACACATAATGTTCGAGTCTATGCTCGTAACAATTGTCTATGGATTCATCAATCAAAAACAATATATTATAGCGCTTATCTCATTCAGTAAGTCATACTTTAATGCTTTCATATAAGAATAACGCCCCTTAACATGTGTTTACATTATCATTTAACAAGATATCTCACGATTAGAGACTTTATGTACCGACAGTACTTAGAAATTACGCTTCATTTAGGCACGATTCACATTTTGGAAACTAACACTAGCATTCTAGAACTATGTAAATTGGTTCAGAGAGGAATCTTGGCTTCAAAAATGATTCGGGCAGTTAATTTATTAAGTCATTCAGTATTACTTTTCAAACAAACTGAAACAATATCGTTTAATTCTTGCACAATTAAACAAAGCGAGAACGTGTGATTAATTCATTTTTTTTGTGTGTTTAAACTTGAATCACAGAAACCAATGTATAAAAACAAATCTATCATATTCGTTTGTTCCTTACTCGGTAGTCAGTAATGTTCCTCAATGAACATAGTATATAATAGTTTATAATATTAATTATACATCATAGTATTCTCTAACCTAAAAATGGGGACAAGAAAGGTCGTGAAATGTGTCAGGATCGAATTGAAAATTGGGACTGTAAAATGATTTTAATATAAACTCCTAACTTAGCAATCGATAAAATATAGAGTAATCCGAACAAAGTATATTATCAACGCTGTGTTTAAAATTAAAAAAAAAAAACATGTATCGATAGTCGATGTTTAAAATTTTATATTTTTTATATGTATCGATAATCGATATCTGTCGATTACACATCCCTAGTCCTGACACAGTTCACCCATTACATACATAGAAAGGACAATCAAGGGGACACGAATAACACTGATAGACTCCGAAACAACTACAGAACGTAGGAATCACCTCTGAATATATTGTCAATGTACTAGCTCCTTACAAAATGAACGCTGGTCGTGGCTAACAAAAACATAAAATTGGTGTGCAAGTTTTAATTTAACCCCATCTAGTGACATATATAAGGAATTCTTCATTCTAAATCATGTAACGGCAAAAAATTGCCTAATTCAAGAATATATTCACACCACGCTTTAGTAACACAATCTATTTATTTATAAATAATACGGCTGAATATCGCGTTTGATGTTAATATAGTTTAAGACAAGCCAAGTACAGCCCGCGCGCGGGCTCAGAGAAAATTTATGGAATGTTAATTTGATGGTTTAACGCAGTAATTTTATCGATAATAAGTTATCGACGTAGGTAAGGAAGTGTGAAATTTATTACGTCGTTAGGTAATATCGATAAAATTATTGCGTTAAGTCAACATACCATAAGATTCTTCGCAGCGCCCGCGTGCATCTCAAAAATGAATTTTATTATAATTGCGGTAGACACTAATTACAATGCGCAATGTCAAGCAGCGTTCATGATGATAGGAGACATAAATTTCATACCAAACTAACATTAATACATGTACACAAATTATTTTACATTTATGTTACGTACAGCAAGGTGTTAATTAAATTATATTTTAAAATTCTAAAAGCTAAAACATTAAATTATTAAAATACATCATATTCATAAATAATCGAAGTTTAATTTCCTTGCATGCTAAATATAAAATTAAATAAACTTTAAGTTATAAGGGAAATGTTACAAATCAATAGTGATGTGCAACAATGTGTCAAATATAGTTAGCGATTTAACACGATTCGAATAAAAAAAAAATGTGCTACATTTCCCTAATAAGCTATTAAAAGAAGACTTATTCAAATTAAAATAAATATTTAAATATTTTCTGTAGCTAAATACTGTTATAAATTTATAAGAAATATCCCAAGGTATCTATATTGCAGTCAATAATCGCCAACAAACTATCCTTCAACACATTATCACACGTCACATAATATAAAACACGGCCAGTCAAGCGTACTACATTCGCATATTGATTCTAAACTCTGAAATATATGAAACTAATATTAAATCGTTCCTCATATACATGTAACTAGCTATATTGTAACAGACAACTATTATTCTATTGAGCACATCATAATATTTCTTCATAAGCCGATAATGTGAGCCGTCAGTCGCACGAAAATAAACTTTATTATCAAATAAAAAGGTACAGGTTTGAGCAACTATTTTTAGTTTAAACCCATTAGCGTATAAATAACCTCATATCCCAAAAAATAAACACCATGTATATAGTGGCTTAAGACTCAAACGAAATGTAGGAAATTACAAAATCAATAACGAAGAAATTAAAGATATACAAAGTATAGTATAATCGAATAAACTGATTTATATTCCAACAATGGCCTACTTCGCCCGTAGCGGCATCAATGGCGCTGTGATTCTTCCAAGCCATATTGATACCATCTCGGTTGATTCAAAAGTATAGTCTCACTAATCTAGGAGAAATCTAGACATTTATAAATATACATAAACACACAAATTGAAAAACTACAACTTTCTTTAGAAATCGACGATAAACAATTTACTCTCGCGCGACCGACGGCGCATGTTAAAAATTAAGAAATTGACATTAGCACAACTTATGTTTATGTAAATAATTCATAATCATACAAATAAACAACTATTTATAGAAATACATAATTATCACACACGCGAGTAACATCGTTGCGCTTGATAACAAAAATGTATAATTTTATTAATAATAATAATAACATAACATGGCCCATTAAATCAATGATTCCATATTGTTTATCGTAAATATGAATATAGCAATATAAACTCTATAATAAATCTAAAATAAAAATTACATATAGTTTTAAACGCAACACATTAACAATTAAACACAGCATATATACGTAGGGCCGTCGGGTACGCCGCTAAAAACCTACGAAATTTAAACCTGCTATAGGGACTGAGATAAGTGTTTCGCGGTCCGGAATCAATCGAATAAGCCGACATAATAGTGTCGACTGACGAAGGATAATGATCTCTTGTCAATCGATACTTTATTTCGATGCCACCCCCTTACTGTCTGATGCAGTCACTTTTCCTTGCCCATATCAAAAAGACAGGTTTTCTTAGAAATAATGAGACCTCAAATCCAGAATTAATATTACAACCAAGAGGCACACTCAACCGTTTTGATTTGTAACATCAACTCGGATATAAACAAAATAATATATATAAAACATACTAAGTATCTACAAATCTTAACATAATCCTTTTATTAAAAGAACCATCAGTAAATCATAGTACTACAGATGACACATCACAATTATCAAGCGCAACAACATTAAACATCCTACTCTAAAATATATTTAAAAAAAAACATGAGGACAAATAGAAGAAGAAAATATAAATTTAAGTCTTATACTCTTAAATCTTATTGGAAAATAAATACACGCTGTGAAATAACTAGACAATAAAGTACTTCATAAGTTCGCTTTATCAGTATCTATTAATTTTATATGTGACGCATACAGAGTGTTTTTATTTTACGTATTGCACACAAAATAATTTTAGACTTAGTAAAAGAATTAACGTTTGTTTATCTCCTAAATAATGTAATTTGTCGTAGTAAAAACTATTTTTATCGTTATACCTAACGATATTTGAGATATAAACATTATTCGTGCACTCCGTATACTGTCACATATTCAATGTGTCTTCTACAATCTAACAACATTCTAGAAAGATCTAGATTTCTTTTAACAGATTTCTTTGTGCTGAAACTGGGACCCTCGATTAATGTATCATAATTATAGATCTTCAGTGTAAGGCCAAATTACTGGCATACTTAATAAATAAAGAAACCATTACTTGAATAAAACTGTAAATGAATTATGCTAAAAAAAAGGACAAAAAGAATACTGACAAAACAAATTTTTAAAATTACCTAACGTGGGTGCAAGTATAAATGAATGTATTTATAGTGTGTGCAAAGGTTTTAAAAATTACTACATTCCTAAAAAATATTAAATAATTACTAAGGTTCGTAATTTCTACAACAGTCTGGTTTCATTTCAAATTACTAGATAGTCATAAGGTCTATATTTAAATAAGGCTCTCGTTTTCCACCTTGCAGATAAATCTCGCTATTCTTTAATTGCCATTCGGTAAATATTCCATTATTTTTATCGAAAATATAATTATGACTCAATTATTTGACAAGTATAATCTAATATAGTGGAAGACAATATCAACACCATGTTATACGTATACTTAACAATTAAATCAACAGAGCGTTCATGTACCAAAATACTATTTCCAACAGTTTCTGAACCAAATCAGCTTCTTTAAATATAGACCTTTTTTCCATAAATGTTGAACGTAAACTATAAACAACTGACTAAAAAAACATTCAGCCAAACACGAAGATTCTAGTTTAAAGTATAGACAAACTTTAACATTTTAATAAGATTACAATGTAACGCGTCATGTCAGTCATACACCTAGTTACTGTGGACATTTTTGTCATCGATAAAAAATAAATAAAAACCATAAAACTAAGATAATTTAACACAATTATTATTTGTGTAATCTGGGTAACTATTTAATTGTTTGTCAAACTTGACTGAGTGACATTTGATTGATGACGTCACTAGCAATATAGCAGACAGAACTATCATATAAAAGCTGATAAATATTATAAAATTGAAATAAACGCGACTAGCGATACCTATGCATTTCACACGTTTAGGATAATTTATAAAAAAATATATTTTTATCAACGCAAAATTGCACGAGATCTAAAAATGTCCACAAAACTGGCAATACCGTAACACATAAACCTTTATTATTACATTCAAGTCTTTCTCTATATTACACTTAATTTTAAGTAAGAAGCATTCGGGATTGTAACAGTGGAGAGGGTTTAAGTAATTGCAAAGTAAGGGTCAAAGTTTTTCAAATGATTACGGGTATGAATTTGAAATTTTATACACATTTTACTATAATTTTCTATTTCACTTTAGTTTACTTTTCTCATAATTTTTAGATGTTTCTTTTAAATAAGAGAGATTAATTTCCCACTACAACATTAATTTAATTCCAGAGAGATAAATATTCCATTAAAATTGTCAGACGCTCTGAAGTGCGATGTTGCTTTATTTTATTTCATTTATCAAACCTATTACACGAACTCTCGCAACAGATCCGCACTAATTTCAAAACCACACCCGCAACATTTGAATCTTATATTAAAGAACACTACACTACAGAAAACGAAAAGTCCACTGCCGTCTATATCCTCGTATCGGAGAGACGGAACTTTTTACAGTAAAGCCCTTTTCAAAACGGGCGATGGTGGCTCATGTACGACGACTGGTTGTAGAAGTCGCGCCGTAGGAACCTGTTCGCCTGGTTACCGTACATTCCGTAATTGGCCGTGTAATCTTGCCGGCTGTGCAGCATGTCCAGTTGGTCGAGACTGTGATGCCGCTGCGGCACTATGGGCACTGTGTCTCCGGGGCAGCGTGCGCAAGTTTTATTATTATAGACAGATACATTGCCTGCGGTAGTAGCAATAAGTTTTCTAATATATCTTCGGAAATCCTATTTTGAAAAAGAAAAATACGCATCTCCTGACAGGTAAATCATAATACTTGTTACAAAAAATACACTAACCTCCTTATTCATAGACGCTATTTATCTAAGGACGGAGTATCGCTGTGACAACAAGTCTGTTTCTGAGCTTTGTTTATCTGACAGCCAACTAGATTCAAGTTGTATCTCAATTTTAGCCAATCACAACGGCCTTATGCCTACGCACTGCAAAGGCTACCATGCCGTCAGCACTGAAAAATAGACTTGTTATCACAACAAAGATAGAACTTAGATAAATAACGTCTATGAATAAGGAAGTTAGTTTGTTAATAGCAAATAAATATATTTAATACCCAAATCACTGCACGTATCTATGTCGAAGTTCCCTAAATCCAAAAACTTTTATCCCTATCTAGTTATCCGATTTTAGAATCCTTTCAAAGATAAAAGCGACTATAATCCTGCTCGAAGGACCATAACACTCTTTTGCAAACTGAGGCCGCGTTTACAATAAAAAAAAATAAAAACAATAAATACCTCTGTTGTGGTGGAAGCCGGCCGCCCAGCCCGCGTAATACGCCGCTTTTTGCTTGCCATGCTCTTCCGCCACCTAGAAATTGAAATAATAAATTTATAGTTACAATTATAGTTTACTGGTGGTTGGTCTCTCATATGTGAGAGTTCGCCTGGGTAGGTACCACCGCAATGTCTATTTCTGCCGCCAAGCAGCAGTGCGTCATTGTTGTGTTCCAGTTTGAAGGACATTGTAGCCAGTGTAACTACAGGACATAATAAGACTTAGCATCCCACGTCTCAGAATGACAAGCGCAGTGGAATACCAAACAATACTTTGTAACTCAAGGTGTTGGATGGTGTTTCTACAGTTTATGGGCGGTCGTATCGCTTACTATCATGCGAACGGCAAACTCGTCTCGTCATTCAAAGGCAAAAAAAAGTTACTAAATGTTAGGAAAGTCTTGTATTCAGGATATATAATATCTGCTATGTTCATATCTGCATTTCTGTTCGTTGACGACTAATTAATATAAGTATTAGTTGCCTCTGCTACAACTTTGAGAATAAAAGGCGCATGTTTGTGTGTATTTATTTTTACCAGCAAACAGCAGTGTGCAAACACTGGGTGAATAGTGAAAAAACCCCATACTATTTATTTTATAGAAACACACGAATCTTCAAATTACCTTAACACAAAGCGGCTCAGTGCCGCCCTCTGGTATGACATTGTTCAACGCCGCTATCGCCTCTTGCGCTTCTTCTCTTTTGTCAAATCTGGAAAGTAACAATTTATTTGTTTATGTTAAGCGAATTAGAACAGAACGAGTCGCGTTTGAGAATGGATTGTTAGAGAATTATTGGACAGTGACTCGGCTCGGGCCTTGGTATCGTGAAAGTCTAACAATTCACAAAACATACATCGATACCTGGTTTCAAGGTTTCAAACAAAAAGCTAAATGTTGTTTCAATTAAGAGTCGTCACAGCATACACATAATACAAAATGAATAAAAGGATAAAACATGGTAAAAAAGTGGGCCGAGGGAGGGGGGATTTAAATAATTATAATAACAATGACACAAGGATTAATAATAATAATAAACCATAGAGACACGAGTGCTATAAAAGCTGTTATGAATATTGTTTTTTTTTTTATTCATTTTGATATACGAAGGAGTTGGAAATATTTAAAGTCTACATTTAAGGGTACAGTACATACCTAACAAACGCTACGCCTCTAGGTGTGCCGTTGTTCTTGTCCCTCAGTATGTGCTTCTGCACTATCCGCCCGTACTTGCCGAATATCGTCTCGAGCTGGTCTTCGGTGATGGCACGCGGCAAGTTCGTCACGTACAGGTTCGTGTCTTTTATGTCTTCGCCTGATGGACGCGCGTATGATACCTGGAATGAAAAATATATAAGTCAATTAAAAAAATCTTGTAATATTTGATGACGTTCATATCTGTCCATAAATAGCAACGCCACCCTTAATTTTAAATTATATAGTTTTTAATGTCTGTTAATTGCGCTCTTGAGACTTTTTTTAATTCTCATCACAATCGGTTAAACAAATCGTGGACCCCCCCCCCCTCCCCTTAAGTAATATAGAACAAACATGCGATTCGTGACTAACTTCAGTGTGAACTGAACTGTATATCTATTTATACAGAGGCACGATTTGTAAGCACACTCGTGATTGGTCGGTTTGAATTCCAACGTGCCGATGTTTAAGGCAATTGTTTCCGTAGTGGATCCTTGTTATCTTTTGACTTCAACGTGCCATGAGGCTATTACACTTTGGTCCAATCTTGTTGGTGATAGGATATGTTTTATATCAGCCCGGGTGGCGTCCACCGTACGCAAGGTGTTAAAGCCCATGTAAGCGTGTCGCGTTCCGGGATCAATTGTATCGAGTGCCGATGTACCGGGGTAAACATGTCTCGTCAGTCAACATTCTATTGGAACCCACTCCACTCAGCATCAGATGCAGTGAGGTCACTTTGTCGTCCGCGTTTAAAAATAACACGAGCTGGACTCTATCATGGTTAATATAGATTATGACTTGTGCCGGATACTGTGACTAGCGTTTTATCAAAATTATAATACACTAGCGACCCGCCCCGGCTTCGCACGGGTGCAATGCTGATACTAAATACACTACAGAAAAACTGTGAACGTTGTACATAAAAACATGGCGGCCCGCTCTGGCTTCGCACGGGTATAACATAACAAAATAGCTGGATGTTATTATACATATGAACATTCCTCTTGAATCACTCTATCTATTAAAAAAACCGCATCAAAATCCGTTGCGTAGTTTTAAAGATTTAAGCATACAAAGGGACATAGAGACAGAGAAAGTGACTTTGTTTTATACTATGTGGTGATATAACATATAACGTACCTTTAACCGTTTGTTTCTGAGCTGGTATCCGTTGAAAGTGTCTATGGCTCTGGCGGCGTCCTCCTCGCGCGTGAAGTTCACGAAACCGAAGCCGTAGCTGTATCCAGTCTGGAAACACGAAAAAATATACATTTTTTTAATTTCTTACTTATCCAGATATCTCATAGAACGGCGCCTTAAATAAAAAAAGGAATTTTCACGCTTACTTTGCCGAGTGGTTTAAGTCGACATATATTTATTAAATCATCCACATTATTAACAAATTCATTTAACGCTCGAAAAACATCAAACCACCTTAAAATCCTTCATAACCCTGCAGCTCTCGATGGGTCCAATGGTCATGAACATCGCGTACAAGTCCTTCTCCGTCATCGTCTGCGGTAGGTAGTTGACGATGAGGTTCGTCTTGCACGTGTCCCCGCCGGCCGCCGACACGCCGCCGCCCTCCGACATGCTGCCCCAACAGCGAGCGCCCGCGCCCGCCCTGCCTCTGTACTGCTGTTGAATTTGCTGGAAATATCGATGCGGAATCAATAAACAGCGTGAATTCGAAATGTTCGATATTTAAAATGAGTGTCTTGATTGGCTTGGATTTGGCTTGTGCTAACAAGTCTGTTTCTCAGTGCTGACGGCATGGCAGCCTTCGCAGTGCGTATAGGGCAATTGTTATTGGCTAAAATTGAGGTATCTCACAGCATTGCTCTGTCCTAAGATAAAAATACGTCTATGAATAAGGGGGTTAGTCTAAATAATAAGTATTTTAGGAGTGCCCGAATGAAATGAAAACATTCAATAAACCTAAAATTCAATTCAAAGTTTACGCAAACAAAAAGAACGCTTATATTACAGTTCCATTCCAAAATTAAACACAAAACGCTGGCTAGCTGTAGAACAAAGAAAAAAGACAAATACCTTAAAATAAATAAACGAATAAATTAAAAAACATTACGGCGGCCCACAAACAGCGATTCCCGAGGCAATAGTAGCGTCAATTCCAAAACAAACAAGAGCCGGCAACTTCTACAATTAAACGAAAAAAATATAGGGCATCACGCGCGACCATGACCCGGCGGTGTACCGCCGCCAATGATTTGACAAACGTTCGACTTTCATGTCCCTTACCTTATAATGAAATATCGTGAAAACGAATAGACATGTATTCAGTTAAGACAAAATTTTGTGAGCTCGTTTACAAATATCTGGCAGGCTAATTAAATGTATGAGAATACTTACATCTTAATGTTATAATTTTAAATTAATTAAAGTAGCTTTCTGTATCTAAAATTTGCTTGGTCCAGTAAATGATTACGGGTTTGGTTATATGTATTATAGACGTAATTTTACTACAATTTCCTTAAATCAGATTCCTAAGTTTCTTAAGTTTATAATAGGTACTTACTAAAGAAATAATTACTATATTCAATTAATATGCCATATAAGGATAGTAGAATTATAGCGTTTGAATACTAATTAGTTAGTAAGTAATATATACTCTGTTTCATTAACTAATTAGTAAATTAAATTAATTGTGAACTCTATGTATTCAACAGTCGTGCAATTACGAATGGATTTAATTTATTTTAGCATTTGCTTTAAGTTTTAAATCTCGATATTAAATTATTATAGATCTACAATATAGCCTACATATACATGTATATAACATATTAATTAAACATACAGTAATTTTCAGTATATCTGATATACGGAAATAAGATTCCGAATTTAATAACCCCGCTACTCAAGTAAAACAAAAACCTTCTATTTCATTAAAACAGTAGCACGAGATAGCCAATATCTTCGCGCAGGTAACATTGGCAATATTCCAAAGATCTTATGGAGACTACTTAGATAATTTATCAAAACATGATAGAATATGATATAATACATTGAGGCCAATAAATTTTCTTATGTAAGTGACAAACGAGTACAAAATGAAGAGCGAATGAGATGGCATTTCTGTTAATGTGAAAATACTCAGCGATCGGACGGAGCTTCGGGAGTTATTGAATTGTGAATGGAAATGATCAAATTAGGACGTTCTCAGAGCTTACAGTCGCAGATCAGTTATTAAGCTGACATTATTTCTAATAGTAGGGAAAAAATATTGAAAGATAATGTAAATTATATTAGCATTGTCTTCCCCAATCTCCTCCTAACACATCAACAAAATTATTGACTATCCCTTCAGTACTAAATAAGAACTGTATAATTAAACTTTGAAACAATAATTGTTTGTAAAATTATTTGCTACCGTACGGCAAACGGACGATAAATCTCTACAAAGTAATTTTAAACGGAATAAATTAAAAGTTACCTCATTAATCCATTAAGTTAACCGCGCCATGCCACCAAAGCCATGCGCAACAAAAATCTACCGTATAAAATTATAACAAACAATAACAATATACCAACACCAAATATTAAGAGTTTATTATAGAAATCAAATTTTTGCCTATTAACTTTACTTATTTTTCGGTTATGTCTCATTTTCATTCCCTTAGAAAGAGTCACAAGTTATATAGTATTCCGAACAATTAATAATTAATGTTCTGAAAACAGCTGTTTCAAGAATCATCCATGAACACTACAACCCACCGGCGACTTTCAGCGCATATAGAACGAATTGATTCTTTCATTTAGATCACTACCAATATGATGTCGCACCCTCTTATTAGGGATTTAATTACCCTACAAAATAAGAATAGGGCACGATTTTTCGGCCACTGCCAAATTCAGAAAGTGCACGCATAGATCTTAATAAGACTTGTAAGTCCTGGTGATTCGAGCTAAAAAAGACACGTCCGATTTTTTCTTATAAGGGTAGCAAATTGACCCCACTTCACCCGATGGTAAGCGGAGTGGGATCCAATAGGATATAGGCTGACGAGAGATGATTATTCCTCTGAAGCCAACACAATTATGCCGGCCTATTTGATGCCGGTCACCCTAAGTGGACCACCATGGTGGGTTTTAACACATTGCGTGCGGTGGTCGATATCCGGACGGATACTAATATACCGGCTCTATTATAGTTGGTCACACACAAATTAAAGCATCATAAAAACATGGTGCTACTAAAAATAAATAGAATGTAGTAAAAATAAATAGAACCATTTATTTGTTTGTCAGCGAAACCTCCCTTCTCATCACGGGAGGCGTGGGTGTTAGCATTAACGGTTAAAAATAAATATTGTATCTCTAAGCTTGAATTAAATACAAATATTTTAACGAATGAAAATACATTTAGAAAAACACAGTACGATATAAATACGTCGTGTGCTGTCATAGTAAATCCATTATGACAAAGGTTTTACAAATATTCAACTGCAATAGTTACATTTAAAAGTGTCAACCAGCATTTCACACAATTAGACATTTTCCAAAACACAAACAACTTTTTTATCATTCAGTTTAAGTACTAGATTTTAGATAATGAAATATTACACATTTGTGTGTTTTTATTGTTTCAAAGATTATACCATATTTCTTTTTTATTTTTTTTAGATCCAACAACAAAAAAATATTTAAACATGTTTTAAAACAATTTTCAAAGCTACAGTAACAACCTTAGCGTTCATATTCCATCAATACCGTCATGGCAGTCGGTACATGGTTTTTTATAATCCCGAATCGTGGCTTACGACAAAGCGCGATAGTTTATTGTGACGTAATGAACGCTTGTAAAGCTTCGTTCGCTCGCATCGTTCAATGTCGAAAATAAATAACGGTATCTACTTTTCTCAAACTTTACACTGAATGCAAACTTCACATGTCTTAATATAATTAAAACTTCTACGATACTTAAAATAAATTTATCCCCGATTCGTATCGTAACGCGTGGTCGTGATACGTATCTTGCATTGGCGTTTGGTGGCGACAAGGGGCCCTGGCACATTTCCAATGTAAAATGGAACTTGCCTCTTTAGCAAAGCTTTAGTTGCGGAGCTCATTAATAATGGATTGTTGAGTGGGTCATTAGCAAACTTTTTTTGTATACAACTTGAAAGGGCTTAGAAAAGATGTTTTATAATAATTAAATAAATTGCCTGGGAATGGAAATTTCGTTAAAAAAAATTAGTCTATTAATAATCATAATAAGTGATGAGATAAAACAATGATAATTGTTGAAAGATGCAATAGAAGTTGGCCAAAACTGGTACAGTCAGTACTGACTAAATTATTATGCTGCAAGGAAATATATAAAACAACAATGAATTAATATATTATATAACTAAAATCGTATAATAAAATATAGAAACAACAGTATCATTAAATAAACCAAACACTACAAAATAACTATATGAATACAGAAAAAAAAACCATATGAAACATAATAGCCCTCCTATTATATACTAAAACATTGCATCTTGCTTACTTGGATGAGTCCGATAACTATATTCAAATAAACTCTAGGTTAAAAAAAAATTATACTGAGCTTTCATAAAATACTTTTAAAATAAATGTTGAATGAAAAAAAAGGAGCCACAACTCACAAACAAATAACAAAAACTGAGTGCAGAAGTATGAGCCAACTAGATTTTATGTAAAATCTACATGGCTGATTGTTCATATCTTAAATCTTTTATAATTAATATTTTCATCTGTCTAATTACAGGCAGCTATTGGAAATGAAAACTTGGTTTATTAAACTGATTAAATTCTAGCAGAAATATTTTTAATTTTAAGTATAAAATTTCAAATAACAGGCACAATAATAATCTCAATTGAAATTAAGATTGCCACATATAAATATAGAAAATTTTATGTGTAGCTTAATTTTTTTTTAAACGACTGCAAGAAAAGAAGGAGGTTATCAATTCAACATGTATTTTTTTTTAAATTGATTCAATTTCAAATTTCTTAGAGTCAATACATATTTCCAACATTATCATCTTGTTAAAAAAATATACACAATATATATGTTTGTTTACACATTTTCTAAATATGTTTCAGTTATGCTACCATCTACAACAATAACCTATTACCTAAAAGGAAATAAAATGTAAAAAAAAATAACAGCACAAAATACTGCAAGATAATAATAAAAGATACTTATAATCGGTGTTTAAAAAAATCTGCAGTGACAATAATATAAAAGTATGTTGGATACTTGACTTATAACCACAATATACCAAAAAGGCTCAAAAAGATGAAAAATATTTTTGTGGAAAGTATTTCAATTGGTGTTAAAATATGCAAGTCAATTATGCCATATCATTCAGGTAGCAATATATTATGCAAGTATTATCTACCTACTTATAGAAACATATCTATTTTATTCAGTGAAATATATAGTTCAGAAAAAAAAAATGTTTGAAAAGAAATTACTCTCTGTTTAAATTTTATTTACTCTTTTAAACATGGTGCAGTTGTTTGATTAGTATGGTTATACTTTATGGAGAAAGAAACAAATCCTGAAGGATCTAATTTCCATAAGATAATAAGAAATCGGTATAAGATTAATGTTGTTTCCAAATTTGATAATTTTTTCAGCAGTATCAATATATAATTCAGACAGCTAGGAAAAATAAAATGGCATTCTACTAACAAAATTCAAGTACTCACATTTTCCAATGTATTAAATCCCCTGTCCCAGCTACTAACAGGAGTTCCACTGAACAAGTAGCCCGGATATCTGTCGCACATCTCTTATCTATTTTGTCAACTTGTAACTAACACTTTAATGTCTAACCACTAAATATATATTGAGCAATAATTTTACAACATTTTTTTTTATATTTGACTTGAAAGTATGACTTGCTGTTATACCTGAAATAAAAAATGCTTGCATTTTATTTGACAACTTTTCATTACACATTGAAACCAATATTATTGTTTTATTTGCCATATGAAAGTCTAACAAAAATAATTGAGTTTTACTTATTGTTACAATGTGCACAGCACACAAATAACACCGCTTATTTGGTTTTTAAATTTGAAAAATATATGATACTTATATATTTGAAAAATATATAAGTACTAACTTATATATTTTATAATACCGTAGTTTCCAAGAATTTAATAATATTATTTTACTGGAAACAAGTATAGTTATTTTATTTCATTGATTAATTAGGGGAATCCTTACAAGAGGTAAATACTTAACTAAATAACAATGGTACGTGGGAAATATTTAGATCAAACAGTCCTTATATTCTGTGTGATGATAGTTCTGACTTTTACGGCGGAATAAATAATATAAAATAATAAAATATTTACTAACGAAACTGACACATTACCGAGCCCGTAGTTTACAGATAATCGCGTAATACAAACAGATTTAAACAAAAAATAAATGACTTACTTTATGAAACACGACACATAAAGATAATCGTTTTTCCAAATAAACTATAATATTAATTTTATGACATTTTTTTGCAAATATTATCAGAAACGATACCGCAAATGACAATCTACACGACAGTTCACACTTACCACAAACAAAATATACAGATAAAGAATTGTTATGGTTTGCCAGGTTAATTAAATATATTATCCTTTTAGGCGGGGCGTATATATCTGGAATATCATTCAGACACAGAATTCAGATCTGAGAAATAGTTACCACATACCATAGTCAAATAAACAATGTTGCCAAAAAGCTGATTTCAAAAATTAAAAATATTCTTGCAAGTATTTGAAGAAATTAAAATTGTTTACCGATTTAACTCTGTGGTTTGAGAATTATAGTATAAAAGATACGTATACTTTTTAAATCCTATAAGAATTAAGTACAGTTCTACTTATACATATAGCATCAGGCCTTTCCTTTATAGGGGTAGGCAGAAATGTGAAACACCTATTTTAACCAGCTATATTAAGACCTATATATTAGGGAACGGCCCTTTATCTATTTACTAGGCGCTTTTCCAAACCGGGTTAATACTGAGTAAAAAAATCTAATATCCCTATATATCCTATTAATACAAATTGATAGAAGCGGAATAAATTTCGCATCTAAATTAAGAATGCTTTCTAACGTCATTCATTTACATCTATCTGAGAAATTCAGATTCATTGAATCCAGGAAATTTCAGCGGGTGCTTGATGCAACTCATACTTGTATGGGATCCGGAGCGCGTGTGCCGAATTCAGAACTGAATTCAGCTTGCTATTCCGGATATATAAGCCCGGTCAACAGAGGACACTACATTGCGACGACGATCGCACAGACCATAACGAATTGCGTCCCCAGATTTAGACGTCGAGCTCGTTAAATGAGATGGGACGATATGGTATTTCATATATTTAATTTCTCAATACAGAAATCATAATGTATAAATACAAGAATTTGTAAAGTTTTTAGATGTTTGTCAAAAGTAAACGTAGAAATTACCGGATTCGATTATTATTAAAACATATGGTTTACATTACATTGTTTGTTGTGTTTAATAATGGAATTTAATAATATTACTTTCAAATAGATCGTCGTACAGCATATAGAGGATTTTTGTAGCGGGAGAAGCTTTTCACGCGGACGTGGCCGCGAGCAACACCTAGTACTATATAAATTACTCGCTGATGAAAGTTGGATTTCTATGTCAGTGATGTCTATGGTATATTATTAAAAAAGTTTTTAGTGAGTGGTCACCCTGGGCGCCATTTTGATTACATATCGCACATCGCACATTTCAACGCTGGGTATCGTAATATGAATGATTTTTGAAATTTCGTATGTGATATTCATTATCTTGTGAACTATTTGTGTTTATAATGTTATTGATTTAGTAAACGCGTGTCTGAAGTCGAGATTGTAGCATATTCGTAGGTAAGTTCGCGGTAAAGTGATTGTGAAAACCCCGAGGTGTTGTGGTATGAAATCGTTTGCGTATCTACCAATGAACAACCATTACTTGCCTGTTTTATTTATCATCTATGTTGGTATTAAAATGTGTAGCTACATTGCAGTATCTTGTTTGATCGTGATATTTTAATTATTTTGTGTGAAATAATATAATGTAGTATAAAAACACCACAAAAGAGGAAACCTCAAAAGTGTAATACGTCATTGGTGATGGGACTACCAATCCATTATACTGTATACAGAATATTGTCACCTTTCTTAAAAATTTACAGCAATTTTAGTTACTGTGCAACACAATACCTAAATCTTATAAAGTAAATAGCACAGGCATTAGGTAACTAGGTACCTACCTACTTTAATTTTTTGCTAAGATGGCGCGGCAAGCCGCCATAACTGGCTTGATACAGTTGGCATGAGTGGCGCCAATATTTAACAGAAAATAAATAACACAACGTAACATCGTATTGCCCAACCCCAATTTTTCATTTAACCTAATTTAGTAATAGGAATTTGACTTATAAATAAACCTGGACAGTAGGTATCAGTATAAATGGTAGTAATTGCCAAGGTTATAATCAAACTAGAAACATTAATATGGCAGGAATTTGAGCTTTCTTCCTCAATAGTCCTGAACTCTGTTAACGGAATACAGGATACTGAAAACCACTTCAGTAAGATTACATTAGGACCTAAGTTATCACTGCACAAGTAGGTAGGTACTTATCTACATGTTTATTTTATTATTCCACAAAATAACTACAATACGTAGGTAACACAGTGAGGTGTTCACAAAGTTCGCTACAATTTTAAGGATTGATCAAATCACTTGAATGGATAAAATTACCACACTTCTTTGATTTGTCTTTTTAACATCTTACGTGATTACCAAACCTCGCAATACACAAGTACCAGGCATCAAGTAAATCATTTTTCGAATTGTCGCGCACGGCTGCGTTAGATACCTAGGTGCCTTCGACCACACCCAATTTTCAAGTATTCGTCACCGTAGCGACATCGGAAGCTAATTGTATCATAGAGTAATCATTACATACACTTAATGAATTATACTTATTGATTGCTTCAGCGACGGTTCTAGTTGGTAACGGAACCAATCAGTACATAACATTGTATCTACAATTTACACGAAATTTAGGACCTAAAATGGCTAAAACTGTTACAACATGGTTGCCAGTAATATTTTTGGTACAGGACATTCCTACCTAGGTCATATTGCAATTTGTGTGAAAATTTTATGTAATCCATACATACATAAACCCCTGAATTGGATGAAATTCGCAAATCAAACCTATTGTTACTGTTGACACCTTACACGATAGGACGGCCCAGTAGGAGAAAATAGGTGCAAAACCACGCGAATACACTAGTAAATATAATAAACAGTAAAACGGATGAAACATACTAATTGCAAACTCTGTACCTACCTAAGTATGGCTTAATGTTTTATTTCTCTAAGGAAGTGAGTTGCTATGGTCTTAAGTCCCCAATAGTGGCTTCAATATCAATTGTTTTATTTTAATTCTAATAGATGTCTCCAGTTATGTTGACATCTAAATTTTGAACATAAAATTATCAATTTAATTTTTTTTAGGTGCTTTCACATTACACTTGTTTAATGTGCATTTTAATATAATATATAAATTACGAATCATACCAAATTTAACGTAATTTTTATTCTTTATTAATAAAACCATTCTTAAAGTGCCGGGCAGGGGCGTCATAACTGGTACCTACTCGTGATACATTTAAAAAATGTTAGTATAATGTAAAACCCTATGGTCCCTTATACCTATTACCTAGTAATATCCATGCATAGGTACCTGTAGTGAATGTCCTGTACCGTTTTTTATTACATATTTTCAAATCACGTTATCGACCTTTTCCGCGGGGAAATTGCATATTAGCACTTCCATTCAGCATAATATGCGGCGAGTAGGGCGAGTCTATTGGGGGTACTCTTCTGAACCAGCGATGAGCCCACCTGGATATTAATTTTGGGGTAAATTTTCAAGATGTAGAGATTTTTTTATATGGCTTGCATTTCACTGCATTTCTTTTACTGGGTACGGACAAAAGCCTCATAAGATATCTTATGATATCTTCAAAATTAATCAAATGGATTTTCATACAAATAGTAATTTATGCTTTTAGAATTACTCTCCTCAGTAATTTAAGTTAAATAGCGAAAAAGAACGCGCTATACGCTAATCTATCTACAGTCGACATTCTATTGGACCCCCCTCCACTTACCATCAGCTGCAGTGGGGTCACCTCGCCGTGTTCGGATAAAATAATAATAATAATCGAACAACATTTGTTCCATATTTGGACGCAAATCATATTTTAGCTATGCAGCTTATGAGGTCGTCGCCTTGGTTCTTAGTTTTAAAAACAAGTTAAAAACAGTTTTGCTACGAAACTTCGTATTCACTGGCTCTTTTCACACCTCCCGAGAAATTGTTCCAAACCATTATTGTGGCTATGTGATAAAATTGTGACATTTAAATCGAAAAATGGACAGGCCTTTTTCCTTTTGTTTATAGGTAATACAGCAACAATGAGTGTCATCATACGGCTGCAGAATCTGCCGTGGTCGGCCAACGCGCTGGATATTAGAAATTTCTTTCGGGGCCTCTCGATCCCAGAAGGGGGTGTACACATCGTAGGAGGCGAGCTTGGAGATGCGTTCATTGCGTTCAGGTAGCTATAAAAGTCTTGAAATATACAAAAAATATACACTAGAGACACACCTGGTTTATACTTCCTTTGAACTATTTCATTGAAAATATAACCAGCGGCGAGTTTATTTAAGATTAGTAGTAAGTTTTATAAAATGTTTATTTACAATAAATGGGAAAAAGTGAAACGTTTTTTTACACTGACGGCTACCATAGGATAGAAAAGAAACTTCCAAATGATAACACTATAAAAATACGAGATCGTCCATGAATTCTCAAATGCGAAATTACTTTCACTGGGTGTGCCGTAGATATCTAGAATATTTTTTTAAGAACATCATTGTATATTTACATAGTTCTTACTGTCTGATAAAAAGAAATTGGCATAGAACCGACAAACTCAGAAACCAGACAATAAAAAAAAACTATTCCTTCATTTACTTGACGCGAACCTGTAACCCGAAGTAAGTATATACTAAGAATAATGGAATTCTTGGGATGTAAAAAAAAGGAGACAGCATCATCGTATTGAAAATCTGGTACAAGTAACAAGAACCCTATTTACATGTGGTGCTAGTGGCTTATCCCCGAAATTGGTGAGTATAATTAGTAAATTAGTGATCTGTTCATTTATCTGTTTATTTAAGATCCTTAGTGACAAATTTTTATTCGTGTTTTTTTTCCTTTTTATCGCACAACAAAGGACCTATTAAACCTACACGGTTATTGCACAAGGCGTTTGGTGTGACTGCGGAACATAAAAAAATTAAAATTAGTAACATTTTATAAGTTACTGCTATACTTAAGTTTCAACAACAGGCCTGCTGAGCTTATGTAAAAGACCCCTAAAGGCTTGTTTTGATGTAATTAGTAGGTACCTATTATATTTTATCTACGTAAATGTTATGTATCTTTAATTTGACACAAACAAGTATTCCCTTTGGTTTTTGGTGGGTAATTTACATTTAGGCTTCAGTACCGTTTTTATTATACGATCCTGATCTTAATTTTCGATTCGACACCAGGAAATAAGAATAAACTAATACATATATGATTAATAAATATGACAAAGAAATCATTGTTCCGATTGGTTTATTTTTACGATGGATTAAAACAAAGTATTTAAGATCATTTGTTGTAAACTGCGGTTACCGAACTACCGTCCTTTGCGCGTTAATGCTACATGTATTTTTTTTTTAATGAAAACTCGCAAGATTTCATTTTATGCCATCGCGCGTTCAACAGAGACTTAGTGCAGGATGCTCTATCCCTGCGTTGATACAGGCGTAAGCAGTACACTCTTGATGCCTTGACAATAGGCACCAATAGACAAACAAAACTATTGCTTATATCGTATCAAAAATATGAATTCAATACCTAGCAATCTAGGAAAACCAACTTATAATACAAACTGAAGACTTAAACATTTAAATACGATGAAAGAATGTTGCATTAATTTCTTTAGAAAGTTAAATAAAAAAGAAGGACCATAAGCGTAGGTACTTTCACTAAGACAGGCAAAGATATATGCAGATATGCTTAGATATAATTTTGCTATACATTATTTTTTTCATGCTATCAATCTTAATGTGCACATACCATACTAAAACCCTAGGCAAAATGATATTTTAGAAGCTTTGTTTTTACTTTTATACATGTTTTCTCGCATTAAATCTCGGTAGTAATTTATGCCTAAAACATTGATAGATTTTTATAAACGCCGTCTACTTTTTAAAGCTTGTTGCCTACGACCGAGGAAGTGGTTCCGGATTTGGTTGGTTATTCCAAATTCTTACTGCCATTGTAGGCAGAATGAGAAAGGGGATAAGAGCATATACCCAGAGTAAAAATTATGGAATAAGAATAATAGGGTCAAGAACTGAAACTCAGAGATTCTTACACAGATCAGACATCTGTAAATCTATTATACGTCAATACAAGAATTAAGTTTTCGATTACAGTTAAGTCGTCAAATTGCTGCTGCAGATTGCCGGGAGCAAATCGGGATATACCTACACAATGATCCGCTGACTGTATTTTCAGACAGCGGTGAGCGAGAGAGAATAATTATACGAGTCAGCTATTTAATTATGTAATACGTTTACTGCACCATTTTAAAATGGCGTTTTCTGTAGCCAAGGCGCACACACCTGCTGTGTCGGCTGGATGATCGTAGCGCTCATTTTTACACGCTAGGCGTTTACGGACACACTGGTGTTTAAAATTCGTGTGAATGTAGAACTCGCATGGTTTGTGGTGAACCGCACGAATGACAATTTATTGTTATGATGTCGCAGCAAGGGGCAAAATGAATATGATTATATATTTTTGTGTAAATCAAATGCGGCCTTTCTAGATTACAAATAAAAAATATCACGGTACCTACATAGGAAAATGCAATTTGCTACAATCATTCCGGATGGTAACGTTTCTGCTGGCCACCAAAGAACTTTAGACATATTGTATTTTATGTTCTGGTTGGCCACTGCAGACGTTCGCTGCGATATAACCAAAATCGAATAATTTATATTTAACAAAAACCGATCACGGGAATACCCATTAAACTAAAAATTTCGAATCCATTGTTTAAACACTTATTATAAGCTAGGCATATCACATAAAATAGTAAACTGAAATGATGGAAAAAAATATTATTCAGAACTGTACAGATACTGATAGCGTTGAAGAAAATATGCAACAATTTATCACGAGACGCTTTCTTAACTACAGGTGTATCGCCTTCAGTGTTACTGGGTGTACAACCAGACGACCTCGTGGCAAATATTATTTAGAGATATAACGGCATGATTTATTGTATCAACTGGTATTACAATTAATAAAGAAATTTGTAGCTGTAAAAAACTGAGTGCTAGCTGCCAAAACGTAGAAATTAATGGTTCCGAGTAGATTAAAAAAAAACTATTTTTACAATTACATTATTTATAGTTATATCGAAACAAATAAAAAATATCAAATTAAGTGTCAACTAACTAATGCATCAAAAAGACGAATGTACGTGTAAATACTTGTTGCGGGAACAATAATGCAGCAATTTACAAACTAAAAACTACTTATGGTATGGTATAGTAGTATTATATAAAGCATAGATAAATATGAGTTATATAAACACTTCCATGCTCCACATACCAAAAGGTGGAAATTAAGTAATCCGAGTTCCCAATTTTAGGGGGCATGTTTTATTGAGTTTTTGTTATACAACTGAATTAAACAAGTAGGTAATTCATGGTCACGGGGGGACTGAGGTGTTCATCCGTAAAGTCAAAGTTACAATCTTATATCGGGCAAACAAAAAGAAATATAGGGACCCGCGTAAAAGAACATATAGCTAAGTCTGCAGTCGCTGAACACTCTGAAGGAGGCGCCAATCATTATCTGCGACTAGACAAGCCACAAATCCTCGCCAAAGAACACTGATTCCTGTCCAGAATGATTCGCGAGGCTATTGAAATTAAAAAACATCCTAATTTCAATAGGGAAGATGGTTGGAAGCTTGCACAAGCCTGGGATCCAGTTCTACATTTAATTAAATCGGAACCCAAAAGACCGGCTGCCAGACTTCAAGACACTGTGAGCTCATTCTGCGTAGATCGGACCACCAACAGCTAAAATTTTAAAAAAGTTGTATAATTGTAAAATGTAGGTAGATATTGTAACTTTGACTTTACGGATGAACAACACCTCAGTCCCCCCGTGACCATGAAGGCTGCAAAGTCTTCGAAACGTCGGGAGAAAAATAAAAAGTAGGTAATTCTTTACGCTAGCCTATATCTAAAAACAACACCATGTATATCTGACTTGTAACACTGCAAAGCGCCATAGCACTGCGCTCATCACATCGAGACATAGATATTAAAATGCCAGTCATCTTCAATGCACTTTAAATGGAACGCAACCGTGCTTGGACATTACTGCAATCGGCAAATTATAGACAAAACAGTGATCTTAGCCAAATGGACTTTCTTATCATCGGAATAACCGACTAGTCACAGAATTATTTCAAAATTTTCCATTTTTTTATGTTTAGTGTACAATACTTTTCACTCGCTAATAATTACATTCATTTTATTTACTAAAGTAAATAAAATATAGTATTTTTACTTAGAATTTTAACATGAATCTGACTAGACACGAAATTAAAATTGCGTTGACGGCCCACACACGCTCCGTGTGTTTAAGCGCGCAAAGGTAGTTTGGTGCCACTCGCCTAGTCATGTCTTCATGTTCGTGATGATATTGTATGAAAATGCAAAAAATGGATCGACAAGGATGCACACGATTAGCGTTAAAATGGGGGGCTACATACTGATGTAGCACTGGCTACAGGGGCAAAACACATACTGCATGTTTTATGTAGCCGATACGCTCACACCTGTTGTGTTGGCCACATACACAATGCGCCGATTTTCACACGTGAAGCAATTCGTTATATTAGATTTTATCTTCGTAGATTGTAATTGCTGTATACTGTACATTTTATATAATTATGATTTATTTATGATCTAAAAATAAGTCAGACTTAATGCAGTTTGTATATTTTGTACTTTGCAGTATTGGCTATGTATATACATTATACCTATATGTAATATTATATATAGGCTAAAAACTTTATTACATTTAGATAATGGTAAGTGAGGACGAACATTTCTGATATATTTAATATGAACTAGCAGCTTAAACGACAGAAACGTTGCTCCGATGTGTTTACTAGGCCGGAGATATAAATAAATAAGCTATCTGAAATCTGGTGGAGGAACGACGTGGGTAAGAGCGAACAAAAATGAAAAATAAAAGCATTTGTCTTCATTGCGAACGGGCAAGCATGGCCAAATAACAATTACCCTCACTTACGATTACACTACTATAAAAAATATCAATTTCTGTCCTATTATTCAACTAATTAGTGTGACACTGTAAATACAAACGCTTCCACTTAAATATTCGTGAAATTAGCTAGTATATGATTGCTTTTATATTGCATACAAAATCAAACATAATAAATTACATTTTTTGACGACTCCAAAGTAGTGAGGTTGTCTATTCGACTTAATTTTTTTTTTAAGTTCAGCAATAACTTTTAGCCCGTGGTCCGATGGTCTTCGTGGACTTTTAGCGTTCAATTTCTTATAGCTTCGGAATGGTCTAATTTAAATTTCATTGATATAGGACTTTAAACTTCGAAGATGCGGATGGGAACTCTTAAAAAACGAATAGGATTTTAATGATCATTCCGATTTTCAATCCTGATTTCTAAGCTTTATTGATTTATTCAAAGGTCATTAAAAATCATTTGTTTTCGTGTTTGTTTGAAGTAAACCACACAATGAGGTGAAAAATGAAAAACAAAGCACAGTTTTGGTAAGTATACCTAATATAAAAACAACTACGATGCAAGTGTAGATAAAATAAGTAAGACTTAAAGCATGGTTACGTAGGCATACTAAGTGTGTTTTTTCCGATTAATAAACAATATTTCTAACTTACTGCAATACGCAATTACGTATATACCTTAAAACGTCTCAACGTTAAAATGTATCACTACTAACCAAGAGCTCAGACTTTCAGTCGAAATTAGGTGACGTATGTCGTGTCCCGAATATTTTGTGAAAATCTTAAGCAGAAGTATCTCTCACCATTGACACGAAAAAATGTATTGATTTATTCTTGCTTGCTGGAATTTTTTGTTATATCGTTTGTTTTATTTTTTATTGTTTTAAAAGTAGCAGTTAGCATAATATATTATACAGTCCATGCGCAAGCTCCGAAGATTTTTTAGGAATATTGACTCAATAACTTAGCCGACATTACGTTATATAAATACATAGATACATAGACGATATAGATACATAGACTGCGAAAGTGTGACACGCAAATTAGATTAGAGGCAAAATATAATATTTATGTGATGACTTAACATAAATTGATTACTGGTTACATAAAAATAAGTTATGCAGTAAGGATAATCTTGCTGGTTATGACTAGTACGTAAAACTAAAAAGCGCAAAATTAAAATAAGTAAAACAATATCAAATTAGTAAATTCTCGTACAAGGCTCCGCGCCGTTAATCAACCCGTGATTCTTCAGAGCTCGCTCGCAGATTATAGATTAATATATTATTTCGTTGCTTGTTGCATATTTAATCTTAAATATTTGCCTAGCCTGAATAAAATACAGGTGTCTCGAGAGAGCTTATTTTTCTTTGAGAGGTTCGAGCTTATTCTTGCTTATTTGGATGCTAAATATGTATTTAAGAAGAGATATATTTACAATATCATTAAAAATCTGGGTCCTATTTACATAGATGAACTGAACTAAGTCCAGTCTCTCTCAACACCCATCCACTGATATTAAAAAAAACAAAACGACTAATTATTTAATACCAAACTTTTCTAATGTTATGCCGAGGTAATCTCAACCATACGGTTTGCACCCTACACTCGACTAATGTTCGTTTCCTATTTGTGTTCATCAGGGTTCCTACACCTATAGTAATTTTTAAACACGCATCGTACTTTACACGTGTAAAAATGAGCGCTATAAAATTGCGGCGCAACACATACGGTGTGTTTCTTAAAGCTCACGCGGATCTTTTAGTAAAGACTCCGCATGTGCGTTGCGCTCATTTTTACACATTTATTTTGCCACCGGGATGTTACGCAAAGGCGACCTAACACGCTTAGCGTGTGGCCAACCGCAACGATGGATAATATATTGTTTTAGCGACGCCATGAATTTTATAATACCTCTGCACCAAACCCAGCATCCACTGGCTACACAAGTCAATGAAAAACAGGCTTAAGATTATGTGACACAAAATATATTTTAAAATTGTAAATAAAAATACGGTCACTCATTGACGGCGTGTAGACTGGTTATGAATTGTGAATCAGCCACTCATCGAGCAGGTACTACTTTGCCCTCTTTACATATGCCGCGATTGATAATTTAAACACATCACAACAATTTATTTGTGGTAAGTAGTAACGAATGGTCCTTGTATTAAATAATCGGCTTCATTTTTAAAACTTTAATTGGATATCTAATATTCATAATGCTTCACCAATCACATTGGCAATGTATTCAATTATAAGTCGCCTCTCTTCCTGACATTATTTTACAAGACATGTTTTTATTTTTAATGTCATTTATAATTTTAAAGATCTTATATAAATTAATTTGTTTAAAAAAAATAATAAAATCAATAAATCGTTATCGGTACAATTAAGTATATGAATTGTGCTTCGCATGGTGTATAACGAAAAGCCTAGATTAAAAAAATATTAACATTTTTTTAAATTTCTTTTCATTTAAAAATATGTAAGAATGATCTATGTTTCCCGTTTATAGCTTCGGAGTAGGTTCCTATTGAAAAGTAATATGGCTGTTTCCGTTAGCAAGACAGGTCATGAGAAACTCGTAGAATGGAATGTGGTTTATGGTCGGACTTACCACACAATTCTACTAGATCCCGGTAACATGAAATTTCGAGAACTGAAAATGGTCAATGGGACTTGATCACCAATATTTATTTAGTTTGTTTCCATATTGCATCAGTATCTATCTTTAAAAAAATAGTATATCTGTTCCTGGCCTCCTAGAGGAGGGAGGAAAACCCTTGCAGTAGTAGACTACTAGGAGAGTTTTAACCCTTAGTCCACCACGTTGACGTAATGCGGATTGGTACACTTTACATGCTTCAGAAATTCTTATGGAAAACTCCTTAAGTATGCAGATTTCCTTACAATGTTTTCTTCATCGTTTAAGTAAGCGTTAATGCACAAAGAATACTAGCTTTTAGAGGCGTGGGTGGTGCGTGCTCTTGTTTTTTGAAATTACCGACTTGAATATGACTTCTGAACTAATTACACCTATAAGAAAACTTCAATAGATGGGAAAAAATTAAAACTTGCAATTTCCTTTTTAATAATTATTATATATTTGCATATATCTATTCAATAAATATTCTTTCCATCTTTTACCTTTTTGTGCGGGAGTGTGAAATTTGTAGTGAAAATATCTTATGACTTAGGCCGATAAATGATTATCAGCTGTTAAGTGTTCACCATCCCCAAAAGAATCATGAATATATGAAATCATTATGATGGCTCGACGAAACTATATATTATTATACTAAAAATAGGTGCAATGTTTACTATCTATAGAAATAACTATTTAGCAAAATAGTCACTGCCCTTGCGTAAACAAAAAATAAGTGTACAAAAAGGCCTTTGCAAGCAAAAATTGTCTTATTGTAACCTAAAACAAAAAGTCCCCAGATTTTGCACTGATGAGGGACCCCGATCGATTAATTTTCCACAGGTGTTACGCTACTGGATTGGTGTGTTGTGGGAAACTCGCGCAATTTTTGGTATGAACTAGGGTAAAATGTCAGCTTATTGCAATTTTAATAGTTCCTGTTCTTGTCCACCATCGTAAAAAGGCCTCGTAAATGCCTAGCTCCGTTCCATTCACTTTAAATTCCTACATTTCTTCTTGATAAGCTAGTCCTTATTTGTGGAGAACGAAGAACACAAAAAACTGGAAGAAAAAACGCTGGCAAGTCTTATTACTATCAACTAAACCAATATTTCATGCTTGAATATGCAGACTATTTTCGAGAGCAATGCTTGCACGGAGAACGTACACCTGCAGATCTCATCTCTCTGCGCTGATTTTTATTACTAGATTCGTCATAACATTTAAAACCTCGATCATAAGCGAAGCGGAACAGGAGCGTTGGCGAAAACGGACCACTGATTTACTACTCGTTAAAAAATGTTGCCGAGGCCATCCAGAAAAATACAAATTAAGTACCTTTAAAACGCCCTGATCACCATGTCGTTGTCACTTCTACTGTAGAAAAAACTAATTATTGAGGTTGACACACTTTTATCACCAGGCAGATCAGAAATGCCGTGTTTTCATCACTTTGCTACCCAATAAGTATGCGATGTTCTTACTTCGGTCAATTCTATCTAGCCTTGATCGATTCCTGCTGTTAGTGTCTTCATATCTACAGTTTTACAGTATCGTCAAAACAGATTCTTTTCTATTAATCTCATTGTTAAGCCAAATGGTGATGATAGCCTGGTGTGGGTGCGATATTTATTATCTGTATCTACGTCAATTAATCCATAAAAGCGGCGATGGTATGTTCGTATACAAATAAGCATAGTATATGTGTATATAGTATATTAGTAAGTTGTAGAAAACGAAAGCTTCAGCTTATGTGCTCTGGCCAGTAAGTATTTTCGTATGATCTTTCCTTTTTAGCCGAAATGTACATGGTGGCTGTGACATTAACTTTAATAAGCTATTAGTTAAATAATCTGAAGTATTACAATAAATTGACCGTGGTCATATACATCTTCGTTATCTTAAATACGCAACGCCAGGCGTGTCTTAAAGAAAATTCTACAGGGATACGGGACACAGGCTACGCGGGCTAAAATCGTCGCTTCAGCAGTTGGTAAAACTTTTACTTATACTGTGTGTTATATGGAGACTCAAATCTTTTTACACTTTTTTACGCACCTATTGTGTCGGGCGTGTGCTCGTAGCGCACATTTATACACGCGTAGCGTGTGACGCCGCATCGGCAGTCGGGTACACTATGCGGTATAGCGAGGAACAACATATTATTTTCTGTTTCTATTTTTCTGCGTTTGATCATCCAGCATATGTTTTTTTTTCTTCTGTATACGATTATTGATTATTCTTATAGTAAACTAATATTGAGATGATTCTATCATATTGAATGCGCTCTTAGATATTTTACTTTAGCGTCGTTAGCTTTGTTGCAATTTATATGGATTAACGTTGCCGCGTGACCTTTTTTTTACTTAAAAGGGATCTCTTGATTTAATTTTGAAAAAAAAACGCAATTTTATGGCACCAAAATAATTCTACCGCCAAGCAGTAATATGCGTGCATGGTTGTGCTCCGGTTTGAAGGACCAATGCAGTGTAAACCTTAGTTATTAAGCAACGTCACTGGACCTTATGACTGAAATCTCAGGTTGTTAAGTTCACATTGTCCTATATAATTCAAACTTGCGCATGGTGTTGCTTTGTTTACTAGGTTACACGATGTTATTGATCTCCACCGTCCGTAATGACCTGCAATGCTAGAACAGGCAACCCACTCAATATTCATGCTGTAGTCTTGTAATGGGTACTTATGTCTTAGCTCGACCCTACAATTTAAAGCTAGTTGAACTAATACATTGAGAACTTAACATGCTTACAAGAGCGTTATAATGACTACCTATAGATTAAGGAATTCAATTTTAATGTCTATTAATGTTGCTCGTGCTTTTAAATAAAATCACTAGCGACTTAGTTTGCCGTATGCGATTACTTTCCACACAAGAGCGTCACCAGCCGATGGCCCAGGGGGGGGGGGGGGGAGCAAGATGATATGGAGAATGAGAAAAGAATGAATTGTAGGTAAAGTCGAGAGCACATGTTACTCCCCCTCGGCCGCTTTAACAATAACATGGGGAGCGTACGGAATATTAGGAATAGAATTGGCGAAGTCAAGTCAAAAACTTAAGAGTTTAGAATCTCGGGGGAGAGGGTCAGCTGTCTCCTACCCCTTGGTGACGCCCTTGTTTCCACAATGAGATGCTCTTTAGTGATATTATCGAATGTTTGTTTAACGATATAGTAGGTATGTATGTTTTTTTGCCAAAATGAAACTATTGATAATGAAGATGCTAGGAATATTGATAATTTTAAAATCTAATGAGGCAGTTTTAGATTTCCTCAATTTGGCTCTTTAGAGACTCCTTTTGTCATTTTTCGATATCCCTCATAGTTCCGGATTTTTACTTTCACGCCCACTTAGAAAAATCACCTGTATATCACCTAATACCATACTTTGTAGCCTTCTATAGTGAAGGAATGTTAAAAACAGTTTTCAGTTGCGCAGTTCACCAAAAAGCCTCGTAAAATAAATGATGTATGGTATAATAGCAATAAAAGTGTAAAGCTTTAATACGCTTTTTGGACAACCAATGCAATAACAAGCTCTTTTTATTCAAAGTTTTAGAGGTTCATTCTTGATTTAAAAATGGATATCATGGTTTAATTTTGAAAAAAGAAGCACGTACTTAGATCGTGTGTACATGGGCCCGTACTTAGGGAGTTGTACGCGTGAGCGGCGCTCTACCTCGAAACGTCTTTGCCCAATGAGGAAAAGGTTCACAGGGGCCTGACCAGGCCTTTCGTTGAATTCGTTTTTTTTTCTCCTGCCAGTTCTAGAGGCTAAGGGAATACTACGCCAATGCCTGTGTACCTACGTTATAAATCACAGTAAGTCATTCAAGACTATAATATTCTCATTCATAATTCCAAATGCTCTCTTTCTCTCTATATTTATGAATATCATGAAAACTAGGTATAGTTAAAAAAATTATTAATATCAATATCAACTAGTTGACTATCTACAAACAAGAATAAATAAGTCGATGTTCGAAAATTAATGTTGATACAAAACACTTTCGATGTATAAACTCGAAATTCACAACTAACTTAACAAAAATGAAGTTTTGGCGGTAGGTCGACAAAGGCGTGCACTCGCAAGTCCGTCATAGCGCTGACTGATAAACAACACAACGACGCATCAATTTGAACTAGAGCGGCTTTGATTAGTCGTTCGTATGACCAATAAGACCCCATACCCCGTCGTTCCCGCTCCACCAACTTGCACCTATTTAAGTGTCTCAAAACGTAATTAGAATGTTATATTTAAATAAAAATAGTCACAATTAACTAAATTTCTTTATTCTTTTAAGGTCAGTGTACAGTTCAAGTGATCTTGGATCAAACGTCTTTAATATAAGTATAATTTTCGGTCTGGGGTTCCACTTGCAAAGCTCGGTGTGTCTCATGAGAAAGCCTGGCGGACCGCAGTACTTATAACCAGATTAAAGTATCTATAGACAAGTAGACCTCTGTTAGTCAGTTAAAACTCTCATAATTTAAAAAAAAATGTTTCTTGTTCTTCTGTTGTCCAAAAGCTGAAAGCCGTTGTAAAATTTTTCGGACTGACTCTGGAAAATCATTTTTTTTTAATACACTCCTTGCAAACCCATTATTAGATATTGAAAAGTAGTTGGACAAGCCTACATGTTTTTTACAAAATAAAGCCGGCCTCAAGCAAAATGCTAAGGAATTGAACAGACTGACGGCGGGCTATGTGTCAATACAATAAATCTGACATAATAACACAATAACAGATGGTTTAGAACATTGATTCCCAAAGTGGTCCAGGTGGATCCTTTGGGGTCTACGGAAGACTCGACGAAGGTCTAGATCTACGTTGGCGTAACCAAAAAATGAGGGTTCACTGAAATTTTATCAGGTTTTAATAGTAGGCCCAAAAATTTGGTTTGACATACATACACCTATAAATGTAGGCAGATAATATTTTAAAAATCTCAGCGACTGTTACATATATAAACTTGCATATTCTGGGGACTAAGGTAGAAATTTTGCTGCAGGGGGTCCACCGGTTTATGAGAACAAAAGTTTGGGAACTTCTGCTTTAGACAGTTATCGTTTTTGGCTCTGACCTCTCAAATCATAGTTTTTACTCCTACTTTCAGAAATATTGTAGATAAATAAACTACCTATCTAACCTATACACACTAATGTATAGCATCGGGCCTTTTCCCCTCTAAGGGGTAGGCAGAGGTGAATCACACACATATTTATATCACATAAATCACTTTATTGAACCTGAGAACTCAGCAGAGCAGTCATATCTCTATACAAATGCGCTAATAAAGCAATCACTGTACGGTGTATGCATCACAATATATTCAACACAAAATTATAGACATAACGTGTTTGTGTGCGTATCATGCCAATTAACTTATTTCATTTAAAATCTAATAACGGAAAAATATGAAGCTTTATTCTAAATAACATTTAAAATGTATTTTAACAAAATTCACCCACATATTCCTAATATTCGATAATTTATGTTTAGAAATCTCATTTCCTCAACGCATCACGTCTTGACTAGGGGTTCGTATTCGAATATTTACCTTATTTACTTATCGAATATTATGAATATTATGGACTACAGACTGTAGGTATCTATTCGAATTATTCGAATAAAAAACAAACCGGACAAGTGCGAGTTGGACTCGTCCGCCAAGGGTTCCGTACAAACTTGTAGGTAAGGTATCAAAGTATATCAGTTCAAACTTGACAAACTTAACTTTACCGTTCGATGCCTAGACACGGCTATTGCACCGACCGCGTATAATGAGTTTGTAATACTTACTTAATTCATTTTTTTTCCTAAAGTAGGTACCTACATATTTACAATTTTCTGAGTTTTTTCTTGACATGTGCTATAATACTACTTCTTGCCAAATTTCATGTTTCTAGGTAAACGGATAGTAAACCTATAGGGTTTGATTCCTTTTTAAAATCGTAAATAGGCGATGCTAAAATTTTAAACATAAACAGTCGTATCTTTTGATCTTGTTGACTTACAAGTTGTTTTTTTTTTCACGGCTGTAAGGACCGTATACACGTATATTTGGTATAAATTCCAACTTGATACCTTCCTATACGCGTTCCGAAAAAAAGGGTCTTGACTATTGGCAATTAGAAAGACTGACAACAAAGTGACCCTATAAGGTTCCTTTTGAAGTAGGAAACCCTAAAAATGATCTAGAAGTAAGAAAAAAATCCAAATATTTTGTTTTATCTACATAAAATGATACCGTAACGTCATTTGTGTAAGTAATACCCACGTATTACGTAAATACTGAGCACTAAAAAAGGATCATCATAATATTTCAAAATTCATTCTCAGTCGAGAAATCACCTATAAAATTAACGTTCTTCTCTTATGACCTTTAGGTGCGTTTAGGGTTCTCTTTATTATAGGTAAGAGTCTTGAAAGAGTGTAAGCCTCATACTCTGAGAGGCGGAGAGCTTAGAATAACATTACAGCGAACCCTGCTCGTCTCAAAAAGCAACTAAGGGTCAATCATTGGTTTCCAGGCCAAAGTACTTACAAGGAAGATGAGTTCATAGGCCTTGCTGTTCTCATGGATATGCAAAGTATCCCTCATGTTTGGGACTAATGTGTAACCATAATTAGGGACTCTTTAAACGATTCCATAGCAGGGCCTATGGTATGTTGCAAAAATCTAACGTAGGTTATTGGGAAAAAGGTAAAAGAGGGGTGGTACCCAAGTTTACTCGCTTGATGCTTACGCGAGATGACAGCAAATAGTTTCTAGCACAAGGACCGGGTTATAAAAATAACAATATACGAATACTTCGAATTAGGAGTATAAATCTCATAAAATATATATACTTAACGCTTATGGCTTTATGAGTAGGTATGTACCTAGTACCTAACAAGTAGAAGTGAAGTCTACGTCACACCGACTTACGACTCCTACAAATACATATGCGTCAGTCTTCTACTAGATACATAATATGTATCTAGTGCATATTATGTACTTAGAATATTTTTTCTACGTTCTACACTATAATTCCTAATACTTAAGACAGACTATATTATATCACTTTTTGTATATAAAATCAGTCAGGAATATCAGCGTTTTGGAAAGTCGTCCTCCAAAGGGGTGAAATAAGAACCTAAAGTGCTTACTGAGTACATTTTCAATTACAATCATGGAATTTGATATATTTCACGCGTCCAAAGGTGCTCAAAAAGCCCTGATGATTCTTCAAATGTTGCCGATGGGAAAATCGGATTATATAAAATTAGTTTTTGCGCGCGTCTCTACCTGAAACTTTTTTTTGGTATAAAAGTCCTGCTGTATATTTTAGCGAGATATAAAGTAACCTATGTCTTTCCCAGAATCTCAATCTATCTTCATACCAAATATCAACGAAACCGGTTCAGTAATAGATAGAGTTACTCTACTCTACTGTACTCTAAAAGATAGAGTTCACTCTACTCTACTCTAACAGATAAAGTAACTTTTATATTTATAGGTATAGATTTTACTTTGAATGTGTAAAAGTTAAAACTAAAAAAACCGCCCCTGCGCGGTGCTCTCTAGCGGCCCGTCTCCTATGTGGAGGAAGGATGGGGGCTTCTGAGCCCTAGGGGTTTCTGAGGCTCAGACGGCGTCCTAACGACAGCATGAGGCCTACTGCACACTGCTATCCATCCCGGGGATCAACCGAACATGTGCAAAGGTCGCACAGAATCGCACTAAAAAGTGCGCGCACTAAGAGCGGGCAGCCTCCTGCTGCCCGCCGACGACTTTCATCGTGGCCCCTATTAGTCGCCTCTTACGACAGATAGGGGATACCGTGGTGGAATTCACCAAACGTCCCCATTCCACAGGGTGCGTAACACGAACCTGCATTCTTATTTATCCGGATTCCGGACCGCCAACTGTAGTAAATGCTTGGCCGACGCAAACGACGACGAAACTATAAAAACTACCAAATACGAAATCTCTAAGTACAGTAAAATTTAATTTTCTGTACAAAAATAATAAATTTTGACTTTAATTTTAAAAATATCATAACTTTGAAACCTGTAAGCCTGTATTCATAAAATTTTATGTTTCTGTTATCTAATAATTTATTATTTGCTTTCCTTTGGACTAATACTTACTGGATACCCCGGAGCGGACATTTATGCCGAAACACAAAATAACTTTGATTATACCTTTCTTCTCACAATAAAATGCCTTTATCGAAATGTAAATTTTATACGTCCTTTCATTACAGTACTAGATCACCCACAGTAATTAATTGTCGCGATTGTGTTACTAAACACACTTTTCTCTTTTGTTACAGTACTGATGAAGATGCACGTCAAGCCATGATGCTAGATGGAGGGAAGATAAAGGAGATACAAGTTAAGCTGCTGCTTAGCTCTCGTTCCGAAATGCACAAAGTAATCGAAGCGGCGCGCCAAAGCGTACCACTCCTCTCGCTTGCCGCTCCGGCACCTGTCGCACCATCACCCATTGTATCCGCTACACCAACCAATGTAGCCGTTCCGCCAGCGTTAGCGAATCAGCCAACCCCCGCTGTCCCAAATATAAGTCCATTTTCAGCCGCTCTCGGCAATAATGCGCTCTCTAATTTAGGCATTCCTGGACTTGGAAATCCTCAAGAAATACCTCAACCAGCTGTTATTGAGCCACCGCCGTCGCTTTTTAGTCCGTCAGTAAAAGAAGATGTAGATGAGGATAAAGAGGAAGATAAATCAGAGAAGAAGCGCAGTGAAAAAGATCGGCGCCGTACTCGTTCCAGGTCCAGATCACGCGACAGAGACCGAAAGGAAAGAAAAAGAGATCGCAGAGATCGGTCTCGATCGAGAGAACGCCGACGCCGCGATCGCAGCCGCAGCAGGGACCGCCGCGATCGCAAACGTGACAGGAAAGACCGTAGCCGTTCCCGGGATAGATCGCCGTCACGTCGGTCCCGTGACCGCCGCAATGAACGCAAATCCCCGGGAAGCTCGCAAGAAAAGTCCCTTGACATGGCGCCAGTGGATATGATGGCATCGGCTCCACCTACCTTTGGTAACACTCTAAATTCGGTGCCGGGACTCCCAATGCAAGGAAATATTCCTCCCAAAATACTCAACGGCCCAATGATATCCAACCCAGAATCGCCTATAAATCGTTTCACTGACCCTACCATAGCAGATGCTTATAATAAGTTGCAGGAACTCGGTAAGAAACGTAATCCAAATGCCTTCCAAGGCGATCAAACAAATGGTGTTGGTAGACTTCAAGCAGGCCGTGGCGGTTTGGGACGAGGTGGAGTCGCTAGCGGCTTTCGCAGGGAAAACCGTCCATCGCGCTTTGAAAACATAGATCAGCAACGCGATTGCTGCGTTGCTATCAGGAATGCACCAAACCATACGAGTTACGGCGATGTTCGTCGTTTCTTCCCATTCCTAATTGACAAACATGGTATCAAAATGATTAATGACAATATGGGTCGACGCACAGGAAATATCTATGTTCGCTTTTGCGAAATACGTTCTAAACATCTCGCTTTACAACGCAAAAATAATGAATTGAAAGGTGCTCAAGTAGTCGTCGAACCTCTAGATGACGAAAGTTATGAATCTGCCGTCGACTCTTACCTACCCTATCGTGAAGAAAATGATGAGGAAGAGGGCGGTTTAAGTATCAATGATTCAGAGGATCAATCTTTATCTAATTACAACGTTCTCAAATTAACAGATTTACCGAATTTTGTCAAAGAACACGATATCATAAAAACATTTAGCGATTTTTCTTTGTTGTCGATTTTGCTTAACGATTGCAGATTTTCACGCACTAAAATTGCATACGTACAATTTGCAAAGCCAGATGATGCGAGGCAAGCCCTCGAAAGGCAGGAAACTTACATATTTGGTCGACGCAAGCCAGTCATAATGCCGATATCGGATGAGGAGTATGAAAAGGAAAAAAAACAAAATGACAAAACTATAGAATCCGGAGCCATTTCACCTATGGAAAAACAGCAAGATGTTGCCGTGCCGCGTGATCCTCGACAACGTCGACAGAAATTCGATGCTCCGCAGCAAGTGCAAGTCCCACCGACTATGCAAGCTCCGCCGCAAGGAAGCTTCTTTGGGCCACCATACGTACCCCAAACATTCCCGACACCGAATTTTGCTGCGTCTCAGTTTGGTGGGTTCTCAGCAGGAGGAGCTATGGATCCACGAACTGGGCCACCCACTTGGGGTACTAGACCCCCATTCCCTACTCAGATGGAATCAACGCCAGTACCGGTATCTGGTCAGCATGTTATAACTACGGAAATGGAAGACGAACCACTAGACTGCGTATTAATGAAGGGTCTCCCTCGTGATGCCACTGACCGGACTATAGTTACATTCCTCTCGGATACTGGTGCGGTGCCAGCGAGAATCCACCTCATGCTAGACACAAATGGGTTACCGTCCGGAGATTGTTTCTGTGAATTTCGTTCTATACAAGAGGCCAGATTGGCCGCTACTAAACATGGAAGTAACTTGGAAGGTTGCCGCATATCCGTGGATCTTGTTCAGCGAAGCGTTGTCGAGGAGGCTTTAGAAGGTCCCAAACAACCGGAAAGTTTACTTGGAAATGGACCCCCAACATTTTTCGACCAGATGCGTGGTGGGTATGCACCTCGCCTGCCGTACAGAGGACGTGGTGGATTTGACAGAGGCGGCTTTGATAGAGGCGGATTTAACCGTGGTGGTTTTGATCAATCTCGTGGTGGGTTCGACCAATCGCGCGGCGGGTTCAGAGGTCGTGGTGGATTTGATCGAGGCCGTGGCGGTTTTGAACCCCGTGGGCGGGGACGCGGTTTTGGGCGTGGCCGTGGAGGAAATAGTAACTTTAATCCCAATAAGGAGAATGGACGGGAAGAAGATCACGACCCAGCGTTAGAGGACTTTGGACAGCCGGGTTGTGTGGTCTCAATGGAGAATGTACCCTTCCGGGCATCGATTGATGAAATATTACAGTTCTTTTCAGATTTTGAACTCACGCACGATGACGTCATTAGGAGATACAACGAACGGGGGCAGCCAACCGGTGATGCGAGAGTCGCTTTTCGAACTCCGTTCGACGCCCAGCGCGCTGTCAAAACTTGCCACATGGACACCATTCATGATAGAAGAATCAACCTCACTATTCTCTAGCATACGCCTTCCTTGTCCGGAGACGAGGACTCTGATGACACTGAAGATGTAGCAGATTACATTTGAAATCGAATGCAAAGGCTAAACTGTTTATATTTTGTAAATACTAGTTTTAATTGTGTTGAATAAGATGACTATTTCGATAGTTCCTGCCGTTGAAACGGTAGGTAAATTGTGAGTGAATAATAAAGCGTCTAAACTATACCGCTACTGTATACATGAGTGTATCGAATATTGTAATGAATATATTATTAAAGTTGATTAGTCATAAACAATAAAAAAATTCATAATTAAATCCATATTTATTTCTCAAACCCAACACATTTACAATAATTTCATCATGTATTACGTATAAGAGAGCGTTTATGTAATACAGTGTTTTATGTCCAGCCGACATCCGTTGACTTCGTAAGCTTGACTAGAACTTCTGTATGAGATAAAGTTCAAAATATACACACGACTCTGTATTCGCTGTTGGCTGGACTCGTGGACACATAGTTACATTACATTATACACAATCACGAACGTGCATTTAAACATTTAAACTACACATATTATTTGACAACAGAACTTGCAAATTTGTGCTTTAATTGTGACTACCATAATTAGGTAATGAAGTTTTAAGTTCATTTTTAAACAACTCTTCTGGCTGTTATTACGATAATGATTTCTTATGTTTACGCGAATGTTAGACATTGAAAGAACAAAGACTTCGAAACGTCGAGAAGAAATCATAATATACCGCGATAAAATCCGAAAAATAGTTTCACTTCAATTTTATTACGATATTTAAGGAATCACGAAAACCCGTGTACATTACGATCAACATATGCAAGTTCTATTGAAAAATAATACAGATACATGCAATGTAATACGCCACGAAAATAAATTCGTTTCAACATTACCGCATGTTAGGCTTACAATCTAAAAACACCACTGAAAACTAAGCACACTTTGAAAGAGGAGATATTCAAGTAATAAAATTATATGTAAAATATGTCGCATACATAAAAATATATACGGAATACAATATCACAGTTTAAAGGTTGTACAGTGTTACAATAACCATACAGGGGCCTTATTCTCTATCCCGCACGTTATTTTGACAGTGTGTAACAAGCACGTAACACAACGCATCATGTTTAGGACTATAGAAATTTGGCTTACAGAATACCATTCCACGCACATTTCTCATAGATAACATGACACGGCCGCGTTACGCGTTTACACTATTATACAGAATAAGGGCCCAGCAATACGTGGCCAAGTATCGATCGCTTTTTTGAACATAAGATGCTATGTTCTGTATGTATGCATCTTTATACTGTGATATTAACACTTCAACTGTATCTACATTTATTATATTATATACATACGTAATATCTTGTAATACGATTTGCGTATATAAATAATTTGCGACAAATCACATAACTTCTTTCAAAATATCAAATTTAACAAACTGTTCGATTACATGCTAAAAAAATTCGAATGAATCGTATTCAAATGTTAGCTAATTCGGATCAGTACAAATTTAGTTAGTATATTCATACCGAAACAAAATATAGCGTAGAAAATTAGATTTACTAATATCTGACCATTATCAAAAGTATAATTCATATTTTATTAAATATATAGTAGAATTTATTTGTATATAGTGTAGAATCGCGAAAACGCAAGGAGTTTCATGAAATCTCAAAACTGCTTATAATATGAAAAACACATAAATTATATATGAAAAATACATACACTTTATAGTTATATTAAAATACACACATTACCTTTTAAATAGACATAAGAAAAGTTAAAAATGGAAAGTAAAGAAATGCATTTAAATACAAGAGATCAACATACATTCGATTACCACATACAAATAAACCAATGTTTAACAGTTTATTTCCTTAACAATATATGTTACACCTTATGCACTGCAATAGGGTTTTTATATGTATAGGTTAATATAATAGTTCAGTATATTATTAAATCTATACATACGGTTTTAGATTCAGATTATTATCTTGGGTATTTTCAAAAAAACGTGCGAACAATAATTATAATAAAGAACGAATGTACGCGCGTGAAATGAAAATGGTACAAAGAAATAAACATTCTAATACCTTGAACGGCTGACACGCCCTAACAATGTGATGTTACTAGAACAAAACTATTTTACTACGAATATAAATAAACTTTTAACTTAGTTTATAACATTAAAAACAATAAGCTGTTAACTTGAAAAGATACTATAGGAATTGTACAGATATGCGTGATCATTACAAACAAATATATTCGAATGGTATAAAAAAGATATTACCGGAAGCATATTCCGGATAATCGGAAGGCTATTTCGGGAGACAGATATGGAGAAATTATTATTTATTCGACTATTTGGCTTGAAGATTTGTTTTTAAATGCTTATAATTATATTCAAATGTAACACAAAATAAGATTAAAGTTAAATAAATAATAGTACTCAAAAAGATCAATATTAGTTTACAAATTTAATAATCCTGAATAGCCTTTAGTTACTATTTAAATATGCTAGGAGCAATAGATAAACCTCATCAATCGGAAGAATCAGCAGTAACAATGTAAAGGTATAGGAAATCTAGCTTCAGTATAATGCTAATAGAGTTAACATTAGCATAGTAAGTCGCCACTATTTCATCTAAGCCACAAATTACTGGCTCACTATGACAAGGTACTATGTTCTTGTGTGCAGAAATTGAATTATATATATCAAGCAATCCTATGTTTTTTTAAGTAAAAAAACATATCTAATAATTCCTAATGTTAATTAAGGGAGGAACCACGACTGTCTTCTTTAATATTTATCATCATGACAATTTTAAATCTCATTATTTCGTCTTACGTAAAAATTAAGGGACCTTGTAATAATGAGCCAGCGAAATATCTGGGGTAAGGACACATGAAAACCCGTAAAATTATTTCCCTAACACAAAATCTAGACATCAAATCTATTACAATTATACAATATTTTCAAGTATATATCTTTGAATAGTTAAAATTATTGTTGCATGTTTGGAAAGTATTTTTCTCCATATTATTAAACTAAAGACATGCCTATACCCCAGTTGAAACATTTTGATAAAATTACAAGTTAATACACATCCAAAATATACAATCTGTAATAGACAAATATCCATTTAAAATCTTTATAATTTCAGTATAATATCAATAAAGGTAACAAAAAGTATTTATGACTAATAATGGAGCAAATATACGCATGTTATACTGTAAAAAAAATATTCAATAATTTCATTTAACACAACTAATATATTGTTCAAAAACAGCAACATTGCTTCTTCGAATATGTTATAGAAATAAATAATAAAAATATCCAAGTGATCCAACTATAAACTGTGGTCCCTGTTTAACATACGACGTAATCTGTTTTTTGTTAAATTAATACAATGTACACACGCGTTTAATATGGCTATAGCTTCCTTGGATACAATCATGCAATTTAAAAAATATTTTTATCATTGATATTCATAAATATATCCACGTATGTATGCTTTTAGTAGCTTCTATAGCCAAATATAAGTCAATACACCCGTTAATTGTTATAAATAAAAATCTCTAGCTAAAGCTAGCCAGTTGTACTGAAAATAATAACAAAATATAGTTTTAAATCGGAATAAAACGAAGCCTCTAGTTCTATGGCAGTTCGTTGCGAATCTCATTATAATTAAACACTAGAAACAGGATTACACACAGACAGTACATTCTAATGCTATCGTAACATCTGACTGTTCTTTGGCGGATCTTATAAATACAACAAAGGCCATCTGACATAGAATCCCGACAAATCTATGTTTACACTGATGCTTGTAAAGCAATACCTTATTAGGGTATTGAATAGTTATTGCCTTTTCAGGGGACGTTAGAGGGTTTACTATATTCACACTACCTGCTGTTAGGTGCTTTGTAATAAGGGTCATATTACCAGACACAATACCTGACCACCCCACGGAAAAAGGCACCAGGGAATAAACATTACAAAATGTATATTCAATATAGAATTGGGTAGTGATATTGGGCTATGAAGAGGGCTATGCTCGCTGTTTCTCTACGCGATAAGATCAGAAATGAAGAGATCCGTAGAAGAGAAAGTCACCGACATAGCCCAGCGGATTATTAAGCTAAAATGGCGGTGGGCAGGGCACATAAAAAAGTTCTCGAGTGGAGACCACGTACCGGCAAGCGTAAAAACACGTTGGGTGCAGACCGCTTGCGTCAGGTACGTCTGGAAATCTTTGGGAGAGGCCTATGTTCGGCAGGGGACTTGATGATGTGGTAGTGATATTGGGATTTACTGCTCAAAATCAGCACAGTCTGGAATTGTGCCAAGCAAATGGCGATAAACTAAGTATGGATATGTTATACGTGTAGTAATAAGTGTGGATGTGTTACATCTGTGCCTACCTCTAACACAAGAACATAGCGTGATGCGATATGGACATTTTGTAAAAAATAAACCGGTCCAGTAGTTCAATCCTGTCTCTAGTATACATTGCCTACATATTTCCAGATTTTAAATACAGAATGCTGTTATCTTGTATTATATTAAGTTCTTTTTGGTCTTGTAAACAAACTTGTTTGGTCCATTTTTGTAGACAAATTATAACTTACAACTACAACATTGAGCTTACCATACTACGGCATCTATGAATATTTTGCTTTATTAACATATCGCTAGATTCTACGACGATACAAGTCATGTGAAGGCACGAGTCGTGAGCACACTTCTGATTGGTCGATTTGACATCCGAAGCACTGGTGTACCGCGCGATTAGTTCCCCAGTCGATGTTCGTTGTCTATTGGCTAGTTTACTTCCGTCCAATTTGTACACATACGAACTCGCCCTCACCACTGTTCATTTGAGGTCATGAATAAGATCAGTTACTGTTTTCATATTCTTGCTGCCTTGGTAGACAGAAACGTTGCATTTAATAACGTAACGGAAGAAACAAGTACTAAGAGAAAATTTGTTATGTAGTTTCTTGAGTGCAAAAAAAAGCTGTGAACGTTTTTAATATATAAATAAATAAATAATATCACTACTTTATTTCAATGAGATAATAGAGTATTGAACTAAATTTAAATCTATCAATTTTTCTTTTTAAGATTCGCAAAATATCCATAGAGCACCAATAAATTCTAATTATAATCGCGTACTACAATACAATATAAATAGACGTTTAAACACACAATTACATCAGGTATATTTGGCCTCTGTATGGGTAAGTGTTAAATGTAATATCGATAGTCTTTGTCTATCGATAATATCGTCAACACTACGCCAGAGTAATGTCAGAGGTGCGTATTTTATACTTTAGAATTCATTAATAAATAATTATTCGAATTATTTTGTATTACTCGAGTTGTTACAAATATTATAACGACTATCGAAGAGAATTGCTAATATTACTTTATGGATAATTATAAAATTTTAAACTATTTATTAAACTTGTATAGCAGTTACAAAAGCACGTATTTAATATATGTTTTGAAATACAAAAACAACTAGTTTCCATAGATAAACACCACAAAGTCTGTGGTATTCATTTCTTAATTATGGAACAGTGATTTTGAACAACTCAAGTATTTACCGTATAAAAAAAAGGTTACTCTTGCTTGTTTAAGACTTAAATGTATAAAATATATTCCAAATATAAGTGGTTCGTGGCTGTAATCCGAGATTTATTTCTTCCGTTCTATACTTTGTATCTATGTTACCCTGAAAATAATAAAAAGATATGATATGAAATTCTGAAAGTGTTATAACTCTGTGCTATTTGTTTTTAATACCATCCATAAACAAGATTCGCTTAAATAAACAAGGGAAAAAGAAAAATCTTATCACATTATTTCTTTTAAAATACTCGATACAAATACTTATAAAGTGCTTACTTTTTATTTTTAGCCCTACTGGGCGAGCTGTGGTTTGAATTCTGCGGGCTGTCGCTCAGTTCCGAACTGGAACTTCTGATATCGCCGTCCATCTGTAATACGATAAACACAGTTGATACACCGCAAGGAATTACTGCGGCGTTTTTACAATCTATAGACTTGTGTACGGACTACAAACTGTCCTTTTGGAAAGTCAATATTGCCTGACCAGGGAAATAAAAAACCTTGCTGTAGTTGAATGGAAGTCATTTCGTGTATTCACAAGGTTAGCTTTAAAACGACAATTATAGTGGTGCTGCCAAAGCAGGTTATTTATTTTTCTATTTAATACTGGACCGATCCACCAATATCTTAACATACTTTAATGGACAGCAAAAAAAATATGCAGATAGAAGAAAGAAAGAAAGAAAGAAAAGAAATTTATTTTGCAACAAACACAAGTTACATAAACATAACAGACAAACAAATGAAACAGACATAAAGAACTTAAAACTATATTTGTCACAAAAAATGCACCAACTCAGCAATATGCTGACAGTGAAGCCAGCGCTGATCTTCCGTTGGGCCGTTTGTTGGAAATGACGTGACGGAGGACAAAAAATAAAAAATAAAATAAAACAATATGTAATAATAATATTAATGAAATAAGGAAGAAAACGTGCGCAAAAGTTTCCAATTTCTTTTTGGTACTACAGAGTACAGTTACAAGTTTACGCTGGCAATACCTTTAACCGTATCTGTCAGATTGGCGTCTCACATAAAATACTATAAAACGTAGTGATTATATCAAAGAGAATTATAATATATATGGAAAGATTCTATTCACTTTGGTACTATTACAGAAAAATAATAACACATAGTGATAATATTCTCTTTGAGTAACCTATTACTCATATTCTACGTGTTAATATCCTAATATTTGATATTTGTAAACAGTGGAAGCAAAAGTGAAAAGTTATTGTACCAGTTGAATAACAGGAAAAGGAAACAGCTGTGTGCAGGAAAATCTAAAATACACAGGCAAAGACAGTTGCGTGTAATCTGAATCCCCATTGTCCAAGGAGTATAATTTGAACGTGAGTAGAGGCAAATAATAAAGAGATATACCTACTTTAATAAATCACTTTTTGTTATTTTTTCAACCTGGTTCAATGAAATTATATTATACACTGTCCCACTGTTGGGCACGGACCTCCTACTACTGAGAGGGATTAGACCTTAGTCCACCACGCTGGCCTACTCCAGATTGGTAGACTTCACACACCCTCACACACCAATGAAATTACCAATTTGAAAATGGTTTCTAACCTGTCCAGCCTTGAAAGCATTGTAAGCGATCTGCAGTATGAGCCAGGTCCAGATTATATGCAGCGCCAACAACAGACACAGCAGCGAGTTGAAGATGTAGTACGCGGGGAACATCGGCAGGAGCATCGGCGCACGGACCGACGTACTGGAATATCAAATAGATTATTTAGAGGCAGTTGTTTCATCCATGGTCGAGTAAACCTTGCCGAGACAAAATAGAAAAAGTTAAGGGTCTAATCACACTGACATATTGCAAGCGAGTTCACAGCGGGGTGCGCTCATTTAGTGTAATAAAACTGTTAACTTTGTTCACGGTTGAAAGAACAGTCCCTTACTAACATAGTAAGTTACTATATCGGTAGAACAGTGTTGTCGACTTATTATTTAACCTCACAATGAATAATAAAAAATCATATTTCACACGATGATTGATGACTATTACATAGGTAAACTACAGCTTTGCAGTTATGTTTTGAGAGGAGCGTTTAGAAGTTATTCACGAACAACGTTATAGAACGTACATAGTGCCGACAATAACGGATGATGCACACTTCCCGAGAATAATAATTATCGTCACTCACCTCCAAATAATGTAGAAAGGGTATATGACGACTCTAGTCAGAACCCACACGACGACGAGTGCCAGGAACAACGCGTCGCACAGGCGCTGGTAGTTTGCGTATTTAGACGCCTTCACGGACTGTAATTTAAAATAAATTTTCCAACTAAATAAGGAATTGGGAATATCGCTCACTTAGTGGTTAAAAAGATTACTGCCAAAAAGAGTAACTAGTCCCAGAACGAAAGAGAAGACTTCATCATCACCTTCAGCCACTGCTCACTGCTGGCTATGAGCCTCCTCTACTACTGACAGAGTTTAGACTTTAGTCCACCACACTGACCTAGTGCGGTTTGACAGACTTCACATAAATTCGAAATTTTCGTGGAAAATACTAAGGTTAATTACCCCAGATATCAAAAACGAAGAAGACTTACTTCCACAAAAATATCAGCGCAGTCGTGCAGCAACAGCATGAGCGTGCCGATCCTGTGCAGGTTGCACACCCAGCTGAACGAGAGCAGCGCGATGGTCGCGATGTGGTGCACGAACATCTGCCAGAAGTCTTTGCGCCGCACGTCCCAGAACTGGGAGATCGTCAGCGACCAGTAGAACGCGGACGATATCATGTAGTACCACCACACGTCGCTTGATAGACCCTGGAGAATTTATAGTGAATCGGAATTAGACATATTTATGCAAAAAGAAAACTCCGCATGTTTTTTTATAACTAAATTAAAATTGTCACAGTTATTCAAAATATTTAGTCCAAGTTGTTACTTCAACATAATTCGTAGTTACTTGAATAATCTTTGGACAATAATCTTGTTGTCATAGTTTCTTTAACTATTCATACTTATATTTAACATACTTGACACTGTCTATTGATCCATAAAAATAAATTAAATAAAAATAAATCCCACAAGATGCTTCCATTACCTGATGCGGATATCCGATATAACACTGGTCGATGTCCCACAGCCACTCCTTATCCCACAACACGAAGATGCCAAAGGAGAAGTTGAGCAGGTAGAAGGTGAACTTCCACATGTTCTCGCAAAACTTGACCAGGGTCGAGGGCTTGTCCTGCGAGCGGCGCAAGCGCCACCACCGCGCAACCTGGCGCTCGCTCATTTCCAACTTCTTCGCTAGCGAAGTGAACTGAAATTTGGGATAAAAAACAAATTACAGACAAAAGATCTCAAAACACAATTGAGTTCAGGTTTAGGTTCTGTTGTAATTATAATAATAAAAATATGTAGTTCCGTTATAGCATAATACTAGTTCCGAAATATATACTGTTGCTAAACATTATAATATTCCAGAACTTAGATATATTTGTTAGCAACCTGTAGGAATTCATAGAAGTGGCCCACAGGCGTATTAAAACGAATTATTTAAATTAAACCCTACCTACTAGGCCTGTATAACATAGCTGTACTACTGTAACTGTTATTATGTTATACATGTGTATAAATAATAAATAAAAAAACAGGGTCGTCGGCGAATTCTGTTAATTATTGTGGTTCTCCATTGGAAATTACATAAAAATTATGTTTGTACGATAAACGTATTTTTTTTAAATATCCTAATATACCCAAGGAAAATACAATTATATTTAAATATTAATAAATGCCGGGAATTTGACCTGCGCGGGATTTACCTTAAAATTGTTCACGTACCTGCCTGAGACGGGAACATTGCTTGTAAGCCTCTTCTAACTTCGGATTCGTGGGTGCTTTGCGCGGGCGCGTGTCTTTGATGCCCAGCGACTTGCCAAACGGCTCGTACCAGTATCTGTATTAATATTGTAATTATTATTTTTATAGAAAAGCTTCACAAAAGTAGTTAATATCATTTTAGAATTTCCAAAAATTTCAAAAACAAATCATTATTTAGAAAATAATAGCTTTAATTTAAAATTAGGTACACATTCGTTATGCTAATGTATATATTTCTGTTTAAAGCACTTATAATTGGTAATACCAATTAAAAATTCAAGATCAAAATACAAAAGTTAAACGGCTTTTGTCATATTGCAAATGACCAGAACAAATAATACTATTTAGTAATTCGTTGCTAAAGCGACATACACGGTGTTTAATAATTTTTACCATCCTTTAGCAACTAAACTAAATATTTTGCTAGTCTGTGTAATTTTAGAACCATCAGACTTTTTTAGCATTAATAAAACCATCGGATGACGAATAACCGTTGTCAATTCCGTGTATGCTATAGTATTGCCCTGACTCTTCCGAGACTAGTAGTGTTAAAGAAAAATGTTTCACTTTTTTCATCAATCCAAAAACTATACAAATAATGAAATATGTGCCAGACATTGCAAACAGCTATGCCATACAACATAGGCATTGTGTAAATGACATAGATTTTATCGAATCGACATTTCTTCGTACATAATAATTTTGCGATAAAATCTAGTGTTCCACTTTTCCCACTTTATTGCTACCCTTTGATTGGAACTAGCATCGTAATACTCAAAGTTGTGCAAAATTCGCGTAGATTTATTTTTTAGAATCGGAGGTCAACTACGTTGCTACAAGAAGTTTTTTGTCATACTTTTTTATGGCTTAATTTATGTAGCAAAAAGCAGAGAATAATATGATTAATCGTTATATCTATAGATATAATAAAATAATAATAATCTATACTAATATTATTAAGCTGAAGAATTTGTTTGAACGAGCTTATCTCAGGAACTACTCAACCGATTTTGATTTTTTTTAGTAACTCCTTACATTACTTCCGAGTGGCATAGGCTACTTTTCACTCCGGAAAAACTTTTCATACGGTCGAAGCCCCAGGCAAAAGCGAGTATATGTGTTGAAAGGATCTATAACTTTCAGGGTACATACATAGATGGGCCGACTATTAAAATATAAGTTGCGAACTTGATTACCGCATCGTAACAAAGAGTTTCGTTGTTTACTTCGGGTTTGAACTCTAAGGTAAATTATAGCGTCAGAGTTTAAATTATAGCCTCTTATAGTTTCTAATACCTATGACAAAACTTGAATGTTCGATTCAGAACTTTAATTGTTTGTTCAGTGTATTGAATTATTTGGTTCCTCTACAACATCAATTAGCCGGCTTCACAGGTGTGGAATTCTCTCAGAAAACCAAGATAGTATAAACATTATTTCTGCTGTTTGTCTTTAAAATGCTTGGAGAGCAATAATTTAAAGTCGCCAATTGATAAAAAAAATGTTTTCTGTAGAAAATTCATTTTTAAAAATTTTAAAACTGCCGGCCTTGACACAAAAATTTTAAGTCACACATTTTATAATAATTTGCATATGTAAATGTAAAGAGGAAGCCATTTTGACTCGTAAATACTAATATCATGATGATAAGCCAGAGAACGTGATAAGATACGGAATTAGATATTTGACTACTTGCTTTACATATCTTAAAAGGTAAAGTCATATAATTATAAGTTAAATACACGAAATGTATAATTTTTGGGTATATTTTGTATACAATTCTTTTACTTTTCTGTTACAAAGTTATTATTTTATTTTTTTATTGCTTTGAATGACGGAGACAAGCTTGCCGTTCGCCTGATAATAAGCGATAGCGATACGACCGCCCATAAACAGTAGAAACACCATCCAATGCTTTGAATTACAAAGTATTGTTTGGCATTCCACTGCGCTCGCCAATCTGAGACATGAGATGTTAACTCTTATTATGTCCAGTAGTTACACTGACTACAGTGTTCTTCAAACCGGAACACAATAGTGACTACACACGGCTGCTTGGAGCCTGAAATAAACATTGCGGTAGTACCTACCCAGGCGGACTTCCACATAAGAGAGATCTACTAACTTAATTGTTAAGTTCGTACAATATCATAACCCGATTTAAATTTTACTGAAATTAAACATATTTTTTTATTTTTATATTTTCCCAATGTTTTTAAGCAAAGAAAGATTCCCTATTTCAATCGATAATATTGTATTAACATTGAATGGTGAATAATAAAAGTCCTAAACAGCATTTTTTTTTTATCATTTTAAAATATCGATTTTGTACCAACAAAAATTCTTAATATTTAAGTGGCTGAATCTAATAAATATTCAATGATAATAATACGTCTACGGAGCTAGAACGAAACTACAATGTTTTTAAGTGGTAATATTTAAGTGGAAATCTATGTTCTTTTTAACATTAGAATAGGCCATTAGACGTTAAATCTGGCATCAGTTCAATGATCGTGTATCCGTGATCCTAGAAGAGTGGAACAGTTTATGATTAAACTAAAAATTCAATTCAACGTTTAATTGAACTGATGTTAATGGCCACTAAATGACCCTTTTATTATGTAGAGGACCTATCAATAATATTTTTAAATCTCTAGAAAACCAAGAGTCTTCAATAAAAAAAAAATAGTAATAGGTATTTTTATTGTAAATAACAATTTCAATGGTTACAGATTACAAGCTTATTATGAAAAACAAAAAATAACATATTTGCCAGGGGTACCCAAACTAGGCTAGGCCTGTACCTTAGAATACCAGAAACAATTTAAATATAAAACATAATTAGGTTTTCTATAACTTGTTTGCTTTGGCGGTACCAGTGCTAGTGCAACTACTAGACATAATGAGACTGAACATCTCATGTCTCAGGATGGCGAGCGCGATGGAATACCAAACAATACTTGGTGTTGAATTCCAGGTGTTGGATGGTGTTTCTACTGTTTATGGGCGGTCGTATCGCTTACCATCAGGCGAACGGCAAGCTCGTCTTGTTATTCAAACAAAAGATATCCAAAACCTATCAAACTTATTCAATTTCAAATTCAAGCTGTCTCGTACAAACACTAGACACAAAATCAGTCTATTGTCGTAAATTGACTGAAATAAAAAGAACACGTCACGTTAATATTCGTGTGGGGGCGGAATTGTTTCTATTTATTTTACGGACATAGTCATTGTCGTATGAGACTGGATGTCGGTTAGTGACCCAATTTACGAGACTAACGACTTAGAAGCTATAAAAGTATGGATGTCGTAAAAAGTAAATTCGAATAATATAAAACCATATTGCCGACGTAATTTAGTAACGAGATTAAACAGATATATCTGATGCTTCAAATATCCGTAAATAGTCCACTTGAGACTTTTTATATGAGAAAATATTGATACATATTAGAATGGACAATTAAGGTGTTGAATGGCTTTTTCGCCTCGCTAAAAACACAAAAAGCGGCGACAGCCTAGGTAAAAAGCGGCGACAGCCTAGTTGGGTGTGGAACGGACTGCCAAGACGAATGTCCGCAGGTTCAAAACGCAAGGGCACACACCTATGACTTTTCTAAAATCATGTGTGTATTCTTTGTGAATTTATCGTTCGCTTTAACGGTCAAAGAAAACATCGTGAGAAAACCTGCACACCAGAGAAGTTCTTTATAGGAATTTCGAAGGTGTGTGAAGTCTACCAATCCGCACTAGGCCAGCGTGGTGGACTAAGGCCTAATCCCTCTCAGTAGTAGAGGAGGCCCGTGCTCAGCAGTGGGCAAATATATAATACAGGGCTGATATTATTATATTTATTATTAAAACCACAAATTCCAAAGATATGGATACCTAACATATGATAACATGTTTCCTAAACTATACTGTTCAATATTATATTATCTAGCGAGGCCCTGGTTCCATTCGAGACAGCAGCGCCGGACTGTTCGCAAGATTCCTCAAGGTTTCATTTGTGGTCTAAGGATCGAATGCATAATTATTATGACTAATAAGTTTCTATTAAATACTTCCCTAGCACATTATATTATAAATTAAATAATATTAAGTATCTTTTAAAGTAAGAATTCGCACAAATATCAACGACTATAGCGCGTGCGCACGATGCGATGAACACAATTTCGTGCGATAAAAAGTCTGGTATCTTAATAGAATGGCATGACTCCACACAATCTCACGAGTGTATAGGTGCGGAAATGGTGACAGTATTATCACATTACATCGGCACTTAATCGTGAACATCAGAAATAAGCGGTTAAAAAAAATCGCTAACCGATCCTACGAGTGAGGATACAAACAAAAATCGCAAAGGACGTGACGAGCGAAACCATTATCGCGTTAAATGTCGTTTAGTGCACCTGTTCTGGCCTGGCCTTAGTATATTTGAAACGCGATAGCGTTTATTATGTATTATCTAAGTTTTCGCGAATTAGCTATCTATTTGTCTAATAAACCATATCATAACAATATAATTGTTCACCTATCAGTTACATTATATTATTTCGTAGCGGGTTTGCAGTGTTATACGAATAATATTCGCACGAATTAGTGTTTCATTTTTATAGGTTCTTAAATTTGACATGTAATGTCAATGTTTTAAATAAAACGGAATACGTTTTTTAAAACATGACATACTAACGACCGAAATTAACGAACGATTTTAAAGTTTGATCCATATCTTCGGTCGAATGCGGAAATGGATCAAAAAAATTCTGATCGCAACGCTCATAATATGTAATAATACTTATTTAATATTTTGATTACATTATTTTCCAACTATAGGGTTTTCAACTATTTCATATCGTTTATAGCATAATATATTCAGTTGAAAATATCTATTTAACAATAATTATATGTGTCATATAGCACGCGAAACTTATCTTAAAAGCAATTATGCGGATCTCAAACGTGAGACATTATCAACACTACTGATAATTCCAATAGATAATAATTATTATGCCTATTTCTATAAAGCTGATATTGCCGCGAATCCTCCTCTCCAAGTACCAATATCATGCTCCGTAGAATGACAATATTTGTTGGTACCACGAGATAAGATTAAAATAAATTAGGTAACTGATGGAGAAATTTACATTGCCTTGATATCTTTTTTAAATATGATGAATTGAAATTATAATCATGAGGCATAGCATTTAGCCTTGTTAATCATAAATAAGCCGAAAACATGAATCATGCTTCAAACTGACATTTATAACTCACCGCATCTGTATGAACGAAATATTCTCAAAATCGACCGAACGGCTTTCGATGAAAATTAGCATAGAGATAGTTTAAGACCCTGGGAAGGAAATTAACACTTTTGACCCCGGGAAATATATGCAGCAGGATAATGCCGAAAAATTATTTCCCGCGGTTGAAGCCGCGAGCAAAAGCTAGCAATTGAGTATTTTAAAATGCACACTGCCCACATAATATGAACGTTATGACATTGCGGAAGAAGAAGGCGTGTATTAGCCCAACCTTGCTTCACCATATCGTATAAAATCGTCTTGGGGGACTCGGAAGAAATCGTCATTGTTACCACGGGGGCAGCAATGCCGCATTCCAACTCTCAACACATTATTCACTTAACTCCATGCACAGGCACAGACATTAGACTAGACTCGAAGGAATTGTGCCTCACAATTTAATTACGCAGAAGACTGGGTGAGCCACTAAAGACTATTAAGGCTAGTTTCATTAAACATTTTAATTAATGATTAATGTAAACAGTACAGTAAATATATATTTGACTCATTAATTAATTATTTGACGTAAGCAACGAAACAGTGTCTAGTTTTAACAGCCATTTTAAATTAAACTTTATTGGTAAGGGAATTATTGGTGTATTAGAATTTGACTGGGAAGCGTCGATACGCTGGCGCGGCCCATCTTATGCATTGTCAATAGAATACAATTTTCGCACATATTATCCCTTGTTATTAGATTGCACTTTGCATCTTTTCTTTTCCGGTAATAGAGTATATATATATTTTTAAACGTAAATTAACAAAATCGTTTTATAAATTACTTGGTCATACGAGCCGCCTTTACAACTCAATTACCATATGGTATTTGTATGTAAGCTACGTAGCTTGGAGACATTTGGTGATTAAACAGATTAATTGATTAAAGACTATTGTCGCGTAGCAACAAATACCCTTAACATTTAATGTACGTTGATAATACGATCCTGAGATGGACAACAAAACCGAACCATACTACTCAACACACCAAAGGCAATTGGAAGGAGACTTCCGAATTTCAAAAAAGATTTACCGTTTAGTGACACTGCACTTAAGATTTTTCCAGCAATTCAGATCCACTAGGCTTCCCTAGAACGTTGTATCGTTAAAGTAAGTGTACATATGTACAAACATACGCATGCCTTTTTGCCATAGGGTAGGCAGAGACTATTGAATGCCAAATGCTACGATTTTGAAACACCTCTTTCGCATTTTCGACACTCCTAGTTCTCATGCTTTTCCAAAGATCACTTATTTGATCAATTTAAGTTCTTCTCGGACACCGTCTTCCAGGCGTAACATCCACATACGCCCGAACTATTAAGTTCGGAAAGGCATTGAGGTATTAACCTCAATGCCTTTCCGAAACCATTTTACATCCATCCATTCCACCATTCCAATCAATCCAACATCCTAATCAGCAGATGATTAGAGCGTTAAATAAGGTATACTTCATAAGGTTTTGATCGATATAATGCTCCTCTTGGGGCCAAGAGAGAATTCAGAACTAGATATTCCTCGCGAAAAAACAGCAAATTTAAAACTAACAAATATTAGAAAATACCCTTATATTAGAATAACAATAGAAGCAACTGTAAAAATATTAAAACTAAATTAGCAGCACATATGAAACCTGTAGGCGAAGTAACCTTCAAAATACAATATAATTTAATAACATGTTATCACGAAAAGTGGGTGGATAAACATTGACATAATAATTAAGCGGGATGTTCACCTCAGAAAAATGTGACAATGTTATCTACTGTATACAAATTGATTGTAATGTCATGACTTCGTTTACATTTAACTTGTAATGATTTTTAAATCAATATAAATAAGTGTGCATAAAAGAGACTATCACTTTGAAACCAGATTTAGTTTCCAGGACCATAATATGATTTATACAATGATATTGTAAGTTATTTTAACTGCTCATGGTTAAGTATCAGTGGCGAAAGGTCCATATAACCAGATTCCTGCCAGCTTCTCTTTACAAAGAATCTAATTGTCATTGGAACGATTTGCAGATTGCATTTATGCATAATAGTACCTATGTGTTGTATTGGTTTCCCTTTCATAACATTTCACCCTTTGCCATTTTTAAGTATATACTCTATATCTGGGATTGTTTTTACACAATTTCCAAAATATTACTTCCTGCACTAGTTTCAAAAACCAAGAAACACATATTAATATGATAAATGCCATTGTATTTTACATACAACAAACTAAAAATTGATCACATTCAGAAATGTTTTAATATTGAAAACAAAATATAAAGGTCAGTAATGAATGTTGCATAGAAACATCTTTTTCACATAGTAACTTAAATAAACAATGCTATTATTATGACACTGTTTTCACAAGATTTCGTTTTTCATGTTACTTTGTGTTGCAATGCATTCTGGTAGTCTATGTTTGATCTTCATTTGAACATTGAATATCATATGAAATGTCAACTTAATATTTAAAATAAAACTATTTAGCCTTCATGGTCACAGGAAGGACTGAGGTGTTAGTCATCTAAAAAGTCAAATATGAATATCTTCCTATATATATTATAGATGAACATTGAAAAATACTTTTATTTTATGTAGACATAAGAAATCATTATTCCTTTTTGTTTTTAAAGAATTTTCAGATGTCTGGGTTTCCTCAAAATGTTTTCCTTCACCATAAAACATATGATAATTGATAAACAATACACATATAACTTCAAAAAGTGACATGTGGGTGTTTTGGGTTTACGAACCTGTGACCATCTGTCTTGGTAGACCGTTTCATTCCCAGCTCGGCTATTGTTCATGCGATTAATGCCACTTTCCACCATGTGAGCTTACTTATAGCTACATCTGGCATGAATAATGTGACTTGTTATTATTACGCTATGAAATGTTTGGATATAAATATAAAAATAGTTGATTATGATAATTTAAAACAAATGTCTAATAAAGAATAAGATGTGTTATATAACTCATAACATAGTCTAGCATAGTTATGTATATCCTGGGACCTTTAATAAATAAGTTTTTGTATGCTTACTTAAATTAATATTTGTGTGGTTAACTATTGTTTAGTGTAAACTAACATAGTGCATTGTATGGACTAATAATTAGGCATTATTTATTTAATTTTGGACTCAGATTGCAAATAAATAAAATCTTTTTTTTATTTACTTGCTAAATGAATATTGGAAACTACACTTTTTTAGTCAAACAAAACTACATAAATATTTTTTTTGGTTCCTTTTATTTTAAATTCAATGCATTTTTTTTAAAATGGTACTTCCCCTTAAAAAATTTTGATTTTGCTGGGACTAAGGAATCCCAGAACACAGTTATTTTTCCTTGACCTCACAATATCATAATATTCATGATTTTATTGCATTATGCACAAATAATCAGAGATTATTGTCTAATTATATTAGAAATGAGATGGTTTGAGGAAGTTTCAAAGTTTGGAACCCAGAAATTGCTGAATACATATGGATAAAATTTAGAACATAGATTGATACAGCCTAAATTAACATAGACATTAGACTACTTTTATTCCCAATAAGTTATATGGCACATATTCCATATTTAATAGACCCCAATTTTTATTATTATTTAATTGGGCATAATTAAAATCACAATTACGCCTAGCAAAAGCCAGTATAAACTTATTATCCTTTATATTTCGTAGTTAGATTGTGTGTTTCTTTACACTCAAGCGCCAGGAAGTAGCACACAGAAAAACACGACACAGGTAAAATTTTAATAAATCCTGCCCATGATCTCATTATCAAACATCCATTCATAATGCAAATATATTTTTATATAATAAACTTCAATGTAATTCAAAAATAGAATGCGCAACATAGAGATATTGCTTCACTATTCTCGACGCCTCACGCGATATGCTAATGCACTTAGCTTCAGGTTATCTTTCGGCAGTCACGACAATTAATTTCTTATTCACATAAAAGTTCACTTGTACTTACTTTTCGAGTGCGCGTCGCACCACCATAAACACCAATGCTAACGGTATAGGAATAAAAACGTGCGTATAGTCGGTGTACTCCACAGCCTTGTCGGGTCCGGGTGCTATGTCTTCCCACGTAGTATTTGGCGGTAACCAAACGTCTTCATTCCAAAATTTATCAAGAAACTGCCTCAACATTTTAACACACTTAACTTTTTTTTAAGTATTTACAATTGTGATTTATAAATCTTATTAAAATTTAAACGGAACAGCGAACACTCATCACCTTCAAGTTTGATCCGAAAAGTGACACTTCATTCAAAGAATTGCCAGATTATCTGTGTGACCGTTACGTAAAATTTGATATAAACATATGTGACCGCTACTAAAAATTCTACTAATTCATTATGTTGATTGTGGTTTTAAACATTGATTTTCAAAATAAAAGTTGGGATTATACGTCCGTTTTTTAAAACTCTGGTTAGAGGATCCTTGCATCACATCTTTTTTAAATTCAGAAGTGTTTCACTTTCTTACTCGACGTTAAAAATAAGTATGGCCAGACTTAAGGCGATACCTCAAGGTCCATTTTCATACATTTTGTTTCGGCTTTAATCTGGGTAACTAAACAAGTATTGGCAAGTAAAGAATTTAAATTCACGTCTAGTTAGTAATTAGTTCTCGCAGTTGAAAGAAAAACGTAAAAATAATTAATAATCATGGATATTTCGGCCTTTAAAATTTAATATGACGAAATTTTAAAGGCCGAAATATCCACGATTATTAATTATTTTTACGTTTTTCTTTCAACTGCGAGAACTAATCACTAACTAGACGTGAATTTAAATTCTTTACTTGCCAATACTTGTTTAGTTACCCAGATTAAAGGTGAAACAAAATGTATGAAAATGGACCTTGAGGTATCGCCTTAATAAAGTTATAATCTAATTCCAAAGGGCATTACACCTACGTGCTGGCTACGATCTCCTTCAAGAATGAAACAAGAGACGAATGAGCATTTCTTTATATTATACAATTTTATTTATAAATAATAATAATTATAATATTAATTTTGGGTACTAAATAAATAAATATGGAAATATACTTAATCCGCGGTTCTATACATATTCAGTATATAATTAATCAGAATAATACCTATATCCAATTTTTAATGTGATTATAACTAGTTATTATAACATCTAACAAACACCGTTGCCTAGCGACACGTATAATACATGTATAGTCTTACGTGACGTTACTTTTCTCGAGAATTGCGAATACCACATGTCGCAGAAACTTAATTCCTAAAAAGCTTAATTACTTTAAAATAACTTAATTTAAGTAATTAAATAAAAATAAACAACCTTAATCAATCATTGGTGACAACCTCATTTAAGCAGCCAAACGCCATAGTTTCTGAGCAAATGTTTCTTTTCCCAATGGGATGCATTAGGGACGCCACGACATGCGCCCGCTTTTAGTTCCTCTGGCAATGTAATTTAGTCTTCCGTACGTAGGTACAAGGTGTGATACGTAGGTGGTGAAGGTAACTTGATTGCGCAGTGGAGTCTAGTAGGCGCTGTCGGCATCAACAGCAGCAATTAGCATAAACCCAACTAACAAGGTGTATTCCCTGCCTAGCTTTACGGAGGTCACATAATAACTATACATATTATATTCGCTAAGTAATTTTTTTTTCTTTTGGGTCAACATTTTGTCTTGAGCACGATTTTGCTTGTTGGAGAACTCACACAACCGTTAAAATCCCGGTAAATATTTATTATAATACACCTAAGCTTACAGCTTTAGCTATAGGTACCAAAACAAGTGCAGATATATAAAATACACGTAATTTTCGTTACTGGCTTAAAAACGTATTTTATTCAAGCCTTTATTACTCTTCCTCTTCGTCTGATATTTCAGATTCTGAACTCCTTAAAGAACGGTGGCTAAGGGTGAAATTTTCCGAAAGGATACTAACTAAAATCCATTAATGTAGTTTACAAATTGGGTAGGTAAGGAAAGGTTTCTCAAATTGTAACTGTCTGAAAATAGAGCACGCCAAACTGATTCTTTCTACATTTTTCTACAAAATTTGCATTGTATGGACTTTGCATACAATGAAAATATACCTTTTATAAAGGATTTCTAATGTCGAAAGTTTCACCCTCAGATGATCTTAATTCATTTATTTATGCTATAGGATCAATTGCCAGAAAATTTTGGCAAAAAAACCTTTTGTAGTATTAGCTACTCATTCTATTATATTATAATAATAATAATATCAGCCCTGTATTATATACTTGCCCACTGCTGAGCACGGGCCTCCTCTACTACTGAGAGGGATTAGGCCTTAGTCTACCACGCTGGCCTAGTGCGGATTGGTAGACTTCACACACCTTCGGAATTCCTATAGAAAACTTCTCAGATGTGCAGGTTTTCTCACGATATTTTCCTTCACCGTTAAAGCGGACGATAAATTCACAAAGAATACACACATGATTTTAGAAAAATCAAAGGTGTGTGCCCTTGGGGATTTGAACCTGCGGACATTCGTCTTGGCAGTCCGTTCCACACCCAACTAGGCTATCGCCGCTTTTACTATACTATGATATTACTATAGGTAAATAGATTTGGTAAGTCTGTAAAGACAGATCAATCTCCCAACTTTGTCGGTATTCCCATATTCGGTCAATAATGATCTCGATGTAATAGAAACGGATATGCGCCGGAGAAAATATACACATTTAGGTAAATTAAAAACATCCACATAAAATCTTACTATAAAATCTTTATTAGATAAATTATTAACACGTTTTTTTTTCTTGACTATAACGACATAGAACTCTTAAATGTGACTTGTTTACAGACCATTTCAGTCAGAGTGATTTGAGATTTCGATTTCTTCTGAATCGGAACTCCTGACGTCACCTTCAACCTAAAACATCGAAACAATTTAATCCATACACGTACGAAAAGGTCCACTATTAATACAAGCAACCACTTATTTAAAAGGAAAACCTGTGGACTTTTTTTAAATATTTTTTTCGTTAAAATTTAAATTAAACCTCGGACCTCGATCCGTTTTTCGTAGGCACCTAATTTTTACTTTTTTTTAAGCGTTGTTAGTAGTAAAATATTCGCATGCAATTTCCCCCCACCTTTGCCTAACTAACTACTCATAATAAAAGTTATGGTATTAGCTATTAAATTTAACTCAATACCAAGCCACTTAAGAATTTCGGGATTTTTTTTTTAAAAGTGGTATTGCAAATATTTTGCTCCTGGTTGCGGAAACTTTAAAACTCTGCATCGGACATAAGTACACAAGCTACACCGGAACTTCTCTTTTCGGTAAGGACTTTCATGCGAACTATGGACGTAGCTTATTACGTCACGGGGGAGTAGGGGGAAGGAGGGAGAGCCCAAAAAAAAGGTCACATAGATTTCAAATAATTGATAAATAATATTTTTATAGGTCATGACTCATCTACGTAGTACATATATATCGATGATATACATAGGTCATTATATAGGTATGGTTTTGTATCATATGCCTCAACATCCTGGCGGGCAAATGCCCCGCCAACTACTAACGCCTAGCACACAAGCGCATCCGCAAGCAAACTTACTTCCTTCAATATAATCTAATAACAACCGTAAATATTGTCTTACGTTTATGTTTCTTACCTCGCCCGCTCTTACAGCTTTATATGCTATTTGTAATATATACCAAGTCCATATAAGGTGGAGGCCAAATAACATCCATAACATTGCTTTCAACACATAATACATGGTGGCTGTTTTAGCATATTCCGAAGAACTGAAAGAAGAGAGAACGTAATATCATATGGATTTCAAGCTTTTTCTCAGCTATAAAATTTAACATAATTATGTTTTATATAAAAATTGGTTTGTATAGATATAAAAAATAATGAGTCAAATAGATACTTTGCCAAACCGGTTTTCTTGCGGGTAAAGCTTAGCTTGGCTACAGTAAAGCCAGGAGAAACCGTTGCTTTTGCTTTCTTCCTTTCTTCTTAGACCTTTTTTCTTAGTTCATTAGTCTTATTTTGGTCTTAGCAAATTCTAATTACGATTCTGCTTAGTGATTCTATTTCTAGATACGTAAGTAAGTAATTTCTAATTAAACACTATAGAAATATAAAAGTTAAGCACGTTCGAATCAATACTCACATTGCAATAACATAGTTTGGATAAAAAATGATCCTCGTCCCAATCCAAACTGTTATGAACACTACAAACGTGCAATTGCATGCGTTTTGATATTTGGCGTACTTTAACGCCTTGCCGGCTTCTAAGGCGATATCTCCACAGTCGTGCAATACAAGGACCAGGGTGCCGATCCTATACATGCTGTTCGTCCAGCTGATAGACAGCAAAGATATGGCTGCAAAGTGATGAACATACATCTGCCAGGAGTCCTTGCGTTTGACAGCCCTAAACTGGAATATCAGTAGGTACCAGCAGTTGGCAGTTTGAAACATGTAATACCTTCTGATGTCATCTGTAACGCCCTGCAAGAGATGATAGTATTATTAAATAGGGTGTTTGACTGACTTTGTTTTATATTTTTATTAAATATTGACGTTAAACGAAATGGAATGCAGAGAGAATGATTAAAATTCGGTAAAAATTTAACGAGCTATAAGGCTTTAAATTTCGGTAGACGGGGAAGTGAAAAAACTAAAAATGAGATCATGGAGAATAATCTCACTACACGTATTCTGCACATGGAAATATTTTAAATATGAATAATAGATTTCGTAACAAATTTTAATGCAGTTTTCACAGAAGGGGTTCTTAATCGTACTATTTACTGGAAAGTATTTTATTAATGCATTCATAGGATGTATTATAGATACTAGCGCCCTGTTCCGGCTGCGCTTAGGTACAATTTACTCGATAGGTTTCTCGTTTACAAAAGTCCGCCTGTCTTGAATGGGTATTATTATTAATAACCAGTAGTGGCGGTCAGTTTTTAAAAAAATACGAAATAAAAGCTCGTCTCTACTACATGAAGGTAATTCATGTAAAAGTTGAAGGCACTTTTATTGTTACTAAGAATGAAGTAAATGTTACGACGCGAAAGTATAATAATTTTTTTTGCGTTCCTTTTTTTTTAAACGGTTTGACAAAATTATTACTTTTAGAGCGGATTACGTCGAATTACCTGATGCGGGTAGCCATTGAAACAATTGTCGAAGTTCCAAAACCATTCCTTATCCCAAAGAACATAAAGGCCGTAAAGAGTAACAAAAATGTAAAACACGAATTTCCAAATGCTCTCACAGAATTTAACCAATTGGGAAGGCTTGTTTGAGTTGCTGCGTAGACGCCACCACCTCTCCACTTGTCTCTCGGTCATGTCAACTTTCTTACTAAGCTTTGAGAACTGGAACATAGAACATAGAACAGAGTTTAGGGTGTTAATTTAAACGTGGTATCCAAAGGTAATGATTAGTTTCTATTATTTCTATTCAAGTTGTGCGTTATAGAGTTGTAGAGATAAGATGAACATGTTTAACGACCTCTTAGAATTGTACAATATCTTGTATAACCAGCCAGTTATTCTAATTTCTGTGCATATCTTCACCTTATAAATCAAATCTTTCTTCCGATTGCAGACTAAAAAATATAGTCTGCACTCGGAATATTCAAAATTACGGCTATAAAATAAAATACAGCAATAAAATAAATTACGGCAATAAAATAAAATAAAAAAATAATATTAAATTCGGCATATTCAAAAAAAGTGAAAGTTTACGCATAAAAAGCAGTGATATTTTAAATAATTTAATGATTACCTAATAAAAAGTCGTTGTGAATAAACCGAATGCTTAACATATCATAAAAAATAAAGAGGCATAGGTTGACACATATACGTTGATATAATTAGGTTTTCAAATACTTAAATAATCAAAATCAAATCATAATTTAAATGTCCGAATAAAATTCCAAATAATACATACATTAGCTTTTTTAGGCGACGCCAAAAATGCAGTTTCCAATATATCATTATGCAGGAGTTTCCTTACGTTTTTTTCTGGAATGTTTAGCAATCTACCTAGTGGGATAAAACAATACCTAAAAATGAATAAACAGGTTAATTATAAATGTGAAAAACATCGATTGAAAAATGTTATTTTATTAGACCATAATAACAGGTACTTTATGCACGGACTCTACATTTACAAAACGAATTATTTTTCCTCATTTAAAGAACATAGTAAGTATCTAGGCTCATCATTGGGCATCATGAGATTTAACATCTGTGTATAACTAATGCCTGAGAAAAGCGACTACAGTGCAGTTTCGCGTATCTACTTGATATTTTTTTAATTATGAAAGTATGAACGTTGTGTCATGTCAATGCAAAATTTCGGTTAGGCAAACATCTGCGAGTTACATTCTCCTAGGCTTGAAAACCTTGCTGAAGAATCTTGTTTTATGCAATATTATAATGAATAATAATAAATAAGCGCCGATAGACTTGTTGGAAGTGAAACGGGCTGTCGAGACGAATGTCCGCAGTTGCAAAACCGATGGATGCGAACCTCTGACGTTTCTAAAGTTATGTGAGTATTCTTTGTGAATGATCACTTGTTTTAACGGTGAAAGAAACATTTTGAGTCAACTTGCATACCTGAGAAGTTTTCTATAATGGTTTCTGTAATTTTAAGGGTATGTGATGTCTGCCAATCCGTATTAAGCCAGCGTGGTGGACTAAGGCCTAATTCCTCTCAGTAATAGAGGAGGCCCGTACCCAACAGTGGGACAGTTTGTATTATAGGACTGATATTATAATTTGATATCATCAATCCCGAACAAATCAGATGTGAAACCAAAAAACTGGCACAAACTTTTGTTTCCAGCTTATTAATATTTTGAATCGAGAATTTACGGTACACAGCCCAAGTACGCCACCCTGCCATGAGATCATTGAGGAAATTATATGATTTATACGAGGTAAATTTGTTGAAACGGACATGACGTTTTAATATAAGAATAAAAAGACCTTTAAAACAAACATTGACTCATGACTTCATTATCGCATTGCATTATCATTCAACAGATTTTACTAACTTATTTTCGGAATATAAAAATAAAATGTTAACAAATAGGTCTCTATACAAAGTATATACTAAACTAGTTTTTACTAGCATGATAACTATCGGCTTGAGTTGAGAGCCACTTACTTGGGCTCTAGGGCCATAGGGAGGCGTTACAGGGTCGAATTCGATGCATCTACTAACTTAACTTAGGTAATATCAATTAGAACTTATTGATTAATTAACATAGTTACCTTTAATTTCAAGTTTACTCACCTTTCCAACAGATATCTAACAAAAAATATCATCGCACCAAATGGCAACACATATAGAAAATCATTAAGTTCTGAATACACCACACTTTTTCCAGGAGCATTTGTAACATCACTCCAAGATACATTCGCCGGCAACCACACCGATTCAGTCCAAAACCATTCCGATATTCTTGACATTTTGCACGATACTGTGTTAAGTTCGACACTCTTTGTAAAAAAGTTGATGTTACGAAAGAAATATATTCGAGGATAACTTGTACTGGAGAATTGCCGAAAGCTTACAATACCTATTTACAGTCTATATTTTATTTAAGGATAGTGCCTGTTTTATTACACACGCCAGTTGTAATGTCAGACTGCAACTGTTGAAGCACGCGCTAAATATTAAACAATAACCCTGTAATCAGTGAAACACGCCAGATAATCAAGTCCAAAGATAAGAAATTGATATCGAAAAAAGCATAAATAATATAGATTAACTAATAAATTTATTAGTCATTTTACGAGTACGGTTTATATAATGGGAGGGTCTCATTAGGAGGCAGACAAGTTCATTAGAAGGTAAGACGTTATTCACGGTCATCTAGTGGTGAATCTTCATTTACTTCAATTTATTTGGATCATGTGTCAGCGATCTTGTTGATGTCTATCTTACCTATAGATCAGTTAAGTTGTGAGTGAAATTTAGAGAGAATTCTAGTGGTGTAGAATATGCAGATTTTAGAGTCGCATTGCAGACATAAACTACATTTTAATTTGTATAAATGTAAACAAGCTGATGTGATAATTTAATAATTTATGTAAGTTTGGTAATTAAAATTTAAATTAATTAAAATACAAATCGATTTCAACAGTTTTAATTTATTTTAAGAACTACTTACTTGGAAGTAAATAAAATTGTAAAAGATTAGTTTTAATTTTTAATGAAATAAGTAATAGTTATTACCATTTCACTACTAGTTAGTAGATTCGTACTTATTTTGAGTAAGTTTAAGATTTTTATGAGTTTTAAGATTTTTTTATTAAACCCTGATTCCCCCCCTTCATGTCTAAGGGTGGATTAAAATATTGCATTGTTAAAGCCTAGCCTTATAGGATGAATATGCGTGAGCATTTATTTATTTAAAAGCACAATATGTTAATCGGAAAATTCTGAGAATGACATTGAAATAACAAGGAAAAACAAACATGTCTAACAATACTAAAAATACATGCGTGATTCAACTTACTACAGCGACTCTAGTGAAGAATGTTTATTCTAAAATATCAAATCAAACACTATCACATATCAATGAATACTAAACACGATAGATAACGTTATCTACTATCTGGGTACTGAAGGACCTATATTCGATTTCTGGTATCCCATATCAGACTTGTTCAACAACCATTTCCTACGTTATGAAATTGAATAAAAAATAGTTATTGAATGAAATCGAACTGTCGCGAATGTTCCGTTTCTATTTAGGCAACCTCGAGATGGATTCCTAAATCAATGAGTATATTTATTACGAAATTATTTTACCTATGTAGGTAGGTAGGTACTGGGATATTTGAATAAAAAATATTATGTAAAATTAATTATTCTAATCACCATAGGGTTGTAAAACAGTCATTGATCTTTGTAAGTTGTACATAAGTTTTACACAGACACTACACTACAAAACGGGTATCAATAAGTGGTATAATAGTAAAATAAAATAGCAAGTCACTTCAAACAGAACAGCACTAAATCACTAAATAGTCACTATTCAGAACAGTTGTAGAAGAACAAGTAAGAATGTTATTTTATTACAAACATCCCAATTGCACCTTAAACACAAGCGGCCACTTCACAATATGCAAATTGACTTCGGCCGGTGCTGACAATTGAGATGCAACTTTTTCTTATTGAGTATAATGTTATAAAGGAACCTGTTATTTAAATATGCACGAGAATAACTTACTTTAGCGTAATATACAATTTTGCAACGGTACAAATTAATTTATTTAAGATTATTTTTAGCAGACTAGCTCGGTCACGTAATTGTATTGGGTGCGGGCATCGAGTGCGAGGTACAACTTTTGCTCTGAGGTCTCTAGTCGGACTTGGGTAAGGGTATAATGGATTTTTATTCCCAGGTTGGACAAAACCTGGCTGTCGAACCAGTCGTGATAATTAATCTAATTCCGTTCTGCTACGTATTCAAAAAAATATTGGTTTGGCGCCAAATTGGAGTGGCCCGAGTGGATAAAGGCAGGTGGAAGAGACTATTAATTATAATTCCAACTACAAAGAAAAACATAATAAGTATTTTTCCCACTTTTAGGTTTAGGCCTGCCAGAGTTACATCTCTATGTAACATTATTCCTATTCTAGTAAGGGGGCCGTAGATAGTACGCCTTTCTAAAATCATCTTAGTATGGCCCTCGAGTAGAAAAACCTAACATCACACTCCCAGAAATCGAACCCGCACGCACGCACCCAATACAAGTCAGCTGTCGAGGCCATTGGAATTTTTAGGTACTTAAGTAATATTTAAATTTTAACCCTCTATTAATAAATCTTTTTTCTTTCTTTCTTTCTTCTTTCTTCTATGCTACCTAATAATGTATGTGCCCTATGGTTCTTGGAACCGTTCTATAATAGCCACTTATTGCATACTCACTTATGCTTGATTCAATCGTGATGGCTGCACATTCTGCTTTTTACCAACTCAGCTCTGATAAGTAGTAACCTAAGTAATGCATTTTTATATGCTGTGATTATAAACAATAAACATCGGTCCAAAAAAAAATACGCATGCCTCCTTTTTTGAAATGATATCTTTATCCATTTCCAGATGGAGTCGAGTTATGAGCAAATGCAGCAGTAGACATTTCTTTATCGAGGCAATAAATATTTCTTATTAAGCTTCAAGTATTATTGCTATGGACCGATAACTAATACAAAAATATTTATTAATACAGGGATATAAGTCCGTTACTAGGGGTATAGGAATATATTAATTCTTAGAGAAATTATTTTCAATTTGTTTTTTCAAAATTTTTATTCCCTTAGTTCTGATTTCTATGGGGGGCTTAGCTTAGCTTAGGACGTAACTGGTGCCGTTCAGAAATAATATTCAAAAGACTAATTTTAAACTATAAATATTTATTAGCCATAAAAAACATTATAAATCTCGTAATCTAAAAATAAAAACAACTATTTTGAGTCATGAGTCTTAAAAACAATAACGAAAGTAAAAGTTCTTGAAAGTTGATTTTTGCAGCTGTCTCGTGTCAAAATCCGAGATTTCCCTTTGTCACTTTTTTTTGGGAACTGCCTCGGTTATCACCAGGGTTACCCTGCTTACGGTGTACAAGCGATCCCCCGGCTTAGCAACCATGGCAGTCCCAATGGAGATTTTGTGGGTCCTACCGCTATCACCGAGGGTGCCAGCGGTCGGTACGCTGGCAACCCGCAGCTATTTGGTCATGGGGCCCGGGAGGAAGAAGAGAGGGGATAGAGGGAAGAAAGAGAAGAGGAAAGAGTAGGAGTTTGTTAGGATGGTTGGAAGGGAGAGGTAGGGGAGATGTTCGCGAACCCTTATAGGCCTTAATATGTATTTGGCAACCAAGAGGTAAACACATTACACTATGTGCCTAGACTTCCCCCGTGCATGGGCGTGCATTCGGAGTCAAGACTCCCTTTCTCACTTAGATTGTCGTTGAAGTGCTAGTGGATACCTATGTCTGGCCTAATGGAAATTATACTGTAGTACCTTAGGACATGTCCAAAGGTGATCCTTTAAGAATATCCTAATCTACCCCATGTACGTTCTGCAATATTTTAGATTCCTAACAAATAAACATGATGTTAGTTTTAAAAGTAATCTAATGTCATGATACCCACTCAGAACAATTAAACAAATCATTTATAAACTATTTTAGGTTAAATAAACTTACATTTTCAACCAAAAAAACTTAGAGAAAGCTCGCAATCAGAAACTGAATATGAATAAATTTTACAACTGCCGTTTTGTTAAATGCCGTTTGATAATATCTAATGCGTGATGGTGTTGTGTATAGAAATAATTAATAGTTTAGGTATTAGGTATATTCCTTTGTCCCAGTCTACCTTGTTATAAGCTGTGTCCTTCTCCCCTGCATATAAAACAAAGAAATGCAACTTCGTCGACATTTCTGTGACACTCCTTTATCAACATAAAGGTGGGTCATGAAAATAAACCCAACCGATTAAATTTATGACAGTTGTAAGAAAATAATAATCGACAGTTGAAAGGCTAAATGAACGAAATTTTTTTGGGCCACTAAGTTTCATACATGTTTAAAATCAGAGCATTTTTTCAAGTTTTTTAACATACTTAAAATTTTTCTAAAATGAATGTCGCTTAAATCAATTTGCCTTTCAACCGTATAATTATGAAAAGTGTTGTATGTAACATACATATAGTAGTTTATACGCAAGCAATAATAGAGTTTTTGACTCATTTTTGTTTTTTACTTTATAAAATATTTAAGTTATATAAATTCTAAGACAGGCAGAGTCATTGATATCCGGTATGATTCAAGAAGTTACAAGCCTTTGAAATTCGGTAGACCGGGGAACTCACACCTTACCTAAGTGTCTCTTGACATGTCGATATGACGTCATCGCAAATCACAATGTATGAAAGAAAGAGATGGAGCGATATCCTGACTACACACCGACTTCTGCACGTAGCAATATTTCAAATATGAATGACTCCTTCATTTTTTAACCAATTTTAATACTGTTTTCACAGAATTTACACACAAAGTTTACATCTGCGCCGACGACACACTACAAACACAACTAAAACGCGCAGTAAGTAAGCGTATCACTTTAACATCGTAAATGTGCGCGTTGAACATGCGATAAGACGACATATATATTAAAAAGCGCATTGTCAGCATGTGTAACATACGCCGTATACATAGTTTTTATCTGAGTATTCGTTCGAAGAACGGTTCAGGTTTTCGCATGGCATGTGCTGCCCCACAACAGTATCAATGAAATATGAACGTTGACATTATCAGTGTAAGTAATAAAATAATTAAGCATTATAAACCACTCAACTAGATTTCCTCGCATTCACGCTTCATAGAACGTAGTGTCTTAACTCTTATATCAAATTTTATTTAGTACCTACTTCTTGACTTCTATATCACCAATCATCTTTCAAAATTGCGTGTTAATACTTTTATTGAATCTCTAGCCTCTGAAAGTCACCTTTTTGTAGTAATTACAATACCGTTGATAAGGGCGTTGCACCGCATCCGTACGTCAACTCGTGTGATTATAAAGTAATTAAAAAATATAGATGCAGTCGTCTGATTACACATTCGGGTACTTAGTGCTGATGTAGATAGTACAGATGATAAATTACGTAATTTGGTATAGGTATTGTACTGTATTGTAACAGCCCACAATATCTCAATGTAGGCCAAAGGCCTCACCAAGATCCTTCCTTGAATCACAATCCTGCGCTATAATGAACCAATTATTTTTAAATGATTTCAGTTCGTCCTGCCATCTCTTCTTTGGTCTACCTCGACAACTACGAGCATTGTCAGGGCTCCACAAAGTAGCAGTCTTGGCCCAAAACTCGTCAGGCATATGACAGTAAACAATTTGTTATAGATAATACTAAATATATAAACAGCACATACCTGCCGCCATGTGTAGTGATTGTCTAGATTAAAATTAAAAAAAGCTTAATCATTATTTTCAAGCATAAATTGCCGATTCACAGTGTTAATTTAAAATATTATGAATAAAAAATAAAGATACGGCGGCGGCTCCGTTTACATGCGTTGTACAAATAAAAATTTAGAGCTGCAGTACGCGTAATGAGAGTAAAATCATAAGGAGAGTTGGTATATTCAAATTAAATGTACTAGGTACTTACCACATACGATTAAAATTTATTTAAAAAAATAAATAAATAAATGTTTCTAAAGTAGGGTATTTAATTAGTTTTTTCGATTACACTAAATTACCGAAATCAATTTAACAAATATATATAATAATAATTGATGGAGGGTGTTAGTAGCAAAGAACAGAAAAGATATTATGGCGATGTCATCGGGCATTACGGTGAGAACGAAATAGGTACTGCCTGAAACTAAAATGCATTGCTGTCTCACTCAAACACTTGTAATATATTTTCAAATGGTTTTTCTCGTGTTATTTATAAAATACTGCCCACATCAAACATGGGAATGTATGCGGAGTTTAAACAGCAAATCCTTAATGATTTCAGACACATCGATAATTTGTGATATAAAGTAATGTACGCATTAAGTAAGTACCACCAGTTTCTCCTCAATTCCCCAACTCGTCGGCCATAATGGATTGAATATTCGAATAAGGGTAATATAATGCAAACAAAAAGTACACATACGTTTTATTTTGCATTCATTTATTTAACAATTGTGAAAGTAAAAAAAAAGAAAAACAATTTTAAAATAAAAAAATATATTATTTTACAACGTTCGCGACAGAGATCATCGTATGAACATAATCGATTCATAACATATAGAATTTGTTACACATGTATATTCTATGGTTAAATAAAATGAGAAAGTATAAAAAAGTTATTCTCATGACAATTGAAATTATTATTTGCAATTATGTTGGTGTTTACATAAGGATATCGCTCAAGGAGGAGTAGCCCTGTGTGGTGTGTAACATCAAACTCCTGTTTCGTTTCAATTTAATTTTACGTTTGATCATTGAGTCAATCTGATGGCCTGATTTATTTGTTATGACTTTTATCGCCAATGTTTCAGTGGATAGAATACTCACGAAGTACAAACAAAGGATTTTTATGAAACTGTTTGTGCTCAATGACCAATGATTTGAATCGATTTCATTTTTTATAAATAACAAACAATGCACGCGTTGCCAATAATTTGCGTCACTACTGCATCTGCCTGAGCGAACCCGAATCATTGCTATTTTACTACGCTCATGTAAGCCCATGGGGCCTATTCCATCTACGAGGGTATATCCGTCTTTTAGCAATGACGGACGTTCAATACAACTTTGATGGCCGGATAGATACATAGGGGATTTTTTACTCTCCTATCTAAACAGCTATCGATTCCTTCGAATAAAATGCCCCTAATTGCAAAAAAGACGGAAATACCCCCGTAGACGGAATAGGGCCCACGGCCCTTATAATGTACGGACAAACTACATCGAACATCGTTAATTTACCTTAATGTAATTAAAGTTCTTTGCATAACAATTTCTATATTATGTGATACACACGGACTCGTCTTAAACATCTACAATAAAAGATGAATAAAAGGCACCAAATTATCCTAATACGTGAATTACTCGAAAATTTATGTAATTTAATGTTATTTTACGTCATACTAAATAAATCTGTAATCGTAAATGGTCTCATACTTTTAAAAGAAGTATAACTCAACTCGATTAGAAGATGGCCTAGACTTTTCAGATGAAAGGAAAGTATTTGTATATAAAATTAATTTTGTAATAAAATATATTTTTACGGAACAACATAATATTTCATAACACAAAACACACCGTACACACGGGTTAACTATTATAAGGTAACATAATAGTAACACAACCAGGGCAAAGATTTTCTCGAAATAATATATTGATTAAAATTCTCATAGAGCTAAAGAGAATCGAATAAAAACGCTACACGATTTCGAGACTATACTTTTCGAGAAAATATATGCGTACTTTTAAACATAGAAACTTAACGCGTAAGACTTTTAAACCTAGAGATAAATTGACATGGTTTATTTTGAAGAATAAAATATTATGGTAAGTATTATGGATGTAATTCCATATTCAATTGCCACTGAAATATTATTATAATGAATTCCTATGTTTATGAATTAAAGACATTGAAATGAAACAATTTTTCGGATTTTATGGCGTTTTTTTTATATTATGATTTTCTCTCGACGCGCGACGTTTCGGAGTGCATAGTCAAGATCATAGTAAGAGCCCCCCCCCCCCCCTCATATAAAAAAAGCGCGATAAAATCTGAAAAATAGTTTCATTTCATTGTCATTATTATTACAAAATTTAAAGAAACAAACATTGTTCACTAAAAGGTCAACAAAACGAAAAAGGTTGTTCGATAAATTAAAATTGCGATTTTACAATAACTATGTTACGTCATTAATTATAGCTAATATATTTAGGGGAAAATCGTAGTCTCAAGACTACCTGTACAGTATAACTTACTATTTACTTATTTAATATAAGGCGGACCCTCCAAAGTGTTACTTAGTGCAACAATATATAATATAAAACAAAAGGCTAACTAGTAATCCATATTGCACCTTTAAATATATCGTACTATCAGCAAATTCATCGCTGGCTCACTATGACAAGGTCCCGTGTTAATAATTGAAATAATTTTTTGACTATTGTTGACATGACCGCGAACCATAAGTCTTCAAAACTTCGGGAGGAAATTATAATATAATCCGCGATAAAATTCGAAAAATAGATTTATTTTAATGTCTAAAATTAGCGGAATCATACATCATTGTCGTACGTTAATTTTAATTATGCAAAAATGAGATTTTAAATATGTTGGTGAAAATTATAAAAAAATATTCTTCGTTCTACCTTTATTAATCTTTAGAGATTATTGGAAATTTTCATTGAGAAATACTAAGAATAATGTAATAAATTCAATTTGTACATCAAATATGACATCAAACCTTGTCAAAGTGAGCCAACGATATAAATACATAATTATGCTTTACCAACATTTTTACTAATATATATTGATCATTAAATTTATTCCACGAGTAAAATAAGTTGTGTAAATAATTGAACAACTATTGTTGGTTCTGCGACCCTTTTTACTTTAATTGGCTATAATTAAAAAATGTTAAGTGGTAGGATATTAAATTAATACATAGTTAAATACATATGTAGCACCAAATAAATATAAAATTAATAATTTTCTTGAACTAAGTAACACGAACAGAGCCATCGCATTGCAAGCTCCTATAAGCATCTTTGGGTATAAATTGAACATTATAAGCTATTATAATAAATATATTATTTACTTCAAACGTGCGATACATATACTATGTCGACTGATATGAAATGTTTGATCGTTCTCAATTAACATTATTATAATTTTAATAAACAATTTATATGCGAATAACTCGGACTAAATTACTATAAACGAAACTATAACGCAGCAATCAAAACCACATCATCGATTTTTGGTGAACATAAAGATTACCATAGACAATATTTATGTCGGATATATTATAACTGGATTTGATATGTTTCAATTTACCATAATATATAAATTCAAAACAATTATCGACTTTCTTCGTGTACAGCAAACGCGTGCAAATCTTCATAAACAGCATATTTACTGCAAATTGAACTATAGGTATCAAGCTTTACATTTGAAATTAAATAGGAAAACAACGGGCACAGACGCCTAGGGAAATGCGGTTGATTTGAGTTTTGTTGCGTAGAAAATAAAGTTCATACTCGCGGTAACGAAGAGTGCCTTTGAACCTCATGGTATACTTTGAAATTGCAATTTAGTATTATTGAATGTATTAAATAGCAAAATAATTTCTCAGTTATTCGCATAACACGTACAAATGTAGAGATATACAACAACACACAAACGTACGATAAAACTCGCATTTGTTAACACGGTGTACAAAACCTTTAACACATAATAACTGGTCCTTTTCTCTTTGTATTTTATGTCGTTGACGTATCAAATCCGCGGATCTTCATTGTGTTCCTTGTTTTACCATAGACATGTGAGAATAAACAATATTTATCCAATATTAGGATAGATCGCGAAAACAGACCAAAAAAATAAATATTAAAATTATTTAATTTCCACTGTATCTTATGCTAAACCGATTTGATACAAATGAACATCGACAACGACATAAATATTAAACAAAAAAAAATGAACCAAATAACACTTACGGTGTCAACAATTATAGATATATTCAAAATTTCTGGTAAGTTACTTACATCCGATTTAATTTTAAACTAATTGTGACGAACTAGATGCTAAACGTAGATACTAATAAATTATAGTGATTGACTAAACAGCTTTTAAGTAGAAGTGTGGAGCTATTGAATGAAACAAAAAAAAATATTATTGCTTGCTTATTCAAGGGAATTTTGCTAAGGTAGAACATCCACGCGACTGGTGTTAATAAAAAAAAACTATAGACAAGCGCTACTATATATAGAGTATCGTGCGGGAAATATACAAATATTTTTATTCCGTGACTACAAATCCTTCCAGCTGCATTTAAAAATGTCAAACAATTTGGATCAATACGCGCGTTCTCAAACTGTATTTTATGCTAAAAGCATATGGTATATGCAGAAAATAAATATATTGAAACATTATTGTATATTACCGTTTAATTAAGTAAACGGGACCTCCTACAAATTCAGTAAGTGACCAAATTTTCTAAGGAGTCGATACTACAATGCACGTAAAATAACATAAATTAAATACTGTCACGATTCTCTTCTAAAAACCACGCGAAAGATCCAAAATATTTAATTTCTACATCTAAACGTTCATAAGTATTTTCGGACTTATATTACTTATTAAACTTTCCAGTGTAAATAAAATAATACTTTTGGATTGAGACTTATTAATTAATGTACTTTGTGACATCGCGGGAACGAATCTATGTATTATAATACGTCATCGACAATTATGGTCCCCAAATAATTTGTGTACTTGGCATTTGTGTAGTGAATAAAGGTTTTAAATAACTATCAAAAAGGAGGAAGTTAAGACATACAACTTGTTGATTGAATATTCTCTTCACGGATTACAATAAACGATACCAATGGCTTACTTCAGATCAATGGTAAACATGAATCAATCATATAAGGCTTCGATAAATATGACAAACAATTTTTATTCTGATTGATATATTTTATAGTGGATCAAGTAGCGATTGGAGTTATTTATTGACATCAGCCATAAGAAAAGAGCTAGAAACTTTACTCTCACACTATACTCTTCCCAGCCGTCTCTAGTTTCATTGATAAAGGAACTTTAATTTTTATAACATAGAATACATTTTACAATCTAAAGCATACATAGCCTATTAGTGCGCGTCCTTAAGTAATTTTAGGTTTGGTCGAACAAATTTTCAAACACATAAAAGTATGATTATGACATAAAGTTACACACTGTTTGATAACTCACTTAACGAGGAACATTATACAATAACTTATGTTAATTAATCGATACATTGTATCGTGTAATTTAAGTAATATTTTAATAATAATTAAAATGGTAAAATTTTTAATAACAAGCCAAAGGAATTAACTTTGTATATTCCATATAGTATTGGTAATAATTTTAGATTAATAAATATTATTAGCCTCATGTTTTGTGCACCTACTAACGCATTTATAAATTTAAAAACAAATAAAAATATTGTCACCCATTGTAAAATTTGCGCCCACATAAATAATTCCAGGAACCAATAAGATTACCCAAATCACTATTATACTAAAAAAAAACAATATATTATGGCAATGAAATTAGGAAAAACTTTGGTCAGCATATCTAGCAAAAATACAACCAATTTTAATAAGGAAAATACACTCACGTGGATCAACACTACCATTAACAAAAACGTGTAATACTTACAAGAAGTTTTGTCGAAAAAGGATAGATGTGTCGCTATATCTATGAACGGCAACACGAGAGAACTTACTCATACCCTAAGTACTCATTAATACTTCAAAATAAAAACTATGTTTATCGAACACATCGAAATGCAAATATCGATAAATGCACATCAGCAATTATCGACAACTTTTATCGACACAACTATCTTTTGATATGTCGATTATTTAAAGCGTTTTACTGTCATAGTTTAAATATTATAGAATAGAACCGTTTCATAAGAAATTAATGATACAATGTACTCATTATCCAACTATCAAAATCGATAGTTTAGAGGAAAAAAAACATAATCGCACCATTTACGCAAACGGACATACCCATTCCAGGTATACCTTACATTGGCAATTAAATAATGTGATTCAAGACAATTTTCTATTAAAAGTTATTTTTGTGGCGATATTTGAGTATTCAAGTTTACGGAATAATTGATATCATATTTTACTCTAACAAACCATTAACGAGCATTCGAGGCAAATAACTATTTAACTGCCAATGTAAACATTACAAAAAACCCGACTTAACTATCTTATACTAGAGAAGGAATTAAGGCTGAGAAATATTGAAAGTCACTAATGGCGTGGCCACACGTCGTCTTAACTGACGATTGGAAATGCAATAAGCTTTTCACTCGCATCGAGCACCGTGATATCAAGAACGCGTTGAAGAAAAGCTCTTTAGAAATACCGTATTCATTCGTCTCCAAATTTGTTCAGAGAATATTCTGCGACGTTTTTATCTCGTTAGTACGTTTACTGCGGTTCACTTAATCCTTTTTTTTAGTATGGGACGCAACACGAATGCGACACACACACATAACTGATGTCTTCCTATCTAAGACTGTCTCACTCATTCGCATCGTGCCACCAAACGCCTGTGCGAGACAAACAATTTCGTGAGTGGCGGCCACATTCGATAGTTTATTGTTTTGGTACCGCAGTCAATATATTTATTGTTGTTGGAAATATCGATAAAAGTATCGATATTACCGAGTTATAGATTCGATGTGGCCTCGCTGTCGTACCGGCCGCCGCGTCGCGTTGTAATAGTCGCTGAGACTAGTGGTGGAAGGGAATTGGTCGGGCAGGCGACCCGCCCGCCAACTGCGCTCGGTTCCTATGTCTCCCTGCAAACAAATATCGTCAATATAAATTTTAATGTACTTGACGATGTAATGAAAAACCTAGTCATGCAAATCTATAGATAAGCTAAATTTATTAATTTCGTAAAATGACTACAATGCATTTTGGCATTGTATTTTTGTTTTCTTCCAGAGGGCTTGCAAGCGATTCAGTGTAGGCATGTGACAGCTATCAAACACTCACAATATTTTTAAAGAAGCGAGTTTTCAATGCTACTACTATTAACCAAATATCGATCATACTTTTTGTTACAACGCAGTTTCGAACGCGGCTTTTCATATTAAAACCATTACATCGCTTCACCTGAACCATGGAAGCCAAGCAAAGGTATTCGAGTGGTTTTTGATCCTTCGGCTATATCACTAACCGCACGAAACGCAACAGCAATGCCGTTACTCCAGCTATTTGAGTATATGTAAGTACAAATATAAATGGTAACAATTGACATCAACTGACACGTCCGTGGTCAACTATAATTGTACGTAAAAAATGTGTCAATAACTCTATGTCAATGTCATATTAATATTTTCATTTAAATTCGTAGAGGAGTTCAAAGTACCAACTGTCAGACAATTGAAAGTTAATTCACATCACTCAATATTTATTGACAGACCACACTGTAGTATATTTTGTTATGAGTTATAATGATGCGATAGCGATGATTTGTAGTGTTATAAGCAATAATTACTTAAACAATTAATTCCCACACAATCGTGCATAATGCAGGCACTGGCGTGACAAAGCGCTGTTAGAACTATTCCATGAAACTGACAAAGGACTTATTTTTTAAGTTATTAATCGAGACCATAAAATTATATCGTCACTGATTTTTTGTATAATTATACAATTAGCAGCATGAGTTCTAATTTCAAATTGTAGTAAAACGCTTACCTGGACCGACCCAAGTGATTATCTATACCATTTTCAACAAAACAAAAACCAAATGCAATCCAACCTATTTCAAAATAATATATATTAACAAACGTCCCACGACTTGCCATCACACCATATACAATAAGGATAATTGTTAGTGGATATATAATATAAAATGTTGATATACCCGCCTGGGTAGGTACCACCGCAATGTCTATTTCTGCCGCTAAGCAGCAGTGTGTAGCCATGGTTGTGTTCCGGTTTGAAGGACATTGTAGCCAATGCAAGTACTGGACATAATGAGACTTAACATCTCATGTCTCAGGATGGCGAGCGGAGTGGAACACCAAACTATTCTTTGTAATTCAAGGTGTTGGTTGGTATTTTTTCTATTGTTTATGGGCGGTCGTATCGCTTACCATCAGACGAACGGCAAGTCCACAATAAAAAAAATAACAAAAAAACCTGTCCTGTATAACATATCGACCTACCTCTAAATTCGGGCTTCGTTTACCGCTAAAAGGGTAAACTATATGTAACCGGTATATTGACTCAATATAAAGTGTTGTAATAGATCAGTTTTTATTTAATTTATTCCTTGCATATAGTACAGCGTTTCTTGTCGATAAAGCAGTATGCTGCAGTATGAGTGTTATGTGCAAATGATCAGCTACGAAACAACTTACTTCTTACTTTTGACGCGGTTAGGCGTGCTGTGGTTAGATTGATGCGAACTGTCACTTAGCTCAGAACTAGAACTCCTGATGTCGCCTTCCATCTGGAATTAATGTAACACAATGTGTTAATATAAAATTTTTGCTCATTACACACTCATTTGGAGGACAAAAATATATTATAATGTAATCAGCGCTTTAACGCGAAATATGATGATGTTGATACGATGATGTTCGGACATATATTAAATTATTTCTACAATTATAAACATATCTAAAGTGATATTCAGATAACTAAGAAAAACTTTCATTTGATAAGATACTCTTATGTTTTTATTAATTAGTAGTTCTGTGCGAATCATTCTTATTTATAACAACACCACTACTACCGGAATACTTTCAACGACGTGCAACTCCAATATCGGATGGTCCTTCGAGCCGGATCAATATACAAAAATGTGAAAATCGTTTCCAAAACCAATAATTTTAATATACTACGGATTATAAGTTTGTAAATAAAGGAATAATAATGGTTAAATTTATCTTTTGAAAGATTACCTGCCCAACGCTGATGGCCTTGTAAGCGACCTGCCCTATGAGCCACGTCCAGACCATATGCAGCGCCAGCAGCAGACACAGCAGCGAGTTGAAGATGTAGTACGCGGGGAACATCGGCAAGAGCATCGGCGCACGCACCGACGTACTGGAATTAAGGATTGTAGAAAAAATATGGATTCAAGTAAAAAAAAATGCTGTAATTAAATGTATTAAAAGTATTCGTAATATATTTATTATTCTGTGGAGAAATGTTTGTTATTTTATAATTCCTCAGTAACAGTACCTTTCACTGATATAAAATTTTCATAGTCAATTTGTTAGTTACAAAATTATTTCATTTAGCAGTTTCATAAATGAAACAAAACAACTCACCTCCAAATAATATAGAACGGATATATCAAATTCCTTGTAAGTATCCACAATATCGTAAACACCGCGAACAGAAAGTCGCACAGCTTCTGATAGTTGGCGTACTTCGTCGCCTTTGCCGCTTCGAGGAATATATCCGCGCAGTCGTGAAGCAGCAGGACGAGCGTGCCGATCCTGTGCAGGTTGCACACCCAGCTGAACGAGAGCAGCGCGATGGTCGCGATGTGGTGCACGAACATCTGCCAGAAGTCCTTGCGCCGCACGTCCCAGAACTGGGAGATCGTCAGCGACCAGTAGAACGCGGACGATATCATGTAGTACCACCAGATGTCGCTAGTCAGGCCCTAGATAAAATATATTGAATTCTTATATTGTGTTTATTAGGACGCGTTATAGAATTTATGAACGTATCGTCGTGAGGAAACGTGTTTCGATCAACCACCCTCCGGGTATCCGATAGATTAGTTCAGAGAGTGCACATTGGGCCTATCGATTAATTTATTCTGCCAATAGCATATTTGACTTTTTTTATAACTTTTATAAAATATGTACGTCGTATAAATTATAAAATAGAAGAATCATTGAAATCTGATAAAAAATCCACAAGTTATAAAGCCATTGAAATTTGGTAGTAGGGATGACTGTCAAAAAATAGAATCAAGACGAAAATACATGCATGTGACGTCAGCAGGCATTTCGATGCGTGCGAAAGCAAGAGATGGAGCGATATCCCCACTCCATGCTCACTCCTGCACGTAGCAATATTTGAAATTTGAATTTCTACCTCATTTCTTATCGAATTTTAATGCTATTTTCTCATAAAGATTCCTTTTTTCTACTAATTTTTGTTACATATTAAAAACTGCTTAAAATCAAGCATAGTCAAATACCTAATTAAAGAGAATTTGTTAAAATAAATACTTGCATTCGAACCGTTGCTATGGGTGATATATAAGAAAAAATTTTAATAAGCACGAAAATTTGAAATCGTTGAAACAAGTCAGCCCCTCCTACACGTATGATAATATTAGCTGGATATTTATTGATTTACTCATCCCGCGTGTGAATCGCAAAATACAATGTTTATATTGGATTGCGATAACCCACACGTAATATAGATATATTCCCAGAATGCGGAGCAAACCCGTCTTATACCAGCTAGCCAGCCAGAAAAACCAGCTCATATTTAAACTTTGTATTATAATTGTCAAATGTATCAATCATAAAGTAATAAATATAATAAAATATGTATACATTCATTCGGCGTCGACTGCATCAATAAAGATGATGTTTTCGGATATATTTTTTTTGTTAAGGATAAATTAAAGACATGCTGTTTCACAGAACCGTCGTCAGTTTAGGCCATAGTCTAAGACTTAAGGCATCGAGTCTTATAATACTCAGTAATTACACTAGCCGCAATGTCCTTCCGAAATCGGACAAGTGCAAATTGGACTCGCGCACCGAGGTGTCCGTACTAACTTTTTTTGTTATATTAAACAACATATTTACGGTTCTGTTTTTTTTGTCCAACAACTGCAGTGTTGTAAAACACTGCGTAGCGCCAAATTTCATGATTCTAGGTTATCGGGAAGTAACTTATGGGTTTAGATTCCCCGGTCAAATCGCAAAATATGCAACATAAACAGTCATATATATCATATATTGTAATAGCGTTTGCTTACAAGTTTTTTCTCTGCTAAAAGAAACCAAGTATTTGATTTAATTTATACTTCATACCTCTACGTATTCCGGAAAAATAGGTTCTTGACGCACAAACAGACGGAAAGTAAAGTGATCATATAAGGCTTTATTTTAAAGTACGGAACCCTTAAACTAGAACTTAACATAGTACTAGCTCACTGCCGGTTGGTAAAAGACAATATGGTTGTAGATAGTACCTACTTAAACATAGTCTGAAAGAGTCGTGCCCAGTAGCACACATTGTACACACACATCTACATAAATAAAAATGAATCACCGAAATGTTTGTACGCGCATAACATCCAAACGATTTCATCAATTTTTTTTGTGTTCTTTATTGTCAGGAGAAGGTTTGTATGAAAAAAATATTAGCAAATATTTATAAATCTCAGAAAAGTGTGAGAATGAAACAGAAGAAAAAATATGGCGGTACGACTTTCGCCAAGTCAGCTAGTATTGTATATTTATTATTATCAAAGTGTCAATTTATGTGCTTACCTTTATCGGGATAGATTTATAATATTATTGTTCGATTATTAAACATAATACAAAATATATATATCCATCATAAAATAACGAAACGGAAAGGAATACATTCCATGATTCATAATAATATAGTATTTATCAAAATTGTTTTTTAATTTTAGATTTTTCAATTATCCGCCTATCTCCTATATTTGATAAGGTGTTATCAAAATGTTCATTCTCATTAAAAGATATATGAGTATTTGAATAGCTACTATATATATCACATAAAACGAATCGCCAATTCACTTACTTCATTTTTACATGGAAGCTTGCTGTTAAAAAAATAGAATTCTACCGCAATATCATTAAGGAAATAAAGCAAAAAAAACAAGCAAATAATCCCTACCAACGTCTCTTGTAGGACTTAATAATAAGTGGGTGTAATCAATATCTGCCCATACTTCTATGATAACCCAGAGTATAAGGGGGAGGGCGGGCTGTATTTACCGCCTTCGCCCCGATTTTGTATTACCACGTACATTTTAATGTACTTGTGTTGAATTGTGATACTAATACTACTTAAATACAATAAATTCCCGTTTTACTTCCCCTGGACCAAAAGCCGGAAAACCGAATACTCAAATGACTCCCTCCCCCCTACATGACACTATATAAATTATTGCATATATTCATGAGCGGCGGTCATCACTTACCATCAGGTGAACCGTATGCTCGTTTGTTCTCTGTATCATAAAAAAATTACCTGGTGCGGATATCCAACATAACACTGGTCTATATCCCACAGCCAGTCCTTATCCCACAGTATGAACATGCCGTAGGAGAAATTGTACAGGTAGAAGCTGCACCGCCAGCAGTTCTCGCAGAACTTGACCAGCGTGGAAGGCTTGTCCTGACTCCGCCGCAGCCGCCACCATCGCTCCACTTGCCGCTCGGACATGTCTAGTTGTTTCGCTAGGGCGCATATCTGGAATTAAAAAAAAAAACAGTTAACTAGACGGTTTTCAACAGGTTTTGGAATCTTAGAGAGACATCTGTGTGCAGTTAAAGATATCCTGTCCATTGACTGATGATGATGAAAATAGGAATGATATTTTTATTTTGTTTATTAAAAGGAACCACCCACAAAACATACATGGATACCTGGTTAATACAAGGTTTCAAACAAAAAGCTAAATGTTGTTTCAATTATAATGAGTCGTCACAGCATGCAAATTTTGATTTACTATAAATAGTATTAAGGTCGCCAGTAATATCCTTCAAAGGACTCTTATTAGCAAGTTAAGAAAAATTTCAATTCAAAAACTGTTTTGAAGACGCATTATACATTTAAATGTGTTGTAACACTCTACGTCACATGTCAAAAACGCGCCCTTACGCACACATCGCTTAAAGAAGACTCCTTAAAAGTTAAAATATATTTAAGGAGCTTCTTCAATTTAGGAACGCTTCTGAAAACGTGCAGTTCATACCTAGAGATGACTACCCAGATGCATAGGTATGTTTGACTTTGAAATAAAAATATTTACGGATTTTATCGCAGTTATTAATATTATTATTTTCTCTCGACTTTTCGCCATAACAATGTAATGCAATTAATTGTTGGGTTAATGGATTTTGAATATTATTTTAATGAAGACAATAACGATAATAGTTTGACAGTAAACAATTCTCAGCGCTGCGTTCCGCTATGTATGTGCCGGCCCTTTCGCTATTTATACGCTATTATTTCGCTTTCAATTTGTTAAAAGGACTGTCAAAAACATCACAGAGCAAACAAAGTTTAACAAAACCCATTCGAGAATAAAATTCTTATCTGGCCATTTACGCATTATGAGCTTAAATACAGGGGTTTACATAAGGATTTGTCACGTTTGGCAAGGATAAAAAGAAGGCTAACCACGAAGTGATCTAATCTATTGCACTGAAAAAGAATGACCAAAAACGATAGGGCACAGTTCGAGCCACCACAACTTACAAGGCGCTTAATAACTTACCAACACTTACACCGTACTTGCTGGTCTTAAATAAAGGAGACAACTGAATTTTCGTTAAAAATACTGATCAATATGAGAGGCTTAATGGCAATCGTGATGCCGTCCTAAAGAGAGATTCGAAACTGACTGTAGGTATCCAAAAACCTATCAGTGGCGTGGGTTCATTTAACCCGATTCCTGCCGCATTCCCTTTCGTGATTTATAAAGAACTAGTTGACCCGACAGACGTTGTTCCGTCTTAACTATGAATTTGCAGCGCGCTTTCTGTCAATCGGTGACAGTTATTTCCAACAATTGACAGTTACATATATAAAATGAATATTTTCGTTAAGTTTTCTTAAATTTTCCGCGAATTTTTTTGAATTTTTTCTTTCATAAGAACCTTCTCCTCACAATAATAAACACAACAAAAAAAAGTGAAATCGGTCCAGTCGTTCACGCGTGATGGCGTGACCAAAGGAAATAGGGTTTCATTTTTATAGATATAAGATTTCATTATCAATACAACAATCTGCAGACCGCATTGCATATTAATGTTTATATGTTATGTCGAGTTCCCTTTAAAAAAATTCACCCTTCGTCACTGAAACCTATTATAACAGCTTTATCAAATTCTGATTGCGTTTGACCTCATTTGCTCACCATTTACAAAAAAGCATTAAGCTATGTAACTAGTGCATTCATGGTCTTCCAAATTTATTTCCACGCCAATACAATATGGCGGAGACCGTGTCAATCTGGTGCCATGGTTATGGGCCTAAATTCCAAACCCAGATATCTCAATTCCTCATTTTTTAAAGTTAAAAAAAAGCTATAATAGTGTTGGATGGCCGAGATTGGTTTTAGATCTGGGAGTCGGAAATAGAACTGCACCGTTGTCATTGACGAAAACTTTGCTACTGAGCTAATAACTGTATATGTATCAACGCTCTAAAGTGTAGGATAGATAATTGTAACTATTTGGAAATTGGAGGATATCCTTTTACGTATGTTACACCAATCCATATAAATTAGATTTTTAAAATAACGTTCGACATTAGCATTAATGTCATCATTTCAGCCGGGAATGGTCCACTGCTAGACATAGGCCTCCCCATTGAGCGCCACAGGGACCGATTCCGGGACGCCCTCATCCATCGGACTCCGGCGACCCTCACAGCATTAATGTACTCAAAACTAATTATTTTATCACACATACCACATACTATCAAAAATATCTTATTACAATAATGCCATCAACATGCAAGGCGTGTATTGAGGTTAGTGAACGAGGCTCAACAGGATCTATATTGTTCAGTTATGACAACCGTGTAAAATATTTCAATTCAATTTAAATCGCTGCAGGCTTGTATGGCGATTGACGTGTGCGGTTGCGCACCCGCACTTTGATCGAACAATAATTTATAAGTTGTACTGCGTTTTTGTTATTTACAAATGATTGTAATAAAAGTATTTCTAGTTATTGGTAAGAATAGATCAATAGAAATAAATTAAAATACTCTAGCAATTAAAATTATAATGCTTTGCAATTCGTTATTTAAAGTACACCAGTGAATTAATGCAGTACACAAAGAAAGAAAAACAGTAGACATGACTTTCTTGTTGCTTCAGACAATCTGTTACAGACAACCATGGCATGGATATAAGAGAAAACAGGAAAATATGAAGCAGCATAAGGTATACTAGATATATATTAAATTATATTATTTCATTAGCTTGTTTGTCAAACTTCGACATGATAACGATGGAGGTTCAGATTAAAAATGCTTAGGTCAATAAGATTACCGATAACACTCATTTGTGACAACATATATCCGGCTTTTAAAGTAATGATTCATGAAAATATGTGCTTTCAAATAATTTTACATTTATGCAAGTTAAAAAATATTTTTAATGTTTCTGAACGAATTATAACATTTTGACAATTCTTTGCACAAAAAGTGTGTTTAGACACTTTATGCACAAAACGAATAAAATATTATGTACTTGACCAATCGAGAATTAAAAAAAAAGTGCAAACGAAAAAAAAACAAAAAAATTACATATTTTACGATAAAATAAATAAATTAAATACAATAAAAATAAACAATACAGATAATACAAATTCATCACAAATTCTTGGAGAATTTGCAGGTATTACTATATTTTCTCATAAATTTACCTGCACCGTTAAAACGAACGATTATAATTGATAACTTTTTAACTTCAACTTTAGATTCTTTGCCGCCATTTTTTTTAATAAAACCATACTTTCGTAACACACGTGAAAAATAACGCTGGGGCGTACTGTTATCTCTATCCGCAGTAGTAGATAAGCGATAGTCGTTATCAAAATAGTTCATTGGCACAGGTAAAATTCTGAGGTGATTATGGATTTTTTACTTCAAACGAGCCTTGTTAATAATCACCAAATAATAAATCAAGCTCTAAAATAATTCAAGTAGTTTTTCGGGTTCCGTATGCCTCAAAAAGACCCTTATAGAACCACTTCGTTGTCCGTTTGTTTGTGTGTCACGAACATTTTAATCAGAACTCGCAGAGGTATTAAGGTTGAAATTTATATAAAATACTTCAGTCTACGGTCCCTTTCAGGAGTGAAAAATGAAACTTGTTAGTTGGCGCGATTAAAAGACCTTTTATTGTAAGGAAGACGGCTTTACAACTTTTTTAGGCAAGAATACTGTAGTTCTCAGGGTATATAGTATTGTGAAATCGGTATAAACTCTTATAAAAATTAATTAATACGCGAAGTTCTGATGACAAATAACCCTTTTTACCGCGTCTCTTCATCCGTACAATCTTATCATGTGCTTTAGCGGCAACGTGTGCAAGCTTTATTATATAAAAAACTAGCTTTTGCTCGCGGCTTCGTCCACGTGAAGAAGTTTTCCGGGATATTTTTTTTCCAATTTACTTGATATGTAACAATTTATATATTGACCAAATTACACAAATTCATTATAAATTGTAGCCTATGTGTTATTGTGATGTATAACCAACATCACTGTAAAGTTTCATCCAAATCCGTTCAGTAGTTTTTTCGTGAAAGAGGAACAAACATACATGCATCCTCACAAACTTTCGCATTTATAATATTAGTAGGATAACTTTAGTATTAACAATGTTTTACCGTAATGCATATAATAATTAACAACATAAATTACATAAATAATTTATTTTTGCTGATGGCAGGATATATTTTATACTCGCCCGGATAGCGAACACCTTACAAGAGGTGTTAAAAACCCACCGTAGTGGCCAACGTACATAAGTGTGTCGGATTTCGGGATCAGCCTGTGTATACCCGATTCCAAGAGGCCGGCATAATTGTATCGACTGCCGAGGGGTAATCTTTCACTCGACATTCTATAGGACCCCACTCCACTTACCGTCAAGTGCTGTGGGGTAACTATGACCTGCCCGTATAAAAAAAAAAACGCTGACACGGGTATTTAATACAGCTTTATTGTTACATCTCTGACGGCACATTAACTGATAGCAGTACCCCAATATTACAAACAAGCCTTGGAAACGCCTGGCTTAGGCATACCACATGGAAACATGATTGCTAAACAATTAAACAGATAATGATTACGACTCCTCAATCTAGTTCCACATCGTACGTTATATCGTAAAGATATAAAATGATAAAACTTTAAACCCAATTAAATCGTCTCGTGTAATCTTCTCGTATCGTCATTACTTATATCGCCTGATTTATAAGAAAATATGCAAGTAATAATAAGATATATTTAGTATCTATTATCGTTCGCTTTAAAGGCGAAGGAAATCTTCGCGAGGTACCCTGTCCCGTAATCCTTTCGTATCGTCGTGACTAAGATCGCCTGATTTATAAGAAAATATGCAAGTAATAATAAGATATATTTAGTATCAATTATCGTTCGCTTTAAAGGCGAAGGAAATCTTCGCCAGGTACCCTGTCCTGTAATCCTTTCGTATCGTCGTGACTAAGATCGCCTGATTTATAAGAAAATATGCAAGTAATAATAAGATATATTTAGTATCAATTATCGTTCGCTTTAAAGGCGAAGGAAATCTTCGCGAGGTACCCTGTCATGTAATCCTTCCTTATCGACGTGACTAAGATCGCCTGATTTATAAGAAAATATGCAAGTAATAATAAGATATATTTAGTATCAATTATCGTTCGCTTTAAAGGCGAAGGAAATCTTCGCGAGGTACCCTGTCCTGTAATCCTTTCGTATCGTCGTGACTAAGATCGCCTGATTTATAAGAAAATATGCAAGTAATAATAAGATATATTTAGTATCAATTATCGTTCGCTTTAAAGGCGAAGGAAATCTTCGCGAGGTACCCTGTCATGTAATCCTTCCTTATCGACGTGACTAAGATCGCCTGAATTATAAGAAAATATGCAAGTAATAATACGATATATTTAAACGTGTGTATTTGATATCAATTATCGTTCGCTTTAAAGGCGACGAGAATCACGAGGAACATTGAAAATCTGAGAATTGCTATAGAAATAAATTCTAAAAATGTGACATTTTGAATAAATGGCGCTAGAGTCGAATCGTTTTTTAAGGATTTTTATAGGGGGAACAGCTTTTCACGCGAGCAATGCCGGGAACAACACCAAGTATTGCATAAACAACTACTTCTACGTAATATATACAATACATAAATAAGTAAATGTAACAGTTTGATAGCAAAGGTTTTACCATCATGATCTTCATGAGCTTGCTGTCATTGCTAAACAGACGTGCGTAGTATAATATTCAATGTTTTAACTGCATACAAATTTTTTATGAAAATCAGCAAAAGATGAATTTGATTTAACACAGATTTCTATCAGAACGTCGTATTTCAATCTCATCCGATAGCTATAAAATAGTAAGTCATAAAGTTTTCGTATATATTAGTAAGTAATTGTACTAATTATGCATACTGAAAAACAGAGTAGGAATTTGAACCTTGAGCACTTACGCGAATGATTCAAACGGAGCGACGTTTACGACGCCCATTAAATTAATGAATAAACCACGGACACCAACGTAAACATCTTTACATTTCAGGCGTGCCTGTGAAAGAAATATTATGGAAAATCTTAACTGGAATCGCCTGATCAGCCCGGTTACAGCATATACGGGCTATAAACGGTAACCATACGATTACAAAACCGAACAATAGCTTGAACTTAGATTGGAAGTTGTAACTAAATATATTCATTGACCTAACAGCAAATGATTGTCACTACGAAGTTAAAATCGCTTGATTCCGTGATATATTTACACAAACACCAAAGCGATATCACAAGATAGATGAAAAAAATCAATAGCTAACACAAAAACAAATGTAGCACAATTTACATCAGCGACCTTGACAGTTTAAGCAGAAAGGCGGTCTGTGGGTGGGGAAAAAACTGGACCTAGATACCAGGTGTTTGCCGCAGAAAAACTGGGTCAAATGACGACCGAAGGCCCATTTTAGACTGCCGCAGACATAGGCGCTAATTGCACACTCAATGGACGATCATTGTCTCTTATACGGCGATCGCCTAGCGTATGTAGATATTGCGTGAACTTTATTAGGGCTGCCTGTCCGTTTTCTATAAACCTATAAACTTTACCATAAATAATCATGAACTTTTCCTGGATTCCCTGGTTCGTGTAGTAGGCTTACTAATGAAGAAAATATTTTCTGTTCGTATTTCTGCCGTAGCCATTTTGAAAGTCAATCTATTTTCAGTAATCATGGTGGAGTGTCGAGCTGGATTTAACATCTGAATTCTTTATCTATGAATGCTTTATGAAGTTCGGTCATGTTAGTGATGTAATAATTATCATCGCTGACTCAATTTGAAAACTGATTAAGAAACGAGAACAGCTTCCCTGTTGCCATGCAATCAATAACTCTTGATGTTTTTTTTTTTATAGCAAAAATTAAAATTTCTTTGACTTTGCAGTTGTTTTAGGAGCTATTTTAGAACCAAAATCGCTAGCGAGTATAGAATATTTCTGCCCTTAGCAATTTTTGGCTTTTATCCAGGACTCGAATTTATCATTTCTATTACGATTATTGTACAGTTGCCACCCAATCTACATTAAAATTCGAAAAAAAAAGGGATTGATGCCCACACAACAGAAAAAAGATGTACAAAACACCCCGATAGTGATAAGCCGATGACTAACGATCCATATGACAATAACTGTATTATTCTTTTCAACGTCGGGGGGTTATCAGTGTCATTGAACTTAAATCATTCGATGCGCGCAACCCTGCGTTGTTTAACGATCTTTATTTAACCGTAAAAACGGGTCACGAATCAGCGCGCGGACTGGCTTCCATGCTTCGGATTCATTCACTGCACGCAGATCTTGTGGCGAAACCCTTCGAAATCTAGGTACATTAGGTATTGCTCACACCTTTCCAACATATTGTCCAACATTGTCTCCAAGATGTCAGCGATACCTTTTATACACAAAGAACTAGTAGGCCATGAACCTTCAATAAAATTAAATCACAAGTTCGTATACTTCTCAGTCATACTTCTAACTAATTCATTGAACGGAATTACACAATGGCTCCCTTAGGTCCTCATTCACGTGACCAGCTTTAATTGATCAGAACTTCTCATAGTCCGAACACATTCCTGAATCACTTAAAACAATTTGAGGGCGACGTGACGCTAGAATACTTTCTATTAATTTGACATTTTACAATATAAGGTCGGCGCTCCATTTATATAAGAGTTGATTTGGCAACGCGTGATATTAGTCCCTAAGGGGAAAATATTGTTTTAACACGTTTTTTAAGAGGAAATACAAAATTAAATTAGCTTTTAACTTTATTAAACAAAATATAGTTAGGCATAAGACAAAAAGTAAACCGCGCCAATACGCCTGTGTCCTGCTCTTCAGCAATAAATATTTTAATATAGACTGACAATGAAAACATTGATGGGATTTGCAAATCATACAAATTTAAGTCTTAATACCGTTTACAATGTACTCGTATTGCAACCATGCGGCCTTAATCTTTGACATTACAAGTTCCATAGTCCTCACCAGTTTATACATGAACATTCCACCCGTTCACTAAGATTATTATCGTGTAAAATTTGTCCAACGGCGCCTACCCACTTTAAACCGGCAATGTATCATCCTCTTTTTGTAACAGACAATTTGATTGAAAACACGCCACATGTTTTAAAAGCTTACAGTAATTAATATAACCGCTTGCATTAATTAACACGAGTACAAAAACTAACAAATTCGAAAAAAATAATTTGTTTAAAACTTTAGCTGAATCTTTTGTAATTGCCATAACAAAGAAAATACGGTGTGATAAAATACGCCAAACGCATTTAATCCATATACTTTGAAAAATAAAAAGCAAGGCAAAATGAACTTTAGGTTTTGAAGTGCTGCCAAAACATGCAACTTTACCATTTCCCAGCGCGAGTGCTGAAGAAACACTTCCATTTCAAACCACTGACAATGTTCTTAAATTTTAAAAGTACCAATATGTACTCATTTATTATGACATCAATAGCATTTTGAGTCCCTCTTTTGTACTCAAAAAAATTGATCGATTGCGAATCGGATAAGCATATACGATGTCATAAAATTGTCATAATGTTGTAAGCACGACTTAACTGACGACCTCATATTTGTGGTGGAATTAAATTGCCCAAAAAACCCTACAGTTTTAATCAAAGTGGTAGACTTCGGTGAACAAAGCAATTACTTTTTAATATGACTAGTAATTATTTCAAATTCTAGTAAATGTATAATTCTCACAAAGTAATCAGTCTCTGCACAGCTCCTATTCAATTTAATAACATATTCTGTTAAATATCCTTTATCTAATTCTAAAAAAGTACTTCATTTCTAGGCCGAAAAGACCAAAGTAACAAATTACTAATTTTATAGTAATTCTCTCCGGTTTGAGCAAGGTCGGAGTGTCGATGCGGAGCGCGGGATGACCTCGATGACGTACATGTATTGACCAAAGAGTCCATTGTTAATAACTTAAATTTTACAAATCGAACACAAGGTTGCCGAAGATCTGTTTATATCTAGGTAACGGGGAATTAAGCCTACAGCAAACCGAGACATGACGAGAGAGGGATTAAGTATGTGAGATAATTCCTTAGTGCATAGTAAATGATTTTAACACAGGCTTTTCTATGCAAAATAAACATTGTTTTTTCTGAATCTATGGGAATACATAAAATTACAGTTTTGTGATAATTGTGTCTATCTGTTACCATCGGGTGTTTCATTTGGTTCTTCCAAAACGATCACTAAATGTACAGAAAATATAATGATTAAATAGTTTTGGACTGCAGATTGAATCATAAACTGATGTCGCATCTGTACCTTTTCAACATTCAATAATTAGTGGGACGCGGTTACGCCCGCGTGAAAAGCCTATGTCTTGGCCCGCTACAATAGTCCCTTAAATACTGTAATGATTCATGGATCCATCTGTACAAGGCAAGCGCCACTACTTAAAAAAGCAGAAAATAATGCATCCTTAACAGCAGGACATGATTTACTTGTGCGACAAAAACAAACCATATCCGTTTAACTGTTTCTGAATTTAGTTAACAGACATACAAACATCCAAACACTTTCTTAAATTTTCGCATTTACAATATTAGTAAGAAGTTAGATTCGTTAGATAAATTATTTAATTCGCATTATAAAATAACGAAATAAAAATAACTGATTGTAGAAAAGAAATCTTCATTCCATTACTGAATAAACTGAATGTTAAACAGTAACGAAAACGAGATCCTGGCGGCGCACGAGTTTTGCGCCCCAATTCATCACCGAATACTAATTAAATCTTCGTCGAAACTTAACGAAAAATAAACTCCATTCTTTTAATTTGCAAACGATGCTTAAAGTTTTATTCCATCATTGATTTGAACAAAGAAACTCAATTTATGAAATGATCGTTCCATGGTACGCGTTGATACAAGCCTAGAAACTGGATCGTATCGACTACACCAGTAGGATCCGTGGAAGTAATATAATACGTAGACTATGGAGTGGTCAATGAATATGCAATGTTATATACGTCACAACAAAAGAATATTACTATAATGTTTTTGTTCCTAATATTATTATTTGGAAGTATACCGAACCCTTTAGTAATAAATAACATTTTACGGTGTCGCCTCACTGATTTCTTGTTATCTTGGTTTCTGAAGCTTAATTAAACGGATATTCTAAATGGAAATGGCAATTTGCATGCTACCAAAGCGAAGATCTTGCGTAAAGAGAATTCTTATCAGGGCCCTTATTCTGTATGATAGTGTAAACGCGTAACGCGGCCGTGTCATGTTATCTTCGAGACATGTGTGTGGAATGGTATTCTGTAAGCCAAATTTCTATAGTACTAAACATGATGGGTTGTGTTACGTGCTTGTTACGCACTGTCAAAATATCGTGCGGGATAGAGAATAAGGCCCCTGAAGTCTAATTGATAGAATGGGATTTCGCTGTGACAAGCTGAAATCTGCGCGGAACGAATATTTTAATCCTCTTTACTCGGCAGAAAAAATGGGCTATATTATGGAATGCCAACGTCTATGGGCTTTAGGCTACTTTCTAAAGTCAACCTTATGTATATATTTTTAAATACACAATTTTCCTGGCATGACTGCCCTCAGAATGCGTTGAGGCGAAGCAAACATAGCGGAATAAGAGCGAGTTAAATTATAATAAAATTATTGAAATCTACACTGCCATATAAATATATTGCGACGCAGTTATTGCTCACCAGACAACGACATACGAAGAACAATAAAATACATTTTAATTATTATGAGCGGCGATAAACTCTTTGCTTTACAATTTACGTGTATCAGTAAGAAGAGTTCAAGTAGAAAAAAGGGTCAAATATGAGTACCGAGTACTCGCACTTTGAAAGAATCTCATGAGTTATGACTTAAATATTGTTTTCTTAGAGTACACGATATTTATTTTTGGAGTACTCATGTTGTCTTATTTTTCTCCTTCACGACCGCTCGTGTTGTTATATTTTCGCAAAATAAGAATGACTTTTATGATATTTTATTATATTAAATTTATTCCGGGGAAAAACTAACGCCGAAGCAAGACACCCATTTTACCTGTTAACCTTTATATCAATCGAAATTAATAATAGAAAAGTAAAAATAATTATCCAAAAATCGACCTTTTGGCAGGAACCAATTGCCAGTTGCTAGGTCGGTCTTGGTCTCCGCCCTGTGGAATGGGGGCGTTTGGAGAATTCCACCACGGTATCCCCTGCCTGTCGTAAGAGGCGACTAATAGGGGCCACGAAGGGGGTCGTCGGCGGGCAGCAGGGGGCTGTCCGCCCTAGTGCATTTTTGTGCATTTTGCACATTTTTCGGTTGACCTCCGGGATGGACGGCAGTGTGTTGTTGGCCTCATACTGCCGTAGACGCCGAAGGCGTCCTTTGGTGCGCGGGGGCTTCTGAGCCCCCCCCCCCCCATAGGAGACGGGCCGCAAGGCGGCACCGCGCAGGGACGGCTGCGGTCGTAGACTTAGACACTACAACGTCAGAGGAAGCCCGCAGCCGTCCCAAATGCGCAGAAGAGGGCCACCGCGGAGTTTTTGCTGGTAGACCGTGCGTAGGTTAAGTCGTACATATGGTTAGGGACTCGGCCCGGCGGTCGCTCGAAGGTCACCATCAAATCCGGGCGGCTCAACGTCGGGCCGTAAGGCACGGTTACCCCAGCATAACCGCTCAGTCGCCCCCCGCGAAGGCTGGGCGGTAGTAATAAGGCACTTTCTCCGCGAAAAAAAAAAAAAAAAAAAGGTCGGTCTTGGTCTATACTTCAGAGGAATGGAGGATTAATTTGAGATTACTTGGTGGTTGGGTCTGTTGTACGGCATATGCCGAATTCTTGAGTAGAGACCACGTGTCGGCAAGCGTTGTATAAGATTCGCTTCAGCTGGATGCGACAAGCTGAAGACGGGAAAAATGGCGAACATGGGAAGAAACCTATGTCCAACAGTGGACTACAAAACCTATGGTGATGATGATAGGTCTTGTACGTCTTTGCCTAAGATACCGGAACCTAATGTTGCCGCAAAGCAGCAAGCAAATTTAACTTTTTTTATTTTATAAAATAATGCAAATTGTAACAACAACAGCAGACTAATTGCACAATTTTATCAGGCGGATATTACTAATTGCATAAATGGTTTTTGGAAAATGGTATTTATATAAAAATAAAAATACATTTTACGGTGCGGTTATATCATATCATAAATATAGTTGCTTTGTTTATTAATCCTTCATAAATATTATTTATATATTTTTTTAAACTAAAAAAAAAAAAAAATACTTCGATATTGCATCCAGATGTTTCAGAGCCTAACCAACGTAGCCAGCGTAATTACTTTACGTACGCTGAAAGATGAGCACTATGTAGCTCTATACACTGATTAAAAAACGTCATGATCTGTCATGATAACAATTAGATGAATGAACAAAACTAGTGTACCGGAAATGTTGTGGGAATAGAGAATAATATATGTTATCATATAAATATACCTTATCAATACCTCGTGTTAAATAGTAACGAACAATAACGCATTCAGAATACTAACTACTTCCGACTTTATCCGAAGGGTAAGAGACGCGTGAGTGATACCTAACGTCCATAGAAGTCCTAAAGATTTGAACGTATTTACAGAAAACCTTTTTTAAATTTTTCACGTAATTGAAATGAGTACTTATGTCAATACGCATAAGGCTCTAGAATACCACGAAACAAAAATAAGTTCAGCATATAGTCGCCTGGTGGACTTCTACCTTCTTCGGGGAACATACAGCGGCGAACCTGTGTTGTACTAAGTATGCAGACAATAAAAAGCTTAGTGAGACAGTGACACGTATTTTTTGAGAGAAACAAAAACACCATACAAAAGCCACACAAACATACTACAAATCAAAACTATTCCGTGCAACAGAAACGTGATTTAAAACATTTAGTACAATATAATGGATAGATATTTTCTCTTATCTACTAATTAGTAAGCCGGTGGTCATCTATGAAGCGTAAATTACGGAAGTCATTTGAAAGGCGGGGTCAGACTTCCAGCGAGCGGCGAGTTAATTAATACTAGTAGGTATTGTCACAAATGACAATAAAAACTAGATGCCATGATTAATAGGCACGATTGATGTTAAATTACGGTTTTTGAATAAAGCCTTGTGTGATTGTTGTCTAGTTTTTTTCCTTAATGAATTTCTTTTGAAACAAGGTCTTTAATTGGAATATGTAAAATTCTGAGGTGTTGAAAAGTAACACACTTATAATTCTAAAGATATTAAAAAAATATAGATTCTTAGCTAATCAATGAGTAAAAATATAATTCATTGTAATGGCAATATTAACGTTTAAAACAATCATGTCCTAATTAGACTTTCCAACTTCATGTGCTGTAATTATTTGTCCATATACACCATGCGAAATCGAAATCACCAATCGCTAAATGTCTGACCGCTGCTTTAAAGTGCTAGTTTCTATGTAATGCGTTTGCATATGAAAAAGTGCTATTTTACCTCGTCCTTGTTCAAAAAGAACTGAAAAAAAAGGAAGCACGGTTATAGGATTAACAAGCTTCACACACAACAATCATTAAAAAAATATTTATATCTACATATCCATACTAATCACACCATGATTAAATATTATGGATTATATATTAAAAACATGAAAAATAGTATTAATGTATTCCGCATCCATAATATTTAACATTATTAGATTCTTACCAAATGACTTTAATAGGTATAGTCTAATGCATTCCAATTATAATACCCATTATAATACAGTGACAAACATTAGTAAGTATTAAATAGCAAAGGTTAGGTTTTAATATTAACCAGATTCCAACACACATGCATCTATTCTTTTGGTAAAATACATTCTCAAAGATTAAACATGGTAATATATTTATTGTTTTAATGTTATTTTACAAAATATGAGCGAAATTCTATAAAATTTCATTGAGCAAAGTTACATTTTAAATCATTAATTAGCAAATTGCTGCAAATGAATGGTGAATATACAGCATGTTACTGGAAGGCTTTTCAAATCTTAAGCCACCTATACCGTGCTGGTAAGGGAAATAATATTAGTATGTATAATCATATTGATAAAAATAATGTTTTGTTACCCTAACATCTTGTGAACATGTGACTTTACAATCAACAACTAATATGAAAATGTAAATAATATCCATCAATCGTTAAAATATTATTTACATCTAGTGCTGTACTTTACTGCATAGTAAAATTTTTGTTATGCATCTTTTTTTTTGTAATAATGAATTTTCGTATTGTCTGCATAATGCATGATTTTTTATAAGCTTACTTATAAAGCAATGATAATTGCGTCCTTGATTTTCGGTACTGAATTCTACAATTACTAGTATGTTTATTAAAATCAAGTAGCTATTTAAAATGCACATAGAATCAATTAATATATGTTTGGAATAGAGCACCAAAATAATTAGTAGCTTATTAACTAAGCCATGTAAAATAAAATAATAACTAGTCTTCTGTAGTTTTAGCAAATCAACCTTAAGAAAACAATAATGGATGCAAACATTATAGGGGCATCTATACTATTCTATCTATCATATATTACACATGACAACACCAAAGGGATACACAAAAATATGCATTAACACATGAAATACATATGTCAAGTAATCCATTTCAAATCTAACAGCCAACAATTATGTACTTAAACCAAATTCTAATAAAATAAATTATACAGGGAAATGATGATTGGCCAAAGCTCTCAATATTAATTTATACTCATGCAGTTACTACTGGGCACCAGCAAATAAAACTGCAGTGCAACACCCTACATCCCTAATGATGCAAAAAAGTATAGCATGCATACATTTTAATTAAAAAATATTTTGTAGTTATGCTATTGTTACTATAAAAACCAATCAATAATTCATTTACTTTAATTTAAACACACATAACAAAATTAATGCTAACCATATATTTTTTAAGTTTTAAACTTCATCCTTTTTTGGATGTAATTTATTTACTTTAAAAAAAAATATATGCAAATAGAGATTTTTTTCTTTCAACATTCAATCACAATTAACAGTACTAAAGTTTCTACATACCCCATGCTATATGTTGTGTCCTAACTTATTTTTTACATAATAATAAATATAGAACCTTGAAAGGCAATCACAACTTAGTGACAATCAGTAAACTTTTAAGTGATTTAATTTTTTTAATTTCGAAAGAAAATTCATAATTACACTATTTACATAAAAAAAATATAGTTGAATGATATTAAAATTGTCTACAACAAACAGTGCAGAAAATTTACAATTTCTAATATTTGTATATTTCTTTCTATTAATCGTTTTTCTTTCTATTTGTATAACACTAAACTAATTTTCTATATATTTGTGGTTAGATAATATGATTGCCTTTTAAGGGTTGATATAATAATTGCATATTGATTAATATACAGATACATACCTGTTTGTGTTTAATTTTAGGTGATGACTGATAAGCAAGTTCTAATTTAGAATTATTCAGTGCCTTCTTTGGTCTAGTGTTCTTAATGCCTAACGACTTGCCGAATGGGGCAAACCAGTATCTGTAACAATAAAATCATCAATATGAATGTCAAAAAATAAAATCATGTTTAACTTTAAATTTAAAGTAATTATAAATATAATAACATGCTGAACAATTTTTAAGTCATCTAGAAAGAGATTTGTTGTTTAAAACGGCTTTATTGACAAAACTAGCTTTTATTCACCTCCATTGATGTAGATGTGATATTCTAGGACAAGCAACAAATTATTGTCAGAAAGTTCTATCTAGCTTCAGGTTGGAATCAGTAAAGAAGTTAAGATGTGTCTATTTAACAGATAGTATGGAATATAAATAATGTCTATCTAAGGTAAATACATATTAAAATACCTTATCAAAATATAATCATAAAATATGTTATACATACTTAATGTTATTTGATTTCTAACATATAATTATTTTATTCTATTTAAAACTTAAAGACTACAATGTGGTTATAGTCTCTTCCTTAATTAAATTTTGGTGTGTTTTGTGTATGATAAGAAATTTAAAAAAATATTTCGTCAAATAGTTACTAGACAAATTTGTCTACAATAAGGATAAAGTACAAATTAAGTTAGAATATGGGTAAAATTTTGTGTATAACATATAATATATATTATATAAATAAAAAATTGCAGACAAACCGCATGAAATTTCGTTATTAAAAAATGGTAATATCATTTCAAAGTAAATAGCTTTCATGAAATAGGCAAACAGTGAGTCACGACTTCGTACGATTGTATTTATTCAACCGTGTTTCTAGTTCATTAACGGCTCACGTTCTATCAAGTCGGTTTTGAAAGTGAGAGCGACTTACTTCTCCATCACATGCCGTAGGATTATTAGAACCAATGCCAGCGGCAAAGGCCATAGCAGGTGCCTATAGTCATTGTAAACTACTGCTTTGTCGGGCCCGGGCTCCAAATCTTCCCATGTTGTGTTAGGCGGTAACCACACATCTTCGTTCCAAAAATTATCCAATATAAACCGCAACATTATTAATACTAATTATTTAATATAATTACGAGTGGTGTACATCCACCACTAAATAGACAAATTAATAATTTATCACGCCATAAACACACTCAGGCAGCGAACGATACGACCGCTCGGCAGCCGACATGAATGACAAATTAGGGTGGTTAAAAAATATCGATGTTCTCCTTTTATATTGTATCGATATTAAAACGTTAGCTTACGTAGCTTAGATAGCTCACGGCTATACACTATGTGTCAAGATACGATGCCGATGCGAATGAATGAATTGCAATGGATCGCGTCCACTAGGCGGATGGTTATATTGGGTCGAACCGTAACGCAAAAATCCGCCTTTATAATATGTTTAGTATAAAACTGTGTCCATTATAGACGCATTACACCATATCACAAAGGGATACGATGGAATGCCAAATAGATCAATGACTTGAGCCATTGTGACGCCTTTAATTGTAAAACATATTGTAAAAAATTTACAAAATGTTTTACAAGTATACCGCTCTAAAAGTTTTACTAAAGTTTAATTTTGTTTCCTGTAAAAATTGCGTTCACCCAAATTTCCCTCCATAGCATTTAAACATCCCATAAATAAAATATGCAAGACGGCCTCAAGGAAATAAAGCACAGAGTAATCAAAACAATAATGAAATTTTATAAATAAAATCCAGTTACCAAGTCCGGTAATGGACGTAATACAAAAAAACGCTCTCTGCAATACATCGTCGCGACCTCACCTTCTGTAATGGAGGCTTACCTTAATGACATACTGAGTGGTATATGTCCTTTTATAGAGATCAACAGATAACTCAATAGTGTTTAGTAACTTTATATGAGTAGTAAACAAGCTTCATTTTAAACGAAACGAGGTGTAGTTTAGACTAGTACACAGATTACTTAGAGAAGCTACGGACTAGTATCATGTTTGTGAAATTACGAACCTCATTCTCCATAGCAGTTACTTAGACTGCAGTTTACATCATGACGTTAGGATAGAAATGTAAGATTATATAAAATATTGTGAAGTCTTACTAATAGTACCAAGAGTACTTTTTAATTTACTTTATGTATGGGTCAATAGAACTGCCTCTTATCTATTCCACCTAACACTACCGTCTAGGTCTGTTTTGCATTTGTCAAACGTCAAATATATCTGAGTGAAACGAAAAATAACCTATTTTATCCACAAGATCTTGTAAACACAAAATTTTGACTGATTTGCAATCAGCCGTTTGATTCATAATTTTTTTATATAAATTATCCCGTAACTCGGTATACGGAAATATAATCGAGTAGTAAATTAACTGAAAAAACTCCGTTAGTGTTGCTTTATACAAGTCGTCTGAAAAAATGTTATTCTGCCCAACGTGCGCCAATATGCTGATGGTGGAAGAAGGTCCAGAATCCGCACTAAGGTACGCTTGCAACACGTGCCCTTATGTTTACAATATTAGGAAGAAAGTGTCGTCCCGTACATTTCCGAAACTGAAGGTTGGTCTTTATTGCATCATCCTATTCAGTGCCCAGACATGTCCAGAAATAATAATCAATTATGTTTGTTTTTTTAGGAATTAGACTATATTATGGGAGGAGCGGCTGCCTGGGAGAACGTAGATTCGACTGACGCTGTGTGCCCTAAGTGTGGTCACGGCAGAGCTTTCTTCATGCAACTGCAGACTCGGTCAGCAGATGAACCTATGACAACATTTTACCGTTGCTGCAATCACAAGTGTGCTCACAATTGGCGTGATTAGTGTAATTTAGTTTACTATCTTATTATTCTAAAAATACTAGAGTATGAAATTACTAAGACAAGTTGTATTTGGTAGTAATTTGATTAGATATAAAAATACATCTCCAAAAATGAGGATTGAAAAGATGACTCCAATAATACAATGCTCTGATGAGTTGTCCAGTATGAAAGCTGCAGAGTATGTGATGAATGGTCACGTCATAGCAGTGCCCACTGACACTATATATGGGCTAGCTTGCAGTGCAAACTGTCCTGAGGCTATACAAAAACTGTATACCATAAAAGGTAGAGATTCAGCTAAGCCTGTAGCTATATGTGTAACATACATTACAGATGTAAGAAAATGGGGAGAAGCTGAACATTTAAGTGATCAGCTGTTGCAACACCTGCTCCCGGGGCCTGTTACTGTGGTGTTAACAAAAACCAAAAACTTAGACAATCCTTATTTAAATCCATCCACTATGAAGATTGGCATAAGAATACCTAACCATGACTTCATTAATAAGATGACGAAAATTTTTAACATGCCAGTTGCACTGACAAGTGCCAATTTTAGCAATGAACCATCCACTCTGTCCATAAAAGAATTTGAACATTTATATGATCACCTTGGTGCAGTATTCGATGGAGGGATCCTCAGTAAAGGCTTGGATCAGAATAGAACTGGCTCCACAGTCATAGATTTATCAAATAAAGGGTTCTATGAAATCATAAGGCGAGGTATTTCTTATGAAAAAGTTATAGGAATTTTAGAAAGCTTTGGGCTTAAAAACATTGTTTAAGTTATGTTATTCTGTGATAATGTGTGTGTAATAAAAATGTACTGTAATTCTATTATTTTTAATAAAAAATCTATTGGCTGTGGTTGTGCTAAACACATACAAAATAACAGAGTGTGGTGTAACAGAACATTGCATTCCTGTGTATTTCTCATGCTAATCCTACAACATAGTTATAGTTGTCTATGATGTTACAAGTTTTCACACTTTGTATGATTGATGCTTAAATTCTATGTAAAGATACTGAATAAGCCACATTAACTCTTATTCCCATGATAAAAAGAAACATCTAAATACAGTAGAAACTGGCTAAATAGTTGTAAAAAAAAGTTAATTACCGGTACATTATAACAACTACATTGTGAAGTCCTATATGCTTATAAGACATTAGATAAAGCAATGTACCAGTGATAGAGACTGATCGTAATTTTTCATTAATCTAAAACAATATTCTCAATTCAATTTCGGCTCATTCATTGTCAGCCAATATTTTTGCCAATATCAAATTATCAAAAGACATGGACAAACTATCTAACTAACTAATATCTTGATACTTATTATAATTTAAGAAGCTGTAATGAAATAAGAGGACTTTTTATTTTTCACTACACACACACACACACTAAAGAAATTAAGTGGTCCCTTCCATGTAATTATTACCGGTTTTGACTGTACTAGATTATGGTCATGAATAAATTCTCATTGTCCACTTTATTAACATAAAATTTGCTGATAATATGTTTATGGCCCTGGCGTATGTACTGAATTTTATTCACATTCAGGACTTCATGTCATAGAAAATACACTACTTAATATATGAAGAGTTTGTATTCACTTGTAACAATCTTTCAAACAGTAAAAATCTTAAACTTACACATTTAAATGAGTTGAAAATAATCGCTTTAAAATAGAGAAAATTGACAAGAGTGTGGATATGGGTTAAAATATATTTTTTTAATTTCTTGAACATTGGATATTGATAGATGAAAATCCTTGCATTCAGCATATACAAAAAATGTAAAAATAATAATTTACGCTCTCTCTCTCTAAAATCTAATGAGACAGGGGTAGAGGCTATTACTAATTTAAAGATAGTAAAATTCTTTAACAATACTTTTATTCATCTATTTTGTTATAACAGGAACAAGTTTTATAAATTAACAGACGTGGCAAAGCTTACTGTGTAACAATTTTATAATTTAATGCTTATCATACAGTTAGCCGATTTAATATAAGTACAGTGGAAATGAATCACAACACAGAATATTAGAGACTAGTAGAAAGAGATCTTTAGAGTTTGTCGAGGTTTGTTGTTATAGAGTTGGACATTGTTTAAAAGCTTATAGGGCCTAAGAAATTCATACATCATCAAATCTATGTACATATGTCTGTAAAAATTCAAATATTTACTTTAAATTCTTTAACTCATATATTCTATCACTAAATACACTTACACCATCTTTTAATATCATAAATTGTACTATGTTGCAGTGCTAATTGGCTTTCTATTTTCTGGCAATTTAACTTCTAGGCTTTGCCATCTGCTAGGAGGCCACACTATACACATAGCTTTAGCATTGATTAAACCTAATGACACAGGACCAAATGTATTACTATCTAGTGTGTGACCTGTGTGATCACCTTCTACCCAGCAGTAGCCTTCTGGGATCTTCACATATTGGTTCTTGTAGCCCAAAGTGCTGACAACGTCGCCTTGTAGAGCCACCACACGTTTGATTATCTTTTGATTGGGGTCTTTGGGCGAGACCAACGATATCACGTCACCTCTGTTCACGGTGTAGTCCCTTACCGCCCATCGCGAAAGGAAAACGTAGTCTGTGTTCTTCGATTCGGGGTTGAGCGCTGGTTGCATCGAGATCCCCTCGACCCGGGCCACATAACCTACGGTGTCCAGGAAGGTTATGCCGATCGGCAAACCGAAGAAAACGGATCTGCATAAACTTCTGAACCACATGGATATGCCGGTATGTGGTTTTGCCGTAAAAAAATGCCCGGCATACTCGGTGCATAACAAAGATTTTACTTATTTTTATATAATAACATTTTTTTACATACAATGTAGTTGAATTTGCCAATCAGAATTTTGACATTTGAGTCTGACAAGTGACAGTTTATGATAATTTTTTAAATTTTCCCTTTTTATTGGGAAGGCAAGGGGTTCTAGTCCATACGTTTATGATTTACATCCTTCATCTATATTACCTACTTTACTCTATGTTTACATCTGACATGTAATTTTTGTTTTATTCCTCCTTTCAGATAAGCAAAAGTCAGAGTTATACATCCTAATCCAACGTAGCATAATATAGAAGATATTGACGGAAAACATAAAATATAGAGTAAATAGAGGAGGCGGCATTTTTTAAAGAAACTGTTTGGTTCTTTTCTAAAATTACATTTTTGTGGCTGTCAAACATTTTTTTACGAAAATTTCAGAGTACAAGAACATTATCGCTGGCAATAATTTGTAGCTTATTATTCAAATATGTGAAAATTTAAATACACACTATTTCTAGGTATATTTTTACTTGAACTATTTCACAGAGTGGACGTAGATTGTAACATTTTTTAAAAGTGGCAACATAAATGAAAACCATGTTACCAAATTTGTTAATATATCGAGAATATCACGCTTTGTTCGTTAAATTCATTCACTACTGAGTGAGTTGGGAATGATATACAGACGACATATCGGTCTTTACAAATACTCAAAAAAGTGTTGATGCTTTCTATAGTAAATTACAACCAACCAAACAGAAATTTTAGACATTTTATTTATGTGTATTCAGTTTAATATCACTGAAATAGTGTTCAAAAAGCACAGATTTCTTTCAATCAAATAGAGAAGATCTATCTGAAAAGTGTTGTCGATTTATGGAAGTGTTTCGTGCTCAAGAAAAACTTACAATCTGCATAATCAGCTGTCAATGAGATAGATCATCTGTCCCTGTAAATATAAAAGCTAAGACAATCACAACACGTTTTAATCGGATACATGTAAATAATGAAGTAAACAACCACGTTACGATGTGACCCTGAGAGCGCCCACGACGGCCAGCTTTCTCGAGGCAGATATGGGGTAATAACCTAACAGGAGTGAGGCTGGATACGCTATGGCTGGCGGGCCGTGAGGCGACCGCACGAGTGTCACGAACGGATCATCGTCAACCGGTACACCATGTCGGGCGACCAGCCGTTCCCGCACAAGACAGTCAGTCCCCTGAAGTGCAATGAAAAACCGTGGGACCAGTGGACCAGTGAGATCGGGTATGAGTCGCCGCGACGGGATGATGAGTTCACGCCGCAGCCAGCTGAGGGCAAGAGCAGCGCCTCCTCACGCCGGCCCCCTGATCACCATCCGTACAAGACGCCGGAGCGGGCGCGCCAGCGTCGCGCGCGGCTCAACCGACTCAAGTACCAGTCCATGAGCCTGCACGGTGTGTTCCCGCAGATGGACAACCTTAACGCGGTCGTGTGTCATATGTGTGGTGCCGTGGTGAAGTGCAGTGCGGCCTATAGACATTTGATTGAATCGCACTCTGGTACGGAGCCCTTGTTGCCGCCACCGCCGCCCGTTTCCACAGTCCGCAGTCGCAGCCGGCATAAAAAGGAAACACCGCCTCCCCCGCCGCCGGAGCCCATCAAAATGGAGACGTCTCCGGTGCACACCGCCACCGCGCCGCTCTCGAGGATAGTGCTTCCACAGCCGGAAATGCAGTACCTGGAGGAGCCGAGCACTTCTGCCGCCGTCACTGGCGAGGTGCAGGTGTGCATGGAGAGCGGCGAGCTACCCGTTGTTAGTATACAGGACACCGAGGATTTGCCGCTCGGCGAGCATATTACCGACGACATATTCGCCATAATGAATTCTGAGGGAATCCAAAGTGCCGAAGACATCACAAACGCTGCCGACTGGAAAAACATTATCAGGGACATCGGTAACATGCAGGAAATCAACTTCCCGGTGAATGATCCGGTGCAGGCTCAGGACTTGTACGGCGCGCCGCTGCCCGCGTACTCGATGACGGACACGGATCTGTCGAGCATGCAATTTGCGCCGCCGAGCACGTCGCCGTTGCTACTGCCCGCGCCCGCACCCGAGCCCGCTCCGCCCGTCGCCAAGCCGCCCGCAGCACCCACCGCGTCTACCTCCAAAGCGGCGGCGCGATCCAAAACGAGCAAAAGTAAATTTAACCTACGCGAGTACGATCCGAACAAACACTGTGGCGTAGTCACTGTCGAGAATCCTAAGCCTTGCACGCGCTCGCTCACGTGTAAGGCCCACGCTCTGTCACTGCGGCGGACCGTCGAAGGCCGCTCGAAGCCCTTCGACACGCTGCTGGCGGAGCATCGCGCTTCGCGAGACGCGGGTGCCGCCGCGCCACACGCTGCTGCCTCACACCTCGCGCACACTGCACACCCTGCGCCGCACCCCGCCGCCGCTGCTCCACTCAACCTCCCACCGCTGCTAGTCAACACGTCGCTGGATCTGAGCGCGTTCAACGGTCTCACGGATCAACAACAGGTCAATGACATTTATAAGAGCCTGTTGGAAGATCCGGATTCGGTGCTGCCGGACGCGTCCACTATCACATCACTGCTGGTCCCGCCATTGCCGAACGAACCGTTCCTGCTGCCGGAGGAAGCGCAGCCGACGACAGACACGTCGATGTTGCACGCCATGTCTCCGGCGGAGCACGCGGCGCCACCCGACGAGCGCGCGGACGAGGGCCCGCCGACGCTGGTGCCCACCGACGTGTACTGGTACGCGGCGTGTCCGCGGCCGCTCGCGTTGTGCACCTTCAACGCATCACACTCGGGCGGCGCAGTCACACTAGGTAAAAAGTTCGCAACGGTCCGAAGCAATATAAAGTCGTCGTTGACGAGATCTCAGTGCAAATCTACGGGCGGCTCGAACAGTTACTACTACGGACAGAACTCGTTGTCCTTGTCCAAAACGGTGCATATGAACGCCAGTAAATGTAGCAAGCCTGAAGTGCGAAAACTGATAGTGACGTGTAGTGGCGTGAGCGGCGGCAGCGGCGGCGCGGCCGTGGCGAACATGTCGAGCGGCGGCAGCAAGGAGGTGCAGCAGGCGCTGAGCGAGCTGTTCGGCACGCCGCGGCACGCGCTGAACGGTCACGTGGGGCACGCGGTCAAGCTCGCCAAGCGGCCGCCGCCCGCGCCCGCCGTGCTCGACCTCGGCTTCGCGCTCGACGCCGCGCTGCTCGCCGACGAGAAGTGCTGAGCCCCACCTGAACATAAGCAATCACCGGTTGTGTACTCGCATTCTAACTGTATATTTATTTCCTGTAAAGATCGGACTCCTGTACGAAGCCGTTGATGGCCGCGACTCGGTCCCGACTAGGGATCGAAGTTACGATGACATTAAATCTCATTTTTTGCTGAGACGCGAACTAATGTTTGTATTATTTTGTATATTATTTATAAGATTTTTTTAAATCGTTCGTCCGATGCGCGAGTCGGCATGTGTCAATGGAGAATTAAAAATAGATTATTACAGAATGGTTGTATTTTTTCGAAATGACATATTACTCGTTGTTGATACTAAATTGATAAATGGCCTAGGATTAATGAATGGTTTAATGTGATGAAAATTTCCATGTAAAAATATAAATATTATTAAAAATAAGTATATCAGTAATAGTGAATCGCCTCCTTTTGAAAATAAAGGCAAATACCTCAATAACTAAAGCACCTTGTTTTAATTGTTAGTTGACACCTCTGTAGTGCGTGGAACCGAGTACGGGAACAGGTTTGCTGCGGTTCCCGTGGAATGTTGCGAAACATCACCCACGATAATGTACACACTTTTATAATATTATATTCGTTTGAATGTTATCTATTCAATTTCACTTCCCAAATCTCACGAAATTAGTAATGGTTGCGTAAACACAACACTCTCTCCATAATATTATACTCAACTCTTGAACATATTGACACATTACACATACTTAACATTATTAGCATCACGAAAATTAAGAAAGATCAAGAGGAATACACAAATTTATTCTGAAACAAATAGGAATAAATTTAATCTAGATTTCTTTAAAATAACTAAATGTGGAGTCGAGCAAGGCGCTTACCTAATGGTAAGCGTTACTACTGCTCACTAATAGTAACATCAACCAGAACCATTAACTTGGATTATAATATAGGTTGCTGTCTTTTGCACCACATCCTAGGGCGAATATATGCCCTAGGAGAGCCCAAAAAAGTGGTTGTCCAGTCCTAAGCAACTCAGAGGTTTGTGTACTCCAATCGAAAAATTCAGTCAAATTTATGATGCTTGATTTGAGAATCGCACGCAGTATCTAAAGGTTCAAAGGCACTAGAATGCTGTCATTAAACCTATAATTTAAAACTTTGCCATATATTTATAACAAATTCTTTTTTTTGAATTGGAATTTGTTCCCAACATCTGACGACATGAGCTTGCTCGTTCCATTGATGGTAAGCGATACGTCTGCCCTTAAACATTAGAAACACCATCCACCATTTTGAATTACAAAGTATCATTTGGCATTCCCCTGTGATCGCCATCCTGAGACATGAGATGTTAAGTATTATTATGTCCAGTAGTTACACTGCTTACAAACAAATATCCTTCAAACCAGAACAGAACAGTGACTACATACTGCTGCTTGGCGGTAGAAATAGACATTGCGGTGATATCTTCCCAGGCAGACTCCCACATATACCACCAGTTACCGCCACTATCTCCTAAAGCAACAACGGACTGATATAAACTCGACGATGAGTGAGTGCAAAAGCTCCCGCTAAGCCTAATCCTCTACAGATAAAAGCGTGAGATTAATATCGAAAGGCAACACACACACACTCACTTTTATCCTCAAATGAGCTGAGGTGGTAGTGCACCTACTTTTCGCCATACGTATCGCGTCCCATGATAGGAAGCGAGTCTATCGCCACAAATGCCAGACACCGGGCTTGTATTGAGCAGAAAACCCAATATCACTTAACCCGACCCGGGGATCGAACCCGACACCTTAATACGACAGTCTAGTCGTGCCGCAATACAACTACGCCACCAAGGCAACTAAGTATGTATGTCTGGAATTTGTTCTCAGATTAAAAAAGTCATAGCACTTGTTGCTTAGCCCTTGGGGTAGAAGCAAGTACTTGTACTTATAATGAGTTAATTTTTTTAATGATCGAACGGTTATTTATTGTTTGAACATTTATATAGCTTATTGACCATCAGATAGGTACAAACCCCCCGTAATGTTCATCTTGAGATATAACTAAACCGACATAGTTCCGTTTTCACATGTTCCTAAAGGCACGCGAAACACGTATTCCACATTGGTTTGGATAGGAAGGTGTTTCCTCTTTATGTATATTACTACGTGTTGTTCGTGGTTTCGCCGGCATGATAATCTTGCTAAAAAGGTAAAAGTAGTTTATGTGTCTATACGTGTTGCAAACTTCATATAAATCCATTCAGTATTTTCTGTGTTTATAAACCAGTGTTACAGATTACTTCTTATACATCTATCTAAACTACCTCTTTATTTAGCGGTAGGCCCGCATACGACGCAGTTTCTCATGAGATGATATGTTCGGTGAAATTGCGAGATGTGTCTCTACCGAACCCTTTGAGGTAGAGCCGAGAGCTTCTGTTTTAGGTATGTGGTTTTTTATTTATTTATAGGTGCAAATGTAACTCACGTGTCAAGTAATTGTGTGAGATAATTTAGGTAAGTCACCTACTAATGCAATATAAAATAATTTCTAAATCGGACAATACCCATAAATATTTTTGAATCAAATTCACTTATTACAATTATCCTATGCAATTATCGAATTTAATAACAACACCTAGATTCTGCGACTGAAGTAATATGAGAATAAACGATGGTAAACAATGAAGGAATTATAAATAAAACAATCTATATAAATATAATTTATTTATTTCATTTCAAGAAGACAAGGCTATACATAATACCTCTATTATGTACTAAGTATAATATCTGCACAATACAACAGTTAAATTTTTTGACTTGTTTTGGATGTTATATCTTAAGGCCGAAAGTAACCGAAACGTTCAACTATACAGTTCTTAAATATAATATCTATTCGAATTTTCAACGTCGCTTGGCTTGATGTTATCAGTACAGTCCAAAAATAATGTTGACAAAGAAAAGAGGTGTATTTTAACTATGGCCAACATTATGTCAGCCTGTCTCATTGGATATACAATGGCGAAAAAAGCTACTGTGGCGGGATTGTCACCATGTGTAATTGCTGTGGCTACATAATCGGTAAATTTTCAATCAACAGATAGAACTTGTTCAAATATAATACAACACAAACAAATTAAGATTCGCAGTTTTTTGTATAATTATGGTTTTATATGTTTTACATTTGATTGTGTTAGGTTATAACTTATTTGTTTGATAACAACTGACAATTGAAAATCGCCCCTAAGCTAAATAGCTTCTTTATCACAATATAATGGATATAGATTTATTATTCAGACGTAACAAACATTTTTAGTTTTATGTTTATGTCTATTTCCGCATTCCTTTCAGTTTACCGCCTTTAGTCTTCGATTTCACAACACCCTTGAACTGTTTCGATGTGACTGCTTTTTTCCTGTAAACAATTGTATTGCGGTTAAAAATAGTTGCGCCACGAATCAATTGTGAGGTCGGGTGTGATCATCTAACATGTGTATTTATATCCACCTTAATTACAAAAGTAGCAAAAAGAACAATATTCATTTTGACCTAATTTTTTGCCTCTAGAAATCTCATTCCGATGGCGCCTTGGTATACTATAATATCTGAAAATGTAATAACTACCTAATACCATTGTTTTTTGTGTTTGGTAGTTACTAGTGCTCAGATAACAAGACGCTAAAAAGTGATAATAGCTGTTTTTGCAGATACGATAGTTGACTTATAAGCCATCAATTTATGCACGACACAATTATATAACTTTTTCACTGTCTAGGTTTTTCGTGATAGAGGTATTACCTCAAGAGTCGGTCTATTCCTGGTATAGACAAAACTGGTTATTGCCTGGCTGTTCATTATAAACTCACCTCTTATTAAGGTTTTTCCTGGACAGCGGTAGGTAAGCATAAGGGTCGTGTTTGCCCTTCTTCTTCATGTCTCCTTTCGCCTTCTTAGCCTTGTATTCTCCGCCCATAGATGACGCCACTGATGCCGCTGAACCCAATGGTCTAAAATAATTTATTACATAAGTATTAATGACATTGATCAATTAGAACTTGCGCAGAACTATACTTATGTTTAGTTATGTTGGACATGATATTTCTTGGCCATGATCTTTAATCAGTGACACAAGAATGTATGACAGAAATTTATTAAAAATGATTACTTAATGCCATAAAGATGTTTAATATTCTGGTATGATTATGAAACCTGATGGCAGATCCGACATCAGTCACTTGAGGCTGATTGTGCATACTCAAATGTTAACCTGTAATTAGCTATTACACTAATTATTATTTCTAGGTTTATTACTGTTTATAACTTTTTGTGGACTTTTTCTATAATACAGATTTACGATTAAATAGTAGTCTTTATAAATATTATCTATAACAAAATGTCATTTTTGCGACAATTGCTCAAACATCAAACCTAAGAGAAGTAGACATCACAAAGTTTTTTATAAACTTATATGTACACAAAGTAATTTAGTAACTTCAGAGCAACCATATTTGTGTAGAAATAAAAAAAATTAGAACACTACCATCCTCAAGAATCATTTCGATAAACCATAGTTAAAGGTAAAAGATTTTATTTTTTATGTAAACGAACATTTGTATTTTGGCAGGGGATTTCCCCACGCATGCATGCATGACATCCGTCTCTGGAATTTTAAACTTACAAATATAGAATGTTATTTAAAAAGTGATAAACTAAATAAAATATTGTCAAAAATAATCTGAATTTAAAAAGGATTTTATTTAAATAAATATGATGAAGTAATTTGTAAAATTAGAGATGTTTATAAATTATAATGGTGTCATAAAGTTTTCTGTTTCGTAAACTTCCGGAGACGAAGAATATTTTTACTGTTTTTACCCTTATTTTTTCTTTGTGTTTGTATTTTTTGCATAATGCATTCTGTGTTTGCTTGTAATTGGTTGTGCAACTTATTCTAAACACTGTAAGCGAACCTAAATAAATAAATAAACCACAAGTTTCGACATAAGAACGCTTCAAAACAAGATACAATAAGTAGGGACTAGTATCGTACTTCCTTTGCCTTGTGTTGGTAGATCAGTTAAAATATAATATAAGACTACGCTAAATCACCGTCAAATAATCGCTAAATCATCAATCTTCCACAGACAATAGAAACGCTTCAACAATATATGTAATGATTAGATTAACTGTTTTATTTGGCTTGTCTTGGAAGGACCACTACCATGTCGCGATATAATATAAAACAATATTGCATGCAGCTCTGCCCGCGCGAAAGTTTTTCTGGAATAAATAATTGCCCATAACACTCAGGAGTAACGTAGCTTCCTTTTAGTGAAAATAATTCGAAATCGATTTATTAGTTCTTGAGATTAGCGAGTTCAAGCAAACAAACTCTTCAACTTCATATAATACTAGCTTTTGCTCGTGGCTTCGCCCGCGTGAAGGAGTTTGTCGCGATAATTCTTGTTTCCGACTTACTTGATATGTATCGTTATATTATGACTAAATTACACAGAATCATTATAAATTGTAGCCTATGTGTTATTCTGATGTATAACCAATATTACTGTCAAGTTTCATTCAAATCCGTTCAGTAGTTTTTTCGTGAAAGAGGAACAAACATACATCCATCCTCACAAACCTTCGCATTTATAATATTAGTAGGATAGATATGAGACTAGCTTTTAATCCTGACCTGTGTATGCCCTTCCCGCCGGCCTTGTACTTGGAGCCGACGGTGACGGTGGAGGCGCGGCTGCGGCCCGACTTGCCGCTCTTGATGCTGAGTATGTCGTCGTACCGCCGCTTGGCGCCCGGCTTCAGCAGCTTGGACGGCTTACTGTCTTCCGCTTCATCATCTGTTGACAGATTCTCATGTATATTTATGTTATATTAGTTCGTAATTTTGAGACTATAGGGAACTATCTAAAATATAGATTTTTGAGAAATCTACCTTACGTCATCAAACAATGTTATAAAATACACTCAGCACCAAATGAATGTACACATTGACACAAACTTTTTATATTAATTAGTTTGTAATACATACATTTGGCCTTCATACCCACATTTATATTAATTTAAAGCTGACTGTAAATTCCTAATTAATATATTTTTTTAAATATGACGGTGAGAAAGTAACGGTTTGATATCACTCATGATTAAGACGTACCAGTATCATCAGTATCTGTATCAATGTCGCCGCTCGGCCTCGGCTCCTGTTCATCATCATCATCATCAAAGTCTTCGTCAGTGATGATGAGTCTTCCGTCGGGTGCTGTTTTGAATCCACCGTCCTTCTTCTTGGCTTTAACCTCTGTTGTCTTCTGTTTCTGTCTGGGGTCCGTTGCTGTTGGGATAAAATATTCTTATTAGTAATTATGAACTCTCAATTAATATTTTTGTATTATGCATTATATTTTCGACTTTTGGGTAAAATAACAGTAAAATTATAAAAGGAATGCTAACATTTATATGGTAGTGAATTTATTTATTGCATGTCTTTACAACTAGGCAAACATATGCAGAATATATTATGAGACATCCTGTTGGCTCAATAAGTACCAATGACACAAATATAGGTTTTCTTATTGCTTTGATTGTCTTCGTATGTGAAATCTAAATAACGAAAATATATATCTATTTAACATGTGCAGGTTTAAGGTCTTTGGAATAGTTCACTTATTATTGTAGATGACTGTACAAAAAACAATCACCAGTAATTTTCCTTGCAGCCGATACATCAGCCAAGTCGACAATGTTATCCGGATCATCCTGAATCCAGGCTTGTGTGCGCGCCTTCTTCGCCTTGGGTTTAGACCTGGGTTCCTCCTCATCCATGAACTCCATCTCAGAGTCAGAGTCAGCCAGAATCTCTTCTAAGGTCTTGGAAGTACCTCTGATCGGCATGTCAAGCTCTGATTCGTTTTCGGGTTGGTCTCTGTAAAAATATTTTTTTACATAAAACTCACTAGAGATTACTGAATTTTAAGTTTCGGGTAGGTCTCTGCGAAGAAGTACTTTGTACATTCGCTTTTTTCGATCTCAAATATTGACCAATCAGAACAAAGTATTTTTGAAATTTTCAGTAATGACTTATTTGATCGGTTCAATCTCGGAATCGGATCGAAGATTGAGTTTCAGATCCTTAAATCAAAATATATGAGACTTTAACCTGATGGCACCAGGGACATATTTTATTAGTAGTATAGGCAGTATATTTATAAACACGGTGCACAGTACAGATTTCAGTATAATAAATGAGGGTGTAACGCTTTTTGTGCTCATTAAAAAAAAACACCTTCCTAAATAGGCGCTATTTTTCTCTTAATGTCTTAAGGCCACAACTACTACACGAAGAGAATTTGTCAGAGCGGCAATATTATATTTTCAGTATGAAATATACTTACACACAGCATATTTATATTTAACTACAAAATGAACAAAATCCAAGTCGAAACTCCATTTCGTCCCTATTCCACATTAGGCATAGTGCGATCATTTGTGACTAAAATAATAAATATTTCAATCTTCTAGATGAATTTTATACAAACTACTAACTTACCTTTGGTTCTCTTTCATTCTCTTTTTCCTATTATCAATCTTCCTCAAATTCCTGAGCCTCCGTAACATAACTTCATCAGATCCAGGTATGAGTTTCTCTATCGTGTCAGCACCATATTTCCTTAACATTCGCGTGAGGAAATACCCTATTTCAAGTCGAGAATGTCTCTTACAGTCTTCTGACATGGAAGATAGAGTCTTGAATATGAGTGGGAGACTTCCTGCTAGTACTTCTGTCGGTATTACCTTTGTATACACCTGTGGGACAAATCAAAATATACATACATAGTTACATATTGACGGTCCCCAAGAACAAAATTTCATTGAGAAAATGCTTGTTATCAAAAATGTATTTAATTTCTATTTTGAGGTCAGTAATTGATATTTATATTATTACTGAACTTAAACCTTCATACTGCAACTAGAGCATTTTGCAGATGAGATTTTCTTCTTGGAGACAGTCGATATAATCCACGCGCGAGCTCCAAGGAATCTTAAGAAATGTTGAAGTAGCGTATCAATGCAGTGATTATTAATATTACGCTATCGATGTAGGGTAGAGATAGGGCACCGAAAGCGCGAAATATATCGATCATATCGATAAAGTAATATCGACAAAATCACTGCATAACTCATTACGTCAACTTTACATAACATTCCTCTGAGCTCGTGAGTAGACTGTACATACATGCACATAAACCCGAAGTTAAACGGCCTGGCGTCGAGAGTTGATTATCCGTCGCCGATCTACACAATCATGCCGGCCTGTTCGATATTGGATATAAATAGATTGATCCCGGAAAGATACACTTGTTGTGTATGCTAATCATACGCTGTAAATCCAACGGCTTCTTAATTATGTTCATTGTCTGTTATCAATAATTATTTCAGAATAAAATTAAGATATTTCTTTGTATTACATTTTTCCTTCCATAAAATTTAAGTATAAATTGTCAGTGAAAAATACACCAACAAAATGCTACCTTAAGAACGCTCATCGCTGCCGCGACAATCTCCCGGTTGTTGGTTAGCATTTGTTGCGCGACCTTCTCCAGCAGTCCCTGAACTGTCTCCAGCCCCATGTCTTCTGAGAAGTTGTACAGCGCGGAAGCTACTGCGCGAAGCGTCGCGCTCACTATTCGAGGCAAATCCGCTGACAAACCTGACAGTATCATGTCTAGGTAGGCTTGCATACCTGTGGTAATATCGATATCGATATTTTGAGACAGCACAAATATAAACAACGAAAATCAATTTATACCCTTTACGGTTAAAAGAGGATCGTTGGTCGGTTTTGATACTTCCTATTATTTTAGTATCGCAAAGAATTGCCAAGAAAGAGCAAAGTGTTTTGCTTAAATAATATTTATGAAAATGACCAGTGTTGCCATTGACAATGCAACTACCTCCGTCCTGGTTTTTGAGCACGTTCCCGACACTCGCGATGAGAGTGAACGCGCACTGGCGACACTTGGAGTTGATGTCGCGAGTGCATATCACGGACTCGGCCACCGCGCTCTTCAGCAGCTTGCTTTGTGCTGTTAGCTGAGGCGATTCGTTTATAAGGTGCTCTATGCATCTGTGGACGAAACATTAATATTGTACCTTATCTAATTTAGATATATTGAGGTTGTTAAATACCACGGTAAAATAGTTTGATTATAGTATATTATTATCATTATTTATAGTATATTTTATCACAAAAAATGCGCAGTGGTATTTTAATTCCTAAAAAAACAACTATCCTCAACTGGTTGCCGCTGAGCTGTTGCAAGTGGCCCACCTGACTAGAAATCTAACTAATATAAAAAAAAAAGATTTTCCAAGATCGCATGAGCTGTATGCCAAACTTATAAAAGTAAAATAATTCAGTTCATTGAGAATACTCTTAATTACAATTAATAAAATATATTTTTTTGTTTCAATGAATTATGTTGGACCATATCATATCTACCTTAGACGTGTTTGTGAGCCTACATAACATAAAAAGTAGAGTAGGCCTACTATAGAGCATTCGTGTTGACTAATTTGCAAGCAAAAGTAATGCAGAATAAACGCTCAAACTCAAACTCAATACTAAATCTCCTAGGACAGAGTCAAGACCAATCCCAACACGGTCTTGGTGGGAAAACATCTGGTAAATCTTACATTTGTCATTTTACACCATGGTTACCTAATCTAGATAATTTATTAAACACAATAAAACTCGACAGCGACGACAGCCTAGTTGGGTGTGGAACGGACTGCCGAGACGAATGTCCGCAGGTTCAAATACCAAGGGCACACACCGCTGACTTTTCTAAAAAATCATGTGTGTATTCTTTGTGAATTTATCGTTCGCTTTAACGGTGAAGGAAAACATCGTGAGGAAACCTGCTCATCTGAGAAGTTCTCTATAGGAATTTCGAAGGTGTGTGAAGTCTACCAATCCGCACTAGGCCAGCGTGGTGGACTAAGGCCTAATCCCTCTCAGTAGTAGAGGAGGCCTGTGCTCAGCAGTGGGCAAGTATATAATACAGGGCTGATATTATTTTTTATTATAATAAAACTCACCTCAACCTCGCAGCCTTACTGCTATCAGCGACTTTATTGAGTGAGGTCATGAGTAGCTTCTTTATCTTCTTATAGTTCGCCTTTAAGAACTGCTTGCAGTTGTCGTTTGTGCTCTTAAATATCTCCTCTAGTATCCTGTATGCTTTTTTGTGTTCCATCTCTATCAGGCGAGCCTTGTCCTTATATCTTAGTTCCGCTGGAAGTTAATATTAATTAATGATGGACGTAAGTTAGTTGTACAATAAAGTTCTTTTATAAATATAAGGCAGATGGTTAAATACGTCACTTAATATTAACTAATGGCGTTTGACAATAAACCTTTAAAACTCTGGTGGAATTATTTATACGGGTATCACTAACGGCCTAAAAGTACATAACATCACGCATTTTATCCCCGAAGGGGTATGCAGAGGCGCAACTAGGGCACCCACTTTTCGCCAAGTATGTTCCGTCCCATGATGTGATAGGGGGCGAGCCTAACGCCATATCGGGCACAAATTCCAGACTCCGGGCTGATACTGAGCAGAAAAACCCAAATATCACTTTGCCCGACCCGGGATTCGAACCCAGGACCTCAGAGTAAACGTATGGGAATTTAAAAAAGTCTTTGGGTTTTCTGAAATTGAGTTTATCAAATAAATGCTACAATAAATTTTCATTTCACATTTTTTTTTGAGACAGGGCGGGATAGTTTTATCGACTCATCATCATCATCTCAGCCACAGGAAGTCCACTGCAGAACATAGGCCTCCCCCAAGGATCTCCACGTCGACCTGTTGGAAGCGGCCTGCATCCAGCGATTGATGATTTATCGACTGGTAAGAGATAATCATCCTTCGCCAATCGATGCTATATCTGATCGATCGAATCGATACTGGGCGTCACTCCACGTATTAGTATGTCCAGTTGAGTGATTTTGCTGTACCTCTATCTATCTATCTCTATCAGGATTCATATATTCAGCCAAAAGTTTTGATATGTATGAATTTATCGTGGTGTCTGCTAGCAATAAATCTTCTCTAGTCTCACCTGGTTTGCTCTCACCACCCTCTTCCATAGCTTCCGCTTTTTCTTTCTTAGCTCGCTTGAACTTCTTAGGGTCTTCTAGAACAGTCTCGCACAGCGGGTACACCCAGCTCTCGAATAATTTCTCAATTTGTTCGCTACTCTGGTACAACACTAGTAATCGAATGATGTCCAATATCGATTCCCTTTGGAAATGCTTGTCTTTCGACGCGTCTAATTGTTGCAGTGCGTTGTTGAATAGCTCTTCTCTTAATGTTTGATCGCTTATTGTTAAGTACACCTGTATCAGATAGTTATTTATTGCATTACACTTTTGCATAAAAATTGATACTTATGATTCGATAGTATTGATATATTTATAATTTATTTTCGAAAATTTCCTCGTAAATATCTGATAACATTATTGCAAATTTTCAGACAAAAATTTTAATAAGAATATTTACTACCCACCATTGTGGGGATCGTTTCGTCATATCAAAAATATATATATATATCATACTAAGCTAAAAATGAACAATCCTACCTGAATAGTCTCCAAAGCTGCCAGTCGCTGTCCCTCCGCGCTGCTGCCCTTCGCAGGAGACATGTAAATATTCAACAAGATTGGCAGGTAATTCTTGGCAAATTTACCCAACTCTGTCGAAGCCTCATCATCATTTTGGGAACATGTAATCAATTTTCTAAGAGCTTGCATCACTGACAGGCGGAATTCTGGATTGTCCTTTAGTACGTTACCTATAAGATAGTTAAGACATAAATTAATAGTACCGCCATAGTGGCCCACCAAAGTGTGTCCTATTCTGGCATCAGCCTGTGTATATCCAGTTCCTAAAAGCCGGCATAATTGAGTCCACTGTAGAGGGCTTACAATCAGGTGCAGTCGGTTCACAATGCCGTGAAACTTTAAAAAAATTACACTTGCCCCTGATCAGGTTAAGATTCCTGAGGTTATTTCGGGGAGTATGAATTTGACAAAACTAAGTTTATGGTATACCTAGATGAAATGTGGTGCATCTAAAAATTATTTTGGTAAATAATCATATTTGAGATAATGTTTATAAGTGGGCTATATTTTTCACTTATTTACTTTCATTTCGAAAGTAGTTTCGCAGGTGGGGTTGTAATACTTATTACTAATGAAACAAGGTACTTTAAGTCAAGTTCAAGGTCAACAAAGACAACTCATAGAACAACGAAATACAAGCTAAAATAACACATTTGTTGATAAACATTTTTAGTCATCGGTTCATATCGAGGTCACGGTGACGGGCGATACTATCAAAACAATTTCTTTAACCGTACTTATATGTTTTGATTTTATTATTTACAGATAATGGATATATTTATATAGCTTTTGCACGCGGCTCCGCTTGTGGGAATGTCATTCTGGGATAAAAGTCCCGCTTTATATTTTCTCGGGATAAACATTAGCCTATAGTCAACAAGAGTCATTTTATTAATGAAGAAAAGTTTATAATTGTTTTTTTTTTCAAAATCGTTTCAGAAGTTCCTGAGATAAGCGCGTTCAAACAAACGAACAAACTCTTCAGCTTTATATATTAGTATACATTTATTAACAATCTGACATTGTAATACGTCATAGTATATTATACAAGATTCTATTGCGACCACCACACATACTGTATATATCTTTTTCGTGGGGTATATACTATATGTATGTAGACAACCACAAAAATAGAAACAATTCAAGACTTCATAATAAGTTAGCTTCTACATAAGTTCAAAGGAGATCTTCCTTTTTTTAACTAAAAATAAAATAAGCCCTATGAAGTTTATTTTAATAATGAAAAATGGTGGAACGGTACACAAAAGTTGATAGGCGATTTGTTTTTTTTTTTCAAATACTTTTGTAGCTGACTGTACACTCGTAGTTTAAGGAACGACTGAGCACTTGTGTGACGCTCACCGTCAGGCGTAGACTTGTATATAGACGTAGCCCAGGGGAAGGCGGAGCTACTTTGTACAGCTCCAAGTTCCGTGGTCCCAAGCCGAGGTCAGAGGAAACAATTTTTGTAAATACATTTTTTTTAAATTACTACCAACCTGAATGCATTTGTATAAAAAAACTTACCCAAAACTCTAGCGACGAACTTAAAACTCTCTTTAATATCCTTAGGGTTGTTACAAAAACTTGGCAACAGCGCCCAGAATTGGTTACAAAGCAGCTCGTAAGTATGCGATCCTGGTACATCCTGCGCTTGAGTTAATTCCCGAGCTTTCTTCCTGCAAAACGTGGCCATCTCCAGAATCTCAGTGGCGAAGAATTTAAGGTTGGAATTCGTTATCTTCTCTTTCAAGACCGGCAGAAGCCAACTACGGTCCAAATTAATCGTCTCTGGTCCTTCTCGTAATGGTATTGTTTTGAGTACAAACTCTGGCCCTAGAGATTTTACAGCGCAACCAGTGGCATATTCCACTTCTTTATGGTTGTGGAAGTTGTGGCTCTCCCGACGGTCGTTTAGTTTCCTTAGTAGTGGCGTTAGAGCGTACGCTATTCTTTCGTTGGCGATCTGTTGGAAAAAAATCACATTTTGTTTGAAATATGAATGTATTGGTATTTTATGGTGGATGATTAAATTGACGTTTACTATATTTGCAATATATTACTGCCACTCTGAAGTTATCTACAAATGGCAACGAAGTTATTGTGTTCAGAGACTAAAAGGCGACAATATCCGTAGAGGGCAGCTTAGTGGGCGATATCAATAAATGATCCAAATCTTAATCTTCGATCCTATCCAGAGAATAAACCTATCAAAATAAGTCATGGCATTGTAGATAATGTAACTACTAGACATAATAAAACTTAACATCTCATGTCTCAGGATGGCGAGCGCAGTGGAATACTAAACAATACTTTGTAATTCAAGGTGTTGGATGGTGAGTGATGATTGGAGAAAACGATGGATATAGTTTAATTATAAAGTGCCATCTATAGATGTCAAATGTTGACACCTATAAATGACATATGGCAAAAATACGCACCAAAATATGACTTACCTCAAAACAAACCGCGATGGTCATGATGACGTGCCGTATGGCCTGATTGAAAGGATTGTCGAGGCCGGTGCCAATGGTCTTGAACAAGCTATCAATGTGCGACTTATGCTTCAAGAATATTTCCTCGCTCTCCGCAGCCGGTTTCACGCAATCAATAAGAACAGCCTGTGTGGATAAAAAAATGTAAAATTTTAAAAATTTATTGGTTTTGGTAAAATTTTGTTTATATTTAAAGAGTTATTCGTCAGCTATGTATATAATGATTTGTTTTTTAATAAAACTAGACCTTTATTTAAGAGGGGTGCACGTGCACCCCCCTGCCCAGAAATAAATCACAAAAAATATGTCACTGAATAAATCTGCAAGAACGACAACTATCGACCACTGAGGATTTTTTATGATAAAGACTTTTCAAAAACCCGTCGCAATTTACACATCTGCATCTACGCACTATACTACATTTTTTTTTTTCAAGTTTAAATTGTGCATCTGCACCTCCGTAAAACTAATCTTGACGGCGCCCACAAAATAATACAAAATGATATTTAATAATTTCAATGAATTCACATTCTTACCTTTAAAGCATTGGTGGAGGCGGAGTTAATGTCAGCAACATCAGATAACCACAGCTCTGTGACGCAAATGGTGACAAACGGTGGCAGATTCGGGATGCAGAGATTCAAATCTAGCCTATAAAACATTAGAATATAGCGTAATTTATAAAATTTCATTGTATTTAATACAATTTTATTAATAAATTGTGAATCCGATTAATATTATAAATGGGAAACTATGTGAAGGTTTAAGTTTGTTAGAAATAAACGCAGATACCGCTGAACGGATTTGGATAAAGTTTGGTAACTAGATAGATTATGTCCTGCGTTAATATCATATAGACTAGTTTTTATTCTAGAAAATTGCGGAGTCGCGAGCAACATCCGTTTAGTTTTATTTTTATAATAATAATAACAAAGAATTGGTCTACTTACCCAGCAAGACAGCAATAAGCCTGTTGCAGGACAGCGGCCCAGGCGAGCACTTGCCCGGCATCATTTGACGGCGGGCGAGCGGCGAGCAGCGCGCGGGTCAGTTGTACGGCCAGTGCGCTTGGCAAGTTACTGCCCCCGCTCGGCGCGGACAATAGCGCGTGCAGTGTGTGCAGGCAACATGTCTTTATGTAGACATTGTTGTGCGTCATCAGGGACAGGATAGCTTCACATGTCGTCTGGGAGTAACAATAATGAAATATTTATACGTACATTTATTAACCAAATTCGAAGTATGTGTAATATATTTATACATCGTATAAAATATATAGTTTATAAAACAAAGTCTCCTTTTCTATCTGTTTGTATGTTATCGTCAAAATTTACTGAACGGATTTTTATGACCTTTGGTATAGAAATAGTTTAAGACTATGAGAAAGTTAACGGCCACTATCCCAGGAAAATATATAGCGGAAATTTTATCGCCGAAAACTCCTTCACGCAGGCGAAGCCGCGAGCATAAGCTAGATGTTTATAAGGGTTATATCTAAGCAGTCTTGTTCGAGTATCTATAGCTCTCGTTAAAGATTTTTTGTAGGCTAATTCGTCTATGAATAGTAAAGAAATTAATAGTGAAACAGAATCGATGTACAATTTAATTACTTTTTTCAATAAAAAAATAATTTCTCCCTATTACATTATATTGCCTAAAATATAATAGCCTACCTTGACCTTACCTTAATATATTCTTTACTGAACACAGGCAGCACATCTCTGAGCATGGTGAGTGTGTGCAGCACGGTGCGGTGGCCAGACAGTAACGCCTCCGCTTTGATCTGAGACAAGCAGTACTCCGCCACGCGATTCGCAGCCGGATGCAGTTTGGGCACCTGAAATATTTTTAACTTATTGAAACCTAAAAGATGGACTAGAGCTATAAGATTTAATCTGATTAAAAATTAGTTCTAAGTTTTTTTTTAAACTGAATAACTTAAAATAGATAATATTTTGTTTCTAATGAAAATGTATTTTCTAGTTCATAAATGCAAATTTTAATAGTAATTAAATAAAAATACCAACCTTAGTCTTTTGTTCGTCCAATGGTATCATAAAGCAGCTGCCCCTAAGAATTGAGGTGACGGCATGCTGGGCAGCTTTCCTTACCTGATATCAGTTATAGAATGAAAATGCATTCCTAAAGGTTTTAAACCACATTTCTATAGTAAATGATGTATCTGAGATTGCAGAAATTTTTCTAAATGAAATAAGATTTAACAAATTTCATAATACTGCCATGCTAAGCTCAAAAGCAGTATCTCAAAAAAAAAACAAAATATTGATTTTATGTCATCAGATAGCCTAGAAAAATACCCATCCCATGAACTCACCTAAATAATGTATCTTGTTTAGAACTTGTTTAAAAAAAACCTTAAAAGAGTTTCTTTATCTCAGTTTTACTTACAAAATTATAAAACTATACAAAACTTTGATTATCTCAAAATAAGGTTTCCCTGACATACTGCTTCTGTACTTAGCATGGCAGAATAGACAGTAAATTATTTTGTTTTTTGTACTGAATTTGATACTTCCTCATCAATTAGCCAATCAAAAGAATATACCTTAGGTTTTGAGTGCAAAGTAAATGCCAGCAAAAATTCAAACACACGCATTGTAGACGAATCACCCCAAAGTGCGTATTCCTGAGCCCTCAGTAATACTGACAAACAGCCAATCACACTGCGCAGTAACGCGCCATTTTCCGACTGCGCATTCTTCTCCAGTATATCAGTGAATATAGTTGCCGCGTCGGAGAACTGTTTTCTCAGTACCCCTTGAGGTACTGACTTTACACCCATTGACAGTAAAGTCAGTGTAGCTACTAAACTCTCCTCGATTTCTGATGCTTTGAGAGTTTCCATCTGAAAATTGAGATAAATTTATAATTGTTGAAGCATGTACATTTCTCTTTGTAAGCTCCTTACATTTAGTAATTGACTGGCAGACCACAGTAAGAATTTCAAAACCAAAGCTTTTGTTACATATATCAAACAAGTATTGTAAATAAAAAATTCTAAAAAAATTGATGTATATTCTACCATATCTCTATTTGATATAATAATCAATGGCTAAAAATAGTTTCTGTTAACTGTGCACTGTAGGTCCATGCGTAGCAGTGTGATTAGTTGCATATAGAGAAAATAGAGCTTATAGTTTTTAATTGAGTTAATATAGTGTTTATGTTTCAATAATCTTACCAGTGCTGCAAAATATTCAGTGCTGGTTTGTTTTCCACCCTGTTCTTTAATCACCTCTGTGACAGCAGCTAATACTGCCAACATTTCCTTATGTAGTGCATTGTTTGAGTCAAATCTATTTAGCAATCTAAAAAATAATTAAAAATCTTTATGTGAATCTTATCCATAAGTGTATTTTAATAAAAGATATTAATTGTTTTTTTTTTAACTATACATACTTGCTAAAGCTAACATTGGAGCACTGACTCCAGTCTGATGCAAATGTCTGAAATGTTTTGTATGTTCCAGATCTCATAGTTCCAGAGTATTCAGATTCTGAGCCATCTTCCCCGGACTTCATAGACATATTCTCCAACTCTTTAGCTATAATCAATTCATTTTCCTTCTCTGATTGAGGTTTGCCTGTGCTGTGTCCGTATGTCATCATGGCGTCATGTTTGAGGACAGCTTGTTGTGTTAACCCTGTACTACCTGCAGACATAAAACAATTGTATAAACCTGGCTTGGCAAAATTATAATACCGTACCTATTATCATGTATAGAGGGAATGAGGAATTGATATTAACTTAAGATTTTCTATGGGTATTAAGTGACCCATTAGTCATTCCCAGATTATACCAACTTGAAGAGGGGTTTGTGGGTATTTCTCAAAAGCAATTGATGCTTGAAAGGCAATCATTTCTAAGCTACAACATAATTGCATTTGTCAAAACTTTATTGTGTTGTTTGTTCTAGGTTTTTATCTATTGGACAATATTATATAGTTAGACTTAATTTTGATAGTGTGAACAGTAGAATTTTATGAATTTTCTTAATTAAATCAAAGTTTTAAATCGCTTTATTTAAAAGTTTCAAGCATCAAAATGTAGGTAATAAAGTAGTTTTTAAGAAATGTTATTTCAATTTCTTCTGTCTCATCTATTTTTTTTGTTTGTCTTCATACATTCATTCCATATATTCTTTAATAGAGCAAATGAATTGAGACTAACAAAAATAAATGAGAGATAACAAAGAAAAATTCATGACAATATTTTGTGAAAGTTATTTCCTGACATACATTTAATTTGAGAAATACTTTACTGTTAAGATAAATCAAGAAAACTACATGCATATTTAGGCACACATAAACATCAAAGGTTATTTATTATAAGGTTATTTACGTTATAAGTATTTTTTCCACAATGTCTATGTACAAAGGTATGTAAGGTTGTACATAAATTTATTTTAAATAAATATTTATTCTGATGTGGGTAGACTATTGCCATAGCTCTAACTGCCTACTTGTCTAGCGTATCATACCTGAGTTAAAATAATGTACTAGTAGTTTAGATCATAATTATTTACTTCACTTATAAATATTATATATGTAATAGAAATGTGGGACTCTAAGTCGTATATGAAGAGTGGTTGTTAGATTGTCAAATGCAATGGTAAGGCGACTTCTACTGAAAAAAGATACATTAGTTGCAATGTTCATGATCGGCGTTTTTTATTCAATTGTTCATAAATACAAATTGGATCTTATTTTTTCTTAAAATAAGTCATAATTGTTTTTATTGTCTAGGTTATGGCCGTGTTATGATTTGTTTTCATTGAGTTTTAGTGAGTCCTAAATGTATTATATAAACAAGTATACTCTGAATTAAAACTTTACCTAGTTATATACGAATTATTAGTCCAATATAAATCAAACATACCCAAATTCTCTTGAAAAAACCGGGATTTTGCCATTTGTCGGTACTTTTGAGTTTTCGGATTGGAATTCGATGACTGTCCTTTCTGCCATCTTTTCCCCTTCGTCGTTCCCTTTATTTTAGATCGGAATTTTCCCATTTCTTTTATATCATAGCCTGAATTCCAACAAAAATACACACACGTGGTGATGTTTTGATGTAAATGAAGTCAGCTACATTTAGTTGTCAACTATGACAAGTTGACAATTCCACCAACCTAAAGTAGTACAATGTCAAAAATTTCATAATTACTCTGGTAACATTAGTAAAAATTGGAATTCATTCACTCCTTTTTATCATAGACAAATAGTGTTTGACAGTAAATTGACGGTATCAAATTGCGTTTCGTTTTACGCATTCTTTTCCTTGATTATAATTTGTATTTATTGATACGCATTATTAAGCGTAAAGAAACGTAGTATTTCCAATAAATTTTTCTTCATTCACCTTTATATCGCTTGTTTCATTGACGTTTTTCTTGTTTGTAAATAATAACCGCTGGAAATAGTACGCAATGTGAAATTACACGCATTCCTCTATCGAGTGCCCATTACGTAAACACAAGACGTTGCTGTGTTATTAATTAAATAGCATTGGATAAATCATAACCTATCGTTTTGTGTTAATGCGATCCTTGTAATCGAGCTATGAAATAGAATAATGCCACCTTTCAGAAGGAAAAAGGCTGCCAAATCCTTCCCGGTTAAAGTGTGCACATTAGATGCGGAGTTGGAGTTCAACCTTGAGGTAAAAAATCGTATTTTTTCGAGTATATAAGTACATATTGTTTTGTTTACGGTGCGCGGTATTCGATGTAACAACGGGCCCATTGTGAGTCATGAACCCTGTGGAACAACTTAACGCTCCTAATTTGATGTTCATAATGTAATAGTACTCATTTAGCGAGTGTATTATTTATATGGACCGTGAATCAAGTAAACATAGAGGCAAATCTGTCATGTTTTATTAGAGTACTTGTTTGTTTTAGCGTAAAACATTGTGTTGTATATACATTAGCTATATTTCTAATTATATTGTGAACTTGAAATTCTAATCGAAAATATAATTAATTAATTAATAAATAATACAATGAATAAGGATACAATGCATATTTTCTTTTCATTAATTTTAGCACTCATAATATAAGTAGGTAGAACACTGCAGTAATGTCCACAAAATATGTATGTATGCCAATGATGTGTAATTGAATTACAATTCATTTAAAATTTGCATAGATTGCATTCTGCATGTTATTAGTTCATTTATTTTGTTTTTTTTTTTTTATTAAATGTATATAGTTTAATTTATATTATAGTATTATAGATATATGATATTGATCACAGGAACATGCAGATCATTTTGACAGGTCCCCTTGGAAATCTTTAGGAGAGGCTTATGCTCAGCAGTGGACCTCATTCAACTGATATTGATAATGATTATGGAACTACATGATTTATTATTTAAGCTCAGCTATTAGAAGTAAGTTACATAAGATAAAGATGAATCATAACAACAATTCTAATGCCAAGTTAAGATAGGCAAGTTCTTACAGCTATATATTGTGAAAAAACTTCCCACTGTATTCACACTAATGGTAATATTTCAATAATTCTATATGCAAACTTGCCATATTTGGTAGCATGTCTGTATATAAAGCATCAGCATAAAAATGCATATTTCCCAAAGTTGTCATTAATATAATTGTTAGGAAAACAAACCTGACATTAAAATTATATATACTTGTTAATAAATATAATTTATATAAACTAATATAAAACAAGTACCAACCCCATGATAACACAGGCAGTCATCCAGAAACAATATTGTGACTCGATATGATAAGTATGCAAATATATCCAATTATAAGTTTGTTGATATCAGTGTCCGTTTGTGGCTCTATCTCAGTGCTGCAACTGCAATTGGTATCTATTTGTATTTACAATGTATGAATGTAACCATGTATTTTGATTGTTATACATTTTGTATAAATCATGTTGCACAATAAAATTTCTTACTATAGGTGCTGCGTCTTTTTCATAATGTTATTATAGTATGTAATATTGATTACTTTAACTAATAAGTAGCTATATACATAGATCTCATTCTAATATTATACTAGGTGAGGCCACATAGTTGCGCTGCCAACTGTAACAAAATTTGGAAACTGTGTTTATAATGTCTAGTTGTCAAATGAAGAGTGTGATCGCCCTAGGATCTTTTAACCTTAGTGATCAAATGACAGTTGCTTGTTTCCATACTTGCACTCTAGAGCACACATTCTCTACCTGTATCATATGGGCTTGAAAGAAGACTTGATTATCGTGGTTTGTGGCAGAACATAAATTCATTGATCTTCAAAGAGTTGTAAAGCATAATTAAATTTTTTAGTTTTAATTATGTTAATAAGAAGTAATGATAATTAACTGAATGATTTTATATTATTAGGATTAGCATTTAGCTGAAGTGCTGTTAGTAAAAGTTTGTTTAGTTTTAATGAAATTCAGCAGGGCTCTGTATAACTTCTCTAGAGCTATAAAAAGTAACACAACTCTAAGTAAATTTTTTATAGCAGAAAAGGAAAATCATTTTTTATGAATGCAGCTTAAACTACATCAAAAGTCGTTTCCCAGTTTAAAATTAGAATACTTATTACCATGGACACTTTGCCAGAGTAAAAAACAGCTTATGTTTATCTTTTACCTTCTGATTTTCTAGATATCAAATTTAATATCTACTATTTCTGCATTTACTTCTGACAAACATTCAAACTGAAATGTACATAACACTCATTCAGAGTATAGTAGAAGGATTTAATTAATTTGTACACTCAAAAGTTTATCAGACATACCAAACATTTTTAAGTTGAATTAACACATGACGTGAAATTAGTATATACATGAATATTTTAAGTAAATTGGTATTAAATTATACATATTGTCCACAGTGGCGAGCTACTGGCCGCGACCTATTCGACCTTGTATGCAGAACTATTGGTTTGCGGGAAACATGGTTCTTTGGTTTGCAATTCGAAGACACAAAACATTTTATAAGTTGGCTGAAGTTGGATAAGAGAGGTCATTAAATGTATTGTAATGTATTTATAATTCATTTTCATACTTTTTAAGAATCAACATGCTCTCAAATTTGAATCCCTGTGTGTATATTTAATATAGCTGGTGATCAACTATTATGTCTCTACTAAATTAAATCAATTTTAAATATCCAAATTTGTACAAATATATTTTTTCTTACTACTAACCCGAAATACTGTTAAAACAAAAGCAACATACCACCATAATTATTCAATAACGTTAAACTTAATGTTATTCAATGTAAATTTCAGTACAAGACCAATGTGTATCTCAAATGCCCGGTACACCCTTCATGTTGCTATGCAAGCTGTATCCAGAGGATGTGGCAGAGGAGCTGATCCAGGAGGTGACGCAGCACCTGCTGTTTCTGCAAGTGAAGCAGGCAATCCTCAGCATGGACATCTACTGCCCACCTGAAGCATCAGTGCTCTTAGCAAGTTATGCGGTGCAGGCTAAGGTAGCTATATATTAATTACTATTTATTATGTACTTCAAGCTATTAGTAAAAAAAATCATAATCGCTTTTGTAGTTCCTAAGATTAGCGCATTCGAACAAACTCTTTAGCTTTATGTATGAGTATACATTAGTTTACGTGCTTCCACCATATATCTCTAACTTGGCTGACATGTAAAATCCATCCCTCTGCAGCCCATAATAATAATTACGACGGCGGGATATTGTCGTTTTTGTATTATGTTTAAATCGCCCTCCTGTAAACTTATGTTTTTGCACTTGTTGTATGCGTAGGACTCGCCGATGATATTGAATTTTGTCTACAAGTTAAATTTTTTAACACGCCTACAGTACGGCGACTACGACGAGAGCGCGTACAAGCCGGGAATGCTGGCCAGCGAGGACCTGCTCCCGCAACGTGTCATCGATCAGTACCAGATGACGCCTGAGATGTGGGAGGACCGCATTAAGATTTGGTATGGTATACCTACAATATAAGTTCATATGGGTTGTTTGTTAGGTTATATCGGATCGAACATAATAAAAAAAAAAACAATGTATATAACGAGCGTGATGTGTAATTTCAGCAGCGTTTTCCAATTACAAGTTCTAGGGTTGTGGTGGTTTATAGTCAGTGAGGATTAGCTTTTTCTGTTGAATTGTGTAAAAAGTGTTTTGTTATCTTATATCTGTATATGAGATTAGCATGTCTAAACAAACGAAACAACTTTTCAGCTTTATGTAATAGTATAGATTACAATATTCCTTAAGTTAAAATGGAGTACAATGGATTTTATTATGTTTTACAGGTACGCCGACCACAAAGGCATGTCACGGGACGAAGCCGAGATGGAATACCTGAAGATCGCACAGGATTTGGACATGTACGGAGTCAACTACTTTGCCATTAAAGTATGAAGCAAAAGTGAATTTATTTACCAACTCATATTGCCAAGTTACCCTCATCGGTAGCTGGAAGCGTTTTATTATAGCGCCATCTAGCGGAGCATTTTTAAACTACTTATACCGACATGTTAATTATTTTTTATATATTTTTTTCTAGAACAAAAAAGATACCGAATTATACCTCGGAGTGACGGCTCTCGGATTAAATATATACGAGAAAGACAACAAACTGACGCCGAAGACGACGTTTCCGTGGTCAGAGATCAAGCACATATCGTTCGACGACAAGAAGTTCGTGATCAAGTTTGTGGACAAGTCCGTTAATAACTTCATATTCTTCTCGCCTAAGGGTATGAACAAATTGGTAAGCGAATTCAGTTGAAACAAAGTGCATGGTTGTTAAATGTGCACTATAAACATAGTGACATCACGCTATTTCTATTTTATTGTATTTAGATAAGGATAGGAGATGTTTAATCTATGATTTACTTAATAAGTGTTTTGTCATTGGTTCACAATTGGTTATAATCTTAAATTATTATTATTATTTAAATCGTAACTTTGCCAAACCATTTTGGTAATAAAAAAAATTATATCCATATTATTGTTGGTCACAAACTAATAGACTGCCGAGTCTTTTTTTAGTTTGGTTGGTATATAATCTCAAGCTCATTTAATATATCTTTCTTTCGCGGTGTAATTTTCAGATACTCGACCTGTGTATAGGAAACCATGATTTATACATGAGGAGACGGAAACCAGACACAATGGAAGTGCAGCAAATGAAGGCACAAGCCAAAGAAGAGAAACAGGTTAGAAACCACTTTCCTAGGGTTTTGAATTAGAATTTTAAACAATTTAACAGTTTTGCTGTTGCTCTTCACATAGTTAACTAGAATGACGGGTTGGAAAATTATTGGGATTTTCAAATATCTCGTTTACCATACGAACAATAAAATCAAACAAACACATCACGCATTTATCCTCGAAGAGGTATGCAGTGGCGCCACCAGGGCACCAATTTTTCGCCAAGTGTGTTTCGTAATCCTTCCATCCATAATGTTATGGAAGGCGAGCCTATCGCGATATTGCGCACACAGTGGTAATTAATAAACCGTTTGATACTATAATTTTAAACAGTAGAAATATCATACACTACCTTGAATTACAAAGTATTGTTTGGTATTCCACTGCGCTCGTCATCCTGACATCTTTAAGATGTTAAGTCTTATTATGTCCCGTAGTTACACTGGCTACAATGTCCTTCAAACCGGAACACAACAGTAACTACTCATTGGTGTTTGGCGGCAGAAATAGACATTACAGTGGTGCCTACCCAGGCGGACTCTCACAAATGAGAGACCTACCACCAGTATATATAGCATAAATAAATACCTGACAATCTGCCCCCAGCGTCGTCAGATCGAGCGCAACAAGTTGTCCCGCGAGAAGCAGCTGCGCGAGGCGGCCGAGCGCGAGCGCGCCGCCATGGAGCAGCGCCTGCTGCAGTACCAGGAGGAGATCCGCCTCGCCAACGACGCGCTCGTGAGCACTTACACTACCGCTCGTCACCACGTCGCGCGTACCCACTGACACACAATTCATCACTACTACAGTCCCTCACTACCCCATTTCATCACTACCAAAATTCATCACTACCACAATTCATCACTACCACAATTCCTCACTACCCCATTTCATCACTACCAAAATTCATCACTACCACAATTTATCACTACCACAATTCCTCACTACCCCATTTCATCGCTACCAAAATTCATCACTACCACAATTTATCACTACCACAATTCCTCACTACCCCATTTCATCACTACTATTCATCACTACCACAATTTATCACTACCACAATTCCTCACTACCCCATTTCATCGCTACCAAAATTCATCACTACCACAATTCATCACTACCACAATTCCTCACTACCCCATTTCATCGCTACCAAAATTCATCACTACCACAATTTATCACTACCACAATTCCTCACTACCCCATTTCATCACTACTATTCATCACTACCACAATTCATTAGAAGTTTCTGCGTTTGCTTCTAAAAAATATCCGAACTTTTACACAAACATTTGCATGATATTTTTTAGATACAATGTATAAAACCGTGCTTATAAATTTTTCTTTGTCCGTTTGCAGCGTCGTTCAGAAGAGACGGCGGAACTCCTCGCGGAGAAAGGTCGTGTGGCGGAGGAGGAGGCTTCCCTACTCGCACAGAAGGCGGCTGATGCGGAGAGAGAGAACGCACGGCTGAGGCTATCCGCTATCAAGACTGAGGAGGAGAAGGTATGTTTGTTTATAGATTGTTCCAATTATTTCGTTCTGACATTGTTCCATCAAGCTATATATAAAACTGTGTGTAGCGCTTGTATATCAAAGCCCGCATATATGTTTGTGCAAGGCAATACACATTATTTTCATTGAAAAGAATTCGAATTTTGTAGTCGTTTTCCAAATCTCAACCATGCACTTCTATTATTCCTATACGGCAAAGAAAATCTACACAATTTTCATTTTTCCAGGTGCACTTAGAGCGTAAGACTCGTGAAGCCGAGTACCTCACGGCGCGGTTGGTGGAGGAATCCGAGAAGCGAGCAGCCGAGGCAGAGCGGCTGAAGGCGGAGCTCGTCGCCGCCAAGGTCGCAGAGAAACAGGCCAAGGAGAAACTACTCAACTTCCTCAGCAGGACATCAACTGGGTCACTGCCTCCTGTGAGTATCACAAATAGATGTGTTTCTATGTAGCATTTTTATTGGTAATAAAAAAGGTAGTACATAAAATATACAGTTATCGAGGTACGACTCGATAGTCGTATGTATCGATAGTATTGGGACACTTGAAATCGAATTGCTTTCAAATAATTAATTTTATAAACGTGTTATATTATGTAGTTTGAATCAACAAGGCAGTCAAGAAACTATAATATAATAATGATTCTTGTCTAGTCGTCGGCGGTGTCGTCGAGTCCGTTCCCGTCGACGTGCTCGCTGCCGGCGGAGCTGGGCGTGGAGGGCGCGGAAGGCGAGCTGCGCCACGACCTGCGCCACGAGCTGCGACACGAACCGCTCAACGGCACCGCGCCCGAGCCCGAGCTCAACTCCTACCAGCTCGTGCCCGACGATTCCGACCCGCACATACACAGGCTCTCTCTGGAGATCGAGAAGGAGAGGTCAGTTGGAACTCTTAAACTAACCTTTTTGTTTTGTATTTAGCAGATAATTTAACAGGGTTCGGACAATTGAAAAAAGATATATCAGTTACAAAAACAATTAGTAAATATATTATTAGGTAATTTTTGTATGTCCGAATCTTGGTTACATCATCATGAGTCATTCAACAACAAAAAGTTGAAAGGTTTAATCTCAGGCCCCAGTGGTATAATATTTCTTTGTTTAGGGTGGAGTACCTGGCCAAGTCGAAGCACCTGCAGCAACAGCTGGACGAGTTGAGGTGCGAGTTCACGTCGCTGCGCGTGGACGCGGGCGCGGGCGCGGGCGCGGCGGCCGGCGTGGGCAGCGGCGCCACGCTGCAGCGCCTCGAGCGCCTGCACCGCGCGCAGCACTCCGCCGGCGACAACAAGTACTCCACGCTGCGGAGACTCAAGCAGGGCTCTACGCACACTCGCGTCGCCTTCTACGAGGAACTCTGACCGCACACACACATGCGCTGTTGCCTTGTGCAGATCAGCTGAATGGTCGATATCGATAACTCACACAAAAATGTGCGCTCGCTACTGCGTCGTGCCGATATCGATACTTATGCGCATGCGCTGCTATCACGTGTCAATCAACGAGTCGGATCTGTTTAATGAACTAATCCGATAAGTGTCGTCTCTTGTCGATCTAAATATAGCCATGACAATGTAAGGACACTACAGCTATCCCCATCACCAGTTATCATGTCGTTAATAGCGATGTATGGAAAAATTATTCAGAACAAATTACCTAGTTTATGACAAGTAATATGTTCTTGAATTTGACAAAGTTACAGATAAATATCAAAATAAAAACTTGTCTGGCCTTACAAGGTCGATTACTTCGCGGCTCTTTAATTTTCAATAGAGAAGACAACTTATGAAAATATTTTGTTTGCAATAAATTATATCAATTTTTTGTATTTTTAAAAAGGCATGCTATATCTTTGGGTTAGCTCATTAAAAACAACCGCACTGAGGCCTCGGTAAGTTTTGAATTCTATCTAAAACATTTTAGGTTTTTTAATCACACCATTGTGTTCTTTTTGAAAATTTTAAAAACACGTACTAGGATGTAAGTGAAAATTTGTTCAAGCGATCTGAGGGACAAACACAGAATGCGCACATGTTACTGAAATTTCTATATCTGAGATGTTCTGCCGAATAATTTAAAACAATCGTGATCAGTACTTTTTAAAGATACTGCGGAACGTAAAGTAGGTAAATACTGACATTATTTTCACCGTTTAATAATCGATCTCTTCTTTTTTACCTTGGTATGGCCAACTGTTTAAACTAGAACAGACTAATACAAGTAATGGCGACAATCGAGATTCGTTCTTTGTCTCAACTGATTTTGAAAACTAACTCATTGAAACGATATTATGATGGATTCTCACCTTATATCATGTATGGTGATTGCCAGCCTGTCGCTCGGTATATTATATATGTTTTGACTCTAAGACTTTTCACATCTTTCCACACAACTGTTAAGATCTACACTATCTAAGTTATACCTACCTGATTTATAAATGACTGCAATTTTCCAAATTGTGTGAAAACAAAAGATAAAACAGAATTTTAGACTATACAAAGTTAAAGGCTGTTGGAATTGTAAGGCCTCCACCAAAGTCAACACGCGGTGGCTAGTGCAAGTGCAGGCGCCGTGGAAGGTGCGTCTATATCATTGATTCTCAAAGTAGTCCAGGTGGACACTCAGGAGTCCACGGGAGACTTGAAGGGTGTCTACGTTCGTGTGGCCGAAAAATGGGGGTACACAAGTTGTAACTAGTTGTAATTTACCTGGTTTGATATTAAAGTACTAAAATGTTAGTTCGATTTCATCTATCAATGTAGGCTGATAATATTGATACGGGTCGTAAGAGCCACGGTGACCCCAACATAATCCTCCGCGATGGCTGGGCGGTAGCAGTAATGCATTTTCTCTGCGAAACTTAAAAGAAGGTCCACCGGAGCCAGAAAAATTTTGAAAGGGGTTTATGAGTAAAAAATGTTTGGGAATCTTTGGTCTATATGGTCATAGTGAGACGTATGCTGTAGCGACTAGGCGACCATTGGTCGCGTTCGCTAATTGGGCCTGTAAGAGTGACTGCATCATCGTTTAAAAATGATGCACGCATCTCTCTTCTTGCCGACGCGCTAAGCCGAACCTCAAAGTTGTCGTTCTGAGCATTAGAGCTCTCGCTTTTCCATGACAGCCAAATTCTGAAATCACAATCGTATGAACCGAAATGTTGGTTTCATAAGTTTCAGATGTCTCGCCTGTGGGTGCCGCCGCACTAGCAGTTTGATGGCAGTCTTATTATTCAACTTCTTTTCCTATTCATGAGATGTTTTTAAAATGTTCCTAGTGTAAAGCATCGTGCCTTATATTAATTAGTTATCCAAAATATAAGTTAAACGATCCATAGAAAATCAGGTCAATTTGTAATATCGAAAACATAAAGTATTCGTTACTAAAAATTATTAAATATATCACATTAATCATAATTTTATTAACTACACATTTATTTATGCAAATTGCGTAGATTTACGCCCGTATTCATAAACGTTATTTATCTAATGACAGAGCATTGCTGTGATAACAAATCTCAGTGTTGACGGCATATCAGCCTTCGCAATGCGTAGACATAGGGCCGTTGTGATTGGCTAATATTGAGATACAACTTTAATCTAGTTAGCTGTCAGATAAACAAAGCTGAACTATAATGATTTCTTATGTTTACGCGAATGTTAGACATTGAAATAAAACTAAAAACTGAACTAACAGCAAGCTGTCAGATAAACAAAGCTGAACTAACAGCAAGCATTCAGATAAACAAAGCTGAACTAACAGCAAGCTGTCAGATAGACAAAGCTGAACAAACAGCAAGCTGTCAGATAGACAAAGCTGAACAAATAGCAAGCTGTCAGATAGACAAAGCTGAGAAACAGATTTGTTATCATGTTATCTTAGATAAATAACGTTTATAAATACGGGCGTTATATTTTATAATAATATTTATGTGGATATGAAAACATAACACGAAAACTTAAAAAGATATATTGGTTATTTTATATTTTATACAGAAGTCTGTAATGAAGAGGTCTTTAAAGTTATGTCTAGGTAAACATAACTTTAAAATGTCTTAACTATGAGAATATGTGGGTCAAATGCTTTCAAGATTTTATTTTTGTAATCGTTACAACGAAGGTCGTTTTCAATAAAGTATCTCAATTTTATTCATCGATCCGATAAACAAATTAATATAAGTCAATTGTAAGCATGTCAAAAAATACTTTATTCTGATTGGTCAATTCTCGCAATGGATCGAAAATGATTGGGATGGATGATTAAAAGCGGCGGTAGCCAACATTATTGTTGATCTCTTGAAACATTGGATCATAATATAATTTAAGTGTGAAATTCCGTCTGTGTTCTTTTGTCTTGACAAATACATCTAAAATTAAACGTCAACTAATTAGGTAGACTAATTTTAAACTTGATTGGCGCTGGAGTGAAGAGAGACACCGAGTAAAGAGGGACATCCTTTTTTGAGGGCTTAGGCATAAAGTTGTTATCCAAAATGAAAATTATATTTTTATAATTTACTTTTTTATAAATCTTATTGAATTATTTTTAAGTAAATAATTAAATTGGTTCCGATGGATGCTTTTATAACAGCAGCATTAGCTAATTTAATAGTAGAACCAGAAAAGTCTGCACAAATCGATGGCTCCTAAGTAAAGTATCGTATCTGGAAAAATTGCGAGATTCACATTTTAGCGTTTCGTTACCTAGGTACTGTTTACTACCAAACCTAATTAAATCAAAAGTTAATAAACGAAAAAACACTTCATTAACAATCATTTACTAACTTTTTTTAATGTGTTTCGGCAGTAAATTTTATCTACATAACGAAACGTTAAAAAAGTAAATATCGCTATTTTTGCAGCTACGTCAGTTTACTTAGGAGCCATCGAAATATAAAGAACTACGTTATTTGTGCTTTTTGCCATTGTCGACATAATTGAAACCATTTGCATTGTGACAAATATAGCGTGCCATTATCTTGTGAAAAAATATAAAACGACGCTATTACCAATTTTAAGGTTATATATTACACAGACGTTAGATTTGTGAACATATCATGGGACGGGCTCTCAATACGTAATTGCGTGTCTATTAAGCGATTTTTTGTGTTCAAACTGAAGGTGATTTATTTTCTTACGTTGTTCCCTTAGGCTACTTTAATATTATCAACAGTACATGTCCCTCGACTAAGAAGCACTTATGTAACATAATGTTATATATTTAAGTATTTTTTGTAGGTAGTATCTTCTAATTACCTACACAGGCGTCTGTAAACCCACTCAGATCGCATATTTAATCACCATTGATGATATTAATTACCACTGATATTCTTATGCGAATATACTAAAAAAATCAAGTAAATATATTCCACTTGTACCCTACAATAAGGGTTCGATACGAACCGAGCTAGTCGAGGTCCCGAAGAGCTATAATTCAAAACCTTAGCAAATCGATTCTTTCATATATTCTAGCTCAATGCTACATATAAAACACTATTGCGTTAAACAATACAAGATCTGCGTAGGTGAATTTTTCTATTTGTACGCATAGTTAACTATTTTTTTCTTGTTGTTTTTTGTATGGACTGAGGTACTGACACCACACATATAGGCCACTTTTACATTAGCGCAACCGGAGCGTGTTTCAAGTTATATTCGACACGAATGTACGAACGATTAAGATTTATGTGGCGGCTGCAGAGTTCATTTTGGTTCCTATATTTTAATATTTTGTTTATAGTGTCGAGCGCATATTGCATATAATGTATATGTTTTTGTAAGAAAATTAGCAAAATGTTGTATATTATAATGAAATTCGATTAAAATTTGCTGTTAATGAATAGTTTATACAGAACATTATTATGGAAAAGCGGCGTTTAGAAGAACAATAAATACGATTGTATACGTCAACATCGTAACTTGAGCATAATTTGTTAAATTCGGTGTCGTTGGTATGTACCTCGATGTTCCAGTAACTACCCGACCATTCTGTAACGTACCTTTATTTTATTAGTTTTACGCATATTTATGTCAGCTTTTAGATAGTCTTAATTAATATTCTCCGATTATGCGAATTGGATCGTATTTTACCCCCATGAGTCCAGATTCTGCATTAATAGAGAAAGAAGTCGCAAAATATTTTTATTACAATTATGGAGTAATAATACAGACATGGATTTTAAACTGGTATTTTTATATAAATAATTCCGATCCGTTTTAATCCGACATGAGCCATATCTCCCGTGACACTAGTCTAAATCCGTGTCTGACTTTTTCAGCTTTAAGACTTGTGCACTATTAGAATCTTGGCTAAGGTAAAATAATGGTGCTTAGTGTTATATGTACGGCTATAGCCAAATAATTCTGATATAGCAATAAAGTTGAATATCACATAATATCGTGAAGTGTACAATGTCTTTAAAACGTAGGTAAAAAAAGGTAAATAGTTGATGCTATAAGCAGGGAAAGTGTTATTATTTGGAATAATGTAAAAATGTTGTAGTTCCAAAAATATTAAAACTCTTTTAACATACTTTTTATATAGTTGTATGTAGTTATCGGTTTTATTATAACTTGCTTAATAGGGGTCAAGACCCCCACAATTCTCAAAAACACATTAGTACGTTTTTATTGCCAATATTTTGAAATTGGTAGTAATATTTTGCTTGCTTTTAGCATTCAACCTTAGATATAGTGGACAATAATTATTCACTGGTTAACAATCATATTTTTCTCTAAAATTTTATAATTAGGTGCACCAGCCGTAAAAACTAATTCTAAGTAAATGCTACATTTTTCAAGTAGCTGTTTTTGCAGACGTACCCTCGCTGACCACAAAAATTAAGTCAACTAAGTATGTATCTAAAATCTAGATTATGTAGGTACTCATCGAGTCGTAACTTAACAAAAGTTAATGCAATGTTTCAAGTTTTAAAACGTTCAAACATAGTAGTTGTTATTGAATAAATGTTGCTACTTTCGAATGCAGCGTATTCGAAATTTGAATAAATACAAAAGAGGAAATATTTTGTTGACCAGTGAAAATAAGTACAGAGCGTGACGCTCAACACTATGTGATAAGTACGAACACGTGTACCGTATGTATGTGCCTTGTAACTTTTATATAAGACGATATATTTTGTAAATATATTCAATATTTATATGAAATTTGTTTTTTTAAGTAATCCTGTCATTGATCTTTTTTAAAGCGAAAAACGGCAAACGTCTCTTGGCATATGAAGGCGCTGTGTGCTTTAGTTACCATTCATACCGAAACGGCAAAGTCACACCACTACACCTGATAGTAAGTGGAGTGGGGTCCAACAGAATGTCGACTGACGAGGGATATCTCCTCGGCAGTCGACACAACTATACCGGCCTGTTGGAACCGGATATACGCGGGCTGATCCCGAAACGCGACACACTTACGGGGGCGACAATGGCGGATAAACTAACTTTACTTTTAATTTTTTTTTATTAACTGTATAGTTCTCGTAAGGATTATGATATCGAAAAAAATACACGTCGAATTCAAAACCTCCTTTTTTGAGCTCGGTTAAAATTGTGTCGACATTTAGCATTTACCCGTCTTAGTTAATGGATTCAAAATTCAAACAAAAAATATATGTTGCTGTCACAATTTTTGGTTATAATTACTAGTATAACTCTGTGACTCTTCTTTTTTATTCGCACAAATAAAAATGTAGTGCTCATATTATGGACAAATAAAATGACACCTGCTTCTGTCTAAATTCAAATCAAGGACTCGACTTGCGTTTTAAAAACAAAAGCATAAGCAATAAAGTCCAAAATCGTGCATATTAATGTATTCAAAGCCTAAAGCTGTTCAAGATGATCCTGTACACCTTAGCGACAGCAGATAGGTCATTAGTATGGTAATATTTAAGTAGGAGGCATCCAAAACAGCCTGATAGATGGCTCTTTTACATGGAAATTTGGAACAATTTATAATTTTGATTATTATAATTTATGATTGCCAGGCAAACGAATCGTCTGTTATTAATAGTCTTATAAGTTATGGGGTTCACTTATATGGTGCTTTGTTTGTTAAAGTACCTATGCAAATTATATTATTATATACCTACTAGTTAACCCGACAGACGTTGTCCCGTTTTAACTATGCAAATTTGCGGCGCGCTTTCTGTCAATCGCTGACAGTTATTTCAAACAATTGACAGTTATAAAAAAAAATATTTTCGTTGAGTTTTCTTAAATTTTCTTTTTTTCCGTGTAATTTTTTGAGTTTTTTCTTTTATAAGAACTTCCTCCTGACAATAACAAACACAACCCAAAAAAAAAAAAAATGAAATCGGTCCAGCCGTTCACGCGTGATGGCGCCACCAAGGGAAATAGGGATTCATTTTTATATATATAGATTTAGTACCTGCTGTGGCTCGTAGTTGGCTTATCTATTGAGTTCATTTCGTCCTATATTTGTTGCTTATTTGTAGCTGTGTAAAATAAAATAAAATCTCAGATAATGGTAGAGCCTTGCTGTGGTCAGATTTTTATGTAGAAAAATCCACCCAATTCGGAGCAGAGGCACAAGGCTTTCCTGTTAAAAAAAACACCATTGAAAAGATTTCCTTTTTTTGTTCCAGAAATCTAATATATTACTTTAGGTCACGGCATACGCACACAGTCAATTCATGAGATCAATGGAGATATTACTCCAAAGTGCGAAGTGATCACTGTCAACATCAAATAGCTGACTTCACCGAACAAGTTCGATTTTCAAAACACCATAAAGTCTGACCAGTAAAGCACCATAAACAATATCTTACGTAATCATATGTGGGTCGAATGAATCACTCTTAAAAAAATACATTAATTCTTCAGAGTTCAGTACATGCCCATAACCACATGTAAAATTTGGTATTTAAAACATATATATTTTCCAATGATGTTCAGGATGTAGGAATAATTAAGAGGCTGTTGTCGGGAGCCATTTTTGGTGCGTTTTATTGTCGTAGATTGTGTTACATTTACACGATTGTAAATCAGACCTTCGTTTCTTAGCTCTTTTATTGGCCCATTATATCGTTTTCATAAATGGTTGGGTAGTAAGATGTAGTGATGTCTTTTTGTTATTAGTTTTCCTTTTGTTAAGTCTATATTCGTCCGTTCATGACGGAATGTCCTACTTGAAGATTTTTACAGATCGCTGTCCGGTTATGTCCTTGTCTATTCATGCAGTATGAAGCTCAAAACTGATGAGAAAATTTATGGATGTTTATCTATAATGTAAAGTGTGTACCAAAAAGTCACCTGCTGCTAAATAATTGCAACTGCCTATCAACATAATGCCAGTAGAGTCGTGGGTGAGTTGCGGAAGGAATGGCGATTTAATGTACTTCCGGCATTTTCACCGACACTTTATGATGGTTTTGTGTGACCCGTGTGGTACCGAGAAGTAAGATGTACTGCCTTGATAGAGCTGATTCATTCGTGCTGTAGACAAAGTGTCTAGGACGTGATTCTATCTTATTATCTAGGTGGCTTCTTAAAATCTCCCTTCTATAAGGATAACGCGTAACATACAAAAAATAACAGGGCTTTTCCTAGTGGTTAGCGTCATCTCTGCACCTTGTCCATAAATAGTCACAACACTCAGAATTTAAAATATAAATCAAGTACTTCTTAGTACCAAACATGACGTAGATGTATGTACAGTCTCATTTTGTAAATACACTGCCTTCATTGTCCTTCAACCTTTGGGCACTGGCTCTAAGCGGCTGAAGTAAATAGTATTTTTTTTTATTTCCCTCTCACCGTGCTGTTTCCTATAACGTCCAAGTACTTCTATTAGAAATATATATTTACATACATACATACATAACAGAAATATATATTTATAATATATTATTCCCACCCCATGAATCCATATATTTTATTATTGAAATATTGTAGTCTAATATGCAATATATTATTTATAGTAGAGGACGTACGTACCTACATAGGATTTCAGTTGCGTATATTATAAGTTGTTAACTGAATGACCCTGAGTGCGATAACCTTTTCGGAAATGGGTACTGCACATGCGTTTTTCTAAATACATTTTTCAAGAACTGCTTTCTCCTTGGTGTTGGAGTCAAGCAAAGGCGTCAAGCCCAATATTGCTGTGAAATAAGAAACATGATCGAAGCACGTAGATACATAAAATCTATACATACTATTTACTCTACTTTACTATTTACTCCTTGCATTCAGTTTGTTATCTTATCTTTAAATCAGAATCATATTTGTCTAGTTTATATTGTTACAGAATACAAATTTACTTAACTATTTCGCATGTTATTGCAATATGCATATCTTAATTTAAACTATGACTAATATTATCAAATCTCGGGCACACACAAATGAATTATGATGTCATTATTCTGTTATCATGTACCTTAACTTCGAATTCCTAATAAGGCGTGAAAGCAAATGTACAAAACTATCTCATGATCCGATGAAGGATAAACTTCCATGAATTAATATGATCAATATTGACGAATATGGGGATAAATATCTTATTTGTATTAATTAAAAGACGACAATGCGAACATAAAAGTCTTGCGATTTTATAGGCTCGAAGCGTAGGCGCCTTAAGAGGTATAAGGACGCAGCCTGGAGCCCGGTGAGTTGTTTCCTCATCGCGACACAGACAGCCGAACAAACGTAAGTGTTGTGCTGTGGAATTTATTTAAAAAATATATTTAAAATTTCGTGTTTGTGTCTTTTGAAGGGAGGTTTATTTGCATTGTGCGGTAACAAATATTTATTTATTTATGATAGTATAACTTAAATTTAATAGAAAACTCTATTACTAACATTATTACTACACTTTATACTATTTTAACGCTATTTTATTCATTTAACTTAAAAAAAGGTGTGGTCAATTTTTATATACACTCATGCATCAGCAAATGTCGAATAATTCAATTGGATTAATAAAAATCTTAATTTTATAATAAGATTGTACAATGAATTAATTATGTAGTACCGCTTATACAAATGTCTCTCCATTGATTCATCGTGGTCGCTACTTAAGTTTACTCAAGGTTCCTATTGTCCACTTAATCTATGACGACTTTACGTGTGTTGCGACTTGCTTTGTATTTATTTTTATTCTTCTTTGCGTAGATTAAATCAAAGGAAAATCCTATATAGAGTCACTATAAAAATGATACATCTTTTTTATGTCATTTATTTTGGAACAAATTATTTTTTCGTATGAGTTAAAATTTTAAAACTATTGATTATAAAGTTAGGAACATAGTAGATTCAAATCTCTAGTGTCATTAAATCCGTTCTTGTAAGTTGTAATGTATTTACCTAACGCTATCATTGCCCTCATAGCCCTCTTCGCATATTTCATTTTAAAGCAGAATTCAAGTCACATAAAATGTCGCAAAAATACGTTGACTTCCTTTACCTAGAAAAAATCGTTCTAGCTCGAAATTGTTACGAATTTGGATTTCCCGGCGTTCTAGATATTCAATACAGGAAAACTCATACGAAATACTTTTTGGTAGAGTTTTACAGAATTTAATTATTCAAAAGGCCATTCATAGAATGTTAGCTTTCTGCACAATACAATAATTATTATTATGTTGTTACTAGACAAAAAAATGATTAAATGTGATTAATTTTAATTTATAACGCTCATTTGATGTTTGTATGCCCTATTTACCTGAGGATAAAGATACAATATGATCTTGCACTCTACAAGTGCAACATATCTACTTATTATTGAAATCTTGACCTAATTAAATTGCATTTATGTAGTTTTGGATCAATAACTGAATATAGATAGGGTCGAGGTTTTCAATCAACTGTAAAGGAAATATGATAGATATGTATACTTAAGTTAATATACTTATTCTATTCGAGTATGTATTCATTCCGAACCAAACTATTCTGCATGTTGTGACTTTACAATACAGTTGTACAAACCGCTCTATTGTTGTATTTTTACAATGTGAATTTACCTATATGTGGTTTGTTATTTAGAACTCATGTGTTTATAGATGGCCGAAAAGCTATTGCTTTTGGCGCCGGTGGTGCTCCTGGCGCTGCTAGTAGGCGTTGATGGTATGTATTCTTCAATCATTTACTTGCGTACTACTCACAACAAAATTTTAATTATTTAGAAACGTAAATTTTTACTTTATATCTACATTACCAATTGGTACTATCTTTTGCTCGCCATATCAGATTTGTTAACCCGTTTCTTGCACTAAAAGTAGCCTATAACCGTATGGAATGGTGCAGTAAAATAATATTATTTCAGAGATTGTCTACTACTTCAGTTACAAACACCTATTTAAAATTTTAGAATAAGCAGATGCTGCTAATTTATTGTTTTGAATTGTTTGTTTCCTATTTATACAATCTACATTATAATAATGTCTAGTCTCGGTACTCTAGACGCTGTATAGGTAAACATTACGCCATGAATACAGTCGCTAGAAGTATATTCTCTCGTAATCCGGGTCGGCGGATAATACAAACTGTTAACCTTTCGGTGTCATCACTGAGCCTCGTGGATTTTTGAAGTATAAAGTGGATAACACGATTTGTGAATTGCTTTAATGATATTTTTTTTACTTTTCGTATACTTACTTTTTGTATTTGTATAATCACTAATTAGATGTAATTTTTTTCATATTATCATTAGGGATGCCTAATGATAATATGAAAAAAATGTCTAAGGGGAGCTCCTAAGAAAATTTGTCTCGAAATTTAGGGGATACAAATAGTAGCATTTTTACATAAACTTACTTATAAGTAGGTACAGATATTAGTGTTTGTAAAGGTATATCTACTTATCTATATTTTACTTTATTTTGATAATATTTGGGGCGTTTACGGCTAATATTACAAATAAGCTTAGATATATTTTAAGTAACTGTGTGCCGATTACTACTTACCACATACATAAAGAAATGATTCGAATACATTATTAAACTTAAATTAATTATGTTAAACAATTATAAACAGTTAAAGGGTTTTAACAGTGATAGCTCAGTATATAAAGATTATTATTTTGCGCTTACTAATACTAAATAAATCAAAGTGATTATTGTTGTTAAATCCCTTAAATAAACGTAGAAGACTTGGTAATTAGCCATTAGGTCGATAAAAATTAAGGCTGACAGGAGCGTAGAGTAAGCGACTGTTCCAACCTGCACCAGCACCCCCGCGGATGAAAAGTTTAATATTGCTAAGGAGATTTAGACAATCTAATTTATTCTGTGCAACGTTCATAAATGTGGTGGACTAAGGTCTAATCCCTCTCAGTAGTAGAGACGGCTTGTGCCCAGCAGTGGGACAGTATATAATACACGATTGATATTATTATAATGTTCATAAAGAAATTTTATTTTTATTTATTTATTTACCACACACAACTATTTTACAGGTAATACTCAATAAATAAACGTCAGGGAATTATTTAAAGTGATGAACGTCACCTATGTTATTAGAGACGGCCTGGCGCCCTTTTATGGCCAACGTAGTGTAGGTGGGAAGGATCAAATACTACATCAGCCGCACTATAAGTGTAGGAAGGACTGTTGCAGCTGTTTATTTTTTTAGTAGAGTACCTGATTTACGTTTAAACGTTGCCCTAAATTTTTATATCTAACGTTAATATCTTAATCTATTTCTGCTTTAGTGTAAGTAGTGAGCTACAGAAACCAAAGTTGTCTTGACACCCCGCGACGAGTGATCAGTCGGGTATGACTTCTTAAGGATCTTCTTCTATTTATAATAGGAATAAATTAGAATATCTATGATGGTAAATGAACAAATTCAGCAGAATGACTCCAAAAGTAATCTATTTCTGAACTTTACCAAATAAATTAAGGAATTTATCACTTTCCATTATTATCTAAACGATTCATTTCTAAGTATACGAATATTATGGACCACAGATAAATGACTAGTTTCCAATGCCGCCATCATTAATATATACATATTTTTTATCAAACTTTTTACTTTTTATTTTTCTTAGCATCCCGGAGGCCGTATATGGATGCAGTGCAAATTAATTGACCACGCGGAATCATCCCACGTTAACGTTATGAATTTATAATTTTTGGATTTAATTAATACAACAAAACTAAGTTCTGTCCATTTGTTAACGACTGACTCTAAGGTCCTAGGTGGGCGCTGTCTTGTTTATGTTCTCAGTTGTCAAGGTCTAGGTTATAGTTTTTTGTATCGACGTTTTTGTTTGAAGATCATCATTATGTATTTAGATTATGTTGATTTCGACATGGCGTGGGTGTGTGAAGAGCTTTTGAGATTATTCAATTCAATATTAGAAGTATATACAACAGCGCAGTAAAGCAATCAATTTAATATCACCAGGTCGATTTCAGTAGGCAGCTTAAGTATTTATTTAAGCATGCTACATTCAAGCAATAATTGTTTTTAAATACAATTCCAGCATATTATTATTATTTTTTTCTCTTTATTAATTTAGGGACATTTACGCGTAGCGTATGTCAGTCCCATCGTATCCTAATACATAGTACAAACAAATAAGTTTAAAGTTCAGACATGGCTTCAAACAGAATTCGAGCTTGAATGCCGTTTGGCTGACATAATATTTCATGATAGATACCTACATTAGTTTTGCTACAATTTAAAAAGGTTGCTACATTATGTCTCATAGACTCAGTTCGAACACATTCCATTAGTAAATGGTGTAGATCTTCTATGACTCCATATTATTATTTAGGGCCAGAAAATAAATTATGAATACTTTTCATAGTTCGTACTTTAGTGTCATTCTGAACTTACTAAAGATGCGTGTAGTAATTTTATTTATATTTTTTTTATACAGCCCAACGATACTCTAATTATTACGCCCGAAACTACCTTGGTCGCGATCTGTACGAGCATGGTCGCTCGATATCCGATAACTTGGTAACCTGTGGCCCCCACACTTGCGGAGTCGGTGCTCATTGCATCCATGGTAGCGTTCGCCCTGTCTGCGCCTGTCTGCCGAGCTACTCCGGAGATCCTTTGTCCCAGTGCATCAAGATTGAATGCGTCGGTAAGTATTGGAATTAGAGAACTACCTGATGATAGATTGAATAATGAAAATTATGTAAATTTTCTATGCTCTCCTTATTAATGATTTTATAAATATTATCTTTTTTAGATACATAGAAGTTTTTTCTATTCAATGTTCACAGAATATTTATTATGTTTTTTGAAGAAATCAGTTTAGTTTAAGTGTTCTTGAACTATAAAGTCCATAAGAACGGTACGTATTGATTTAAAAATGTAGAGTTGCGAGTTTTCGCACAGCTGTTTACCGATAAATATTTATACTGCATTGCAGATTACTTTTCTTTGACTGACTGTACCTACATAATTTATTTTCCCTTTGTTTAGCGAAAACCTATCATTAAATTTGAGCTTCAGCTTGACTCCAGAGCCATCTAATTTTATCGATTTTTTATGTTTACCAGTAAATATTACTTATATTGAAATTGAAATACGTCTATTGCAACAATGTTAATAAACTGTGATATATTTATACTTCATCATCATCAGCCGCAGTATTTCCACTGTTGAACAAGGGCCTCCCTCAAAGATTTCCAGATCGCCCTATTGGAAGCGCCTTTATTTATACTTACGTATGTTGTAATTGTTATAGACAACAGCGAGTGCCGCAGCCACCAGACCTGCGTGAACCAGCACTGCGTCAACCCTTGTGAAGGCACCTGTGGTGTCAACGCTAATTGCGACGTTAGTTTTACGTTGATTTTTTCAAATCAGATCACCGTATTCTACTCTACATAGAGTTCTTTGTTTATCACTCTATTGTGTTATTACAAAGAAATTGTTAGTAACGCTGCTGTTAATTTAGTTGGAGCGGACAACGGTGTATTATCACATGTTATTTTCGTTTCTTTTGTATTGATTTTGCGCACTTTACTTCTTGATAATGTGAGAACAACACATAAGTAGATTAAATTCAACGTTAAAGTTATTGTGGTAATCTACGTGTTACACACAAAGAATGGATTTTAAATATTTTAGTGGGCATAATATTGTAGTACATAATGTTATAAGTAAATGATTTATCCGGCTCGAAGGACCACACACATTGAGTGTTACATACTTATTTTACTATGTATTCGGGTTGTTTACTAGTGGTCTAGTCTACTAGTAGTAACATGACATTTTTCTCTTGCAGGTCCGCAACCACGTTCCTGTGTGCACCTGCCCCGCGGGCTACACCGGCAACCCATTCTCCTCTTGCAGAATTGCTGACCCAGGTAACGCATACTCTACTATATCCTGGGCCAGCATGGTGTTATGTCTGTACTTAGTATAGTGTAACCCAAAATATAAGATCTACCAATTATAAGTATACGTTAGGTCTTGCGACAGTTCCCATAGCTATTTTGTTCCAAAATTCTTTTACTTGCGTATAGACTGTAATTGCAGTCAGAGTACACTTTATCAAGCATGTTGTTAGTAACTGGGGTAAATTTTTACGATCAAAATAATAGAATTTGATTTTACGATAGTGTTATATTGTTTTTGTTTTCAGAGGAAGCTTGCCACCCATCCCCTTGTGGACCCAACACTAAATGCCACGTTGCAAACAACCAGGCCATCTGCACTTGTCTACCTGGATACAGGGTATGTTTGGATTTTGTTTTATTTATTAGCGATTGATATTAAATAATTATATCGGTGTAGTATTACGAAAGTATTTGATGATGGGGTAAGATGATAATTGACGTACTTAAACTCTTCATTTTCAACTTTTAATCATTCTTCAAACTACATTTAACATTGAATTTAATGATTTAACCAAATGACTCTACCAGATTATAGTATCTTAGAATAATATTACATCCACAGGGCAGTCCTCTAACGGGATGCCGTCACGAGTGCGAGTCGGACGGCGAGTGCGGCGCCCAGCAGTCGTGCCGCGACTTCAAGTGCATCAGCCCGTGCGGCGACTGCGGCGTCAATGCTGACTGCGAGACTGTTGCCGCCCACCGCGCTATCTGCAAGTGCCCAAGGGTGAGTGTAGGCTGCAGTCATCTAGAACCTGAATCCTGTCTCACCCAACCAAGGTTTTCTATGCAAATAATGAAAAATAAATAGGTATACGTAATTGAACATTCTAGAATTACAACTCATTGTAGTTTCATAAAGTTACTAGATGTTGCTCGCAGCTTTGTCAGAAAGATACCTTTCCGGGAATATCTTACTTTTTGGGTTTAAAATTAGTCTATATAAATCTAGGACGTTGTCCATCTGTGTTGCAAATTTTATGTAAGTCCTTGCAACGGTTTATGCGTTATTTCGATATATCTAAGCATCTTTACAAACACCCATATTTGTAATATTCGTTATTTTTTAAAGAAACATTAAAGACGGATAAGTCATTCAAATGCATTTCCCAACAGGGCTACCACGGCGATCCTTACAAAATCTGCAGCGCCGAGTGCGAGTCGGACAGCGAGTGTCCGAGCTACAAGCCCGCGTGTGTGTACAACGCGTGCGTGGATCCGTGCGTCGGCGCGTGCGGTGTCAATGCCGAGTGCCACCTCCGCGGCCTGACCCCAGTCTGCTCCTGCCCCAGGAACATGACCGGTGATCCCTTCTCCTTCTGCAGGCCTTTTGAAGCCCGTGAGTTACCTATATAATAACTGGATTAAAAACATTGGTTGACCATAGAGAATCTGGAATTACTGCGTTAAAAGCTACATCACTTTCAAATTCTAGTCGTACAACGCGATTAGAAAATACTTTCACAGATATATCATATGCTACCCAGTATAATCCATTATTAAGTAGACCGAAGATGTAGGTACTAAGAATATTTTAAAATAATGTCTCAGAAAAAAAAACACTTTTTGCTGCTCTTCTGTTTTTCGGCTTTGGCTCTCAGCTTACAATAAAGTCGAGTTTACACAGCACTATATTTTGTTTCAAGGTGACCTGTGCGAACCTAACCCTTGCGGCGCGAACGCCAAGTGCACGCCCGGACACGACCGCACCGGCGCCGAGCGCCCCGTCTGCACCTGCCCAACTGGATACATCGGCAACGCGCTCGTCTCTTGTGAACGCGTGAGTACTAAAAACTGTACTCAAATTAGTGTATGGTTGTTGGCGATTAAATTAGGAAATTGAAGGTAAATTTATCGAATAAGGAGGTATCTAAACATTTTTTTTTCTATGTAAGTACTTTATGTGATTTTCCGTATACAAATTGGATTTTATTATTTTATTTGTAGATATTTTTTTCTTTTAAAAAATATTTATAAATAATTTACCTTTTCCAACCACAGGTGAGTAGGACTTGGTGCACCAGATTTCAATACTTGGTCGCTTAAATTTTTCCATTTGTTGTCCTGAGACATTAAAGATTGTCACTGACTGCAATGTCCCTCCAAGTGGAACCACTCACCAACAGTTAGCAATTGGTTCCAATATTATTTGTTTCAGGGTGAATGTGAGTTGGACTCCCAGTGCCCCGACCATCTTGCGTGTGTCGGCTACCGGTGCGTCGACCCGTGCCTCGGCAACACTCAGTGCGGCTCCGGCGCCGTGTGTATGGCCAGGCGGCACTTAGCTGTCTGCACTTGCCCTTCAGGTTTATTCATATTTATCTTTTCTATATGTAATATGTATTCATAGTATGCTAATCTGTTCAATGATCGTAAAAACAGTCGGATTCTCGTCAGGTTATTAAATACTAACTTATTAATTTTAGTACCTACTACTGGCTAGCACTAATGATAGTAAAATAAAAAACGTACTTCCAGTACAAGTTCGTGACACCTATGTGTAAGCGTAAAATGTTATTGCTATGTATATATGAATAAGCTAGTCAACGATTGGGACGTGTAGTCTTCTTTCTTCATGTTAATGTTTATGAACGGAGATTTTAAGGAAATAAAGAATTTTTCGTAATAAAATGTTATTTTCTAGGACGCAATGGCGACGCGCTGGTTAACTGCTACGAATCTCAATCGGTAGTCGCCTCAGCACGTTACTACAGATTCAAGAGAAACGGCAACTTCACCGAGCCTGAACCAGAGGTCGTTGTACCCGCTGAGCAACCGTCCACTGTCCTTCCTCCGGCAAAAGCAGCCGCAGACAAAAAGGAATAAATCGATACTAAACGATTAACGATTCTTGATTGTTGATTATCGATTACTGAAAACTTCAGTGTTATTTTTTATTTTATGACTAGATCTATCACTTATATATAAAATAATAGATATCCCTTTATTTTAAAATATGTGGATACTATTCAAATTTGTTTTCTGCTGGTTAGATATAAGAGTTAAAAATTATTAACCACAGAAGACGCTTATGTGTTCTCTCTATTTTATGAGCGCTTAGAGAAAGAGATGAAGCAAAATATGTTATAGTCATAGTCATTAAAAAGAAAATATACACAAAAAATACGGATTGATTACTTTGATATACTTTCGATTAATGTTGATACGAATTAATAAAATATTTTGAATTGATTTTATGCTGTTTTATTTTACTTCACTAAAATTTCATTCTGTCGTCTAAAATTATTTAATATTCGATAATCGAATATCGACCACCAGTTGTGAATAAATAAATGTTTGTACATACCTAGGGGATATGGGATCACATTATACATGGGCCAATAGAAACAAGTTCAATACTTACCTAAATATATGACAAACGGTTATTGATAGTGGAAGAGTTATAAGAGAATACATTCTGAGTATTTACGTCTTACATTTTTATGAGGGTTTATTGTTTTTTTTTTTTACGCAAAGTATATCTTACGAATATTATAAATGCAAAAGATTTTGAAAAGGTTTGCATGTAAGAAGTAAACGCAGAAACAGCTAAACGGATTTGGATGAATAATAATGAGGATAGCCTAAACGAGGCGGTTGAAACGCGTGTTATTTGCACCCAAACTGTACCTCATACTGAAACAAGTTATCTAAAACTTATTTTAGATATCAGGAAATAGTTATAAAACTAGAAAATCTGTATAATTGAAACTAATCAGGATGAAAATTTCATTAAAATGCCATTCCTTCTTAGGTAACATATTTATTCACTATGTAATAAAACTCATCAATCAATACTTACGACCTGAAGAAGATTATTTTTCAGCTAGCCCTACATACCGTTTAGGTTGACCCTAACATTGTTTGAATTGCTTATACCAAAGTTATTTGCACTGAATAATCCAAATGAGCGCTGTCATTTAATTGTAAGATAATATTTTATCTTTAGTTTGAGGCCATTACTGGTTAGGTTCGATGTATTATTGACATTACATATATTGAAGTCACACTAGAGGTTTTCCAAAAACGTTCTAATTGACCCCAGTCTCCTGTACATGTTATTATTATTGAACAAATGAATTCCCCGAGTTACAATCAATCGCGTTTATTTAGGTTTAGTCGTATATGAAAGTACTTCCGAATAAAATGTACATCTACTTGATATTATCAGTTTAGGTATGAAAAGAATATTAAATACTGAAACACCTACCATCATTAAAATTACAGTTACGTATAACAACTTGGAAGTATACAATCATGACATAGCTACTGTCTTGTAGCCCCATGTGGAATTATTGTATTATATTGTTTTCGATTTTCTTTACATAGACCCTTAAAGGCTTTTAACGCGACTTTTTTGTGCTTTCGATAATCGTATGGGCATCGAAGCTCTCCTCATCTAAATGGTTCTATAAATTATAGATAGTAAGATATAACTATACTGTAAACTAAGAAAGTATATTTCATTAAAACAAGCAGGAAAATCGATAGAGATAAATCGACTGGCCTTTATCTGTCTTAAATCTAGCTATTATAAAATAGGTCGTTTGGATGCTTTTTTGCGCTGGTCCGTCTTGATTCATGTTTAATGTTCATTTTTATAGATTGTTCAAGTTTATAGTCGAAGTTTAAGAAAAACTAGGTTTTCAATTGGCATAGAACGAGCTTCGTGAAAAAATGCCTACATAAGAAAATATTATACAATACCTACCTATAGTATAGTTGTTTATGAATTTATTTGCATTGCTTCGGCATATGTCAAAATTTATGATAATAAACATTTAAGTCTGGAATAAGTTGATACGATATATTTAATGTTTGTATAAAAACATGAATTAGAAAAAAAATGAAACATCTTATACAAAGAATAAAACGAATTAACTTTAACGTCTACATGAGGCACGTCATAGGAAAAACTAAACGCAATTTTGACATTTTAATTTGATAGAATATGTCCTGTCGTTCGATTTATCGAATGATGAGTGAGCCCAATAATATTACGGGTTAAAATTTATATTTTTTATGTGTAACGATGTCGGAGGTTAATATGGAGAAGTTCGCCGTGCCAGATTTTGTTCCCGAGCGTTACGTAAAGGAGCTCGCCAAGTCCTGCGTCGGAGGGGAGGAGCTCCAACAGCAGAAGGAGAAGATCCAAAGTCTGGCTGACGAGACCGCAAGTGCCCTCAAAAAAAATGTTTACGAGAACTACATGCAGTTCATCGAGACGGCGACGGAGATATCCCACCTAGAAGCCGAAATGTACAAGCTGTCTCATTTACTCAGCGAGCAGCGCTCCGTACTCACTACCTTGTCCCACGCGTCAATTCTAGGTAACGAAAATGCTTTATCTCGCGAATCGCTCGAAAACCACGACATGGAAGCGGAGAGAGTCGAGGAACAACGAAAAAACAAACTCAACATAATCATGGAAAAAGTTGACTCCTGTATAAATTTGTTAGACGTCCCAGATAGAAATCTACTTCACGAAGGAGACTTATTAGAAATAGATGCGGAAGAGAACACTGCCTTGCAGAGGATGCATGTTTATTTATTTAATGACAGTGTCATGTTAACCTCATGGATATCGAACCGACGAGGTCCAATGAGATATAAGTTTCAGGCCAGTTATCCAATAAGTACTCTTGCTGTTGTTAATGTGAGAGATTTGGGCACTGTAAAGCAGGCCTTCAAAGTTTTAGCATTCCCTGATACCAGAGTGTTCCAATGTAACAGCTTTGCTATAAAAAAAGACTGGCTTGATAAGTTTGAAGTAGCAAAAAAAATGTATATTGAGAAGGAAAATTCGAAACAGAAAAAAAAGGAAAGTCAAGAGAAGCCTAAGCCTGAAATGTTAGAATCGCCTAGTTTATCTGTTGAAGAGATGCCTTCCCCACAAGTCCCTCCACTGCCGGAGTGGTTGGCTGATGTCACTGAAGAGCTGGATGTACTCATTGTTGAGAGACATTTTCAGAAAACATATGAACTCATGGTGACTGCACAGAAAACATTTAATACGGACGAATATAAAACACACCCACAGAAACCAGATATTTTAAAGAAAATTGAACAAAAACAGAAAGTGTTGATGGAAATATTGTTAAAGGAATTAGATGTAACACATAATTGGAGTCCTAGAGGTGGGTTGCAGTCAACTCGACAACCCATCCTTATACTTAATAAGTTCAACATGACGAGTCAAGCATGTGAACTGTTCTTAGCTATATGTAGTCATACTGTTAAAGTACATGTAAAAGGGGTCCAATTAGAGGGCTCCATCAATACTTACGTTAAGCAAGTGGGAGAAGTGTTCTTTTGTTCACTGAGTGATGCCTTAACAGAGTTCATTGCACTGTTTCCTAAGAATAAAATAAGCGCTTTTGTAGTTTGGGCTAGCATGCAACTTAGAATGTTAATGAGTCAAATTATTAAACAAGTGTTCACACCACAATGTGCATTAGACTCTGTGTTAGACTGTGTACAAAGTTTAAGAGATCAGTGCACACTGTTCTGTGAATTTGGATTAGATTTGAGATTTCAATTAAATAGCTGTTTGAGAACACCAATAATAAAAGCGTTAAGAGAGTATAAAGAAAAAATTGTTGATTCAATGAAAACTAAAGTGTCAGAAGATAAATGGACTCCTGTGAATATGCATACTAAAGCTGGAGTGAATAAATTTTTAACACAAATGGAATCCTTGGGCCTTATATTAGCTAAGTACATAATAAATGAAACATGGGTGGACTTGTCCAGTAGTACAATATGGTTTGCACAGTCGGTGATAACCATACAAAAAGTAGGTCTCGACCTTGTCACTAAAGACATGATGGACGTATTGGATGAGTGCATTCATGCTATATTTAACTCACGTCTGATGCTCTCTTTGGGTAATGACTCCAGTTATGCTCAGAAAAATTTTAAATTTATTTTAGATACAGTGATGCCTCTGATGCTCAGATGTTACAAGGAAAGCGTTGGTTATGATAACGAAAAACTGGTGGCTCTGGCCAAGAAGTTTGGCGTTAGTGTTGCACCACCAAAGAAGTCCAACATCACAAAGTATACAAGTAACGAATACTTATGAGAATAGTCATTACATTACAGGCAGTGTTACTGCATGAAATTATTTTTATTATGCTGAAGCTTTAAACTTGTATTATATAGGTAGTAAGCATGCAGGATTTTTGTAAGTTTATTTAAAAAACTGATCAAATTGGAGTTTATATTATATGCAAGTTATGAATATGAAATTTTAATAAACCAAATTTATGGTTCACGGTTTAATTTCATTCAGTATCTTGGAAGATGTGGACACAGAATAAAAAATATATTTGAAATAAAATTATCTTTTATTAAAATACTAGATTATCACATCTAAATAAATTTTACTTGAACAGTATAGATCATTTATACAAGAACAACTATTTTTGGGTTACATTTTTGATTCTATATATAAATTTTTAAAGCATTGATATTTGTATGTACCAAGCCTTACAAATAGCACACACTAATGTGCAAGATTATTCATAAATGAATTCCAAATTTTACATGCCTATTGTTCCGGCTCCATTAATGATTCAATGAACGTAGTACCATTGATCATTTTTGTGGTTAATATAACAAATTCTACATTAGAGTCCTCCTGTTGGCTGATGGTCCTCAGTGCAGAGATTTCTTGGTAAGTACACCCCCCTATAAAGAACACTAGGATTACGCGCGGGTTCTCTATCGAGGAGGAATTTTCGCTGGACGCTGAATTACGACGATTCATGCGAGCTTGGGATGTTTGCAGCTCATCGATTGTGGGGCCTGGTAGAAGGCCGAGCATGTCTTGAATACCTAGAATAAAATTATCTTTTGAATCTTTAGCTCAGTATTTTTTTTAATTGTAATACCTAATAATTTAATAATTACTTGTAATAATTTTTGATTCACGCTTGATTTGTTTCATTATAATTAAGCCTTTGTAACAGTTTAATAGTCAACATTCATGTATTTCGTATAGTACCTTGCGATTGCATTTTGCGGTTCTAAGCAGAGTACTGTATAGTGCCCTAAGCCTATCGACGCTTTTGTAATATTTCGTTGTAAATATATTATTTTCAATGTTAGTGGATGACGTAATATAATTAGGCAGACTTATCGCCCGGGTGGTGTATTGTTGTTCTTAATAGAGAAGTATTTTTAATGGTCATTGTTTCACCATCATATGTAATTTCCATCAGCGGCAACGACATAGAATCATCTTTCGACCCATATAAAGAAAACCTGTAGATCGGCAAATCCGTAACTCAAAATAGAATATTGAAAATCGGAAAAATGCCTTTAAAAATTAGTTCAAAACGTATTCTATAGTACTAATTAATATGTGTCAGGAAAGGACTCAAAAACTAACTAAAAACCGTAAAAATACGTCTGTATATTTAAATACAGGTGCAGAACCTTGCACATCAAGCACATTTTAAATGTTATTTGGGGCGTTAAGTGTGCGTCACCCTTTATACGAGTACTTTAATTAGCTTCACTCTGAGTTAAATTGGAACAAGCAGGTCACGTTTAGAATTGAATAGAGCTTATCATTGCTATATATAATATGTTCAGTGTGTTACTATCGCCACATTCATTAAGAGATAATATCGTAAATCCGTTTTTGAGGTATGTCGATGGCTGTTTAATCATATTCGCGTTTACGTATTTGGACGGACGAGTAGTTCTAATATTCTGAAATCTGACAATTAAAATTGGTGTAATTTTTCCACTTGGAAACAACACGCGCGTTGGTTCGGGATTGAAAATTGGGCCTGCATACAGCCCATTATCATGTCAAGGGGCGGAAATAAGCCCGGAAAACCGTGGGTGCAGTAATTGCTCTACATATAGACAGCGGAATTTATTTGCATTATACGTATTTGTGTACAAAAATGGTTATATATTTAATTTTAGGCATTAATGTAAAAGTAGCCTTCCCCTCAAATGGTCCTTCGAACCTAGGTGACGATGAACGTCTAACTTTAGTTTCAAATTTAGTTTTCAATCGATTTTATATTTCATGATAATGTTTGAGATATTCTCTCTTATCTAATTTTTTTTTCATTAGTATTTTGTCTTTATTATGTCTTTTAAAACAAGTAAATAAGAGAAAATGGCGTAATATTAACTGAAATGACAAAAATAATAAAAATACTGCATTGGATGTAAGAATCTAGTATCTAAATGGATACACCTTGTTCCCTGAACGCAACAACGCCCTTATAAAACTTTAAATGAATGTGTTATCTTTATTTTAACAAAACATATGAGCGCTTGTCACATTTGCGTATGAATTAACAATACGTTATCATTATAGTTATTAATGCAGATGACTCACCGCTCCAACCCTTGTTTTTAGCAATATGTTCGCTAAGTCGTACGGTTAAAGGTGTATATTTGTTCACCAAATAACTGTCGTTTGTGTTTTTCTCCGAATCGTCCATAGTCAGATGTAGAGCCTGCAATTGTTTACTCATTTTAATATTTCACATCCATTTAATGCAAAGAATTTCTATTTATGAATACAATAAAAAGTGCCATGACAAGTTCCACTGATCCCAATAAGTACAATAGAGTTCCAATATAATGTCGACGTATGAATGTCCTTAAGTTAGAGATATTGCTCATTCAATAGTTTTTACCCAACTACCGTGAAGCAAGGAAGGGTAATGATTAGATTTCAGTTTTGTCATTACCTTCCTCAGTACAGCGTATTGGCGCGACCCCTGCTGCGGCTTTAGCAACTCGCATTTCTCCAGATTACATATCGTGAGCCAAGTTTTCAGACCGTATACTTGTACCAATTCTCGTTTGTAGTATTCCAGAACTTTGGGCTTGAGACCGGACCCCGTTGAACATTGAAGGCAGATCAGTCGAAGGACCTATTGACAAAGATAATTTGTTAGTAGGTATGTATTTTTAGTCAACCCCTCGGAGCTCCTACGTAAATTTCTTAACATAAGTTAGAAACTCGAAGTATTTTTTTTTGAAAGTTTATGTCTACTTGGCTGTATTGACTACAGCATAACACGAAATCTAATATTAATATGATATAAACTAAAATAATATTATATATTATATTATACTAGCTTCCGCTCGCAGCTTCGCCCGCGTGGATTTCGGACTTCAAAAATGGAGCCGAGAATGTTCGTTTTACGAAGCTACTCGCTAGGTGATTCGCTAGCCTCTAGGTACCAAGCAAGCCGCCTGCCTGTGCGTTCGCGACCTTATATATTATATACAAAAGTAATCCTTATAGCATGATTCAGTATTCACGCATGATGGCTTATTATTAGCGTATTTCATGTATAACTTTGGCGTTTCTATACCGATTTCTATGATTCCTTTTTATGGAATATTTAATAATGTTAACTTTTTTAATTAGGGATGACTGAGAGTGTTATAAACGTAAGAGTAGACAAATATAATGAGAAAGCTTCGAACTGCTAAGCTATCGGGAGTTACACGTGTTATTGTGAGTCAACCATAAAAGATAGACATATGCTGTCGTGGGATATTTTTTACATAATTTTAAGGAGAACATTTCCGTCATACATGATTTCTGTGTAGCTTTAACCATTAAGGATGCACACGCGACGGAAGCTTAAAAAATGCAGTAACTTCTTCCGTTTTCCCAACATTTCCCTTCACTGCTCTGCTCCTATTAATTGTAGCGTGATGAAAAGTATACTATAACCAGCACAGGAGTATGACAAATAATTGTACCAAGTTTCGTTAAAATCCGTCGAGTAGTTTTTGTTTCTATAACGGTTATACAGACAGACAGACAGACAGACAAAAAATTTACTTATTGCATTTTTGGCATCAGTATCGATCCCTAATCACCCCCTGATAGTTATTTTGGAAATATATTTCATGTACAGAATTGACCTCTCTACAGATTTATTATAAGTATAGATTATAGTGTAGTAGTAATAGGTGTAGGACATTTTAGTGATAACTGTCTTCTGTTTTTTTTATAGGGGCACGACTAAATAGCACCACTGCATCTGATGACAAGTGTAGTGACTAGTGGGGCCTAGTGTCAACTGACGAGGGATGATTTTACCATTCGTCAGTCGACAAAATTCTGTCGGCTTTTTGAAACCGGATACACAGGCTAAATATGTGTACAGTGGTCGCTATCTGACCCGATACAAATATCCTACTACTAAAATTCTTGTAGCCTACAAAGGTAGAAGATAGTTTGCTGAACACCTTATAAGATAGACATACTTAGATCACAGTAAATAATTAGCTTACATAAATAAATTGTCTTTGTTTATGTAAGCTAATTTAATTAAGTAATAATTAAATATTCTCATGTACCTTGACTTATCATAAGTGCAACTATGTTCGCCTACGTGATGAATAAAGCATTTTATTTTATTTTATTATTTAACAGTGGCGAAGGGTCCATATAACTCAGATTCCTGCCGTCATCCCTTTTCTATTTTTTTGTAAAATCCATTGACGCATATATATTCTATGGACACGAACGTCCATACAAACTATTTGTTCAAAATCTGAACTAAAATGGCAACCAAAGCGTTACTGTTATAACTCATTTATTAACTTGTACAACAAATAATCTTAGTCGTTTGACTAAGATTTTTGATTCACATGTAGGTTTGCACTTAGACTCGCGTTTTTATATTATGAGTGCCACTCCGTACACAAACAAAAGCATTGATATTGACACCATGCTAAAATCAGTTTGAATGGATTACAGTTCAATTCAGTTGAACACAATGAATGTTCGGAACGCCAAATCTAGTACGTAGTACATATATATCGATGGTAAAATCTATTTATCATTAGAAAGATTCGCACACCATATTCATACATATTGGTTTCTTTTTCGGAAATCGTCAACGTTCGCCACTGACGGAACAGTCAGATCATTTTCGAAGTCTCATAAGAACAATAACGTACCTTCGTCAGAGGCGCTTTTTGTGCAATAAGGTCTTCGATGTACGGACACACTTTCTCGTTGTCCACACAATTGAGGAAGTCTTCCTCGCATTGCATAGTGTCGTGAAAGTCGAAGCTGTCTGTTGTCTGTAACAAAATAAAAAACAGTTTTAGTGATGACTATATAGAGTTGCAGTAACGACTTACTACACCACATGGATCTACTGACTATTAATATTATGATATATGTCTGTACTAACTAATATAAAGTAGGTGCTTGTTTATTTGGTCCTCTTATCCGTAGACTATATTTTATTTCAGGAACGAACTTTAGCGGTTGAAAATATGGTCAGAAGCTAGACTGTGATTAAGTTAATAAAATCTGTACTAAGTAATATTATACAGTATGTGCTTGTTGTTTTGTTCCCATTATCCACATAATATTTTGATTTCGGAACCGGACTTTCTCTGGCGAGGACGTGGCCAGAAGCAAGACTGATGAAGTCAATAAAATCTTAATTTTAAAATATAAAATATACCTCTTTAATATATTCCGCGATGGCAGTGTGTGTGACGAGGGACTGTTTGTTGGCCAGCAACTGCGGCAGACGATCCACAAAATGCCTTATTTCTTGGACCGATTTGTTTTTGTGCCGCTCATCTAGTTGTGTTTTAATCACATGGGTTTTCTTCGACAATGTTGGTCCAACCTAATGGAAAAAGAAATGCATACGTTAGGTACCTTAGACGCCCACAGTCATTAGAAAATAAAATTGATATACATTGTTCGTTTTAGATTAAGATTAACAGAATTCATCCAGGGATCGATTCCCACAAGGCGTCAGACATGCGGGAGGCAATCAGTTGTTAAAACTAAAACATTTCAACATTGTCAAATCATTTAACATCAACCAACATTCCAGCAAAAATATGCTGAATGGTGTGGCGACGATCCACGTATCACCTTCTGAAATTCGCCTGTGTATATTTTATTTTGAACTCACTAGCAAATTGTGTTAACTGGAGGGACTTATTCACATTAGTCAATAATCTTCTTAGAAGTCCTCTAACTTATCATCAGATAAAATGGACACTGCCATGCTTACACAGTAAAAAATGGGGGGCAGATAAGAAGCTGAAGAAAAATAAATGACAGACCGCGGTGAAGCTACAGTCTCGCAGCTCCGTGAACAGCTCCTCGCTGGAATTGAGTATGACGCGTTTCTTCTCGCGCGCCGTCACTTCGGGGTTGGGATCGTCCGCGCTGACAAACTTCTCTCCCGGGAAGGTCGCCGTGCTGCTTTTTATGCCGTAGATCTCGTCTGCGCGGTGATTTTAGTGTTGATTATTTTTCAAGATTTTATACAAGATTGGAAATATTTTTTTATCAGCTTATTATTTCATTGATATATCTCGATGTAAACACACTAATTGATAAATGGATATGGATGATATTTGGGACACAGATAGACCATGCTCAGCAATTATAGCCTTCTATTGATTCTGAATAAGTATTATGTGGAACTTTTATTCGGAAGATCTTACATCCAGGCAAAGCTGTAAGCAGCACCTAGTAATTAATAGTTCTGCAGTAGAATCAAATATAATTTTGTGTAGCAATATATCCACAAATGTTTTGGCAGTTATACGAAAAAATTGTTATACGAAAACAAACTTTACGAAATCAAGATAATTAGAAGTCATTAATATCCAACAGCAGAGCTCACCTATAAGCCCTTCGTATGTGAGTTGGGTGGCCATCACACTGGTGAAGTCTATAGCTCTGTCTAGAAGCAGGAGTTGGTCTATACACAATGATGGAGAAACCTTGGTTGGTGAGGCTTGTTCCTCTTTGTTCAACCGACACATAAGGTCCCACACCTGCAAGTGTGTATTGATTTAGGACTTGTAAATGGTTAATATTAATTAATTTGTTTGATAAAATAAATATACTTTCTATAAAACAATTGGTAGCCATTGAATTATACAAACAGTTAAGAGTAAAGCTTTATTTCAAAAGAGGATAATATTATTCATAAAAATTTTTCTTTGCCATCAAGAATGTGAATAATATTTGCAGTAGTACCTGTTTCGCTGCTTCCCCTTTACCAAGCACACGAGGAATGGTTCCGTACAACTGTTGTATGGTACGTAACGCTTGGGCTGAATTATATATACATGTTTTGTCACCTTCTAAGTAATTTTCTCTGTACATATAAAAACATAAATATAAAAATGCAGCATTATATTACACTGCTATAGCTAAATGTAATAATTCACATCTGATAACTAGGTATGCATGTCAACTAAATATATTATGAATTACCTGAAGTCATTTTGCAGTTCCAGCGACATGAAATCATTATCAAATGGTATTATATCACATTTGAACTCCTCTATTGTAAGGTTTCCTGCGACACCTCTGTTTTTTAGCTGTATCTTACACAACTCACTCTTTCTCGGCACCAAGAACAAGTGGAATTCAATAGGTGTTGTTTGCTTTGATCTGCAAAAAAATGTGATCAAATTTTATTGTGACAAGAAGATCCTAAAGGTTATTATTTATTTATTTTATTGCTATGAATGACTAGACAAGCTTACTGTTGAGACATGCGGTGTTAAATTTACTAAAAGTTATCTCATTATAAAAGGATGTATTATATTACCTTATGGATATAATGTAGTCAGCAACTAAATCCATCAAAGCCAGTTTAGGTCTGGCAATGAAGATAATGTGCCTGACTGATATACTAGGCAGGTTTCCAGGCCTCAGTGGAAACATGTTCTTCACATCATGGTCTTGCAAAAAGGAGTACTGAGCCACGAGACCCACGGGTCCCGACAGCCAGTCGTCCCAGATAGCTACCTAAAATGTTGAAATAAAAAAAAAAAATACCCCAATTGTGTTTTTTTATTTATTAAAGTTACAATTTGGATTTATGGACACTTAACATTTTATGGACCTTAAAATGTATCAGATGAGTCAGACATAGTAATTGCTGAATATAATTAATAAATATAAAATGTAAATAGTTTTGATCTAAGTATAATTTGTTGCGAAAACGAGTATATCTCACTAGGTAGGCTATATTAATGATTATAGACAAGCCAATTAACCACAGCACAAAGCATGGTGGACTTCCAGGGTAAAGAAAAATTACAAAAAGCGATTCCCTTAACTTACTTTAGGACCTTTGTATTGTTGAAGTAGGTTCAGTAGCTCACTTCTAGTAGTTTCTTGTACTAAGGCAACATTTAATCTACCTCCTGAGAGGTGACTACTCATTTTAGCTTCTCTCATGATAAATTTTTGTCGTTATTTTGTTTGTTTTCCTTTATAAATTATACCTGGATCGCTATCAAAATAACACAAATCACAATCAATCAATATGTCAAGTTTATGTCCAATCAAATGTCAAGTTGCCATTGACATTGACAATTTAGAGATGATGCGTTTATTATGACTATCGATTCTACAACCAACTAATAATTCGATTTTTAAATTACTTGATCACAATTATCAGATGGTTGTTATAAAATTAACAGCAAATTATAATTATAGAACTGTTGTTTGGTTGTTTGAAAGCATTTATTCATTTTCGTCACCCGATGACCCAGTTATGTTATTAAATATATTCTTTTAAAAAATATGTAGCTTAACCTATATAGTTAAAAAAATATAAAATTAACTTGAAATATTTAGGTTATGGTAAAGTTAATAATTATTGTATATTTTCCATGTAATCGTATACTTTTTGTTTGTTTAAAATGCATCTAATAGGCAAACCATTTCTTATACTACATTTACCTGAAATTTGTCATATAGGCTTTATTCTAGATTTAGAGATTAACATAATAATGTAGGCTACTTTTTATTCTATAAAAATACACAAGTAGTGGAAATATTGTCAAAAATTAAAAGCATTTTGAGACGCGAATAACACTAATTAATATTTAATTGGAATATGAACAAAAATAATATAATAATTACAAAAAGATTTCTAAACAATTATATTATTATATTCGAATGCCATTCAATTTCAATCAACAATGTCTCATCTCCAATGTTATTTTTTTTTCAACTGTTTAGTCAATGTTATTGAATCGTAGAGCCTAATAGTCCTAAATATTAATATAAATCGGTATTTTCATGTACACATGTTTATCGTTTTATCATAATAAATAAATAAATATTAACATTTGAATAGAAAACTTGTTAATATATTGTTACGATAATGAAAGCTAATAATTAAACTAGATTGTACGATTTAAGATTTCTTCTGCTATTCATTTCCACCCACTAAAATAAAGTGAAAATTGCCGCCATATTTGAAATAACAAAAGTCGCCGAGTCGGAAAATTATTTAAACTACGGGCATTGGCTGTGTATATAATTTAGAAATAGCAACGATAATTCAAATATGATTGTACTTTTTTGCCTGCCTAAATGTTGATTACTTATTGTAAGTATAATAGGTAAGATTATAAAAAATGTAAGTATTTGCTTTTACAAAAAAATAGTAAGTACTTAAGTTAATTCGGTACAAAATATTCGTATCTTGGCAGAACATATGATAGTTTTCAAGTGTAGGTAGCTATAGGTACCATACTCTTATATATTTCTTAGTACCTAACTACAGCCTCTGTTGAATGTCTTAAGTTCTCTGCATTTCTTAGTAATCCACCCGAAAAGTCAGTAACTTGATTTCAAATTGTAAGTTGTATGAAAATTATCGTTACTACGTTGTCCCTCGGAAGAATACCGCGCGAAAAACGTGGCAGACTACAAATCAATCGTATGTACCCATCAGCTGGCTAGTAATGGAGGTTGGTACGTATACGTACGCAGGATAGGTACGGCACTCAGGCTGGCGGCGGCACAGGCTTATCACTCGCCCGTAGCGGTCCACTGCGCGCGGCGCCACATCGATTTTTTCACAAAACAATCCATTTGGAACCCTCGGTTTGCACCATAAACACGTTTTGAACGACAAAATAAGTGTCCAACGCGCTCACAGCGGTACCGTGGTGAAATGTGAAATATTTCCCGGGTAAATTATGCGCCACTCCCCGCCTACACAAGAGGATAATGGCCGCCCAAAATAAAGGTACGTACAATTTGGCATGTTTATTTGCAAATTATGTTTTTCTTTTTTAATATATTTTTTTTTGCGTAAAAATTGGTGTTAAGCTTTTCTGGGGCACTGTAAATATATTCACGTTGTATTATCGTTTTGACGTTACGATAACAAGCAGCGTGGGCGAGGATCAGCCATGTGAATGATGTTTGCAACCTTGTTTTTATAACATTGCATGATAAGGGTGATTTTTTGGTTTAATTGCGAACAATAAACTGCAGTAATGTACTATTAAGTTTGGTGAGTGTTATGTTATTTTGCCTGATTTATTTGGTGATAAATTTTATGAAACAATTTTCCATTATATGTATGTTTTTTGTTTTTAAATATGTTACGTTATTAGACAAGTATTTATATTGAAATAAAACAATCATATTTTTTTTACATCGTCCATATGTACCATAATATTTTATGTTGGGCATTCAGCCGCAAAAAGCCGGCTGCGATGCTTATGCAAAGAATATAATATTTGTAGCATTAAGATATAGATGCAGTCTAGACTAGACTTAATAAAGCTCTACGATATTAATAAAACCAATACTCACCCAGGATAAAGTTTAAATGTGTAATAACGTAAAAAGGCAGTTGAAGTAAACACATTATTATTTAACTACGGTGATTCCGATGGCCTTAATATATCCGCACAGGCAAGTAGTCTTGAGATTATTCATCCTGTTTTAATATAATTAGATTTTGGAATGAAGTATTTTTGGATTAACCTAGTAATAAAACCAAGCAAATATTAATTTATAAGGCTAAATATTAATTCTTGATATTACATAGATTGCTTAATAACAGATTATTTATAATAATATAAAAGATTTTTTATTAAAAAGTAAATATTATTGGTAATAACATACGAAAGCCCTCAAACACAGGCAATACGACCAAATTCTTCGAATCAATGCATCAAAGCATTGCACTACGTTTAGTCATACACATATCATTCCAATTGAAACTCAGTCGTTAACGGATTATTTATTAAAAAGTAAATATTATTAGTAATAACATACGAAAGCCCACCAACAGAAGCAATATGACCAAATTCTAGGAATCTATGCATCAACGCATTGCAGTACGTTTAGTCATACACATATCATTCCAATAGAAACTCAGTCGTAGAAGCAAACAAAGCGATATGGTCTCTTCATCTCGATTTTGTTAGAATATTCTCGTGGAACAAATTACAATTTTCTATCGAGACCTTGACCGCACGATGTCGGTATCGACATCACGGTTTACTTAGTACGATATGAGATTCGAGAATAAAGCGACTTTCCTACGAGGGTTGTGTATTTTGCTTCAGGATTTACACACCCTTTTCTTATTGAAACAGGGCTTTATGCGTATTTTAGATCTTACCCGACCTCATTTACCATGTATTATTCCCTTGTCCAAAACTTAAATATTTCGCAGAAGTCTCCTGATACTATAATTATATTTGTTTTTCGCATGAAGGCTAAAAAGGTCGTCTGAATTTTGCGCGGCATAAAAAAATAACATGCGTTACAAAGATCTCTATGTTACTGATAGAAAAGAGTTTGATTTTAGACATCCACATTGGTGTCCACATGATTTGCAAAGGCTTTCATTTCCGTAGAATCCGTAGAATCTCTTAAGAAGGGGCGTTATAGACGAAGAATGGGTTTGCTTACAAACGGCTTTGAGGAATTGGTTCTATAGTAGGCGCCTGCCAGTTACGGGTTCCTAACTGCATAATAAATCTTTGCATACATCAATATGCAAAGATTTATGAATAATTTATTTAAGAAAATAAATTTTAGTTCTTTTGACGATTGTTAACTACCAAAATTTTCCTTATTGTCTTGTAACGGAGTTGGTTGCAAATTAAAATGATATGTATTTTAGGAGATGCTCGGAACCAACTCTGAATCTAAATAGTATATAAAATTTTACGGATTCAAATAAATCATTTCATTTCAACAGTTTTAGTGGTATTTTTATATAAAATTAACGAAAAAAAAAACACAATTTAAAAAATAAACTAAGAAAATGTGACGTTTATTTACTTTTTATGAAAAAGCCTTAAAACGCAAAGCTTTCATGCTTTCGCTTCTAGCCCTGTGTGTGTTGAAGGGCGATGATGATTACCATTAAATTACTCTCTTATTGGTTTGGTTACCTTCTTCTAATGACATTGCATATCATAATAGGCAAAGCACACTCGACGCGAGTCAGTTTTTACAAATTTCTCCATCTACATCTAACATTCTCATGCATACACACCGGATAGATACTATTTCTGATAAATATCAAATATTATTGGCTCTTTTGATCTCATTTTTGAGTATCAAAGAACTTTACTGTTTCATGTAGAGTGTTTTATTGTAATGGCACCCTTGAAATTATACGTAGCTGAAGCTGACTTTAGACAGAGATTCGCTCGAATCAACAGGTCGTCCGAACATGTTTTGTAAGATGTCATTTTATTTAAGCTACTCAAACAACAATGGTAATAATTAAATGTTAAATTTGCATTATGTTATGGGAAGCGTATCAATTGATCATAAATAGGTAATGGCCTAGAACGTTGATTGACAAAATAGTTATTTAACTACACTCAACATTCCAAGACATATATTAATTTTCCTAATTTAATATGCCTAATAACAGACTAAATCACTACAATATATAATGAAAGGAGCGATAACTTTAGTGAGTTGCTGAAAAAGTGTTGATATTTTATGAAAGTACTTTGCATACAAAACATATAAACTTTTCTTAGATTAATACTTGTCCAACTTTTATTATGACGTTCAGCCTCAGCAAAAAACCTATCCTAATCTATCAGTTCTATATACAGTTTTATGCTGTTGTCAGGTTATTGATTCTTGGGTTTAGTATGGCACATATCGTAAGTAGTACAAAACCTCTTCGCACTCGAAAATATACACTAAATATTACTTTCTACCAACCTAAATGAACAGTCAAAGCAATCAACTGAACCATTATGGAAAATACCTATAGCTTTTATAATCTGATGCTTATCTTATCACTAATCATTAGATACTAATACACTTTAACGGTCATAAAGCACACGATTTACACACTTCACACGTTGAATTATAAAGTTGGTCTGTGAAACGCATCTGTATAATGGAAGTTTCATTGTTGCATGCATGAACAGTTACAAACTTGTATACGTGTCATATTACCTCAGTTCTAATGGATTTTAATGGCAGCTTCTGTGCGCGCACAATGCACGTCTGTCATTAGTAAAGATGGAATAATCGCCGCGAGAGACTATTGTTTATTCATTTATTGAATGTGAACGCATGAGGATTGTCTAATGATTTGAATCTATTCATCTAACAGCATTTTAGGGAAGGAAACGATTTCCCCAGTTTAGCATTTCTAATTATGGGATTTATAAAATAACATTAACAAACTATAATACCTTAATACCTATTGCATTCGATTTTAAAGTGTGTAGGGTTACTAGTTTTGAGATCAATATTTTATTTAACGCCACCATTGCTTAGCATCTACGTCACTATTCTTTGAGACAAGCAATCGACAAGTAAATCCTTTGTAGATTGCAGCAAATTGCATGCAGTTCAGTTTACACTATACAGAGAGATCAAGGCGTAGTTTCCCATAGATTGGTTTAGATATATGTACATAAAGCATTACTGATTGTATCGGATGCGGCTGTCAACACCGGGTGACACCAGCGAACGGGATACTGGAATTCGCCGGCTTAGAGACTGCAGGGGCCTGGAGGAAAGTTGGGAGAGGATATGGGGAAGAGAAATGTGGGGGTAGGAAAAGGAACTTTCTTAGGATGGGCGGGGGGGATAATGCCAGGAAATGTTCGCGGGCCCTCATAGGTCTCAATGTGTGTTGACAACCAAGAGGTAGTATATTATATGCACACCGAACTGTGTGCTTAGGGCCGCGGCAAATGTCCCCCGTGTAAATAAATATAAGTAAATAAATATCTGAAGATTTATCATATGAGCTATTCTTAATCAGTGTTTAGGTAATTTTGAGTTTCATATTTAAAATATTCAAGAAATTTATATGTAATATTTATGAAAGTGCTCAGCTACTATGTAATTTAGCGTATAAAGTGAATTTTTAGTACTTCATTAGAAGCTACTCAGTAAAATAATCAGTTTTTGCGTGTTCTACTTTTTAGGATTTTTTGTGCGAAGATTTCTTGCGTTTCTAGGTAGGTAACTAGAGAGTTAATATAGAATTTAGATGCCATGGTTTTCTTTTTTATAAGTTTATTAAAAAGTAGACGTTACTTTAAGCTCCGCCCGCGTGAAAAATATTTCTCGGTATAAACGTTCTACTGAGTATTTTTTCGGGATGAAAACAGTATCCTATAATTATGTTAATTCAAGAATTTATTTATTTATTTATTTATTTAGGACAGCCAGTAGTTATTACAATGTTGCTTACACTAAATAAAAGAAAAACAATATTATAAAATATAAGTGTAACACCTTCTTAAGGCAGTCACAACATGCACTATTTGTGATAAAAAAAAAGATAATTTGCAAAATGATACACATACACTCTAATGGCAATTAAAACAAAAGACACATACAAGGACTACTAAGTATTTAAAGAGTTGAGATTCAAAACAAATGTATAAATTCTAAATCTAAAACTAAAAGTAAATATTTTCACAAACTTAACTTGGAATGAACTGTGTAAAAAAAAAAAGGAAAGGAACAGAATTTTTAAAAAAATATAAAATAAAACAAAATCAAAAATGGTTAATCTGGATCATTAGTAAGACTGGTTCCGTAACAGCCGTACAACCTCTCTTTTGAACTTATATCGAGAGTCTTAATAATCTATGTGTCAAATTTCCCATAAATCCGTCTTGCGTTTCCATAATATTTCGCCTTTATAATATAATTAGTTTCAAGTCTTTGCTCTTGGCTTCGCCTGCGTGAATATTTTTCCGAGATAATAGTCGCATTTTATATTTTCGCGGGATAAAAAGTAATCTATGTCCTTCCCAGAGTCTTAAGCTATCTTCATACCAAATTTCATAGAAATTCGTTCGGTAGTTTTGAGTTTATTGCGGCCAAACAGACAAATAGATGCGGCGGGCGATTTTGCTTTATAATATGTAAGGATGAGTTAAAAATTAAAACGTATCTAAAGTTATTTTGCTCAGGTTTAGGACACGCTCCAAAAGTAACTTCGTGAATAGTAGAGCTTTAAGCTGTTGAGCGAGTTCTTTGTTTTTGTGTTAAAAGCTTTTGCTTGTTCCTGTCTCCGTATGAAGAAATTGACAATTCCGTAGTTGCTAAAATGTGCCGGTTTGGGCTCTGTCACAAAATTTTATAATAGGCCTTCCTGCACATTATACAGCTTATTTTTATGTTTCATTTTTCATTATAGTTAGCGGTTTTTCAACATTTGCAGCAATATCTTTTTATATGTAACTTCATTTAAACATATTTAATTCAATTAAATAAATACTAAGTTATAATCCGTAACTACACCGTTTAAATTATTATTTATTTATTTATACACTTTATATACAAAGAAGTATATAGACGAATGTAATTCCAAAGGCATTTTCCACCAGTCGACTTAGGTGGTGCAGGGATAAATTACCGGTGCGCTGTAACGATGTGTCCAAACATAGAGCGGCAAGTGCGCGAAGAGTTTTCAGAACACAATTCTGCCGCATTTTATTCAAGATTATACTGAGAAATGTTTCTAAATTCTTTTATAATTTATATATTGTACCAATATATAAATTTGCATGCTGTGGTCTCCTATATTTGAAGAGGCACGTCACATTGGTAAATGTAAAAATGCTACGACATTGTTTTTATTATATGCCGTGTATCCTTCGTTGGAGGTCCTTAAATAAATAAATAAGTAGGTGTATGTATATAAGCACTCGAATTCCAGGTAAATAGAGTAAACATAATCATGTTGGCAATTTCCACTCCTTTTTTAAAAGTGTTTACAGCTTGTTTAAGTGCTATCGTAGTACTGGACTTCACCCTTGAGATTGCATTTCTAAGCATTTGTCTTGTTTTCATATTTTACGCTGCACTGTCATGTCGTCGGATAACAAGCTTAACTACATTGTCCCGGCTTTGTTGTATATTTAAGTTTATTTTATACAGGGTGCGCTGTTTGCTATTAATTTGCGTGGGTTTTTAACCCCCAAGGGAAAAGAGGGGTGGTAATAATTTTGGAATGGACCGATTTTAAAGCAGATTTATTTGTTTAAAAGCTGATATATAATTGTAAAATATAGGTAGATATTGTAACTGACTTTTTGGACGACTATTACCTCAGCGTTCCTCCCTGGCCATAAAGATATGCAGTCTTCGAAACGTCGGGAGAAAATTATAATATAAAAACCCACGATAAAATTCGAAATATCGTGTTGTTTTAATGTCGAAACGTTCATGTAAACATAAAAAAATCATTATTGAAAGCGAATGTTTACCTTCTACAAGAAAATTAATTGTGTGAATATGCTACATTGATTTTAAACACGATAATAAAACTGGGAAACCTTTTTTATATCTATCAATATCATTGAATATTTCTGCGGTGTCTTACGACGAAGTTACAATCCCCAAATTTGTAAATTCACTATCTTATTGTTATTGCTTTATTCTATGTCTTTTCCAGGGTTTCAAACTATTTCCGTGTCGAATTCCATAAAAATCGGTCCAGTGGTTCAGTCGTGAAAGCGTAACAAACAAAGAGACAGAATTATTTTCGCATTACGAATATAAGTATGGATGGTTTTAAGCAATGAATATGGCGATATTATTATAATTTCTACATGAAGGTTGAGATGGGGAACTAGAAATGTCTAGCAATTTATATACTGTAATAGTTCCTACGTAGTTATAGGCATCACGTGGATACCTAATGCGATTCGTGTATTATAACAACCCAAACACAGCCAACCTTGTAGCTTTCCGCTAATAGGGTTTCGTGTTGACGTCGTTAATCGTAAAAACATAGATATGACATGATTGATAGTTCAGGACATATTTAACGACATTTGGAGCACTCTCGGCGAATTTTGCGCAAAAAATGAGCAGTCGTCAAGATATTGGACAAAAGTGATTAATCATGATTTTTTACAGTCGAGTTGCGTAAATAAGCTTTAAGATTTTTCGGTACTTACGTACTTGTTTTGCTGTTGTAACGTATTTTTAGCATGGAGTTTACAACAAGAAATAGGGCTAAACGTGTTATTATAGATAACGACTCCACCACAATATCTATTTCCAATAGCAAAAATATATTTGAGACGATTTGGACAATTGCCAATATACATGATTGAAATTGCAGTGCCTTGGAAAGTAATATTCTGATTTTTGCAGAGTCTTACTAATCATTTTTTTAAATATTTATCGTCACTGAACCATGTTTTCATTTGCTTCGTCTAACGTTCAACCATTTAACGTCACTTAACATAGCGTGACCAAAAGGATAATATTTATTTTTATTTTATTTATTTTAACTTTTTTTGCACACAAGTAAAACAATGAAAAAACTATAAGTATAAATAGCGGTCATATCGCTATAGGCAATATCTTTCAGGCAACCATGAGATGGATATAAGAAAAGGAGTAAGAGAGAGCAGTCTACTAAATGGCGTAATAATTTCAGATTATTAAAAAAAATCGTGATTTCATCATACATACCGAAGTGTCCCAAACACTTTGAGACAAAAACCATAAATTCATAATAATAATAATCATCATAATTATTACACAATACAGGCATAAAAACGTCATTTAGTAAATCAGTTAAAGTTTTACTTTTTATAATGAGATGTTGTTTCAACTCTTTGAAGAGACATAAACCGCATTTGTATTGTAATGAAGTTAAGGAAAAAGAAAACAATAATTAAGTTCTATACAAAGAATAAAGTTGAGGTTCTATTTCAATTGATTAAAAAAGTGAAAAGTAAGAACAAGTCATTCGTCAGAATTTTAAGTTCCAAGTAATGGTTCATAGTAATATTAATTAGATTAGTAAGTAAGTTGTTATCCGAATATTTGCATGTTAATCTTTTATACTATAATAATCTATATTCATATCTACATAATATGATGAAAAGTGTAGGATCAGAACAATTAGACGGTATTGTTCCTCTTAAAAAGTTCTAAAAAATATATTTTTAACGAAATCCCCCGCCTCATCTGTCTGCCTGTCTGAACGCGATAAACTCAAAAACTACCCAACGCATTTCTATGAAATTTGGTATGGAGATAATTTGAGACCCTGGGGAGGACATTGGGAACTGTCTATCGCGGGAAAATCATTCACGCGGGCGCACCCGCGAACATAAGCTAGTATTAGAATTCTTTCAGTGCAGTTTGTATATATTTTTATAAGTCGCCAAAGTATCAAAAAATCCTGACACAAATAAAATTTTCTGTTCTCGATTAGCATGAAACTAAGTTAGCTCGATAATTTACGGCATTATTCAATGTCAAACAGTGGCAAAAGAACAGCAGTAATGAAAGCCCGCCCCACAGGGTATCGTTCAGAAATGACAGTATTTCAGCGTTTATTTTTACAAATGTTATTTTCCGTAGGAACCTAAATTAAATTTCTGTCATACATTATTCATGAGAAATTGTATTGTAACGAACTGATTACCAGCAGAGACTTAGTGGAACAGAGACACTTGTTTTTAAGAAGAAGATTTTGATTGATAAATTTAATATTTTAAAATGCACTTAGTTTATCGGCGTGGACTTGTTTCATTTTCTTTTACATGCGGGCACGTGTGTACGGTCTATATCTATATCTATACTATTATATAAAGCTAAAGAGTTTGTTTGTTTGTTTGAACGCGCTAATCTCAGGAACTACCGGTCCAAACTGAAAAATTCTTTTTGCGTTGGATAGCCCTTTGTTCGTGGAGTGCTATAGGCTATATATCATCACGCTATACCGAATAGGAGCGGAGCAGTAATGGCTAATCTCAGGAATTACCGGTCCAAACTGAAAAATTCTTTTTGCGTTGGATAGCCCTTTGTTCGTGGAGTACTATAGGCTATATATCATCACGCTATGGCCAATAGGAGCGGAGCAGTAATGGCTAATTTCAGGAACTACCGGTTTGAACTGAAAAAATATTTTTGTGTTGGATAGCCCTTTGATCCCGGAGTGCTATAGGCTATATATCATCACGCTATAACCAATAGGAGCGGAGCAGTAATAAAACATGTTGCAAAAACGGGGAAAAATTATTAGTTTTGAGAGCTTCCGTTGCGTGCGCTGCGTAAACGGTTAAAGTTATGCAACAATGATGTATGACGGGATTGTTCCTCTTAAAAAGTTCTAAAAAATGTATTATAAAACAAAGTCCCCCGCTGCATCTGTCTGCCTGAACGTGTTAAACTCAAAAACTACCCAACGTATTAAGATGAAATTTGGTATGGAGACAGTTTGAGACCCTGGGAAGAACATAGGCTCCCGGGAAACTACTACTTCTATAACGGAAAACTTTAGCCTGAAAAACTTTATAACGCGGGCGGAGCCGCGGGCAAAAGCTAGTATATATATATATGTAGAGTAAAATCATCGCACCACTTGAGAATGTTATTGAGGTATAAACCTTGGTAAAATATTGTGCCCCGTCCGTTATGGTAGCGGTTTGATTGAACTGTTCCCTTATATAAACCACGTTCATTATTTACCCGACTCTGTATAAGACAAAGGATTTTTGTAATTTCGAAAGAGGTGATACTAAGATATTACAATTTTAAATGCTTATTCTCGCGAAATGGATCAGATACTTATTGTCATTGTATCTGCTATTGAGAGAATTGTATTGCTATATGCTATTAACAAAATAGAAGTATTTGTAACGTTCTTAACGTTACAAATACTTCTATTTTTTTTGCAAAATAAAAGGTCGACTGTGCAATTTCCGGGAAAGAAAAGTAGTCTTATTTAAGCGGTTGAATATCTAAATCTATTACTAAAATATAAACCTGAAGAATTTTGTTTTTTGAACGCGCTAATAAAACACTCTTAAACCGATATCAATTTATTTTTCATTAATATGAAGCATTACTCTTGAGTACTATAGGCTACTGTTTGTCCCGTGTAAATATAAAGCAGGACTTTTATCCCGGAAAATCTTTTTCACGGGCGTAGCCGCGAGCAATTACTTATAAAATTCTTTTTTGAAAGTAATTATGATAATTTAATGATGATACTGAATTTCAATATTATTAACTCTGTTATTTAACTCACACAGAACGAATCTTGTAGTAGCGATCAATCTGATTAGATCTCTGGTTCAATTTATTAATACCCTTTACCTTCAATTTGTTTGAAAGATAGACGGTCTCTGCTCGCTTTTGGTTCAGACGTCCGGCCATCGTTCCTTTGGGATTGCGGTGCTCCGTAATTTTCTTTTCTCGTATATCGAAATTAAATATCGATTACCTATATCAAGGAATGGTACACAGCCATATATTTGGTAATAATTTGTTTATTTGTCAAAATAATGAATGCTGCAAACATTTTCTTTGAATTTATATTATCTTTTACATATACTGTAGAATCATTTGTTTTGTCGCAGTCGATAACGAGTCATCAGAGGAGATGCCGGCGGACACGGCGAATGATCCGAGCGCCGAACAAAAGGAGCGGCTTATTGCCGCTGTGAAAAAAGAAGTCAAGCAGTTAATGGAAGAGGTAAATATTATATTTTTATAATATCGTTCTGATTACTATCATGTAATTTCAGAGGCTACTGCGGATATACTTCAATTGTTACTATCACCATAATGACCTAGTCCAAATTCAAAATATTTCATCACAGTAGCAGCATGACCCGCGTGTTTTAAGCTTTGTTACAAATATATCAGTTTACATTCTCATACCATAGAAATACTCTTCGTAATATTTTTTGTCTAGGCGGTTACTAGAAAGTTCGTTCACGAAGAAAGCGGTGGTGTGACTGCCTTGTGCGGCGCTGTTGAAGCATGCCTCGGGCAAGGGCTGCGACGGCGCGCGCTTGGATTGTTTAAAACTAGCTCCACGACTGCGTTGTTGCACAAGATTGCGAAGGTAAGTGCTTAAGTGCGGTATTGTGTCTGGATTGTTTTGCCTGTCAGTGGTATGATAGGAACCACTAGATACCAATGTACTTTGCGGCATTGTTGCACAAGATTTCTAAAGTAAATGTTTAAGTGCGGTACTGTAATAGATTGTTTGTATATTGAGGAGGGACGGTTGAAACCAATATACTGGTTGTTTTCTTTCCATACATATAACTTTCTGGCATAACAGTCCACACTTAGATAATGTTTTGTGTCTTTGGTGTCAGAAATTATAAAAAAATTTAAGCCACATTAGAGTCTAAATAAGTGTATATTATTATTTAGATCACATGAAATTGTGCTTGGACGGGATTCGTAAGTACTTGTAGTTAGATATAATTACCGGGTCTAATTGTGAATCTAAACCATTCAGGGACCTACTCGAAAAAACATAAAAATTTTCATTAAAATCAGTTCAACGGTTTAGGAGGAGTATAGTTATATACACGCGTACAGAAGAATTATATAATACTAGCTTTTGCCCGCGGCTCCGCCCGCATTATAAAGTTTTTCAGGCTAAAGTTTTCCGTTATAAAAGTAGTAGTTTCCCGGGAGCCTATGTTCTTCCCAGGGTCTCAAACTGTCTCCATACCAAATTTCATCTTAATACGTTGGGTAGTTTTTGTGTTTAACACGTTCAGACAGACAGATGCATCGGGGGACTTTGTATTATAATATATTTTTTAGAACTTTTAAGAGGAACAATCCCGTCATATATCATTGTTGCATTACTTTAACCGTTTACGCAGCGCAGGCAACGGAAGCTCACAAAACTTATAATTTTCCCCGTTTTTGCAACATGTTTCATTACTGCTCCGCTCCTATTAGTCATAGCGTGATGATATATAGCCTATAGCACTCCACGAACATAGGGCTATCCAACGCAAAAAGATTTTTTCACTTTGGACCAGTAGTTCCTGAGATTAGCCATTACTGCTCCGCTCCTATTGGGTATAGCGTGATGGTATATAGCCTATAGCACTCCACGAACAAAGGGCTATCCAACGCAAAAATATTTTTTCGGTTTGGACCGGTAGTTCCTGAGATTAGCGCGTTCAAACAAACAAACAAACAAACAAACAAACTCTTCAGCTTTATATAATAGTACAGATAAGTAATCTTTTTTATTTATAAAAAAAAAACAAACAGCTGTCTTCTAAATTCACATTCATCAAACGCACGAACTGTGAAAGCCCGAAGTTTAAACAGTTGTTAAGATTTCAGAAATTTTCCACTTTTCTTAACTTTTCTTTCCGTAAAAAACTTCTATAAAGTAAGTAATGAAAAAGATGAATGAAATCGTTTTCGTTTCTCAGGTTATGGCGTAATCAAGGGAAATATTTATATTTGTATATAATATATACATTGGGCAATAAGTTATACTTATTTTATTGCACTAGTATCAATGATATTATGTTTTCAAATAAAGCATCGTCTAAATAAATATTAAAATTAGAATCCAGAACATTATCCTATCTCCTAGGAAAAGTGTTCTATTTGTGACCATTTTCGTTGCTAGTTTATACATACCGAGATACCGTTGTACCGTTGCACCGCAGCATAATATTGTATTGTCCTTCAGGGAGAAAACTAGATGCAGATTAAATTAAGAATTCCATTGTTTCCTCTGGATATAGCTCGAACAAGCATATTGTTATTTGATTCTAGTATACGACATGTTCTATAACTTTAGGTCATCTGTACCTACATATGGCCTCATGGTTTCTAGTTCACCCCATTATTATTTGGTATAAGTAGTTAAAAAATGTCGTAATTTTTTTATGAAAAAAATAAAAATATAACTATAGATATATATTGAAATAAAAACTAAAAACTATTTAAATGGATTTTATCGCGGTTTTTTATATTATTATTTTCTCCCGACGTTTCGAAGACTTTGCAGCCTTCATGGTCACGGGGGGGACTCCACACCATGAAGGCTGCAAAGTCTTCGAAACGTCGGGAGAAAATAATAATATAAAAAACCGCGATAAAATCCGTTTAAATAGTTTTTAGTTTTTATTTCAATGTCTAACATTCGCGTAAACATAAGAAATCATTATATAGATATATATATATACGGAATCAATGTTTAAAATTGTAATAGTCAATAATTCAAATTTAAGCGATTTAGCTTTGTATTATTCTCACCTTTACTATTTGATTGAAGTTTCTACTCATTTCCAATACTTGATTGAAAATACGACAGTTATGGTTTACACATGATTCGAGTTATTTAGTGTATCGCCATTAATACACGCTAGTACATACAACGTAAACAATCATGTTTTTCCGTACATTGGTTGGAGGTTATAGTTTAAATGATTGGGCGTTTACGTGGTTGGTATAGCTAATAAAAGCAGACGTGTATTATAGTTATTTTAATTTATAACTAGTCGTTTCTATAATAACTTCAATTAAATTGAATAAATATTTTAACACTTACATTGTTTTTTTTTGTTTGGCTGGATATTCGAGGCGGAGTCAATAGTCATCCTAATTTCGGGGTCCCTTACCGGAAAATTGATTTTGTTGCCGCTGTGTATTTTATTTAACTAATACCCTCGGGGCTCGTGGTACGATAAATTAATATTATTTTAGTGTAAATTGCCATTTGCTACATTGTATGTTCAAATGAATTGAAAAACGTTACACAATCGTAACGTGATTCTTATAAAAATTATGTGACCTGTACAGATGTTCGGTGGAAGTAATTATAGCTTTCTTATTATTATTTTTGGTTAAAATACTGGCTGCTACGTCAGAATTTACTTGCCGTATATGTATTTCAAGTATCAATAAGAAATAATTAGGTACGCGTAACTCGTTATGTTATTTCTTCGTGAATTCTCCTATGTTATCAAAAGCGTTGCGACGCAACATACCTACAGTCAAAAGGCGGTCGCGGTAGTAAAATGGTTTAATGGTGTTTCCAAGGTGTATGTACTTACGGCGAAACCCTATAATAACAACAAGCTTTTATCTCCTCTTGTCTAGATTGAGTTTTATACAACACTTAAATCTTTGTGTGCCCGCCTTTTTTTATGGTTGATGAAGACCGACGGTTTTCAAATACCGTTACATTATTATTATTTATTATTTTCCCTGATATTATTTTCCTTACTTTATATTCATTAAATTCTTTAATACATTATGCTTTCTATTTCTCGAAAAAATATCAACACATTTTATTAGATAAAATACGTAATGATATTTTTTTCCTGTCATACGAAATAAATGTTCAAACAGTTATAACATGGAACTTGTTGCTTGGTGTTGGTTTTTCAAGGTATAATCCAAGCCAATCTGTCCCATTTGTGCTCTAAACAGAATTAGTTTCATCTGGCTTTTCCACATAAATATACATGATTCTAGTTTGTTAGTTTAGAGTCAGCACTCTCGGGCTGTTAATAGAGTTCCTAACCCCTCTTACTGTCTGCTGGCATTTGATAATAGCTGAGAACCGGATCAAGTACGAGCTTTTGGAAACGCCACGCGTCCGTTATATTGCATACTCAGCTGTTGCTTGCAAGTTAAAGTTTACCTGTATATTTTGTTCTGGCATGTGATGTATATTATTCGTCTAGTTAACTTTTGCTATATTTGAAATAATAGTACGAATTAAACATGAAAAAATTTTCTTCCTATGGTGACATAAATGACTTGCATCTTTCGCATTAACCTACCGCCATAACAGTTTCCAAACAGAGTCTACTCACAATATGTCTTTTTAATTCAAAGTCACAAAATAAATGACTGAATTCTGAAGTAACAGAGATAAAAAATACACATCGAATTGAGAACTTTGCTTTTTGAACTCGGTTAAAAATATTGTTGGACATAATAAGTGAGCCAAAAACCAGCAATTATTAACTCAAGTGCTCTGTCACTAGACAAATGATGCGAAGTAAATGATGAACATTAAAACATTGTAACAAACCGTAACGAGGGTTAAACAGCTAAGTGTCTGTATCTGGGCGCTGAATATTCAACGCACACATAGTGCGGTGTACACCACTCGTGGTTATCGATTTGGTGTAAAAACTAGCGCGTGTGTGATCGTACGTTGTGTGTAGTATCGTGTATCGTGTTGCCAGATGTCACTGTATTATTAAGCGTTTGCAATGAGATATATTTTTATGAATAAGTAATAGGAACACTGGTTCATTAACGACTATATTGTGTAAGTGTATTTCATATGGCTTAGAATGTTTAAACAGGATAAAACAGCCAAGAGCATATAATATTATGAGTCCTAACTTTCTATTTGATTTTGATTCTTAATTTGATTGGATTTACAAATAATATCATGTCGCTTTCGTACTTTTGTGAAACTTGAAGACGAAGGAATTGATAAAAGTAAAGGCGAAGTATATAAGTTTTATTCGGAGATAATTGTTTCATAGTCCACTTATCCGAACAGAACACATGTGTGACTTAATATATTTATGGGTCTAAGTATATGACATGACGCGGCTATATACTAAGTAATTCATAATAGATTGACATATTTACCGTTCCAAACTTCTCACAAGCATGTGCCGATGACGAGGAAACACCGGCGCAAAATTAAATTGTCTCGCGTAAATCGCTATACCTGGCAACACCGTAGGTATAAATTGAAACAATTTTCTCGTTAAACGCTTTGTAACAAGTAACACCGTACGTAATTACTTATTCATGTAACGTTAACTTCGGAGTCGAGACGGTCTTGTTCATAATACATTTTGCGTATGTCTTATCTGAAATATTTACTTTAGTTGTGTAACTTATATGTATAAGTTCTTGAATTTTGTATTAATACTCATAATACGGCTATTCATGAATTTTGTTTACGTTACACCCTTAATCAGAAAGCGTCTTGATGCGAAACTTTGGTAATAAATAAGTTTTTAGTGCCCATATTACTGTGGATACACTATATAAATACATAACGATAATATCATTGCTCAGTCAATAAGCGACCACTGAACTAGTTGAGTTCATGTTTAGAGCGCCAACGTCAATTGTTTTAGGCGTTCATTTGTTGTGGATTGTGGAGGCGCACTTTGACCAATTTTGTCTGCAGCATGAATGGGCTGAGTCGAGCGATGTAGCACCATTGTTTCGAAAACCGACGCAAAGTGACAGATTTGCCGTTGTATTTCACGGTCTGTGTTATTGCTCGTATAACAATTTTCCGCCACAAAAACATATATTACTAATTCACACCGTCGTTATTCCTAAAAATTTGGTTTCGATACGCTAGTTCTCTATTTGTTTTCAGGTAATCATACAAATAATCAACCTACAAATAAATTAATTTGATGGAATATTCTCGAGGAGTTCAATGAAGTGATCGTGCCTTAATTATAATTTTAAATTTGATTCTACGGCAATTGACCCATTACACACTTGACTTTACATCGTAACAACTTCTAATATAATCTAAGGTTTCATTAAAACGAAAAATGTAACAGAGGAATCATCCACAAATCTTGATATTAATACATTCTGTTACCAAGGATTAAAAAATTAAATCATTTAAATAATTGAGTAATATGTAATAAAAAATAATAATACCGTATTAGTGGTTTTAAGTTTATCAGGTATATCTTGGGTGTTTAATGTTCATCATACTTGTTCTAATAAGTACTATTGTTGGAGATTGTAACCTTCGTCGTGACTTATTATTTTTTATATGTTCTATTTTTAGAACTAATTGTATTTTGTTTGCCATAGTTACTTCTCTTTAGTCCGAAATAAACACTCGTGTCAATAACATCTTTTACTAACTTTATTTAATTACTAAGAACATATACCATATTTACAACACGTTATCAGCACGAACGCTTAGTTCTTAGTTTTTCACGTTATTTAGTAAAATAAAGTTGTATATATTTTTTGTGTGACTAGGAAATAGTAATAGTCTGAAAATGTCACATAAGTCTGGAGATGTTTCGAGTATGAAAAATTCCCCTGCGTCGATCACATCTTTTCCATTTCCTTGTTTGAGGATAAAAGATGGATATCCGACTTGGAAGTTCAAGATGCGAAATTACCTTATCCATGAGGATTTATGGGAAACAATTAGTGGATACCGAGATGGAGACACAACCCCTGCCTCTACAAAGGTACGCAAAGACGCAAAGGCATTAGCAAAGATATGCTTATCAGTAGAAGGTGCAGCGATAACCCATATAAGATGTGCGAAAACTGCATCTGAGGCATGGACTTGTTTGCAAAAAGCCTTTGAAGATAAGGGAATAGGACGAAGATTATTTTTGGAGCGTAGACTGTACAGGTTGAGTCTATCAGAGTTCAAAAATATTGAACTATATATTAACGCAGTTATGTCAACCGCACAGGATCTTGCGGATATTGATGTAGTCATAGAGGACAAGTCTATTGCTGCAATACTTTTGGGAGGTCTAACTCCAAGGTATGAACCTCTCATTATGGCTTTAGAAAATTGCAATGTAGACGTGACTACAGAGTTGGTGAAAACAAAACTGCTTAATGAAATGTCCAAAGATGTGGTTACATCATTAGACTCTGTCTTTCATGCGAAGAAGAAGCCTAAGTCAATGAAGAAGAATATAGTTTGTTATGAGTGCAAGACACCTGGACATAAGAGACCAGACTGTCCACAGAGAAACAAGAAGGAGAAAAGGCAATGCGGTAAATACCAATGATACGATATTTACAAGTCTTAATACTTCTGGAAACCCAAGAAAGGACATAATTTATGTAGATTCAGGTTGTACTAGACACATGACTTCTAGACGGGACTGGTTTCAGAATATCTCGATACAGAATCAAGGTACTGTTACTGTCGCAAATGGAGAACAGATTAAGTGCTGCGGAATTGGAAATATTACCGTATCTAATAATATTGTTAAGTTAGAATATATAAAAAGTAACGATATGCCTGCTGATGTACTAACGAAGGCCCTCGGACCTCTAGCACACAAACGATGTGTAGTTAACTTAGGTTTAGAAACTTAATTATTTTATTTGTTTTGTTTTCTGTCACAACTGCGATTAAGGGCGGCTGTTGGAGATTGTAACCTTCGTCGTGACTTATTATTTTTTATATGTTCTATTTTTAGAACTAATTGTATTTTGTTTGCCATAGTTACTTCTCTTTAGTCCGAAATAAACACTCGTGTCAATAACATCTTTTTACTAACTTTATTTAATTACTAAGAACATATACCATATTTACAACAACTATATCAAGTAATATTTTCAAACTATAGTATTACATTATAATTATCAAATACTTTTGATAAATATTAAAGTAATAAGAAGCTATGAAAGAAGTCGAAACCTTGTGATAAAAAGCTCGTTTCCTTTTAACATCTTGTAAGATGAAAAAGATGAATAGCAACATAAATTAATATTAAATATCTTCCATTTGATGTTTATGTGCCAATAAAATAATCTGAAACCAATTTAATCATGACCAAAGCTTTTAATATTTCAATTTCACTTAATGGATAGCGCATTTATTTAAGTATCTCATACGCTATTACAAAGTGCACCTATAAATTTATATGTGCAGTAAATAACTTTGTTGGCTCTGGAACTTTGTGATGGTCCGGAAACAGTACAGGAGGTTCTTAATATCCCTTTAATTTACGGTTAGTAGATGCGAGTCGTATTATGCACCCGAATTTAACGTGAGCTTGAGAACTTCACGAATTTAGTTGCGTATGTCCGGGTTTGCGATAAACCATAATATAATTATTTAAGCAAGTGAAGCAATTGTGGCGAGAAATTATTTTCGTATGATTGATATTGTATTATTGAAGTTTATTACATGCACGAGTTAACTGATGTTGCCTAACGCCTTGAAGTAATAATATACTAGCGACCCGCCCCGGCTTCGCACGGGTGCAATGCTGATTCTAAATAAACTACAGAAAAACTGTGAACGTTGTATATAAAAACATAGCGGCCCGCTCTGGCTTCGCACGGGTATAACATAACAAAATAACAGTATTTCTCCACTATTTAATGGATGTTATTATACATATAAACCTTCCTCTTGAATCACTCTATCTATTTAAAAAACCGCATCAAAATCCGTTGCGTAGTTTTAAAGATTTAAGCATACAAAGGGACATAGGGACGGAGAAAGCGACTTTGTTTTATACTATGTAGTGATGGCACATGGCAATCGTCTTTGTCTTTCAATAAAAAAAAATAATATATAATTTTCAGTCTACGTGCTTTATCATCCGCATTAACAGTGAAAATTGTATGTGATACGGTGAATAATTCATGAGATATTGCATTGGATAATGCTATACAGGCGGATGAAAGGGGTAAATTGAGTGTTTATGCTAGCTTGAGATCCACTGAAGCGCCATTAATGGAAGTATGGATTGCTGGTGTACAATGCTACGGTGCATTGGGTGGGTACTTATACAAGTGAGCAGTGTTTGGCATGAGTGGATTCGATAATAAGGAATTATCATTATGTATCTTTTAACTATCGCATTTGATTATCTACCACAAGCATTTAGTGGAAGCAATTTTCAATATTTACTACACAATTCATTAATTCTTACAGCTAATTAGTCTTAAATAAAAATAATGTTACTAAAATCATTAATATTATATTATTTTGTCTCCTAATCTTGTCTTTTTTCTCGATCCGGGGCATTTACGGATTGAGTAAATAATTATTTAGCAAAAAATCTTGTTTATTTTCCTAGAAATCTCCTATTGATTAATGTTGATATTTAGTAACGTGCTACCAAATCTCTACTATATATTAGGTGTCTGTTTTCGTTTATAAATACAAGACTGAGAACCTATATTATAAAATTTTATTTCTTTATGAATTGAACAGCGCCTTGGTGCTATCATTATTTATGGGAAAACGTGGGTTAAATTGCTTATAATTTTATTAATTTATAATTTCATTGTATTGCGCGAATAAAATTCGAGCGGTATGGTATTTATAGAAATTTCATTTTATTATAACGCAAATAAATGAAATATGTCTTGTTCAAAACCAATATTTGATTTCCATAGAAGTTATTCCCTTACGGGATTTTAAATATCTTAAAAGGTCAATGCTATAGACCTATTTCCAGCTTTAATTTATCGACTCTCTGTGAGCTTTGTCTGGTAATTAGGTCTATGTAGAAGGATTCGCTTAGAATAACGCAGATTATATTGATATAGGTCAGTAGGTAGGAATATTTTCCTCTTAGTATAATTGTATTATTGGTGAATAGAAATGCTATATAACTATTTATTTCTATGTATTTCATTTAATTTTTTATTATATCTTTTCCATTACTTCATTTTTGTAAACAGTTTCCTTTACTCGAACACCGTTACTAATAATGTTTTCGCTAAAAATTTTGTCTCCCTCCTTATATCAAATAATTTAAGAGATTCAAAGCTCAGATTAGGTCAATTACTTCTTGAAATGGTTCTCGGTAAGGCCTATTAAACGTTGTACAAATTATTTTAATTTGATTTCATATTCTTTACATCATATTACGTGTTAACATATCGCTCAAAGGTTGTTCAAAAGTTGTAAAAACTCCGACATAATGTTCCAGTATTCATGTAACACCTCCTCACGTTACACAAAGCAATTTTAAATGAAAATTCCGGCTGTAATCTCGTGTGGCAACAACCCAAGATCAACTTTGATATACAAAAAGTTTCATAACACTTTTGTTCATAGTAAGAGGATTGTTAGCATTTAATTATTTTAACTAAGACATTATTAACAGAAAATACGTTAATTTAAAACAATGATATTCATACATGTACGAGAGCGCGTATGGAAAGCTTATTAAATAGAATGATTTTACTTATGGTTCTGAACGAGCTTTTAGAACGACGAATGAGTTTATAACATATTTTACATTTACTGGCTTTACTGAATTTATATTTAATATTTATGTTATGTAGTTTTTAACGCGTTTTGGGACGGTTGACAATATTATTGAATATTATAAAGGATTCGTATATGCTACTGAAAATAAAAACAGGTATATTTTAAAATTTAAATTTTTAAAGTCCTTCTAGATATCTTTTTAAAACATAATAAAATTTGATCCATCTGTTAATCTCAACGATGCAATGTGTTGTAGACTAATGACAGTAAGAATTTTTATCATTGTGTGCCATACAATGCATAGCATAAACCGATGGCTGTAAAGTGTAGACATGGAATTTTTCCCACCAGTCCCTTACGTAAATGACCTATAAAAAATAACGGAAATTCATCATGTAAGTAAAGGTTTTAAACCCTATCGGGCACATCGCTATCTCTGTATGGCTCTATCAAAAATTTCTACTTTCGGCATAGTCACTACTAATACGTTTTTGCAGGAAAACAGAATCATACGTGATGCGAAAATAACAACAATCATACGAATATCTGGTGGAGTTAGAAGAAGCTTACTCGGAAGCATTGTATTTTTTCTCAAGTAAGAAAAGAGATTAAATTGTAACAATGTATAAAATGTAACGAGATTCTGTATCTGCGTTGTTAGACAGAAATGGCTCCTCGGAATTATATAAATTGATTAGTCTGCTTCAGTGTTAAGAGTAATAGGGACGCTCGTTGCTATAAAATTTTATTAATGAACGAACCGAGAATAAATGGTTTAATGTTAGAGCCTTTCTGGTGTATAATTTGATTAATTGTTTAATATAATGACAAATGATTTCATTAATTTAAACAGCCGGAGTATTTCTTAAACTCAAATCGGCTATTTTAAATCGATCTAAATGGAAGTTCGCTGTTCACAAGACCACTTTTTAGGTTAGTGTTTCCCGAAATAGTTTGCCTAATGGAAGTACCATTTTGTATTCTGTTGTCGTAGGCTTGCACGTTCCTTTCAGTGAGTAAATGGGTTTGCTGCGGTATATTGTGAGAATTAATCGTGGTGAATCGATGACTCTAATAGTGGCTGTTATCGATCGTGTTAAAGTTTGAGCCTATTATATATTATATACTACATTTGTTATGTATATGCTATTGCGTTTTCATTAGGCGTTATAATATATAAGCAACATAATGTTGTTATGTATATGTTAACCATTTCTAGAATATAGCTAATATTCTGGGTATGGTAAAATATTGTAGATTGATTTAATTCTGATCAGGCAAATAGTGAAAAAACTAATCCTTTACACATATTATATGGATCTTAGGTATGTTTCTTTATTTATTTGTAGAATGCAGTTAGTAATATATTACCTATATTGGATTTTTCTTAATATAACCGCTGTTGTTAAATCTTCGTTATTGGTCCTGTAAGATATATTGGCCTTAAGCTCGATTAATTCGACTCACGCAAGTACTTACTTTCCAACTAGAGAAGGTTTTTCCATTTGCTTTAACACTGTGAAATATTTACTGTTATTTCAGGCAGTATCCCCAGGCGCAATCTCGCTTTAACGTACTGAGTGCTCTGACTGTTGCCTTCGCTTTTCGTTCTGAGTAAAATACCTTAAGCGCTTTCTCTACTGGCACTTAAACTTAACAACAGCAGAGTTTAACAAATAAAGACGGCATTTGCTATATTGAAATAATTGCAAAGCAAATATTACCACCTACTTAACGGTTAACACAACAGTCAATGGCAAAAACGATTTTTATTTTGATTCTAAAAATCTTTATCTATTATTTTAAGACTTCATTGAATCAGCTTCAATATAATAAGTTACAAGTATCTTTATGTAAATAGTTTATGCGTAACCTATCTGTCGGCCTTTGAAACACTTGACACTCTTATAAACTGCCAGTCTCAAAGGAAAAGCTGCGACGCTAATCGCGGCTAATTTCAGTCGTCATTAAAAATTTTACGACTATATAAGTACTAAGTACCTATTCCTATCTAAGACCACATTCGTTACACATTTTCCGGGCATAGGTCCATATAAAGGTATAGAAAAAAAATCTTTGAGTGATGAGACGAGCATGCCTTTCGCTTGATGGTATACGACCGCTCATTAACAGTAGAAACACCATCTGACACCTTGAATTACAAAGTATTGTTTGGTATTCCGACGCGCTCACCATCTTGAGACATGAGATGTTAAGTCTTATGTCCAGTAATTACACTGGCTACAATGTCCTTCAAACCGGAACACAACAATGATTACACACTGGTGTATATTCATACACTATTTAATCTAGTTCGTATTTACAGCACTGTCCCGAAGCAGCGTTGGTATCTGCGCGGGTATTGGCAGCAGAAGGCGCACCAGCTACACGGTCAGCTTCAGGAGTAGAGAGAAGACCCTCGATGCCTCGACCGCCTCTTTGCAAGAGAGGCTCTGGGTCGTTGCTCTCGCAAGCACCTCCACAATCTAGGTGAGTTGTTTTGTATAGTGAGGTTTGGTAAACGGCGGTTTACCTAGCTATTTCGTTTACAAAATTTCTGGCACGGACCCATTAGGATGGTATAGAAGTGTGAACAAATACTGGTTAAGTAAGGAAAAGTTTTGACAATATATTGCGTACGTTCAGTTTTAAAATTCCCCTTATTCTAAATAAGATACTTCTTTATTACGTTAGCAATGTAATCAGATTTGTCTGGATTGCACAATAGTTATATTAATGTTAATAAAGATTATATTTGTGTTATTCTTTTGTTGCTGTTTTGTTTCTATTTCTATCTCCTTAGTCATTCAATTAAAAACTATCAAAAAATTAATACATTTTAATTAGAAATGGAAATTCATTTAATTTTAATAAAATTTCGTATTCAAAATTGTCTAGATATCTTCGGTCCTTTCAATATTAAAATATGATTATTTAAAGTTTGTCGCGTTCAGAGCGCAATTATTTCTCTCGGAATCTACCCTAGGAAGATTTATCACGGAAATTAAATTGTCGTGGCGCTGCGACAAACTCGAAAAATTAATTTCAACGCTATCCGTGTTGCCGCTTTTAGAATCAGATTCTTATTAAACGTGTTCATTTAGAGAAATGAACGTTATTATAAATTAAGCAGTAAATTATTATGTTTGTTATAGAAATTGAAACTAGCTTTGTGTATTTTCAAATTTGCTAATTAATTATTAACGCATAACTGTCTAAGGGCTTTTGAATTATATCGAAATGCTTAGAGAGTTAAAATATGATACCTGTCTAATTCAATGTCATTGCGTAGTAGTTTAAGTTAATTTTTTTTATCAAACTCGATCTGTATATTACCAGAGTAATATTTTCTGTAATTACTGTTAAGATTTTTAAAGAAAGATAATAAATGTCATTTTGTCTAACTACGTAATTTTATCAATGTTGTTCCATTAAAACTTACTCTCTTTTTAAGTATTGATAATATTTTGTATAAATCAATGAAAAAATAACTCTTTTCGAAAAGTTAGAGTTCAAAGTAAACTTCTTGTATGGTTAATATTATTATGATTAATTATATTTTTTCTTAGAGTATATAATTTCTTAAAAAGTACATTGGTTTGGTATTTCGTATTCTTGTATAGTTAAGTGCTGTTTTCTTCTGCTGCTTTAATATTTTTACAGAAAATTACGTAGAGGTGTGAAACGTAGCTCAAAGGCATGTTTTTCTAGATACCTAGTCAACAGTAATCCTTTTAATCGCTACAAAATATCATAGGTGTTCAAAAAGATCCTTGTCCTGCCAACCTATCTATTCCTTGTAAAGCAAAATGGGTAGAACTCTCAGTGGAGTAAAAAGAAATTGTGTAGCGAAGACAGATAGTCTACGAGTCTGCTACGGCTTACGTGACTCATCGGTATCACCGAACAGCTTATATTTTTAATCCTTTACGGTGAAAGCTTAAGTATATGTATCTTTAGTATCAATAATGTATTTGGAATGCTTATTTCCTCGAACGTTTCTTATTATATTAAACATGAACATTTAATACACACACACACACAATATCACGCATTTATCCCCGAAGGGGTATGCAGAGGCGCAACCAAGGAACCCACTTTTCGCCAAGTGTGTTCCGTCCCATGATCTGATAGGGGGCGAGCCTATCGCCATATCGGGCACAAATTGCAGACTCCGGGCTGATACTGAGCAGAAAAACCCAAGTATCAATTTGCCCGACCCGGGATTCGAACCCAGGACCTTAGAGCGACATGCCGCGCTTGCAGTATAACTACGCCACCGAGGCAGTTGAAACATTTAATATTATAAGACTAAAAGTCATACCGAAAATTAAATCGCCTCTGGTTACCCCTTCGGGAACAGAAAGGTGTGATTGTATGTGTTTTATATAATAAAATAAAACTTTAGGGTTTCCTTAGGAAAAAAATAAATAAGTATATTGTAGAATTTTTATTGAGCGCGTTTCGTTATTTCAGACATAACCCTTGTTACGTTTGCGTTTTGTTCTAGCTCTCTGCAAATATGCAATTACGTATTCCGTATATTCCGCCGAATGCCGAGTTTGTAGTTGGATGGCAGTAATATATTCTAGATTTTGTCGTGGTTATTTCGACGTTTGTTGATTACCTTTGAGAGTCCTTTCATAACTCGAATGGTGTTAATGTAGATTTATACATTTATTAATGTAATTTATACCTAATTGTGTCTAGTTATTATGTAGTGTTAGCTTGTTAAAAAATACAGTTAATACGAAAATGTTATGATACGTTTAATCTCTCTAAAAAATCTATCAAGTTGAAATCTAAGAATTGCTAGCTATTAAAAGATGGTAATCAAAATCTTTTATCGTCACTTCAGACTCGAATATAATCTCTGCGACGTTTTATCTCAACAGTTTAATTTAGTTTTCGTTTGATTATTCGATTTCGGTTTCTTTTAAATCATTCTTCGGATATCAGAATTTGTCAATATTAAACAGTATTACAACTTTATTAGAATTTAAATTAATTAGACATAGTGTTATTGTTCTCCGATAAGTGTCTATCCAAAATTTAATAATGCAAAGGGTACCGTTGGTTTAATTTCGTACAAGTGTGAAACTAATAAATGTAACGTGTGTCAACTGCGTGATGGTTAAAGTTGGCTCAATTTCGTCCAGATCTGAATAATGGTAAAACTTCAGCTGGTCTTTTACGAGTTCGACGCTCTATACTCTAACTCCGTCAATTACATTTTTATAAGTTGTTGAATTTTCTTAGTTTGGAATTGTTACGCATGCAATGCAATGCTGCAGGGTGTTAAAATTCAAACTTATTGAGTTGTAGCTATGCAGATAACGCGAGAACGCTCTGCTCTCCGCAATTTGAGGTTGTGATTAACTTAATGCGAATTATGTTTGCAAGGATGATCATTTCAAAATTTAAGTAAAAATTAAAAAAAAACTGATAACACCATAATGTTTTTTTGAAGTTTAGGATGTTCGGTGTTGAATGGATTTTGTTTGATTTTTCGCCTTTTTTTTTTTTTGTTTTCGCTGAGAAAGTGCCTTATTACTACCGCCCAGCCTTCGTGGGGGGCGACTGAGCGGTTATGCTGGGGTAACCGTGCCTTACGGCCCGGCGTTGAGCCGCCCGGATTTGATGGTGACCTTCGGGCGACCGCCGGGCCGAGTCCCTAACCCTATATACAACTTAACCTATGCACGGCCTACCAGCTAAAACTCCGCGGTGGCCCTCTTCGGCGCATTAGGGACGGCTGCGGGCTTCCTCTGACGTTAAAGTGTCTAGTCTGCGACCGCAGCCGCCGCTGCGCGGTGCCGCCTTGCGGCCCGTCTCCTATGGAGGGGGGGGGCTCAGAAGCCCCCGCGCACCGAAGGACGCCCTCTTCGTCTACGGCAGCGTGAGGCCAACTACACACACTGCCGTCCAACCCGGGGGTTAACCGACAAATGTGCAAAGATGCACAGAAATGCACTAGGGCGGACAGCCCCCTGCTGCCCGCCGACGACCCCCTTCGTGGCCCCTATTAGTCGCCTCTTACGACAGGCAGGGGTTTACCGTGGTGGTATTCTCTAAACGCCCCCATTCCACAGGGCGGCCTGACGTTTTGAAGAGGTTGCATACCTCAAGTTACTCCGCCGTGTGACAATGAATCCGATTAGTAGTTTTAAATCTATAAAAATATTTTTTTTTTATATATCTAATCAAATGAAAAACTTAATCGCTACTTTCGAATAAATCGATGTTATTTCGTAAACTCCCTTACATAATAAAACAAGGGTTTCACATAAAATATTGTATTGATTCGGTCATGTACGCTGGAGGCTAAATTGTGAGGCGGGACCGCGCCGTCGAATCAACAAGACAAATATGATTGGGTGCCTAAATAAATCACGTCGTGAAGTTCGAACGTTGATTAGTCTCTACGTGAGCTTATGTTGTGTGTTCGCTTCGAAAGGGACTATTTTTCTCTGGCAGATATTGATCAGGAGTAGTTTGATTGGAAATATATTAATATAAACAATAAGTAAGTAAACAGTAGCATTACCATATAAAACTTAAGATTACAATTACTGCGTGTCACTCCACAGTTCTCGGCACCCTGATATATAAAGTGTTTAGTCTCATATTCTCCAGTAATTACGCTAGATAATGTCCTTGAAACTGGTGGAGTTTGGGGGTAAAAATAAACATTGTGCTGGTATCTACCCAGACGGCCCCTCGTATACAAGACCTACTAATAGTAATACAAGTAACTGAAATATATTTTTCGAAAGGTTACATAACTTTGGTTGACAAACGTTTTCATTTATAGTTGTAAGTTAACTCAATAAAATACAGAAGAGTACAAAAAATAAAGTAATAGGCATTTCAATATATTTTCGTAATACAGTATATAACTGGGGGAAGTTTTATGATTCCATTTAATTTCATTATACTATAATCTGTTATTCCAATGTTGGAGAGCTCCGTATAACTGTTTTGATATTAATTCATAGAGTTCAAGGTATATCGATTGTAGCTTGAATTATAATCGCTTTCAGCATTCCGATGTGCACACGGTTATAATGGCTGTGTGAGATTTACAGTTCTTATAATATAATTTATGAAATTTAGTAATAAGTTAGTTGAGTGGAAATAAGGGTACATTTATGTGTAAGTTCACTTAATATTTTGCATATAAAATGAAATTTAGATGCAATCCGAGCTTATTAAAATATATGGCAGTAACAGATAAGTACATTTCGGAATTAATTAGTTCGTTAGTTAACGGTCAAAATAATTACTATGTAACAACATTATATTTGATGTCCACACTTTGATTTACATCCATACTACTTCGGTATTCAGCCAATTTGTTTCGTGTCCTCCGGCGAATACTATTTTTCCTTCGCCGAGCGCCGGTGCCCATTTTCCATGCGAATCACTTTTTTACGTGCCTCGCGTACAATACGCTGTCACAAATTTAAATTGAACTCTCTCACCTTGTGGATATAAATAAAATAGGAAAATATAACGCTCGTATTGTGGTCGGGCGCATAAAAAAACAAACCTAGTATTTTCATCATAGCATTGTTTGAATGCATTCATTAGAATTATAAAAAAATATAGTGTGCTTTCATGCTACTAATTATGTTTCTGTGAATGAAAATAAGCCTAAGGAATTACGAATATAATGCGTTTCTTTTTTTTTTTTATAATCTTTTTGCGCTATTTGCAGTGGATATCGGTTGTAGTGGATTCCAGAATCCTAGGTTCGGTTTCCATATCGGAAAATTTGAGACGGTTTTTCTAACAAGATTTGTCCGGGATTGGAAGAAGATTTATCCGCCCAATAGGTTTTTGCCAGTTGGTCGATCGGTCGTATAAATAAAGCCAAATCGTTTCTACAAAATGTAAAAAAAAATATTGCGCCAATCGACGTTACAGTAGAATCACGGCAGGAGGATAAAATTATCTTTTATTTTTAATACTTGTATTATACATTATCAGCGAGATTTAGCTCAAATCTTCTATCTTATACCTCGATTATGAGGTATATTTTTATTGTTTGCACAAAAAACTTTCGGCAAAGCAAACGAAAATGACAGCTCGCGCTGCCTATAAAATGTACCTTTGTAACCATTATTTTTTACGAGTTTGTTTTTGGTTTATGACGTCACTTTATGTACTGGCGTAATAATTATTGTTCATTGACGGAATTTCGGTCTTATATCAACGCAACGAGGTAGCTTTTCGAGTACCGAAAATTTATTTTATGATAGACTGTGTACCGTGCCAGTTTATGCCCACCTTAAGTCATAACAGAATGATGAAAATTGAGAAGAGTAGTTTTTATTTATCTGAAAATAAAATGTATGTTGTGGTAATATAAATATAATTAGTTAGTTTTAATATTTTGTTGGTAAGACGATGATAACTAATATATGCGTAGTACTCGTATTGTTGGAGATCAGTTCTTGGATGAACATAGGTACTTAGTGCTAGTACTAAATGTTAAAGATGTGGATCTTTATCATTTTATTCTGGTCAATGAATTGTAGCTAGCAACTTTTAAATTCTTATCATTTAGTTATATTATGATTGCCGCGCGTTATTTTCTAGATATTACCAATTATAATAAAATAGAGTCCATTATTTTTATTTTATTTATATTATTATTATTATTTATTATTATAACGCGGCAGGAAAAGACCTACACGTGAGATTTGGGCTTTGATCTTTTGAACATCACGCTGCTCTAACACTACACTTAATAAATGGATGCCGCGTGAAAAATGTGTCAAATAAAAGCTCCCTAATACTAAAATTAAATAGTAAAAAGTTACCCCGAGGCGATTCTTTTGCGCTCCGTCTTCACACTGAATGGACGTCCATGCACGGTAGTACATTTGTCGCGGCCCTAGTCACACAGTTAAGTATATGTATATATACCTCGTAGGGAACTTCACATTGATGCCTATAATGGCCTGCGAACATTTCCCCTCCGGCTATCATAGAGGAACCCTTCCTTCCACCATTTACTTCTCCACTATCCACCAGGTAGCAGCAGTCGCTCAGGCGTGGAATTCCAGTATCTCAGGTTTCCCTCTGGTTGACTGCAGTGACATCTATAGCGAAAAAACAGTAAAAAGTGAAACCGAAACAAAATTGACTACAACATGGTTATGTCTTTTTAAGTTAAAAGATATATTCATAAAAATTCTGGATTTCCGAGTATGATAAAAAATGCCTTCACATATGCCTAGTTGTGCGGTATTCATAGCATTGGAATCAAAACTCGAGAAGTAAAAGTTTGCATCGTGTTATTATGTCTACTAAGACTTCTTTCGTTGGAAGCATATTAATTAGTTTCAAGCCATATAGTGCGCTGGGAAAAGTTTGCTTTTCCGGTTCTTTTCATATCTTTCTTTGAATAGAAGTAGATAATACTGATGTATGCAGTGCTGCCATAGCAATCATAGATTCTATGTTCAGTGGTATAGAATTCGTTTTTAAATGAAAGAATGTTTTAAGAATTTAATTTGTAATGAATATTATACAAAGGTGTTTATCTCAATTGTATTGATTTGCAATGTGTTGTTGTTAAGCTTAATTACAAAGTTCTTTGATGTATTCTTGTAATTGTCCATTATTGTACTGAAATTTAATAACTTGTAGTTTAACAAAAAAAAAAAAGTAATTTATGTGTCATGGAAATAAAATTCAAATGAATTGAAGGTATAATCAGACTACCAGAAGTCATTACTTCTGATGTATTGATTTCAGATGGAATAATATCGCTTACTGTGTAATTTATCAACGCATACAACATAAAATATAAAATTGTACACAGATACCTCTGGATTCGTATAGCATTATTCGAGCGTCAATTAGCCAAGATCATTGAGCACCTCGTGACAAACGCGACTCGGTACTACGAAAGGGATGCACTAGTCGCTGATCCCGACTACGGAAGCATTCTCAGCTCTCTGCTAGTCGGACCATGCGCTTTAGAATACTCAAAAGCGAAAGCGCCCGCTTGCTTCTGGTCTGATCCACCTGCTGACGAATTGGTGAGTACTTATGTCGTTTTACATAAAGTTTAAAGTAGTGTAGCAATGTCGTGTTTAGTTCAATTAAGTAGAACGCTGTATAACTATGTTGCGGTTTTCTTCATGGATAAATAAAATTGTCCAAAATTGTATTGACATTAATAGATATTACAGTCTAACTGGTCTATATTTTTCTTGGACGTCACCGTAATTATCTTATGCAGCGATAAGTCAATCGAGTTTTCTTATAAATATGATTTTCGTATTTCTTAAAATCTTTTCCATTAATTTCATAGTTCCTTTGACCACTTAACAGGTGCAAAGACATCGTATGTCCGCCGGAACGACCACACCACCGTCAGTTCGAAGGCCGATCCTCAATTTCAAAAGGAGTTTGAACGCATCTTCAGATGACAGCAGCTCTGCCAGTACAGGTAAAGCTTTTATAACGCGAAAGTGAAATGCAATCAAAGTAGATTTTGTTACTTTTTATCTTCTTTCTTTGTCTTTAGTTATGTAAATTTTGGTAATGTCATTGTGAATTATAAACTTCGGTAAATTTGCAAAAGTACTCCAGTGTCCAGAGTAATATAATTTCCATGCACTATCTCTATTGTTGACGATCTGGTGAGGGTCGCCGGAGTCCGATGGATGAGGGCGGCCCAGAACCAGTCCCTGTGGCGCTCAATGGTGGAGGCCTAGGTCCAGCAGTGGACGATTCCTGGCTGAAATGATGATGATGATAATGATCTCTATTGTTTGTGTGATGTGTTGATGTGTGTTAACAGTTACTGGCAAAACGGGAACTTCAAGTGCCAAAGATTACGTTGAAAGCTTGCACCAGAACTCTACCGCGACTCTACTGTACGGAAAGAATAATGTTAAAGTGCAACCGGTGAGTAAATATTATGATTGATTAAAAGTAGAAGTACCAATTAATAATAGCGACATATGGTCTTGAAATATATGCTTTTTTATAATGATTTATTGATCTTTTTTTTGGGTTTAGAAGACTTTATTTCTCATTAAGAATTACAAAATAATTCACGCGCTGAGAAATTACATTATAACACCAGTTTTGCGAGCGTTCAACAGATGATGCGTCAAAATACAAATCCAAAAGCGGGTAGACACAACTCAAATTTTTCGCAAGCACAAAAATATCGCACACCGAGAAACACGGACTACAGCGACTGGATGCAGCATTTATTGATCTTCGTACTTGAAAAAGTTAATTTTGAGAGATGTATTTAACTATCAAAATGATAGCATAAAAAACAATTATTAGAAATGTTTTGAAAGATGAATAAATATATTGTTTAAGGATAAATCAACGGTCCCGACGCAAAGTATTGAATCTGCAAAATGCAATTTTACAGATTCGATATTATACGTAGGGACTGTCGAAATATTTAAGAGTGTGTCTTATTCTTTTGTAGAAAGATGTGGAGGAACCAATGCCGGGTTACTTGAGTCTTCATCAGACAGCAGCTGGATTAGTTATAAAATGGACGCCCAATCAACTCATGAACGGGTACGCGGAGAGCGAAAGCATTGACAAAAGGTAAGATCATGATAAAATACACATTTGGTTGATGACGTAGATGTAGTGTTTAGCTTCTTGTGGATATCTTACTGGTCGGAGATATGTTCATAAAACTCGTGTCTGAAAATTATTTCAGCGCAAGATTTGTTATTCATTGATTTCTATTTTGTTTCTTAAATTTTTTTACTAGCTCGGCCCCACTGTTCCGCTCCCGTGAAAATCTTTTTCCGAGATAAAAGTCTCGCTTTAAATTTTTACGGAATAAAAAGTAGCCTTTAGCAGAAGTATGTTAAAAATGCAAAATCGGTTTAATACTTCCTGAGATTAGCGCGTTCAAACTCTTCAGCTTTATACATGCATCAACAGTGGGGTTATATTAGTTTTAAATTAATAATGCTAATTTAAATTTAAAAATATCATTATAATAGCCATGCCATATTGTTATTCTGCTTTCTAAGATGTCAACGTTCGTACCTCAGTTTAGAATTCATACATGGCTACAAGGGTCTTGATTCGCGGAACGTACAAAGTTTTTCGACGCACATTGTCTCTCGGAAGAATGCCGTAGCTTTAACCTGAAGTGACCCGAGTTTACTTTGAAATGTATAAAAAAGAAATAATACAACTGGAACAATACATTTCTCCGATTCGTAAGACTCGATGTAAAAGCGTATAATCTTTGCAATTGTTATACGATAAAAAGTTTCTCTTTTGATGTTTTTAATATGTCTGTAATACCTGCTTTATGTAAATTACTTGCCAGTTTGTTCATACTTTGTTTTATTATTAACTTACTTCTTGTTTCTTGTAAGCACCTATAATAATTGAGCATTAAGCCGATTACTCATATACGAGACGTCACACAAACCAGGGTAAATAGATTTAGAGAGATAATAGAGTCTTAACAATAGTAAATAGACCGAACCAAAAAACTACTTAAATCTAAATAAGAAGTCCTCGTAATTATTCCCCAGTGTGCTTTTCATGTTTGCGAGAGCATCGCGTGTCTTCTATTTGTTTCTTGACATCGGGGGCCGTAGTCAACATGTCTTACTGCAATTGTTACCGTTAATAGAAATCGCTGTTTATATATGGAAATGACATACTATCGATAAGTCCATCGCATCCTCATACATAACGTTAGTGTTAACGATTGTTAAAATGCAGCTTAGTTACAGCCCCTGACTCGACATAAGCCCGGAGTTAACTGTTCTATTCAAGTTGTAGTACGCTCAAACTTTGCTAGCGAACAAGGTATTCGCTACTCGCCATGATTAATAGCCAGGGTAAAAGTTACGGCTCGCTAGTGAGTTCTCGGCTCTATCCATTGAGTGTTGACCATTAATTACGTGTTGTGAACAATGGGTGTTACGCGAATTTGTTGCGTTCCATTATTACAAAGAAAGCGCTTTATTCAGCCATGTTTGCTTTTGTACGGTTTTATTTCTTTATGCGAAGGCTGGTTTTATTGGGAACGCGATTTATCTTTATAGCAATAAGAGTGATCTAAATTGAGTTGTATTATATCTAATTTATATTGGATTTATAAAAATATATTATGTATAGATAATCAATTGGATGTATACAGAACTTATTATAGAGATAATTTTGGGGTTATGATTTCTTAGTCCTCACATTTTTATTTAGGGTAACAAGATTATTTTATTTTATATATGGAAATATTTTAATATTCCGTGTATTATTTTCAATTATTATTTTAACTAGGATGAGAAAATAAATGAAATAGTTAATTAAGAAACTTCGTATATTCAATTATGCTGTTTCAATAAAAGTTGTAGGTCCTAGATCTTGTTTGTGTACTTTCTTGAGTACTTGTTAGTTATTCCCAAGGCCCGAGCCGAATAGATTTAATTTCGCCTTTAATATATTTAGGATCGTCGTATTAGAACTTCAAGTTCGTTTATACACTAAAAGGGATTATAATAAAAATAAATAGAGAATACATTTATTATTAAATAGAAGTTTATTGTGTTTATTTGTAAATAAATAATTTGATTACTTTGTGCTGTGTTAACACATGAGTGATCGCGAAGACTCTGTAATCTGTTGACTACAAAAGTTTACATACAGTGCAAATCGATCGCCCATCTTCAATCTTAAATGAATGATAGCCATTAATCAAATCAATATCAATAAGTTTGAAAAGAATGCTCACTTTTCGGCACGCAGAGACTTGGCCGAGCCCCTGGCATTGTTATAGTTCACAAGGGGCCTACGGTGATTACTATCAGGTGGAACTCTTGTCTTGCTCGTTTGCCTAAAAAATTAAAAAAAACGATGAAAAATATTTTCTTTATTAATTTATACTTATTCATCGAAATAAAACAAGTTCTTGGATTTTATGGCGGTTTTTTCTATTTATACGGATTCCGGTCCGGTACAATGAAGGGTGCAATGTTTTCGAAACGGGAGGAAATTAAAATATAAAATAACGTGCAAACTAGTTTTATTACGGAGTATAACATTCGCGTAAACATAAAAAATCATTATATTTAGTCATATATAATTACTTTATTATAACCATATTTATGCTTAAGTATGGGCCACTTCGTGCCGCCCTGCACATTCTGTGCGTGGAAGCACAATAAACAAGTCCCCTCGGCTGTGGTCTATACGGCCTATTAACAAATTCGGCACTGATTGAAACACACACGTAATTATTGGACCATTTTAATACACATTTGCTTATTACAATGTAGCGCGTAGTGTCTGTAGTGTGTATGCGTGTAGCTTGCTCCGCTGTCACCTAGTGCATGCGTCCGCGTGCCCAAACAAGTGTGTTCTGTGCAGCGTCGCCCCGTGCACTGTGTACAGGCAACGGTGCTCCGGACCCTTGTGCATCGATTGGTATGTATTGTTACTGTCTATAGATATTGTATTTGCTGTTATTTACTAGTTTATAATGTATTGTAAATATTGAAAAAATCACCAAATGATATAATCCCTACAATAGCTCAAAAAATTACGTTTTTCAATGGGCAAAAAGCAGCAAGTATAATATTCTTCTTTTACGGCCGTTTTCAATAAACGATCACAATAGCAATCTTCAATCTTATTCCGAGAGTGAATCAATCAAAATGACTCATTTGTAAGTATGTCAAAATCACTTGTTTTCATTGGTCCGGATTAAAGTAGATCGAAAAAATCGATTGGTATCGTATATTGAAAATGGTGGTAGTCAGTTAATGGAGCTCAATATTACTAAAAGTAAGTAGTAATTCTTAGATTCAGCAATCTTTTATGTATTTTATTATGTGTGTTATAATAACTATACGATCCTTATCACATAATGACAAAACAATTTCCGCAATGCAGTTGCATGATTTTTCTCTTTGGGGCCAGAAGTTTGATGTAGTTTATTGTGCTCCAATAGTTGTTTGATTACTTTGCCCGCAAATCTAGTTGTTTATGCAAAGCCGTGTTTATTAGTTTTCATGTGTTTTTTTATTGACACTTTTTCATGTTCACCGAAATACTTTAGGTACTAATGCAGTTGTTCATCTATGAAACTAGTTCCTGACATTAGCGCATTAAATAGACAGACTTCAGCTTTATATAATAACTAAAATTTGGTCACGGCTCCGCCCGCGTTAAAGAGTTTTACAGGAGCAGAGTCCCGCTTTATATTGTCCCGGGATAGAAAGTAGCCTATATCCTTCCCGGAGTTTCAAACTATCTCCATACCAAATTTCATCGAAATCCGTTGGGTAGTTTTGAGTTTATCACTTTCAGACAGGCATCCTGAGATTAGTGCGTCAAATCAATAAACAAACAAACAAACTCTTGAGCTTTTTATACTATTATATATAATAATAATATCAGCCCTGTATTATATACTTGCCCACTGTTGGGCACGGGCCTCCTCTACTACTGAGAGGGATTAGGCCTTAGTCCACCACGCTCGCCTAGTGCGGATTGGTAGACTTCACACACCTTCGAAATTCCTATCTCTAGAGAACTTCTCAGATTTTCCTTCACCGTTAAAGCGAACGATAAATTCACAAAGAACACACACATGATTTTTAGAAAAGTCAAAGGTGTGTGGCCTTGGGATTTGAACCTGCAATAGTATAGATATATATTACCCTCGGCTGAAGAATTTACGTCCAATTTATCACCGTAGTGTGTACTGGGCGATGTCGCTGCAAGTGTGCGTGTGGGAAGTGGTGTACGTGCACGTGCATCGGTCGCAGGCGAGCGACGCGCTCATACTGGTCGGCCAAGACGGCGTGCAGCGGCCGCCCATACACTTCCCTAAGGGTGAGTTATATAAGGACTGCTTTATTCAGCCTGAAAAAAGAAGAAAGAAAGAAAATATTCATTTGTAACTGGCAAAAGTATATAATAATTACAAAAAGAAATCTATTTGCTCGTCATAAAAGCGACCCCAGCTCAGCATATGCTGATTAAAAAAAAACAAGCACTGATCTTCCGCTGGGCCGTTTTGTGAATGAAGAAATATGTTTGAAGAAGTTTGTGGGTGGATCTGTCTGTAAATTAATTTCTTAGCGTTACGCTATTGCAGCTAAGAATTAATAAACCTGTCGAATCTTTGATCATATGGATAAATTTGGCAAAGCTAAGTTGATTGTAGATTCGTGCAGTTTATTTATTCGGTGTAGTATTAGGACTTAAGAAAAAGATTTCCAGACCTAAGTGTTTCTACCATCAATGATTTTTTCACCAAATTATTGTAAGCGCAAAACTTTTTATCACAGTTTTATCGGTATTAAACAATCTACTTCATCTGTCTGGATAAATTGTTGATTTGTTTGCAGGCGGTCATTTATTATCGTTTCTGAGTAATTTGGAGACGGGTCTCCTTCCGCACGGACAGCTCGACCCGCCGCTTTGGTCACAACGGGGAACTGGCAAGGTAAGGACTTAGCCGTAGATTTTAAAGTGTGTTTTACATTAGTACGTACTCATTAAATCACAAATTGCGTGGTTTGTTTAGTAGGTACTTATTGCGATGTTAAGATGTTTTGGATGTTCCCAATACAAGATAATTTTGACATTGCGTTACTAAATGAAACCAGATACTTATCCATTAGGAAATAACACTACAATAAGTAACTTGAACCGTAGATGTAAAATAAAAAAGTTTAGAACAAAACAAATAGTAATAAAAAGTTATTTTAATATTACGCGTCGTAATGCCACTACTACTACTCTAAGATACTTCGTCGCAGCAGCAACATCATACTTTCAGTCAGAAATACATTCACAACACGTCGTATTCGCATCAAACAACAAAATTATCAATAAATAGAAAACTAAAACCAGGATTTTTGGTGAAAATATTTGTTAAATATGAATGATTTTTGGCACAATGTCAGCAGAGGTGAAGACGAGCATGTGGTTCATTTAGTAACGCAATGTTAAAATGACCCTGTATATGGTTCTTGTCTTATCAACGCGCTATACGATGCTTTTATCTGGAGTCAACTAGTAAAGACCACTAGCTACAGGGGTGTTTGCCTATATCTTCTTTTATAATATACAAGGTGGCAGTGGCGTAGGATAAAATTTTCCGATAGGGAACCCAACACAACGTTCAGGTTCTAGTAATATGCATTAAAAGCGGTCTGCGGTCGTTCTAATTATAAGTAGATTTTACATAAATTAACAAAGGGAATTCGGCAGGAATCGGGTTATAATGACCCTTCGTCACTGCAAGGCGGGGTTATCTACTAACCAAAACTAGTAAGAATGCTTTCATTTAATTATAATATTTGATCGCTTTTTTATAATTCAAGGTATTCGGTCGAAGTAAAGGCAGAAGACGCCCGATGCCTAGTCTGTGCGAAACAAGTGAAACGGAGGAGGTTGAGTGGGACGAAGCGGCCGGGGACTACGTGTTCCGCATAGTCAACAACGCTATAGCAGATAGAGAAGGTATATTGAATAATATCAATGTCATAATATAAGTAATGTCAGATCCCCAGGGTGATTTCTTTGATCCTCGATGTGAAAAAAATAGTCATAAATTTTAAGATGTGCGTCTTTGCAGTCGTTATTTAAGGCAGGAAAAATTTCTAAGTAATCTTCAAAGAATTAACTTTGCAAAAATTGCATTCACATAATAAATTAGTTTATTCTAGAACCGCACGCGTCATGTAGAAAATTGATTGATTTTGATTATTTTTTCAGTTTTGTTACATTAGTAACAAAACTGAAAAATCAAGAATATTAATTCTTGATATTAATCTGGAAAATTATAAATTTCAAATTTCAAATTTAATGTCAAGTTCTTAAAGTTTAATCTGCATCGACAAAGTCATGGATAATCTAGTATCTACTCTGTCTCTCCTTTGCAGCGATGCGTCACTCACTACTGGAGCGTGCGGTACAGTCCCCCCCGCGCACCCCGCGCCGCCCGCTCGCCTCCACCTCCACCACTTCATCTGACTCCTCCACCATGTCGGTGGACTGTCCCCCGTCGGCGGGGATCAATGGGATGCCACCCCCCACGCCGGTGCAGCACCAGCCGGTCGAACAGGTACTGTACAACGGGGTGAATAGGAACTAACAGACTGAGATGAAGGTTTAGATAGGTTATATTCCGAGATAAAGCAACTTATATTATAGCATTAACTTGGTAATAATCATCATCATCAGCCGCAGGACGTCTGCTCAACATGGGTCTAACCCAAAGATTTCCAGATCGACCCATTTGAAGCGGTTCGCATCGAGCGATCTCCTGCAACTTTTATGAGGTCTTGGTAATATTTTAGCGGTAATCCAGTATAACCTTTAACATTGTTATAGTATTTATCCGCCGCTGTTAGATAACAGTATTAAATGTCAATTAGTACTTGTACATATTACGTGTCACAACACATATTACATCTTAATTAAACCGCAAGTCTATTGTGTGGTTTGTTTAGAACGCGGTTTATATTAGCTGATCTAGTGGCGCCCACCGTGTAACTAACAATAATGAAAATTACCAGGCTAAATTAATTCAATAACATCGACTTGTGTATTAACATGCTAATATATGATTTATTTTACTATTTTTTTATTGCCTCGGTGGCGTAGTTGTATAACGGTACAATTCCAGTTCTGACTTCTCGGGTTCGATCTCCGGGTCAGGCAGTGATATTGGCTTTTTTAACTCAGTATTAGGGGTCTAGAATTTGTGTCCGATATGGCGATAGGCTTGTTCTCTGTCACACATATGGGAATATTTGCTCATGGCGGAAAGTGGGTGAACTAGTTGCGCCTCTGACCACCCCTTTTAAAATAAAATAAAATGTTTTATTCATCACGTAGGCGAACATAGTTGCACTTATGATAAGTCACGGTACATGAGAATATTTAATTATTGTTTAAATAAAGTAGCTTATATAAAAGGGGATAACAGATGTGAGGGTGTGTGTGTACTATGTCAGTATGCTTTTTTCTAGTCGGCATCAATCGAGCTGGTGTGCAGCACGATGCGGCGTCAGATCATATCGCGCGCGTTCTACGGCTGGCTCGCGTACTGCCGACACCTGTCCACCGTGCGGACGCATCTCAGCGGACTCGTGCATCCCAATATCGTGTCTGGAGGTACTGTCATTTTATATCGACCAATGAATAAATGTAAATTATAATTAACTGTTATGCTATTTTGTCTGGTATAACGATGATATAATATATTTACAAATTAGTCCATTGGGTAAGCGTTGTATGTCTTGAAAGTATACAGTAGCAACACCATAATTGACTTACAAAATACCATAATGAGCAAGGTGACGTGGTCAGTCGTGCGAAAACAAATAAGAAAGAAAAAGAGCGCGAAACTGAACCGGCTGGCCAGCGGATCACTGTGTTGGCGATACATTTTTGCTTCCATCTTGCTTAGGATCGGACGGACGTTCACAATCGTTGCATTACGCTAGTTATATTTTTATGTTCTTGCTCTTTTGTTTATTTGTTAACTAATTTGTTTAAAATTTTTGTCTTTTAGTAAATATGTTAAGTTTTTGTTATAAGTACTATATACTATTTTAGTTTTAAGTTAATTGTCGAAACAATGAAAAATGTTAAAGACGCTAACCCCTTTATTCATAGCCTTTTTTTATCTAAGGACGGTGTAAAGCTGTGATTGGCTAATATTGAAATACAACAATATTAGCCATTCACAACGGCCCTATGTCTATGCACTGCGAAGGCTGCCATGCCGTCAGCACTGAGAAACAGACTTGTTATGACAGCTTTATTCCGTCCTTAGATAAAAAACGCCTATGAATAAGGGGGTAAATCCATATGATTTATCCTGTAACATTAGTCAGGGTGCTATCTCCAACAGAGGGCGCGGAGTGCGGGCTGACGGAGGCGGTGTGGCGCGCGCTGACGGACGCGCGCGGCGCCGTGGCGGACCGCGCCGAGGTGTACCGCCGCGTGTACTACGGCGGCGTGCACCACCACATCCGCCGCGAGGTGTGGCCCTACCTGCTCAACTACTACCAGTCAGTACATACTACGCACATATAATAATATCTATGTATTGTACAGGGATGATATTGTTCTGCAAGCTGGGCTAGATTGGTTGACCGTCTCCAGAGATGGGCGTTTATGGAAGGAGTAAGAGGAGGCCTTCACCCAAATGGGATCCACATCATAAGAAATTAACTAACCTAACACTAGATTAATAAATTAAAGTGACTAACACGACTATACTTGTGTCAAACCTTCGCAGCCCGCGAGACCATAAATCATCGGTACAATAGGGAAGGTACGTGCGACGCGCCACTTATCGATGAGCAAAATGACGCCGGGTGCGCGTTGGCGCACATTAAATTCAATTCTTGGTTAATGTGCATGTATAGTATAACTAGTAGATACCTACTTTTACAAGTTTATAAATCAAATTGTTAAGTTTCTATGTTTATAATTATAAAAGTGTATTTATAGCTTTCTATTACTTTGTTGCACTGAGGTTTCAGTTTTTATTGTAAATATTTTTTTATTTAGACTCGTAATTTGCCGAATAAATAAATATTATTCTTTTTATTTCGTTGTTTGTGAACGCTATCGTCCATTGTTAAAGGTAGGCTTCCCTAACTGACTGCCAATCAAACAGGTCCTGAATCATGTTTTATTAACTCTAAAAAATTTGCTATAGTTCGTCGTATTAGGAAAAACGTGTTAATCCCCTAAAATCTAGACCCTAAGAGTATATTTATCGATCTTTTTAGTCAGTAAAATGAATGTATGTAATAGGCAAGTTAAGACGTATACTGGCAATATTATTTAAAATTACTTAATTTATAATAAGCTAAGCTGAATGAACCTCATGATACACAAGTTTAAACATTGTAAAATGTTTATATCCATCAGGTTCGGTTCGACGGCAGAGGAACGCGCGGAGCAGGACGCGGCGTGCCGGCGGCAGTACGAGACGACGATGTCGGAGTGGCTGTGCGTGGAGGCCATCGTGCGCCAGCGCGACCGCGAGGCCACCGCCGCCTCCATCGCCCGGCTCACCGAGCAGGCCGGCAAGCTGCAGCCCACGGACTCCACCGATGCGGGAGAGGTCGCTACACGTGCATTATATACCATCACACTTTAAGACTTTTGTTTAGTTTTTGAAAATTAACCTTCTCCTATTTTGCTTTTTGTCTTTTATCTGTATCGTTTGTTTTAATTAAACATACTGATTAAACCAAATTTCCTTGCGTTTCTAGGTATTCGAAGACGACTGCAGCGTCATATCAGACAATCCGCCGATCGTATCGCCAGAACCGAGTGATACCGAACAAAAGAAAGTCGACACTAAACCGGTGTTGTCACGAGCGCCGAGCATAGACGAAATAGACAATATAGAGATGGATGCAGACGAGAAAGATAACATGAAAGTTAACGGAGAGACTGACAGCGGTGATACTAGAGTAGATAGCGATACTGAAGTACATATAAAGAGTATTGTAGACAACCCAGATATGAGAAGAGAGAGCATAGCTGAAATCAAGAGGCTTGCTGAAGGCATAGTTCAGAAGGGCGATGGAAGAGGATTACTATGCAGTGTTGATAGTGCGAATGTGAACCTTAATGGAAACGATGCAAGATCTTCCTTGGATGAAAGCCAACCGCAGCAACAACATACGAGTGTGATCATTACGAATCCGTCTGTGGATTTGGCAGCTGGATCACCAGCGTCTGGCGGAACTACGGGTGAGTTTTATTAAATTTATTTTATAGAGGTATTGAATCACTTCTATGGCAACATAAGTTCAGACTTATTACTAAAATTTAAATTTTTACTCAATATTCACTTAAATTGATTTTCTGATAGTTGATTTCTTTAGTTCCTTATTTATTAAACAAGGGAAATATTTTCTAGAAATTTCGTTTTATCTTTATGTGTCATTATTCACAACGGCTTGATGTTCTTCCTCATAACAGTTACAATTTAAGTTGTTAGCAAAATAATCGGCCACTCTTTAGATACTGGCAGCACCATCTAGATCATTGTAGTAAAAGTATTTTTTAGATAAAACCGTCGTTGTTAAGCTACTATTGAGTAACATCAACAACATCTATTAGCTCCACATTGTCCCTCAGCCACAGTGAGTCCCTCGCGCAGTCCGCTGGGAGTGGTTCGCGAGGAGTCGCAGTCGGCGGGCGCGTCGTTTGACACTCTGGAGCCCACCAACGACCAGAGGCCGGAGACGCGCTCTAACTGCGTCTCCCCCGCCAGTTCTAATGGGGGAGTTTATTCTGTAAGTATTGACTAATGATAATATCAGCCCTGCATTATATACTGTCCCACTGTTGGCACGGGCCTCCTCTACTACTGAGAGTTATTAGGCCAAAGTCCCACGCTGGCTTAGTGCGGATTGGTAGACTTCACGCATCCTCGAAATTCTTATAGTGAACTTCTCAGGTATACAGGTTTCCTCACGATGTTTTCCTTCACCGTTAAAGCAAGCGACAATTCACAAAGAATACACACATAATTTTTTAGAAAAGTCGGATGTGTGTGCCCTTAGGATTTGAACCTGTAGACATTCGTCTCGGCAGTCCGTTCCACAACCAACTAGGCCATCGCCGCTTAAGTATTGACTGGTCTTTAAATAATATCTAATTACATATTTATATGTATACGTCACGTGTACCGTGACAATAAATTATTCTTTCTTTCTAATTTCCGAAAAGAATTTGAAATCCAAATTACAATGATATTAATTTTACCTCTTTATAGTGTTAGCTTCTGCCTCAGAAGTTTTAAGGAAAATTTATTTGACAGTTATGATTTAAAACGGCTTATTAGATAGCATTCATTTCACCATTTATTTAGGAGTATAGGTTAGAAACTGTCTTTTATATTTGGTCGGCTTATACATTTATGTGACGAGTAGCTTTTACTTAGAAGTTGAGAAATAACCTCTTACATTTTTAATGTATTTAAATAATGTTTATAAAATAATCGATAATAAATTTTCATTGCAGAATGAATTGGTGGAGAGCTTTGCACTGAACCTACATCGAATAGAGAAAGACGTGCAGAGGTGTGATAGGAATTATCCATTCTTCACGGACGAAAATCTTGATAAATTAAGAAACATCATGTGCACGTAAGTACCATCATTTAAATCGAAGATTATCTTTCAGTTTTGTATTAACAAATGGAATATAATGTCCAATGGTTTCTGTTTATTTGTGTAATCCTTGAATGTGTTGAACCTTTACAGGTGTGGTAGGTATATCGCTTAATAATTTAACAAAAATATAACTGGCATGATGACCATGGTACTGGGAGATTTTGATTCTTGTTTTTTTTGGCATGGTACAGTGATCTCACTGTACTGGTGTTAGGTACAGCCACTACATAATATTGCAGTTCATAGGCAAACCAATAGTAGCACATATATCAGATGGTGTACCTTATTGTTTTTATAATATTGATTGATGTAATATGTAGTGCTGTTGGTGTACCTTATTACAAATAAATAAATAAACTATTAAAAATGTCGTTTTTTAAGAATTCTTTTATTCATTCTGTGTTGCTTACATTATTTTAAGAAAGAGCGCATTAAAAATAAAATAGTTGAAAAATTTGGTTCAGTAACGGTATGTTGTAACAGCGAGATACATGATTGTAGTTACGTGTGGGAGCACCTGGAGGCGGGCTACATGCAGGGCATGTGCGACCTGGCGGCGCCGCTGCTGGTGACGATGCGCGACGAGGCGGCCGCGCACGCGCTGTTCGCGCGCCTCATGCGCCGCGCCATGGACAACTTCCCCTCCGGACAGGCCATGGACGCGCACTTCGCAGACATGAGGTGCGCACACGCACACACACACATATACACACACATATGCTACACATGAGTTTGATAATAGCGGAATTTATCTATTTACTAGCAATAAGACTGCCTATTGTTACACTAGCCGTAGTTAAACGGTGTGTGTGTGTGTGTGTTTTTTTTTTAATTTTACTTATGAGGTGTTCAATGAGAAATTATCTACCTGTCCATGTAATTCTTGACTACAAATGACTAGCTTTCGATATCTATTTAAAACTATTTTAAACTTATCACAAAACCCAGATCCTTAATCCAAATCCTGGACTGCGAGCTGTACGAGTTGATGCACGCGCATGGCGACTACACGCACTTCTACTTCTGCTACCGCTGGTTCCTGCTGGACTTCAAACGGGAACTACTCTACCAGGACGTGAGTACTCTAAAAATAGGATATCATTGCTAGAGGAGTCAAACTACGGTTTTAAATTATGTTACAAGCAGCAGATTATTCGATAATCGATCTGGATCTTACCTCACTTCACATAAGGTGAAGTGAGGTCGCTTTTCCGTGCTTGAATAAAATAGTTTGAGATGGTATTATAGTGAAGAGTAATGGATTGGATTAGTAATACTGATATCGACTAGAGCAAAATTGGAACGCGTAGATTCCATCTGCGCGGTAGACGAATTTCCAATGGACGTAGTTTCGTAGTTTTAGAGCAGTATTCCATATGCGCGGTAGACGAATTTCTAATAGACATAGTTTCATAGTATATCCATACCATGCGAGTTTGGGACAAGATTCCATTCAACTTGGCGAGTATAGTCAACGCTAACCGTATCAGTAATGTGGCACAATCCTGACGATATACGAAAACCATAACCTCTATCGTTAGTTGTAGCTGAAATGCATTTTACTTACCATAAGGTGCGATCAATAATTTGGCACAATTCTGACTTTTGAGGACCATAACACCTATGGTTAGTCGAAATTTTAGTTGGATTACACTGTGCTTACCGTAAGGTGCGATTTAGTCACCTTCAGGATAACAAAACAAAAAACATGAACCAAAACACTTTTCGAAAAAGTGACTCACAGACCTGAGTCAGTATGACCCAATTGTTGGAAGTAGGTACTCCATTTCTAAGTCAGCAGGTGATCGTCTGTAAACCCCCTGCCAATTATGATAACTCGTAAATTAGGTTCGGGGAAATTATGTTTACACTGGTTTGGTATTTTAAGAAGGGAAGAAGCGAAAAAAGTTTGCCAAAATCAGACAAAGTAGTAATCAATAGTCTTTGCCTCCTCCCATGAGATAAATGCGTCATATTATGGATATATGTAAATCTTGGCCAGGAAAGCTGGATGTTTGATATCTTAGATGTAGATCATTCCAAGTTTTAAGCCAGCTCCACAAGCACGAGTATTATAAAAAAAATAGGGATATCATATCTAGCATATCAAGAAGCAAATCTGTCTCTATCACTTCATAGTATTGCTTGAACTGTATGCGTGTGGGAAACAATAACACTCGAGCGTTTACTGTTTATGCTGTTTATTCGCAAATTAACCTGAGCACTATCGTACAATTAGTGGGGCGGTAAAATATGAATCTACCCGCATTGTTAAAATAATAATTAAATTATCAATCTACATTACAGTCTAAGGTTCATTTAGGTAAAAGTAGATGGAGAAAGATCTTTAACAACCCAATAATACTCTGACTAATTCTCACATGAGATAAATAAAAACAAACAAGGGGAAGAACCTACAGCAAAACAACGTATTTCTAATACACAACAACAATGATTGTTATCAAAATAGAACAGTAGAATCCCTAACATGCCTACAGCAGTTAAACGCCCTTTGCATGAGACGGTTCACGTAACCGTTGCGTTATTAAACCGGGGGTGTACCTCCGTGATTCGCCTTGATCTCTGCATTCGTAGGTTGTTTGTGAACACAACCTACCGTGAAATCACGGTCAAATTCCACGATACTACCGTGAAAATTGGTGTCAATGTGAATTGTCAGCTGACTGATTTCCACATAGGCATTGGTAGATATTCAGAAAGTCTAATATAGATGAAGCCTAGTTTAGGCTTTGCTTTAGAAAATCTTCCATAAGAGAAGAGAGTAGGTTATTCTTTTTTGTTCTGCCAGGGCAAATTGATTGCGTCGATCCTGATGTTCATTTCAACATGATGCCCGTAAAATTTCGATCAATAAAATATATTTTTGCATTTATTGAACGGATTCCTTAGCCAGGATTCCTTATTACAAACGTTAACGTCAACTTATGTATAAGAATGACTTACGTCCTTCCCAGACATTTTTTTGTCAGTAACAGGCATCTCCGCTACGGCCCTTATAAGTCAATATGACAAGTTTTTCAGTGTTTGATATCCAGTCGTCTAAAAAGTTGATAAGAAAGTGCTCCTACTTAAAATTGTCATTTTCAACTAACAAAACTACAAGAATAATAGTTTTATCCAGCCTTTGGTGCTCCGTACGATTCTCAATCTATCCAGCATTTTCCCTTTCGCACACAATTCCTGTGTTACTGGAATTTAGAACTCTGTCTTCAAGCATTTATGAACAAATATGGAATGGGTGTGCCAGGTATTCGCGGCGTGGGAGTTGATCTGGGCGGCGCGGCACGTCGCCTCCGAGCATATGGTGCTGTTCATAGCCCTCGCGCTATTGGAGACGTATCGTGACGTCATATTGGCCAACACCATGGACTTCACGGACATCATCAAGTTTTTCAACGGTGAGTTTTAGATTTAGAAGAATGCGGAAATTTTGTAGCGATTGCAAGTAGTCTAACGATGGTCTTTTCTTAAAGATTCGTGCTTGTTGTTTGTTTGATGGTTGGAATTAACTGATAAAGAAAACTGAATTAACTGCGTAGAAACATTTTAGATCATTTCGGATAAAAACTGTGTGTACACGTATAACATTAAACATAGCTAATTCAATAAATATTATAGCTCTTCTACATTTGCTTTACAACACAAATCCTGTTTATTTTTCCTTTCCCTAATCAAAAACACACTTTCTATGCCAGTAACATCCTAAAATCGTCCTTAAATAGATTCTCATAGATTCCAATCTCGTAGCACATTAGGAACCAACCAGACCAAAACGTATTCCAACCATATCGTTACATCACAGTATTGTGCAAGTTTTAATTGCTACTAAAATAGCCGATGTTTTTCCGCAGAGATGGCTGAACGTCACGACGCTTCCGCCGTTCTATCTCTTGCAAGAGATCTTGTTTTACAAGTTCAGACCTTGATCGAAAACAAATAGAGTTTAAAAATTATCGATTCTACGCGAATCATTGATGTATTAGATGATGAAATGTTTATTAATGAAGATTTGCAAAAGTGAAGTTAGTGTTATGGTGTTACGTACTAATATTGTTCGTCTGACAAACTTTTGCTAGATAATAATTCTTTCATATGCCATATTTGTAAGGAAAATTTATAATTAATATGGAAAAACATATATATTTAAATCTACCTATTTAGTGAAAAATAAAAAAAAACGTCATAACATTTAACTTCACTACTGTATATCTAGAAGATTTCTATAAAGTAAATAAATAATATTATGTAGATGAACTGAAAATTTATAATTGAAATGATTTTAATAATATCTTGTAAAGAAATTACTTATTACATTTCGCTTTCATGTTAGTATACTAGACGGAAGGCGGGGCATATTAGTGACATTCTGTCCGCCACCAATTAAACATGCGTTGAGTCAATAGAACTTGGCCCTTATTCTATATGATAGTGCAAACGCGTAACGCGGCCGTTATCTTTGAGAAATGTGCGTGGAATGGTATACTGTAAGCCAAATTTCTATAGTCCTAAACATGATGTGTTGTGTTACGTGTTTGTTACGCACTGTTAAAATAACGTGCGGGATACAGAATAAGGCCCCTTATTTATCTCTTATGACTTACGTATTGCGCAGAAATTGTTATTTTACATAATATAACATACTGCTGTCATACGAGAAATAGACACTTCTACATAATATTCTGTATGAAGACAAAAATGTTTTTACATAAGGTCATGGAGTCCTATTCCGTCTACGGAGGTCATTTGTTCTTGATAAAATACTGAATTATCGTATAAAATATGAGTTGGTTTTTAGTTAGGAATGTAATGTCAGGATATTACGTGGCGAGTAAAACAACTGAATACTAAATGAACACTAATATATTTAAAGAATACATGTCATTTTATAGGTCGTTTACATAAGGTATAATATAATATAATAATATGTGCCCACTACAGGACTTCCACAAGTTGAATCATGAAAGACAATGCGAACAGTTTTTTTAAGAAGCCAAATTATGCAGTAACAGTAATTTACATTAGAATGAAGGTTGCGTACATATTTCTTGAGGTCTTTTTACAATTACGGGCCTTATTTAAGGACAGCTTTGATAGTCGTATAAGTTTCAAGTCTTACCGATGTGGCCATGTTGACTTATGTTTAGAATGTCCATAATTGCGAAAGGACGGATAGGCCTTAATAGACGGAATAAAGCCCCGCGACCTAACGTCATTTGTAACAGACGAATATGCATTTAACTCAATAAAAAAATCTATTTTCATTATGACGGCAGCATATTTTACGTTTACTAGATACTTTTATATGTTTGGTTTATTTTTGTGAATTACTGGTATTTATTACGCTAATTATCGCCAATGTGCCGCCAGCTGATACCAAATCTTACCTCGTTTTATTAAGATTGTTTATAAATTTCCAATGAGATTTATAAGTTATCTGATGTTCCGCGAATTGGTTAAGTATAATATCGAAGTTGAAAAGTCCCATTATAACGAGTTCCATGAAGCGATATTCTTTCTTGGAAGTCTTTATAGCGGGACCGATGACACTTACATCATGATGATGTAAGTACATGCCTAATATGAGATATATCTTACATATTGCGTATTTTTTTTATGAATTAAATGGTACATTGTCGGATCTAAAATATAAAAATTATTTATAATTGTTGTGGCGTATTTGCATTGTGTGCGCGGTATTTCGCTCCGAGGTTCCGGTTTTAAATCCCAGGTAAGGCAATGTAATATTGGGTTTTTCTGCTCACTATCAACCCGGAGTCTGGAATTTGTGGCGACAGGCTCGCCTCCAATCACATCGTGGGACGGAACACAATTGGCGAAAGTGAGTAAGTACTAAGTACCCTGGCTGCACCTCTGCCTACCCCATCGAGGTTAAAACGGTGATGTATATTTCGTTGTTTTGTTTATTTATACCTAATAAACGATAATATTCTGCTACTCTTAATAAGTTTCAGTGTAAGTAAAAAGCTATGCTTGTAATATGTGGTGTTAGTTGTAATGTTTTAAAAATATATTCGTTTTTCGTATTCAGCGTAAAAATTAGTAGTAAAATAAAAATTAATGTAATGTATATAATAAAGATATTATACGATTAAATATATATTTCATATTTATAGTTATCATCATGACAATTTATTTATGTATTTTTCTGCAATTATTTACATTATTGAATACAACACAATTAATATACATTTTAATACAGTTTTATATATTATATACATACATATAAAAGCAGGTGTCGTAATCGGAAGTCAAACTAATATGCTGTGATCAAGATTTATATATTTATTTATCCTATCGTAATATTTATATTTGATATAGTCATTGTAAAATATTATTAATACGTTACCTGTCAAACTGTTGATAATAATCAAACGCTGGTATGTTCAATAAACACAATATCATGAAACATTAGGTGCAGTGAAGTCATTACTGTGCTACATTAATTAAAAAAAAATTATGTATTTTGAACTGAGTCCTAACATTTTGTTTATTTCTGCCGTCAAGCAGCAGTGTGTAGTCACTGTTGTGTTTCGGTTTGAAGGATATTGTATCCAGTGTTATTACTAGACATAATAAGACTTAACATCTCATGTCTCATGATGGCAAGCGCAGTGGAATACCAATCAATACTTTGTAATTCAAAGTGTTGGATGGGATTTCTACTGTTTATGGGCGGTCGTATCGCTTACCATCAGGCGAAAGGCAAACTCGTCTCGTCGTTCAAAGATATAAAAAAATTAAAAAAAGACGAACCCTTGACCGATTACCGAAACATCTTAATTTCCAAGGTAACTAGATAACTTTCTTAGTCATATATAGTACCTAAGTTAGTTTGGTCATATAAACAGGACTCGGGGCTTTGATTTTCACATGGTTCGTTCACACCTAAAAGCGCATTAAGAGTGCGTTCACATTACAGCTGTGGATTGATGTTTGGCAAGGTTGAATTCTTTTTCATCATTTTGAGCTGTGGTAAGAGAGGATGGGAATATGATAAAAGACGATTGGTCGATCTTTTAGTATACCGCTTAGCTCCCTTTACATCTCCGGTGGTACCACAAAGGTGTGTTAAAAATGCAGTGAAAATTTGAGGCTAAATTAACGCCGCAATCAATTTGTGATAGAAGACGAGTATTATAATCGTAACTTTGTTTTCAGCATACCGCGTATTCTTTCCTCTTTGAATTGAGATTAAAGAAATTTAATTGAATTTCTCTCGCTTTCGAATTTAGCTACGAATATGCACCGTAATGAAATGTAGGAAATATTTATTTTATTTTTATTTATTTATACATATATTATAACACTATAACAGTTGAAACTAATGCGATGTTATACAGATTTAATTTTAACAATTTATTTCAATAAATTTATGAGCCATTTCAGTGAATTCTGACAGGTTACATATAAATATATCCAAGTTCTGAGATATAGTGTTAAGCAATCGTATGGCCCATGAGAAGAGCGTAAACCTTAGAATATTTGTTCTTGGTGTTTGAAGGCGGAACAGTGGTAGGTGGCGCCGAGTGCTGACGCGGCCGCTCGGCACGCCTGTAGTGTATAGTAGTGTTATATAATAAATATCAGATAAAACGATAATTACTGAGGCCGGATTGTTTAATCCGTGGTTAGGTAAAGTTAAATTTTTTATAACACTAACGAGTTGCAAGCGAATTAAAAGCCAAGCGCCCTGGAACAGTGTAAAAACACTGTTAACTTTGCTTAACCACGGATAAAACACGGGCTAAGTAATTAAAACTTACCTACGTAAATCTTTGTGTATGTTAGTGAAGCTGATTGTAGTTGGTAATACTAGGTTTTGATTGTTATCAACACACCATTTTTGTACCTGCTTATACGTATCATCGTGTGTCCGTCTTGTCGGTGCATTTATCTGAATATTATCAATCATTATCGTTTCCCACAACTCATATCGACATGGAAACATTCTTCCCCCTGTGCCTTGTTCATTATCTCATGAAAATATCAACAATTAATGTTAATTTATTTTCCTGAGTCTTTATCGAATGCGTTACTTTTTAATGCAATTTTCTACATTTAAGATCTAATAAGTACTAAAGTAACAATAATAGTTGAATTCTTTATCCGAACAAAATCTGATTAGAAAAAATCTCCAGAAAAACACTCTTTAATTATTTTATAATGTCTAGCTTTGCATTTAATACACTACTTCTTACTTTAATAATAATTGAAAATTAATTCGATGCAGTAAATATCCTCAAATTAAACTTTATAGCTCGGCTTTTGGCTCATAATCGTTACATTTGTTCATTATCATGCTTCGTTTGTATTTTTGGTATTATTATTAGAATATGATTATGTATGTATCTTCACGTATATTGTAATAATTATATAAAGCCATTTATATTATATTTTATAATGTTATTCTAATTTGTCTTCGCCATATATATTTTTCAGGCAATTGTGTGGTAAAAACAGAATTTATTGTATATTTTTCGTACCTCTATATATGTTTATGTGTATTAATCTCATTAATACGAGGTGAATTTATTTTCTGTTTATTTGTAACATTTTATTAAACTAGAAGTAATTTTTGTTATAATACTTTTTGATTAGTATAAATATCTTAGTTGTAGTGGTATAGATACTTAAATAATTGTTTTATTATTGTGTAATATCCGTTTCTATACCCTATAGTAATATTCTTATCAACCGTGTTTTATATTATTACGTATTATTTAAACATTATTGCTAAAATGTCTAATTTGAATCGAATGCGCGTAGTACGAACCGTTGTGAACAGATCTTACTGTGGCCAAAGAGTAATAAGACTATAAAGAGCGGACAATGGAATGATTGCCTTACAAAAATCTTGCGCTCATGCGATGGTTTCTCAATCAACCGTGAAATAGTAAAATACAATATAAAACACTTAATATTTTTTTCACATCAAAATTTGCTCATTCTTAATGCACATGTTTAGTTAATTTTATAATAATATCTAAGGACGCTGTGATATCTTGTCACACGGACATTTCAAACAGCAAAAATTTAGCCCTGATGTCCAGTCTATAATATATATATAGACTTTGACTGTGGCAGTAAATAATTTGAACCATTGGTACAAAATATATTCATAATTCATTTGCACTAATTTTAAAATATGAAGTCATGTATTACAAATAAAGTTGCGTACTTAATAATTATTATGTATAAAATTATTGTGTACTGTGTATTATTTTTGGAATCTATCATGTTATAACGAGGTTACTTCGTAGCAAAATATCATTTTTTCTGTATTTTGAATAGATTGAATAAAAATATATTTATTAAATTAAAATTGAATAACACGATTATATGAAGTTCATTTTTGAGGTGTTATTAAAATATTTTTATTTATTTTTCTATTGGTATTAATAGAGATAATTTGTGTCATGAAATTTTAATTATTAAAATCTATTATAAAGTATTTATTTATTAACAGCAGATTACTTGTTGTTCTAATATATGTGTTTAGAAAGAGAACCATCGTGGGATTTGAGGTCGCTGCTGTGCTTTATTACCTCTTTTGTGTAATTATAGTATGTTACTAAACAAAAATCCATAAAAACAACACGCAAGATCATTTATAACAAAGCAATACGACATGATAAATAAATTTAAAATTTACCAAATGGCGGGGAAGGGTTGCCATTGAAAAAATCCAAAGTTAGGTCACTTTTCGGCCACGACGCGACGGTTCTCTTTCTGAACAGACTATACCAAGTTATATGTAGGTATATTGTGTAATGTGTTAAGGCTTTATGTTACTATTGATGTTTGAATACATATTATTATGAATAATTGTGATTATTATACGCTTAATGTATTTTTAAACAGTGGCGGGCCTAAGTGGGAATTTAGCCAAGCTTTATTTAATCAATGAATAAAAATGGTATATTTTGTTTTTGTAAATAAATGTTGATGTATTTTGCTATCCTTAATTGATCAATAGCTGCGTAATATTTGAACAGTAAATTCATTTTTTCTAATTGATAAATAACGAAAGAATTTTGTATGGATTGTATTAGCTCGTCTATAGGCTACGTTTGGTTTCTTCGAGAGTTATATTTACAAAGAATAAGGATGCAATTACATACAAAATATGAAAAACCTTTACGAAAATTCCTATCGCTTTAAGCCTTAGCGCGCACGTGCGTTACAATGTTCCGCGCGGGTAATATGACGTTGATGACGACAACGACGTATGTGAATGCCTCACGGATTTTCGCGTGCACTTTTGCGGGTGGATCCAGCGGCTAATTTGTCGCAAGTGCGCGCTTTGTCTTTGTTAAATATCAATACAATACTATGTATTTATAAAAAGTCATTTGTCCATATCTTTACCTACTAATAATGTATTTATTACAAAACTAAATTAATGATTATATAATTTTACGTAGGTAACAGATTTATTTACAAATATTTAGTTTCCATTCTGATAAAATTAAAATATCAAAGGGGATAATTGTATAGTCTCGTGGAAAAATATTTATTATCATCTTCCAGACTAACGTTAAATGTACCTAATTATAATCATATATCTCATGTTCACACGTCTCTGATAGTTACTGGTAAAGTACTAAAGATTTTGTAACTAGAAGCTCAATTTTATAAAGTTTTATCTGTCTATTATTATTTTTTTGTCAAATCATGGATATTGTCGTCATCGGTAAGACACTCTGGTCTATAACCAAATATTCTAAAACCATAAATATATATTGAAGACCGTAATGTGGATGGAATAGAATGTATTTACTATACAAAATTAGATAAGTACTATTATTATAGTGAACAATTATTTTTGTGAAAATCATCTTGTCATTAAAATATGTTTCCATTGAGCCGTTGTTTTTCTTGGTATCGTGACATTCGGTAAAGTCCCTTGTGATTCATTGTTTACAGATTATAGTGATCTGCATACTACGAGGATTGACAAAAGGTAAGGGTTCAAAAGATAACGAATTTAGATCGTATATTGATGATAATTTTGTTGACATTAAGGCGGCACAGTGCTCCCAGTGAAACTACGTCCGTATTTTAGAAGCTACTTATTCAAAATTTATGATTAGTATAAAAAAATAAATTAAACATCACATTCCTACAATATGTTTGTTTACATTGTATGTTTAACATTTTTGTAATATAGACATTGAAAAATGTCATTAATGTTGTAGATTCAGGGAATCTTCTCTTAAAGCGCACGCCATTTTAATTCGCAAAGAACATTATTCGACAATTTAATAAAAAAAATATTTAAGTATTTAAACATTTTCTAAAATACCTACGTAAAATGATTTTTTTAAATAAATTATTCGTAATGCTGCATACTCCTCTCCCTAACTCGCGCGCCGACAAGTATGGAACAAATTGCTTAAGCCCATTTGCTCGGCGACAAGCTTTAACCACGCCTGTGTGGTACCCGGGCACAAGGCTTTAGGAACGCAAGCTCACCGCTCACCAAAAAAAAAATCGCCGAAAAAGCGGCCAAAATTGTCTAGCCCGTTCTTTGTAAAAAAAAAGATTTTTCGGCTGGCAGTGGTGATGCCGGCTGATGTTCGTGCTCCGGTACCTAATTTGTTAAAACGGATCTAGATGATCTAAACTGGTGGTGATGGAAAACTCGTTGCCTCACGTTAAAGTATGTAAGCGGTTTGTGTAAACTGTAGTGTTTAGTGGCTGATAGAAGACTTGTTATTAAGGTCATGTAAGGACTTAACATCTCATGTCTCAGGATGGCGAGCGCAGTGGTATACCAAACAATACTTCGTAATTTAAGTTGTTGGATGGTGTTTCTGCTGTTTATGGGTGGTCATATCGCTTATCATCAGGCGGACGTCGAGTTATCCTCGTCATTCAAAGCAATAAAAAAAGGTTGATTTAATTTCTACATACAGGAAAGGCTTTTTTAGCAAATAATTGAAAAAATAATACATAGAAAGATAAGCTAAATTAGATTAATAACATTTTTAAAAATAACCGATCTTACATGTTTTCCTTTACTTAACTCTTTACTTTGCTATGCAAAGTGTATTTAATTCATATTTTCAGAACATAACAATTCTTTATATAAAAACACGTAATTTTAAAATCGACCAATCGTTTTCGAATATCCATGTTTGTAGTTCGAAAGTCTGGGATGGTCAGGGATGCACCTATCTAGTGGTCATGGCCCGCCCTAGAATAGATGCTACGAGTACGCGACCTCGGCCCCCGAGCTACTGCAGTCACTACCAACTTTCCCTTCCATGAGTGCAGTATTCACTCCTACAGGCCATACTCTCCTTTCCCATAACATCCTCTACCCACAAACCCTATTTCCTCTCCCCGGCTGATGATGGGCAGCAGCGTCATCAGCGTGAGTCCCCTCCTGCGCTCGCCAACCCGCCTGCCAAGCGTGGCGAGTATTGGCAAATACCCCCTAAAGATGGCGACACACAAAATGACCAGGCCCGCAGTCCCCGGCAGCCCTGCTATTCCTGGCTCCGGTAGCGGCCACGGTAATGGCGGGGCAGGGGGTGCGAAGAATCCCCGGGTTGGACCCCGCTACCACCCTCGACGACGACTGGCCCTGGTAACACACAACATTCGCACTTTGATGACAGACGAGAAGATTGTCGAACTGGAAGAAGAATTGAGTGGGTTTCACTGGGACATTATGGGGTTATCGGAAGTCCGAAGAATCGGGGAGGATACGATAACCCTGAAGTCCGGAAATCTGCTCTTCTACCGGGGGGACGACCAACAGTCCCGAGGAGGTGTCGGATTTCTCGTCCACAGGTCTCTCATCAACAACATCGTATCCATCGAAAGTGTGTCGAGCAGAGTAGTGTACCTTACACTCAGAATATCAAAACGATATTCGTTGAAGGTCATACAGGTATACGCGCCGACCTCGACACACCCAGATGAAGAAGTAGAGGAGATGTATGAGGACATAAGTCGGGCCATACATACTTCCAAAACCTACTTCAATGTTGTTATGGGGGACTTCAACGCAAAGTTAGGCATGAGAAGCGATGCAGAGTTGAAAGTGGGGAAATTTGGACATGGGCAACGGAACCTCAGGGGTCAGAGGCTGGCCGTCTTTCTGGAAAAAGAGGGATTATTTGCGATGAACTCTTTTTTCCAGAAGCCGCCGCACAGGAAATGGACCTGGCTGAGTCCTGACGGTTCTACGAGAAACGAGATAGATTTCATCTTGTCGACGAATAGACGGATGTTCAGTGATGTCTCTGTGATCAACAGGGTGAAAACCGGCAGTGATCACCGAATGGTTAGAGGCTCATTGAATATCAACGTCCAATTAGAAAGGGGTCGCTTGATAAAGTCTACGCTCCGACCTACTCGCGTCCATGTCCAAAACCCCGAAAGCTTTCAACTTGAGCTGGCAAATCGCTTTGATTGCTTAAAAGAAAAACCTTGCAGTGGACGAGCTAAACAGCGGTTTGGTAGAAGCTGTCCATACGGTGGGATCTAAGTATTTTAGACCTCGCCGTAGAGATAGACCACAAAAACTCTCGATCCACACTCTTGACCTCATGGCCGAACGTCGATCAATGGCGCTGCAGTCTTCCGATGACGCCGAAGCATATCGGCGGCTCAATAGACGGATCTGGAAGTCCTTGCGACACGATGTCCGTGCTCACAATACTGTGAGCATTAAAGAGACAATTGAGCGGAAGGGAGGCTCCAAAGTGTTTGCAAGAGACTTGTCTATTGGGCAAAGCCAGTTGTCTAGGCTGAAGACGGACGGCGGCCGCATGGTATCGACGAGGGCAGAGGTATTAAGGGAGATCGAGAGGTTCTACGGACAGCTTTACACCTCGGTTGCCAAACCGACTGCTAGCTCGGCTGAAGACCCGAGAGCCGAGTTGATCCGACACTTTAGCGATGATATCCCGGACATCAGCCTGTGTGAGATTGAGATGGCCCTGAAGCAACTTAAGAACAACAAGGCGCCGGGTGAGGACGGAATCACTTCAGAGCTTCTGAAAGCGGGCGGAACCCCAATACTGAAAGTCCTTCAGACGCTCTTCAATTCCGTTCTCCTCGAGGGTTCAACACCAGAGGCATGGAGCAGGAGCGTGGTGGTACTGTTCTTCAAAAAAGGTGATAACACTTTGCTGAAGAATTACAGGCCCATCTCGCTCCTGAGCCATATCTATAAGTTGTTTTCGAGGGTCATCACAAATCGTCTCGAACACAGGTTTGATGACTTCCAGCCACCCGAAAAAGCCGGTTTCCGAAAAGGCTTTAGTACTATAGACCACATTCATACGCTTCGGCAAGTCATACAAAAAACCGAGGAGTACAACTTGCCGCTTTGCTTAGCGTTTGTGGACTATGAGAAAGCCTTTGATTCGATCGAGACCTGGGCTGTGCTACAGTCTCTCCAGCGGTGCCACATTGACTATCGGTACATCGAAGTGTTGAGATGTATATACAATAACGCCACCATGTCGGTCCGAGTACAAGATCAGAGCACGAAGGCTATTCCACTACAGAGAGGCGTGAGACAGGGAGATGTTATATCTCCGAAACTGTTCACTGCCGCGCTGGAAAACGCCTTCAAACTCTTTCAGTGGAAAGGATTCGGCATCAACATCAACGGCGAGTATATCACTCACCTTCGATTTGCCGACGATATTGTAGTCTTGGCAGAATCGCTGGAAGACCTTAGCACTATGCTCGAAGACCTTAATCGAGTCTCCCAACAGGTGGGTCTTAAAATGAACATGGACAAAACGAAGATCATGTCGAATGTCCATGTTGTGCCCACCCCCATCGAAGTTGGGGGCTCGACTCTCGAAGTTGTAGACGAATATGTCTATTTAGGACAAGTGGTCCGGCTAGACAGGTCCAACTTCGAGAGAGAGGTCAATCGTCGAATCCAACTCGGTTGGGCAGCGTTCGGGAAACTTCGCAACGTCTTCTCGTCCAAAATACCTCAGTGCCATAAATCGAAAGTCTTCGATAGTTGTGTGTTACCAGTGATAACATACGGCACCGAGACGTGGCCTCTCACTGTGGGCCTCATTAGGAGGCTCAAGGTCACTCAACGAGCTATGGAGAGGGCTATGCTCGGTATTTCCCTACGAGATCGAATCAGAAATGAGGAGATCCGTAGGAGAACAAAGGTTACCGACATAGCCCATAGGATTAGCAAGTTGAAGTGGCAGTGGGCCGGACACATAGCTCGAAGAACCGATGACCGTTGGGGTCGAAAGGTTCTAGAGTGGAGGCCACGTACAGGCAAACGAAAGGTCGGACGCCCGCCTACAAGGTGGACGCACGACCTGGCTAGGGTCGCAGGAAGTCGCTGGATGCAGGCCGCTTCCAACAGGTCGACGTGGAGATCCTTGGGGGAGGCCTATGTTCAGCAGTGGACTTCTTGTGGCTGATATGATGATGATGATGATGTAGTTCGAAAGTATAATAAGGAGGTAATTAGTGTTTGATTGCAATAAAATTGAAAGACGGTTTTGTTGACAAAATATAAGTATTTATTTAAATGTAGATAATATGATACAATGTCTTTATAAAGCTATAAAGTCTACTTCACTACCAGTACAAGTAACATAAGCACATAAAATATAACTTATTACATATGATTGAATTTGGAAAGCAAACCCAGTCACAGTATTTCCTTCAATACAAAGAATAGAAGTAACAGATTGTATAAAAATAGGAACCCTTACATACTATTAAGCCTCGTTGATTCGCAATAAATATTAGATACTTAACTAGTTTTTTTTTTTATTTCTAGGTGGATAAATGGTATATTCCTTGTTTATTTATTCCACTTCCATAATTTTCTTTCCCTCACCCCGAATACTGTTCCTTAACGTTTGATATTACGCCTACTATACTTCTGGAATTTTAGGTATTTGATTACTTAGTGCCAGATGTTAATGTCTGTATACCAACCTTGTTAAACAATACACATGCCTAATATATTTGTATTATATTTATACACTTGATCCAGTATAATTAAAAAAAAATAACTTTGTATTTGGGACAGTTAATCCCTTTTCGAGATATGCGTATTTGTGATTACGAAGTACGTTATCAAATTACTCTAGTACCAAGTTCCTTAATGGATCTATTGTCAAAAAAAATTCACAGCAGTGCTTCAAAAAGACCACTCATAAATATATTAATAAGGGTTATGTTTTATTGGAAGATATCATAAATACATGGGTAACGCCAGCACAAGCAATGCTATCAATTACTAATGATATACATTATAAAAATCACAGCCCTATTTGAAAGCATTGTAGTAAAGTTACATAAAATACAACTACCACTAATCTTGGAAGAGCCCAACATTCATAAGGGCCTTGATAGCTATATTTTTTTTATGAACAATCATATAACATCGTAAGTTTAATTATTCCGTAGAAGGAGACGGTTATTATCTGTCTCTTTTCTATTATGTTTATAAAGTATGTTTCATATGGCGCGGCAGCTTAATTTTTGCTCACATTTTTCTGTCTGTATAAACTTATTTGGATGGGTACACTTATTTCGAACTCGAATTACGATGGTCTATTCTCTACTTGTATACATTGGCGCAGCTACGGCCTTTCTCTAAGAAAGGCAGTTAGAACGAGCAAAAACTTCGCCGAGTCAACGAAAAGCCTGCAACTAGCAAGGCCTCTGTAAGCGCAAGGGTGTGCAAAAACATACCTAGGGTCGGTGCCGCCCAGCCTGGCCCACATAACTACGCCTGTTCTTGTATAAGGAGGAGCTTACATAAAGGGGACAGGAAATTGTTGAGGTAGTTTAACCTCAAGTCAACCAGAAGACTGAGATAGTTATTTTGCTATTATTTAATAAATATAACTTTACTATAATTATTTTATGATTACAAACATTGTCATAGTATATTATTATGTGATAAGTTAATTTATCGACGTTGTAAGTATATCGAGATTATTTTAAAACACGTTTAAAATAACTGTGTAAGAATAAGAAATTATAAATAAGTATTTATTATTTAGACTTTATGTCCGTTACTAATAAACGTTCTATGACGTCTTTTTTAGTTATACAGCGTTTTATCCATTGCTTTATCTTGTTATGTCGAGTGACATATCCAATACTAGAGGAAGCGAGACAAAACATTGTACAAGTGACAATATAACTTTAATTATACAATAAGGTCCTAGCAATAGCGCGGTAGATGCCAAGGGGGCAATGTTTAGACCTTGACTATTAGGACAGAGAGCTACCAATGTATTCTACATTGTCCTACATACTAATAAGTATAATTTTTTCTACTTCTGCGTCGTATTTTAGGTAAATATCAGTGGCGAAGTGTCCATACAACCCAATTCCTACCGGCTTCCCTTTTATTTACCTTTGTCTTAGTCTATGTTTTCTGCTACATTGGTCGCAATATGTTAACTAAGGCAAACTTTTTTGCTCGGGTTACCTTTTGTAAAATTTCGCACTTCGCTACTGGTAAATATACAGTGAAATATAGAATTTTTGCCGCTTAATACAACTAAGAGTTTAAGAAATTTAACGTAGAGCTCTTAGGATAGAGGATTATTTATAATCAATCAAAATAATTTAACGATTGTTGAAGAGTTAGATATAATTATATAGGAAGACTTGCTGCAATGCAAGCCTCAATAATGCTGTCAGTAAAGTGTAATGTCATTAAATATCCCAGTCGAGACGTAGCGTAGGTATAGCTAGGGTATATTTTACAAGGGCATAAAGCATTTGATATTTAAAGCTTTATTTTAATGGAAAGATGTATTTTACGTCTTAGAGCCTGTTTCACAACTTATGAGTAAATTCTACCCGTCAATGTATAAGCCGACCAAATACAAAGGTCACAATCTAATCTATGCTTCTCAATAAATGGTTATATAATGAGAACTATCTAGATTAGTCATTTGATACGATAACTGATAAATAAAACTTATTTGAAACTTGAAGCATGTCCTCATACTTGGACCAGACCAAATTGATATTTTTTTTATAGGTACAATTAAACAGTGGTATTATTTCTGCGGTTCAAGAGCATAGTCTTAGTGCTTTCTGGCAATTCATTAACATATATCAACTCGTCTACCGAAGAAGGGTGTTCGGAGAAGTGATCCCACGTCTTAATAGTGTCGAATAATCCTTTGCCTGGACACTCGGTGTTCCTTACTTGCTTATGTCCGACTAATTTATAGTCAGGTTTAATGTATCCCAGCTCTATACCAGCGGTGATCAATGCTTTCGCAGTTTTCAGTTGATTTCCAGGCGGGGCTGAGTCTGATGACAAAAATAAACACCTATAATAATGTTATACATACCTACGTATACGGAGTTATCAGATATGTAGATTGTAAATATACAGATAGTTTTATTAACCTCCAAAAATGAAAATTAGTAAATATGCTCTTGGCTATAAATAATATTAAAGAATGACAGGCGCTTTATTGCTAAGATATTCTATATAATATGTGCTCTATACTCCCTTAGAAATTATACATTACAGTTATATTCAATAAATATTTTTTTATATAGGTTTATAATTTGTCATAATTTTGAGCTACAAAAGAGGTAAAAGTAATTACATCTCCAGTCTCCGATCAAACAGATACCGATGCTGACGGTGTTGAAATGCAGAGCGTGCGCCCCGAGCGTGTCCCACCCACGGCCTTCATACGCCACGCCGTCGCTGCCTACCGCAAAACTGCATAAGATAAAACAAAGGTTTAAATATGTGTATACAAACATTGGCGGAAGACTCATTTAGATTATAATAATTTTTTTTCCGTATAGAATACTTTGAAACGAACACATACATAAATATATGTAATAGACAGATAGTACTGGCCAGTAACCCCGAAGTAAGAAGCAAGCTTTATGTCTTTATATGGAATGATATGGAACTTGCGTGTACTTACGAAGGTCTTTGAATAACTACTACAATAACCAGAGCTAAAATAATTAATTATTGGATCACATACTCTTGTATCAAAACCGAGATAGAATCAGCGGCGCCAGCGAGATAGATATTCGATTTCAAGACTAGAATTGCTTGCTTTGCTATAAAGTCTAAATGAATCGTACATGTGCCTACTTATATGCAAATTATTTACGTATCAAATTGCCGGAAGCCGGAAGGACACAACTCGTACCAGGAAATTGGCCATTATTACTGGACAAAACGTATTAATTTCGCGGGGACTTTTAGTTTTATTTATAAATTTACCTGGATCATCGCGTAGAGTCAATTTGCCTACGTGTTTACGACTGTGATTTACATTTGAATTTGTAAATAAATGTATTCTTGTGACAATTTTGCTAGTGGTTTATTCACCGCGTCGAGTGCGTGACAAGTCTTTCTATAGTTATTGCTGTACCTACTTGCTTGCTCATACATATACTTAGCAGATGAGATTTTCAAAATATAAAATCAGAAAACTTACTTTATTTATACGAGCCGAAACAATTGTTGCTATACGATATTGTTTAAACTTAGTTTCTATCAATCCTACTAATAACGTAAAAATGTAAAAAATATATAGATATTTGCATATATGTTAAATGACAATAGCACATGTTATCTTTATGTTAGGTATTAAAGTGGATTTGCATAAAATAATTACCACCACACAAGTTACGACTTATCTGGGAACGAGCGGAGTTGCCATAATTTGCCAACTTCTCTGCATTTTGTGTACAATTTTCGCTTCAGAAAAACTGCGTTAAGGTTTCAATTTAACAGTTCAGATATCCAAGATTTGAAGGACATTATAGCCAGTGTAACTACTGGATATAATAAGACTTAACATCCCATGTCAGGATGGCGAGCGCAGTGGAATACCCAACAATACTTTGTAATTCATGGTGTTGGATGGTATTTCTACTGTTTATGGGCGCTGGTATCGCTTATCATCAGGCGAACGGGAAGTTCGTCTCGTCATACAAAGAAATGAAAAAAAAGATCGAAATTCACTCAAGCAGTAAGTATCATATAATGAATTGGTACTCACTGGTATCCTATATCCCACCATCCATGGTCGTCCATGTGGAAGTTCTGCATGCCTCTCATAGCCGTGCAGCACGCTTCGCGGTTGTAACACGCTGGCGGCATGTAGGAGTGGTGTATCACAACGTATGGCACGGGAAAGTTCAGGGGCGTCTTTTCTTTAGGAGTCCTTGCATTCCACCCAGAACGGGTCACGAAGGGAAAATTGTAAGATACAACTTCATTGTCTTCTGATTCGCCTGAATAAAAACATCTGATTAAGAAACCAATCGACGGAAAATGCTTGTATTTTGTGCCGATTTCAATAAACGATCACAATCTCTTTTTTAATCCATCGCGAAATTGGACCTATCAGAACAGTTTTTTTTATATGCTTTTAAATGACTTATTTTGATTGGATTATTTTCGGATCGAAGATTAAGATTGGGATCACTTATTGAAAGCGGTCGTTAGACAGGACTTAGAAAGCGTGTGAATAGAAAGAAGGTAAGAGTATCAAATAGACGTAATTATTGTGGTCAGGTGTTATATATTATTTAACCTTTTTGAACACATGTGACGCAAGAATTGTATTAGAGAAAAAATATTTATGTATATCTATACCTATACTCTATAATCTAAGGTTTATTTTTTGTTTTGGCAACCATTTTCTCTGAATTAAGGAGTATTAATCAAGTAATCTAAAGATTAATATTAGCGTTCTTCAAATACTGATTAACTAAATTATTATCAACCACATTCCATAAAAGGTGGCAGGTGAAGTCCATCGAATTAGTTTCACAGATTAAACTATAAAATATTGTGATTATGTGTGTAAGGTCACCAAATACCTATTAAAGTTAAGACCTCTCATTTATTAATAATTAGATTCCAATTAAAATGAATTTAGAATGCGCCTCTTTCTAAGTTCAATAAGAGCAACGTTGTGCTGTAAGTACATATACCATAAAATTTCGCCTTATATCGGCAAAAAGTCTTCAAAGCATAAATAGTCAAATGACTGATTAACTTAAATATATTAAAAGGGTATAATGGGTTTGGTATCTGCTATCTATATATTACGAATGATATCAAAAAATGTGTGTAGGCGTACCGATACGAGACAGTCTTTTGTAACCATTAGTTTGTTCATAGTATTTATTATTTTAGTGTTATAATATCTGGTGATTATTACTTCGATAGCTATTATTGTGAAGAGAGATAATTACAAAACATTTTGATAAAAAATCTAATCGATTTGAAATACAATTCATGTAATATAATATTATCTGCATTGTAAATCCTTCTATTATTATGCGAAAGTTTGTGAGGAAGGTAGATGGATGTTTGTTTGTTCCCCTTTTACGAAAAAACTACTAAACGGATTTGGATGAAACTTTACAGTATTATTGGTTAAACATCAGAATAACATATAGGCTACAATTTATAATGAGTTTGTGTAATTTGGTCATAATATGACGATCCATAACTAGAACAAAAAAATGTATCCCGGAAAACTCCTTCACGCGGGCAAAGCCGCGAGAAAAGCTAGTTATATTTTATTTTTATGTTCTCCTATTTGATATTTAAGAATGAGTCCTAAGGCGTACAAAATGTTGCTATTAGCTTTAGGCCATTCATAACTATAGTTTTCTTTTAATCTGATAGTGCCATACTATTTTGTGATTATTATAACAATTAAAGTAGTAAGAAAATATATTTGTTATATAATTACACGTTTCAACGATAAAGTGTTCTGTCGATAAATTGAATAATGGAGAAAAAATAATTACAGACTAAAGGTTATCTTTAAGTAACCGATCTTGTAAGTCAGTAAACACAAAAAATACCTATATGAGGTATCTCAAAAACACTTCGATGGAAAATTTTGTGTAGATAAATGCTTACAATACAACAACACGATTTTTTATATTTATATAATTTTACAATGAAGGTGCTTAGTTCTTGGAACATTATTTTTTCACTAGTTATACAACTGTGTTCGCCCTTGACCATAAAAGCTGTGGAGCCATTAAATGGTCTGGTTTAAAAATAAATCAAAATATCGCGATAAAAAAAAAGTGTGTGTCATTCGTGTAAACTTAAGAAACAATACAGCTTCTACAATAGTCACCAAAATGTATGTCGTATCTAATTCTGTAAATATTTCAATTTGTAATCATTTGTAGCCGTAAGTATGAATCAAAATTAATGATTTATTACCCATTAGTGATTCAGTGACCGTAACGCTATCGTTATGTATGAGAATGCCATATCTTAGCGATAGATTTATCGATATCATATGTAATTTCCATACACTTTTCCGGTTTCTATTAGCGTCAACGATTGTAATAAGGTATCTTGGCTACCCCTTCTTATATTACATTAATAATAATAATAAAGCTTTTTATTTCCGACAAACTGAACAGCAAAATAATATTCATCAGTAATTATTAGTTTGAAGTAATTCTAAAGTATGTCTCAAATTTCGGTGTGCCTTATGGCAAATGACTCCCCCAACTGTTTCCATTGTCATCGATCGCGGGCTTATTACATTAACACTAGTTAAATAATTATTAACCTTGTGTAATGATAAAGGACAAAAGCGCAATATTCTGTTTGTTTATAAACATCAAAATAGGATTATTATTTGGCTCTTAGTCAATATTTTAGTTTGTCGAATCGGTCATCATTTACGCTATTAAAAACCGTAATAATTGAAACTAGGTGAAAGACCATGAAATAATTCTTAGAGATTTTTAGAACTATATAGTCATACAGTTTATGTACTAATCTAGTAGGCAATTAATTCGCGATTCTTGTATTTGGGGGAACATCATCCTCCTTCCTTCCTTGAATCTTAACATTGATGTATTATTTTATATCACCGTAAATAAGACTACTTAAATCAATCCGGGCTTAAAACTTTCCTGCTTAGTGTTCACTAAAATCCATTTGAACTCTTTGTAACCGTATTTGTAAATACTTAATTAATACAAGGTGGAGGCTTGTAACTAGCAAATTAAGTTATTATGTAAATATGTATATAAAAATAATTATATAACTAATTTGCCAATTATTACAACAAATAAAACATAATCTTAATCTAGCAATAATATATATTTTTACCTGCAAATAATGATGGAAATCCTTGAACAACTGCTATTGCACTAGCACACATAATTAAGGCATATATCATAGCGGTAACAATAGTTTGAAACCCACTTATATCTGGAACAATAAACAAAATACTATTTATTATATTATAGCGTATAGAGTCTGTATCACACTGACGTATACGATGCGTGCGTATTGAAACGTGATGTTAACTATATTCGGATTCAATAGATAACGTCATATTTCTACTCACACGATATCATTCGTATCAATCGACTAAACATATATGTACTTATATCAAATGCGAAAGTTTGTTCAGACGTTGAAATGTTTGTTAGAAGTAGATGCAGAACTGTTGAACGGATTAGTATGAAATTTGGCACACATATATACCATTTTCTGAATTATCATATGGGATATTTTCATGCCGAAAAGGTAAATTATTATTTTTTTACTTTGAATGACGATACGAGCTTGCCGTATGCCTTGCCGTATGGTGGTAAGACGACCGCCCATAAACATTAAAAACACCATCCAACACCTTGAATTACAAAGTATTGTTTGGTATTCCACTGCGCTCGCCATCCTGAGACATGAGGTGTTAAGTTTTATTATGTCCAGTAGTTACACTGGCAACAATGTCCTTCAAACCGGAACACAACAGTGACTACACACTGTCCCTTATGCGGCAGAAATAAACATTGCGGTGGTGCCTACCCAGGCGGACTCTCACATATGAGAGACCTACCACCAGTTCATACAAAATGTAAAAATTCCGAGTAATGTATTTTACGCTCGCGGAGTCGTAACATCTAGTTAATATGTAATTTGTTTTGCTTTACTTCAGTCATACTGTGATTTGTAAACAAAACTAAACTCTAAAAATTTGTATAACCAGGTTCTTATTAAGTATTTGAATGTTTTTATGTTTTTTCCCAATCCGTTAAGATTTGTAAGTAGTACTTGGCTTACGTGTGTCTAGTCAATGACCTCTATTAACAACTAAGGAAAAACAGTAAACAGTTTTTTTTTTATGGTGAATTAAAAAGTCAATGCCTTCTGAACTCTCTATCCATTTTATAAAAAAATATTATTTGAACGCAGTAATTCAGGAAAAGTCAATTTTCCGGTTCAAGTCTTATTCTAAAATATGATATCACGTGAAATCTATTTTTGTTATAAACCTAACCCATTGTCATCCACTAACGAAATTAATTTCGAGTAATGAAACACATTACAATCCAAATGTAGTATTTAAATTATTAAAAATGGATTTTTTATTTATGTAAGCAATGAAAACCTTTAGGATCCAGTTTCGGATATCCATATGCTTGCAAAATAAAAATATGATAAGTATAGGGGTTAAATTATAGAAGGTTATATTTCGCTTCTAAAGGACATCATCGTTATGGCTTAAAATAAAAGCAAAACTTAGAATTACAGAAGTGTAATTACTTACTTCCTTAGTCAATTATAACTTTGAGACGTCATTGATTCGGTATCAATTTAAAAAAATAACTTATAATTATCTTGTATTTGTTGTATGACTCAATACTTATAGATCTAATATTGTAATAAATCATGTAACTATGGGTGATAATTAGTCTAAAATTATAAAGTTTTTTATATACATCTAAACTATTGCAATTATGGACACTAAGTATTATAATGGTTGTTATTCAGATTAATTTCTAGTTGAGACAATGATAATGATAATTTACTTGATGCCGGATCAAAAATATAGCACGACAATAAAGGAATCTGAGTGAAACTATTTTGGTTTAACACTACGAAAATAACTGTGTATGCCAATTGGCTAATTTTATATTCATACAATTTAAATGTTGGAGAATCGCTGCCGGTTATTATAATATAATTAATGTCCATTATATTTTAGGCACAAATTAATTGTTCAAAATTATGGTAGCACGGACACGTCAAAATAATTACACCGCTAGCAAAAAATATGGAAAAATATCTAATATAAAATTATAATTAATCTAGCATAAAGTATTTTCTATATTTGAATTGATTTTTAAAACTATTTACTTCAAGAAAGATAATTTTTCTATGTATCAATCTAATTGTGTGTCGTAATATAGGCAATGATGTAATCATTGATGAAAGATAGTATACTCACTTTGATCACTCAATCACACTAAACCACTTATTTCACTACGATACTCATTTATATACCAAGTCCACTTTCTTATCAGTTTTTAAAGTTCTGTCTCTGTTTTAGGGAGTTGACCCGCAAGCATTCAGATGCTGCGTTAGCTGCCGCACTATATGGACTTAGTATAATGTATACACATGTTTTTATAGTAATTTACTCGCTGAGGTGATTCCCCAGCAGAGTACGTCAAGTTCGTAAAGGCGAAAAGCCGTAACATACACATTCGGTTAGCAAGAATATAAGACTTTCTGAACTGGTTTCAAATGGCCGAAATGTCGACATTTGACTTGATTGTGTTCTTTTTGTGGCGTTTTGGTTTTGGCTGTGTTTTGTTTGTGTTACAAAGATGAATCGCTCCGAAGTTTATAGACCCTTGGTACCTAAATGTCTAGAGGTACACGTTATCGTTTCTGTTATGTAATAGAGCAGTTAGTGTCATTGTGTACTTTCTAATTGTATAAATTAGTTTTGTGTGATTTAAGGTCACATTATACCTATACATAGTATGTTTTGAATATCATCATTATCTCATATATATCAAAATTGTTATATTTGTTATATTGTAACAGGATCATGTCGGCCATATTGATGTTATGTTAGAACTATTTAATATACAGTAACATTTTGTTATTGAAATATATAATAACAGTTTTGGTGATTCATTTTTTTAGTAAAATGAACTGATTCTATTCTAAAATACAGTTTCAACCCTCCTTATTAAGCAATTATTTTCATTAAGTCAATTTTAATTATTCTAAGAGGCTGTGAAATAATATGCTTGCGTATGTCATTCGATCCAAACTGTCACCTAAGCGCTATTAGAACAATCGATATACACATATAGTAAAGAAAAATAGGACAAGCAGCTAGATAAATATAGAATAAACAGTTTTAAGCCATTAACAAGTTGATTAGTACCTACATGCGACAGTACGTTCACTGTGACAAGGATGTAGTGAAATAATAGCTCCTTTCGGTTCGAAGGTCGACACTGAATATCAGTACTTGATAATTATAAAACTGTTCAACTAAAACTTTTTGAAAAATGGTACCTAAGATTAAGAAGTAAGAGTTTTTGCCTAAGAGTTTTACATAATATTCATTTTTTCTGTTCCACATGATTTATAGGCTCATATATTTCAAATATTCCGCATCATAAGTTTAATTTTGAAATTAGTTCCATCAATAATGTCTTTCGCAGTCTTTTGTATTTATCAACTAGTCTTTGCTCGCGACTCCATCTACACGAACGTGTTTTTACGGGATAAAAGTCCGGCTTTATATTTTGTCAGGATAAAATGGCGCCTATATTTTAAAACGGTGAAAACTGCATTCAATTATATGCCGTGAATTTCGTATTGTGCGTGTACAAACATACATATAGAGAGGCAAAAATTCTAAATACCTGTTTTGGCTTCGGTTGCTAATAAAGTAGTACCCCCATATTAGTTTTGTTCAACATTTATAATGTGCAGACATGGGCCTGTTACAATTTAATTATATGTATAAATTATCATTTATAATAATAGAAGGAATAATCATTTCTAAACATCATATGGAACTTGTTACCTATATGGGTGAATCGGTGACTAGGCGAGAGTATCATTAATTTGTTTCCAGTGATTGATTATTACTATCATGACTGTTAGTCACGACGATATTCACAACGCATTTTACTATCCGTTAAAATACGTTCTTCTGTTTCAAAGTTCAACCGATTTTAACAAAAGTTATGATAGGTATCGTGCGAATAATTACATTCGATAAAGCGTCTATTCCCAATGTAGCCCACATTTTTTCTGCCACTGGTAGGCAATGGAGGTCTAATTAGGGTTGCAGCCCAAAATGTCATTTTCTCCGCCACTGGTGGGAAAGGGAAAGTCTAATTATAGTTTATTATCACACATCATGCAAGGGATCCGTTGTGTGTCTGGTATTGTTAACTGTATGTTTGATTTTTTTTCTTTTATACTTTTTTTTTTAAATAGAGAAATAAATGGTTTATAAATGGTTATAATTACGGTTGCAGAAATGTCAATAAATATCTGAGCTATGCGAGTTATGCTAAACTAACTAAATGTAGTTTTCGGTCTGCAATCTGAATTATGGCTGTGGTTTATATAAATGACATAATCTTATTTATAATATTAATTCTACGTATAAAAATACTGCATTAGTGGCGTAGTCGTATTGCGTGATGAACACCGATTTGAGGTCCTGCGTACAAATCCCAGGTCTAGGCAAAGTGATATTGAGTTTTTCTTCTGAATATTAATCTGGAGTCAGAAATTTGTGCCCGATAACGCGAAAGGGGTGATGTGTGTGTGTGTGTGTGTGTGTGTGTGTGTGTGTGTGTGTAAACGTGTCTCCCTATGTGTGTCAAATAGTATGAAAATGATTAATTATTTCACATAGGTACAAACAATATTTAGTAATGTGGGGAGAGGGACTATCGTAAGCATTTCATAATATAAAACTGTCAACACAAACCGTTTACACTCTACACCACGACTCATCTCTAGGTACGTATATCACATACCTACTTGGCACTATAATTATATGAGTTTCAATGTGAAGTTCGCACGTAATTGTTCACAAAGGTATTGAAAAGTTATATAGACATGTCAGTTATCCTGCATTTTTATTAAACACTAGCTTCCGCCCGCAGCTTCGCCCGCGTGGATTTAGGACTTCAAAAATGGAGAAGGTGCTCAATTTGTCGGGATGTTTTTTTAATGTATGGTGGTATGCAGATGGTCCGATTGTCCGGTCAGGGTCTGATGATGGGATCCTTGTGAAATCGAAGGAAGCATATAGCATGATTCAGTATTCACGCGTGATGGCTTATTATTAGCGTATTTCATGTATAACTTTGGTGTTTCTATACCGATTTCTATGATTCTTTTTTATGGAATATTTAATAATGTTAACTTTTTTAATTAGGGATGACTGAGAGCAGCCCCGGATCTTGAATTTTTTAACACAAGTGACTTGACTTATTCTACGACGGTCAACTAAAGGCGGGCCTTCTCCATTCAATTCGACGAAGTAAGAATTTATCAATCAGACACAAAATAACGTAGTATAGCAGTAGTAATAGCAGTAGTATAGTAGTATTATAACGTATATATAGTATTATATAGTTGAATTATGTACTAACATAATAAGAGTATAACAGGGATTTTAGGTGTTGTCGTCCGAATAATATATACATACTAGCTTTTGCCCGCGGCTCCGCCAGCGTTTTTTAGGCTAAAGTTTTCCGTTATAAAAGTAGTAGTTTCCCGGGAGCCTATGTTCTTCCCAGGGTCTCAAACTGTCTCCATACCAAATTTCATCTTAATGCGTTGGGTAGTTTTTGAGTATAACACGTTCAGGCAGACAGATGCAGCGGGGGACTTTGTTTTATACTATATTTTTTAGAACTTTTTAAGAGGAACAATCCCGTCATACATAATTGTTGCATAACTTTAACCGTTTACGTAGCGCACGCAACGGAAGCTCTCAAAAGTAATAAATTGTCCCCGTTTTTGCAACATGTTTCATTACTGCTCCGCTCCTATTGATCATAGCGTGATGATATATAGCCTATAGCACTCCACGAACAAAGGGCTATCCAGCGCAAAAAGATTTTTTCAGTTTGGACCGGTAGTTCCTGAGATTAGCCATTACTGCTCCGCTCCTATTGGGTATAGCGTGATGATATATAGCCTATAGCACTCCACGAACAAAGGGCTATCTAACGCAAAAAGATTTTTTCAGTTTGGACCGGTAGTTCCTGAGATTAGCGCGTTCAAACAAACAATCATACAAACAAACTCTTCAGCTTTATATAATAGTATAGATAATAAAATTGGACGAGTAACTGGATAATATCTGTACTTTATAGATATTCAATAAAAACTAATATGGGGTGTTTTTAGTTAAGCAAAAGAAGTAAAAAAACAGTTTTTAGAGTTTTTGTCTATTTGCATGTTTATACAGAATTGAATATAGTTTCCACCGATTTATTGCTTGAGTTCTAATTTAAAATATCGGCTCCATTTTATTCCGGGAAAGTATAAAGCGGGACTTTTATCCCGGAAAAACTTTTACAAGCTCGCAGAGTCGCGAATAGCCAATGACAAAATAAAATTACTTACTTCAACACGTTTCTTTCGAAGAGTCTGGAATCATGTTTATTTTTGTGTTGCTACATCAAACTTACCGTATAACTGTGTGGTCATTTTAAGTACTATGTAATTGTTTTTGCAGCAAAGAAAATATTCAAAGTCAGGTGGCTGCAGCTTGCATTTTGATCGAAATAATATTTTTTTACGAGCACTAAATTTACAAGACAATGCTACAAGCACGTTTTATGTTAATCTTAAATTGTATCTAATCCCAATAAGTACTTTTAACTTCATAACAATTATCTAAAGAAACAACACATTGTCCTCTCGTTGCTCGTGACTGCTGACCGTGACTACTCTATTCAGAGATGTGGCGGACTTCCGCAATCTAGCGTGATAAGCGTCAACCCAAGATGTACTGGTTTAATGCGCTGACTTCCTTTACACCACGAACTGAGGATGTATTGTGCAGTACGGTGATTTTTAGTTCAAATGACTCATTTTTAATAGATAGCAAAAATATTAATTAGCGACCTAATCACGACATTCCTTTTACTGCTAGATTAAGGACCTGCTTCCAAAGTATCAAGTAAAATATATTTGACAGCTATCGTATTAAACAAGTAATGATAATGTAGATAGTACTCATTTGATTATTATTTATTTGGATGGATAGATTAGAGTCTGACTTTGTTAATTGGTCGGTTTATAAATTTATGTAGCGAACATTACTCAGTAGTGAAACAGGGTCTTAATGTTAAGGTTACTACTATACATGTAACTCGTTTTATTACTATTTATTTGGGAACATAGATTAATCTAACCTTTGTATTTGGTCGGCTTATACATTTATGTAACAACTATTACTCAGGTGTGAAATTATAGGCCTCTAATGTTTAAGTTACTTACTTTTTTATTAACAGCATTTGGGTACCAGAGGCACTGATATGCTATTGTTTCAGAACGTATTATCGACGCTACTGACTATCCATCACATGAACTGCTATTGTCTTTATGACATGAACATAGCACATTATGAATGGTACTACTATATTGTTATTCATTCAAGCATTTATCATTCTTAAACGGCTGAGTATTTAGTACGGAAGTATCGCAAGGTTATTTTGTATTCAGGCTTAGTTAATGCGGGGAATCATTACTAGCTCTATGTATTATTTGACCAATGGTCCATATTTTGTCAACGTAAAACAAGGGAATGGTTATATAAGTATCTTTTATTGTTTTTTTAAATCAATCATCAAAACAATGCTCTATTGTACTATTACAGGTAGCGGTGCGACGCTGCTGAAAAAAAAATCTTAAAGAAAACGAAATATGTGCATAAAATCTTACCATTTCCACCAAGAAGATGTATTGTTGAACTGATGTGTTTTAATTTTGTTCACTAATTAGATAATATTTTATTATTTTGCCTGCCTGATGCTGTTCCCAGTATTTTAACTTTCTTTGTGTCATAAAATTTCCTTTGTATTCCAAAACTGTATCTTTCTTATATCATTGAATATACCCACATGAAGGACTGCAGGGGAAAATATTATGTTGATAAACGGTCCCAGAAATGAGCAAATGTTTAGAAGCTACCACGACATAATAAGTGCACATATACATTCATGCTTTTTATCCTCTAAGGTGTCGGCAGAGGCGCAACAAATGCACAAACTTTCCACTATGTGTTCCGTTCCATGATGTGATAGGAGGCGAAACATTAGGCATATCGGGCACAAATTCTACGCCCCGGACTGATACTGAGTAGAAAAACCCAATATAACTTTCCCCGATCCGGGAATCGAACCTGAGACCTCAGCATTGCTGTCATACCGTAGTACAACTACGCCTCCGAGGCATAATAAATAGTTAATATTATAATATCTTCCATTTCACTTTTAGTAATGGAATATCGAGGACAGATTTAAGTAAACATCATGTAAAAGAGTTTATTCCCCACCGATATCTACATTTTTGTTATATTACTTTATGGTTATTTTTATCTCGACACAAATGGATGCCGCGAATTGTTTTGCATCCATGAATTAAACTCTATAGTTTACGACATGTACATCATTTATCCATATTCATGACAAACTATGATTTATTTAAAAGACCGCTTGAAATTAACTTTATAATAGACCATAGAATTATAAACTGTGGATAATGTAGTTAGTTGTACAATTATCTCCGATATATATGTAGTTTCACTTTTATATCATTTATTGAATTGTTTTTTATCCCAAATAAATAAAAAATAGAAGCATTTTATTGTTGTTGGATTACAAAATATGTAAAAGGTGAGGGAAAAAGGCATTATAAATTTGACATCCGATTAAACTCCACCAATGGACTCTAAGTAAGCTGTCCAGTTGGGTGGCAAAACATTTTCACGCTAATGTTTGTGACTGAATAAAACAATGTTTTTTGTGCCGGTTTTTTAACTACCTCCTTATATCCCTATTTCGTGTTCCTTTGAATTAATCGATGATAGATATTTATAAAATAAGATCTGAATTTTTATTTGCTATTAGCTGTTTCTCGAAACTTCGTCTGCGTGAAAACGTTTTTCCCGCAAAAAAACCCTAAATCATTGTAGCGCTACATAGTGGCATATGAGTCTAGCTAATTTAATTATTATAACAGGTTTATAAAGAATATCCTATTCTAGTTCTAAACTTAGCGCACTTCCTATCTATCTCATTTGTATTAACCGATATTATGTAAGTGCTATGAGTTCTATATTTTTAATATTATTAAGAATGAGATACCTAAGAACTAACCAATAACGGCTACAGAGATAGAGAGTTTAAAAATACTATACTTAAATGTGCTCATGACTGATATAAAAAGGGTATCCACGTTTCTACAAAAGTGTACTGACCTCTACAACGTAAAACGTTTTACAACAAGTTTACATAACGTCTACGCGCCAGAGAAGGGACATAAACAGAACGCGTCATCACAACGTTTACAAATTCAATTTAAATAAAATATACTAGATAAATATCAGAAAATACACACAAACCTGTTAGTTGGTTTGCATACATAATATGGAGTATTATCGCCTCTATACGCAGTGGTTACTTATTAAATAACTTTCTTTTCTTGTTTTACTTATTTCTTATTAATATTGTAAATGCGAAAGTTTGTGACAATCTTTAGATGTTTGAATGTTTGTTACAAGTAAACTTTTTGGATAACATTTTGCTCGCATATAGACGATTTTCTGAATTAACGAATAGCCTTTTATCTTGGTAATTTTTATCAATGTGTATTAATTCGATTTTCAAATATGTTATTTTTTTTACATAGATGGCACTAGCGTCCTACTATATCACTTTGGACCGGTATGGTGATTTATGGATGTATGTCGCGGGAAAGGCTTTTCACGCGGAATACCGACCTATTGCTCGCGGCGTAACCCGCGTGTTTATTCAAACCATGGGTCGTCGGGACTGTTCAAAATTGCTTAACAAAAATATACTTTATTTCATGTTCATTAAAATCGATCTCAAATGGCTGCCGGCAGCCGCTATGAGTTAACACTCAAGTAAGTGCCTTTTGCCCACGGCTTCAACTGCAATAATACCCGTTCTTGTTATAAAAATTACTTTATTCGTTTCGTATTATTTTTAATGGGTTTTGAAATTGAATGAAATCATAATTATTCACTAAATTTTTCTACCTATAATGTTATATAAAATTGAAAAGCTTGAGTCTTTGAACGCGCTCAGGAACTATTGTTAAAGTTTTTCAATACTGTTCGAAATAAGAAATTCTTTACTGTTGGATAACTAATTTATCGAGGAAGGCTATAAGGCTATATAACATCACCCTATGACCAATAGAAACGGAGCATTAATGAAAAATGTTGCAAATCTGAGAAAATTTATTAATTTTGAAAGTTTCCGTTGCGTGCTCTGCGTAAAGAATTAAAGTTATGCGACAGTCAAGCATCACGAAATTGTTCCTCTTCAAAAGTTCAAAAAAAATATATAATAAAACAAAGTCCTCCGTCACACTTGTTTGCCTGTCCGAACAGGATAAATTCAAAGAGTACCCAACGGACTCCAATGAAATTTGGTATAGACTTAGTTTGAGGCCCTGAGAAGGATATAGCCATAGATATATATCTCGGAAAATTACTTCATGCGGGCGAAGCCGCGAGCAAACGCTAGTAATATAATTAATGCGAAAGTAATTCTATTAACCTTTCACGGTATAGAACTGAACTGTTTTAATGCAGAATAAAGGCTACATTTATCATTGGAACCTAGTATACGGATTTTTCTTTTGGAAAAACTAATCACGCGGGTGGAGACGCGAGCATCACATAGTGTAGGTACAATATATCCGTGCAATATTTTTTTGTACGCACTAGGAATTACTAAATATAAAAAAAGATTATAGAAGATGAAGGCGGGTCTACACGAAAAAAAATAAATGTTGCTCCAATTTATTTTGAAAGTTGATCCATAAGACAGGGAATGTCCCACAAACGGTCAGTTGAATCGCAAACTCCATTTTATAAATCATTTACACCTACGTTTTTTACACTACATTACTTCTCGCCAATTGTAGGCATACTGATTCGATGAGCAAGTTAAAAAAAACATTTATTCATAATATCAAATTAAAGTAGCATCATTCCAAAACTTATGTTGAGAAACGGATGAATGTGTCTGATGCAGCGGGTTGGATTTTCCCTGGTGGAATTAAATCAAAAAGAAAATATGCGTTTCAAGTCTAGATTATGTGGAACCGAAGAATACTTCTATTTTTTGTTTTAAAGAAGCGTAGTGCTGTGCCGTATTAGAACTATGACTAAGAGTAGCTTTTGCTCGTGATTTCTGGTGCTACAATGTTTGTGTCCCGGATAAAAAGAAGCCTAAAATAGTTTGACAAAAATAATGTATGTTGTGGCTTTCTATTGGTGACAAAAAATTCACCGTTAAGGTTATAGCTTAAGGTCCATTTTTCATACATTTTGTTTCACTTTTAATCTGGGTAACTAAACAAGTATTGACAAGTAAAGAATTTAAATTTACGTCTAGTTAGTTATTAAAATTTAATACGACGAAATTTTAAAGGCCGAAATATCCATGCATATTAATTATTTTTACGTTTTTCTTTCAACTGCGAGAACTAATCACTAACTAGACGTGAATTTAAATTCTTTACTTGTCAATACTTGTTTAGTTACCCAGATTAAAGGTGAAACAAAATGTATGAAAAATGGACCTTAAGCTATAACCTTAAGCACTAATTTTAGAGGTAAGCGAGTTCAAACAAAAATTTGAGAGTTTTTAATTATTGTTTTAAATATAATACTATAGATTTTTAGAGTAACGCAACTATTTATTTAGATGTGATGGTCATTTTGCCCTTATTGAATATTAAAGAAAGATGAAATAAACTAAACATAATTAATGACTAGCAAGGATGCATACTTTAAATGATTCAAAACAATTTCAGGTTTATGTCTTTTTAATTTTGTCGAAATATTTTGTAAAATCCACTGTTCCTGGTTGGAAGTTGTCCCAAGTGGAGATGTGTTGGTAGAGGGCTGTGCCGGGGCACTCAGTAGCCATTACTTGGTTATGGCCAATAACTTTATACGTTGGACTGAGGACACCCTGTCTTACTCCTTCCTTTATGAGCGCTTTTGTTGTTGCCAACTGGACGGCCGGTGGGGCTTCATCTGAAATAAAAAAAATATTGAGTTGAATAAAAATGTAGGGACGCTATTCAAATATATTATCATATATTGCACATTCTGCACTAAACATATTATTTAATTGGTTTAAGTTTTGTTACGTCTCCGCATGCGTAAAGGTCTATTTAGAAATGTAATCAAATGAAAATACAGTTTAGTTTTTCTTCAGGGGTAGTATATCGTATTTATATTAGTTTAGGAATAGATTATATAGAGGTTTTCTTAAAAGGATATATTTTTTTTACATAAAGACTTATGTCAGCAATAGTGATGTTTTAATATTTCGTTACTATCCGTGTTTCTTAAAGTATCCATAGATTATACCATTTATGTAAAAGACGACATTTATTTATCAATTAACATATGCATAAAAGTTGAAGCCACTGAGTTCCTTCTAATATTTTTTTCCATACAACCGATTTATTACGTAATACGACTTATGTAAAAATAATTGATATGACGCGTGTCAAATCCAAGGCCTTGGAGACAGGACCGGAATTACTCACCATTTGGGATGACAAGCTTCCATAATTATGCTAGTAGACGTGAAAAATGAAGGCATATTCGTTTGATGACAATTGTGTCAACAAAAGAAAATAATTATTGATTTTTTGGTCATGGATATATTTCAAAGTTTCATTTCTAAATTTCGTGTCGATTCTTCTATGGAATATATGTATATACGTGAGTATGGTATAGTTTATGTGAATAAAATTCTAAATACAGCTCTGTTATGATGTCTGGTAATTAGGAGATAATAGCTATGGCACGTGTACTGTCAGGAAACGCTCGCTTTTGTAAGAAGCCGGTAACAAAAAGTAGATATATCAAGAACGAAGTAGTACGACTAATAGTATTCAATACTAAGTTTTATTTTGCACGAAAATTGAATTCTAAAGATTTTTATCGACTAGAAAAATTGACAAAGTAAAAAAAGGTCAAGATCTTTATTAAAACATCGAAATTATAGGAAACTTTATGAAATGGATGGATAGAACATAATGTCCCTTCTTTGTGATCAATCTGTTATAAAAATACCTGACAGAAGTTCGTTCAAAAACACACTACCATCAATTTCGTTTTTACACAAAATATTATAGTTCTCTTATTAAAAATCCAGAATACGAATATTTGTAACATTAAGTTACTATAAAAACAAGCAAATAAGATATTTAGAAATGTAAAAACAATTACTAACCACAATACAATACAAATGCGCGTGTTTTGCTCCTTGAAAATGGTAGTAAATACATCAGTAGAATTTGGCATTACGATGCGCAGAACGAGCCAAAAATTAAGACTGAATCAAGAGTTTGTTATGTATCCTATTATTATCACAATACGTTTAAATTTAAATAGACATAGCCTGATACGTATGTAAATATGAAATGCGTAATAATTTAATACCTAAATGAAGCAGAATACTTTGATTATTGGATTACGTTATAGGAACCAAAGTTAGTTATCACAAAACCATTATTTCGTCTAGTGAGCCAGTCGATGTTTAATTACATTTGTAAAAAAGTACCGTTTTTATTCGTTTTATTCAAGCGAATATTAAATTTTATATTAATTTAAATCTTCTTTGCATATATTAATACTTAATAACTCGACTAGTAGGTATTTGCAGTAGATTAATATTCACAGTATGTTTTTTTAAAGTTATGATTTTCGGTTGACTGCCTCGGTGGCGTAGTTGTACTGCATGCGCGGTACGGCAGCGCTCTGAGGTCCTGGGTTCGAATCCCGGGTCGGGCAAAGTGATATTTGGGTTTTTCTGCTCAGTATCAGCCCGGAGTCTGGAATTTGTGCCCGATATGGCGATAGGATCGCCCCCTATCACATCATGGGACGGAACACATTTGGCGAAAAGTGGGTGCCATGGTTGCGCCTCTGCATACCCCTTCGGGGATAAAATGCGTGATGTTGTGTGTGTGTATGATTTTCGGTTGCGGATATGAGAACCTAGATTTCATAGTGACCCCACTGCACCTAGAGGTAAGTGGAAAATGGTCCAATAGAATGTTGACCGACGAGATATGATTACCCCTCGGTAGTCGACATAATAATGCCGGCCTGTTGGAACCAGGTATACACAGGCTGATGCTGGAACGCGACACACTTCTTGGGTCATTATGGCGTGTTTCAACACCTCGTGTACGGTGGTCGCTATCCGAGCTGATAATAAATTTATATTCCACCATAAGCAAATATCATTGTTAGGTACCATGCTGACATTAGAACATTTTTTAAGCATTATTGTTTTTCGGTTTGAATGAGTAGTATGAAGGACTTGCGATGTTGAGCGATGTTCAATATAGAACTTTGTGATTTTAAATTCTGGGCGGCATGGCTAGTAGTTGTGGTGCATATTAACACGCGAAAGAGTTTTTTGCTTTCACATTCTGTTGCATAAAATATGGGACTTACTCATTAGTAAGTAACATTTTACTTGTTACTATTTTACTAAAATAAATGCGAAGGTTTGCGATAACTTTTAAATGTATGTTTGTTAGAACTAAACGCAGAAGCAACTTAATGGATTTGGATGAAATTTGCCTATCGGGTAGACAATATCCTGTGTAACATAGGTAATTTTTTATCCCGTTAATTTGCTCCCATGGAAAATATTTTTTATCGTTTCTTTTTAAATAAATAGCGTCGGCGTCGTGCAGTGTTTTAGGGGCTTTAGTAGGAGAAAGGTTTTTCACGCTTACGAAGCCGCGAGCAGCACATAATAAAGTTATATAAATAAAAATCTATTGCCGCACGTGGGTATGTAAGAGCATCACTAGACAACTTGATTTGTCTGATTTTATTCTCGTTATGATCTGAATTCAGGACAAGGTGTGCATGAAAGAAAACATTGGAAAATCAACGGAAAAAGATAGGACAAGTTAGAATTTAGATGGTATTTTTGTAAGCATATTTTTTCGTACACGCTAATCTCGGAAACCATCTAAATAATTATCATGAATTGGTGAGTATTTCTTTAATTTCAACTTGAAATTGTGGATAATTTTAGACGCGGTAGGTGGCGTTGGTGTCAATATCTAGAAATATGAAAAGCAGTTTACATAAAATGCAGGCTATGGAAAAGACGGTCTATGACAGGACATAATATACCGGACCCGTCTAGTAATTTAATATTAGCAAATAAATTCTTACATCTCCAATCCCCGATCAAGCAGATACCAATGCTGTAGTTGTTTGCCTGTATGGCATGGATTCCGATGACATTCCATCCGCGACCCTGGTACGCCACGCCTTCGCTGCCCACGCAGAAACTGTAAAAAACATTGGAATAATAACTTAAAATCATTTTACCTGCATTAAGATACAAAAAATATTAATTATATATTGTTTATAGTTGAAGGTCACTTTATGGTCAGTGATCATTGATCATTGATCATTGATAGCACGAAATGTTTACTGCTAGAGTAGACAGTTGGAATTAAACACCCAAGGTGTGTTTATTGGTCCGATAATTTCACTTGGCATACGAAAGGCTGTATGAAAGGTTAAGTTATCGCTGGGTTTTATCTAGGTCGGTAATGCAATGTGAATCGAAAAAGTATAATAAAGGAAGTTAATGAAATTCTCCAAAAGCTCGTTATAATTTTATTAGAGACACTGTCTAAAAAAGTAAAATATTCAAACTTACTCAATGAACCGAAAAATTCCGAGATTGGTTAACAAAAATTTTACTTTATGAACAATAAAATATTACGAAACGTTTCCTGTCTCATCTTGTCCGGATCTTAAAAAAAAACTTAAAAACTGTGCAGTGAATTTGGGTCGCTGGTTATTCCCCGGCTGACCGTTGTTACTTTTTTGCACGAATTTCGGCGAGTGTTATTTACATTATGTCATGGTCTGAGGAATAACTTAGCGAGTCGCAAACGTTAAATTGTTGTCCAGGAACACTAAAATATTCTACTACTATGAAACACATCCTTCTGCAACTTCAGTAGGTGTCAGTTTATAATTATTTAGTGTTTCTCAGCGACAAGTTACCTGTGTCCGCGTGACTCCTTGTGTAATTGAGAAGTGAAATTGATTAATGATTACGAACTACCCTCAGGGTGATGATACGAATTCCATGAATACAGTGTTTGATTTAATCAAATTGGGTAACTAAATCTATGATGAAGAATATTAACGCGAAAAAATACGTTAGGTAAAACCACAATAATTTAAATTTGCTTATTTGATCTCGTTATTGATTTGTTTTTTATTTTCGCGTGTATGTAATAGGAAATCATTAGTAATTTATTTTAACTCTAATTTAAGCAATCAAATTCATAAGCAAAAAAACAAAAGCTTGTACCTAATGTTTTTATTAATTTTGATTCCTACATCACTTATTTATCAAATGATATAAGACCTTTATAGACGTTAAGTAACATTCATTCGCCTTTAAATAAAGGGGAATTTCCTCCTTTTTTGATTAAAATATGTCGTAAAAATCATTTGACAATGCGCATATGATTATTACAAGTTGTTTTGATAGATTATCATTGTTTACGCTACATTGAGTCATTCGCTGGTCATTCAGAAGTGGTCGAACTGTTTACTACGCGATAGCGACACTACGCATGTAAATTATAGGCAGAGATTATGCACGATGTATATTATTGTATTATATGATTTTATTGCGGTTTGATTTGAGTTCAGTTTGTATAAAATGACTCAAGTTCAGCTTTATATTATACTTTTAAAAGATTTTAGACTAGTGGTAGTGTATACGAGCTGTGGATCGGGAGATGTTGGGTTTAAATCGCAAATTGTTTTTGTAAAAGGTTTTTTTCGGAGCTGATTTCCAAAGTCCGTGGACATTAGCCAGACGGCCGAAAAAAATAAGCGAAATCCTTTCGGCTTTCGGCCGAAAAAAAATAAGGGATCTTATGCTGACCGAATTCTCGAGTAGAATAATGAGTGGTAAAAGAACAAGACACTATATCTTTGTGATTTGAAATAATAATAGATACAATCAATAATTATTTTTTATAACGTTAAACAATTATCAATCACTAATTTATCTCTTTCTTTATGTCAAACAATAATTTTCAAAAAGATAAAGTAATAACCATAATAGGGTATGGTCGGAGTATTTAGGAATCTTCAATACTATATTTGATCAAATAAAATACATAAAAGTAAACCACAAACAATGTAATAATGCCGTATTAAAACCGCAACAGAAAATTTTATTAAAATGAATTATTAACAACTTACTTACTAGCAAGCTATACGCCCTTTAATTGATCTGTTTTCAATGCAAAGAGGTCAGAAAAGTTATATTTGCATTAGATTATAATTAATTAATGAAATATGGATCGAATTGACACAAATGTCACAACTTTATTATCTATTGATTTAATACCAGTCATATAATGTATCAATAAATCATAAATCTTTTAGGGAAACACCGCGTGTGTCCTTTAAAGTTCCTCTGACTCGACAAAATGGGTAAGTGTAAACTTAAAAGGACAGTTTGAAAAACGGTGACAAAATAATTACTCTACTATCCGAAATTCTTTCCAATTTGAGTATGGATAATACGAATAACTTTATTGTGGTTATTTCGATTGCCAAACTGCTCAGAACGAGTAAGCTTCATATTTTAACGTATTTCTGGTATATGATTTCTATGTTTTTTTATTGAAAGGAGATAATTTATTAAAGTTACCCTGCGCAATAGTTTAATTAAGTACCTACTTTCTTTCTATTGAGTTCTCGGACATGTTTTGACTGTTTTTATTATTAAGTTACTATCTACTACTGTATACCGATTTGATGTCGGTACGTCACATGGGCAACTCATTGAAAACCAGCGCTGCAGTATTACAAAGGTGGTATTGCAGTTGTTGGAGCAATAATTGTTTATGTTATGTAAGATTTCTTGGCTTTATTTTTTTTTATTTTGTTAAAAAAAAAGTTTTTTCTTTCTTTCTTTTGATAGAAATGATTTGACTGATAATTGACTGACACATACACACAGATCTTTTTTTCCCAAAAGAGTAGGCAGAAGTGCAGCCGGCGCACCTACTTTCCGCCGTGTGCACTCCGTCCCATAACGTAAAAGGGGACGAGCTTATGTAGGGTTTAATAGATTTGTCTTCATGTAACGCATGTGTGTCACATGTTATGTTATACAACCTGTTAACGACTGACAGTCTTGAATACCGACATAATAGTATATAGCTATACTACCTCGTAAAACTCTCAGACTAACTGTCTATAATAATTTTCCCTTACACGTGTTTTAAATTTCCTCATCAATAGATCTAATGCTACTGAGGTAAACCAGCTCGGATGAATGAAGATCTTTTTTTAAACAAATGGTCGATTTTATAAATACGTACTAGTGCATTTCATACAAGCTTTGAACCACTACTTATTTAGAGGTTGAATTTCTAAATTTGTATTATATCGATGAAGTGAGTACTGACTGTTGGTAGCGTAGTTGTATTCCAGTACGACTGCCGTGCCTAAGTCTCAGGTTCGTACCCGTGTCGGTTAAAGTTATATTGGATTTTTCTGCCTAATACCAATCCGGACACTGTAATTTGTGCCCGATATGGCTGTAGACTTGCTCCTATCAATGTAATAATTACTTGATATCATAATAAAAGAATAGAAAAATACCAATGGTGAAAAGTGGATGCATTTTTTGAACCTGTTAGGAGTTAAAAGGTGTGTGAGTATGTAAATATACTTATTGGTATCCTATGTCACCCCAACCCATGCTGTTATGATAATTCTGCATGCACCGCATATCCAGAAGTGGATGCATTTTTTCAACCCCGCCTACCTTTTAGGGGATAAAAGGTGTATGAGTGTGAAAATATACTTACTGGTATCCTATATCACCCCATCCCATGCTGTTGTGATAGTTCTGCATGCTCCGCATATCCTGCATGCATTGTGAGGAGGTGTTGCACGCGCCAGGGATGGCTGTGTGGTGTATAACCACGTACGGCACTGGCTTGGTAATCGGTCTAGTGTCGGTAGGCGGAGAGCCTTTCCAACATTCCCTTGAGCAGAACGGGAATGGATGTTCGCCTGAATATATAAAAATGCATTAGTTTACAACTTTCAGATATTCTTTTGTTTAAGTAAGTCGGGGGATAATGTATGGTTAAAGATATAAAATATTTAATAACTTACTGTGGTGTTTTTTTTTATAATTATAAGTATCACGCTGGTAGTTGTCAAATAAATAGTTGTTTTGCCATTGTCGTTTCATTGCACAAAAATGGCATATTGTACTACATACCCTATTGTAACAATTACAGATCGAGAAACCGGAAAATGTTCGGAAATTATTATGATTTTCATATTGTCTACAGACTAATTGCAGCATGGCGTCATAATTTGCTGCAGAAGTCAGTTGTTAAAGATGTAGGTATATCTTGAGTACTTGATAAGAACTTAAACTTATTTGTCTTTATTGCGTATAAAAAACAAATGCATTTTAACCCCTGCGAGCTGGATTCTATATATAATTTACTAAAAGTTAATTTATTTTACTAGTATATGTGGCAATTTTTTTTTGTATAAAATCCGTTGGGTTGTTAATTTATAATGTAAATAAATATAAAATTTTATTCTACTCACCACTGTGAAAGTTAGGTCGCCCTAACACAGGAGCACAGACAATAAACAAACTAAAATAAATTATAATACTTCCAATCATCTTAACTATATACGAGGAAATGTTAGCTTAACCCTTGTATGTTAGGCGCCGCACAAACACTGTAGAAAATTGTGCAACGACTTAATTTATAAGAAGCATTTCGTTTACGGTACTTTCCCGGTTGATAACGCTCTCATCGGCTACGGATAGAACCGATGGCTTTTTCTGAGGCGAAATTCCGGGAATACGGTTCTGTATACGTGTAGTTTCTTGGAATTAAACACTTGACTATTGTATAGTGTAGGGACTTTTAGCGGGTAATAAGCTTTAATACGTAAGTGATGAAGATGGCGTGTTACTTTTGTTGAAACAACATCGTTATGACGAAGTCAATAAGGCATAGGGTGATTGAAAAGCAGCGGGTACTTGTTTCGAGAACTTATAGTGGCCAGTGATTTTTAACTGTCCTTGAGTTAGGGCACAAGTGTTTGGGTCAATGTTTTTATTCTAACATAGATTATTCCATGTTTTTTATTTATCAACTGTATTTTGATGGCAATTTAATTGATATATTTATCAGACTATGATTGGAACTGCTGTGTCTTTTGAGGTACCGGGTTGGGCGAGTGATATTGGGCTTTTTCTGCTCAGTATCAGCCCGCATTCTGGAATTTGAGCCCGATATGGCGATTGTATCGTATCCTATCACATTATGGGATGAAACAAACTGGCGGAAAGTTAATGCCCTAGAAGCACTTCTGCCTAACCCTCTCGATGATAAAGCAATGATGTGTGTGTGAGTTCAATAAGCGATCGGAATCGCTTTTTTCGTTCGATCGCAAAATTAGACCATGGATATTTCTGCCTTTAAAATTTCGTCATATTAAATTTTAAAGGCCGAAATATCCATGATTATTAATTATTTTTACGTTTTTCTTTCAACTGCGAGAACTAATCAATAACTAGACGTGAATTTAAATTCTTTACTTGTCAATACTTGTTTAGTTACCCAGATTAAAGGTGAAACAAAATGTATGAAAAATGGACCTTAAGCTATAACCTTAATGTAAATTACCTTTATGTTGTCGGAATTAAGCTTGGTCAGTAGGTATATATAGTATATATCCAAATGTACATCGTGACTAACGAGGCAATACTATTTTATTTCTTGTCATCGTTATAGTGTTCTGAATGTATCACAAATAGGTACCTTATTATTGTTAGAACAAAATGAAACCGTATGCAATCTCTGAAAATGATAAGTATTTAAATGTAAATACTATTTACACATTTTTTGCAGTTATTATAATAACCCTGGTTGTGTAAACGATTTGCATCTTGTCAGAAATCTGTAACATATTTTACAAAATAGATATACGTAGTATATTATTGCTATTGTTACATGCATATTGTGATTATTTTATTAATTTTTATTACTCGGACATTAGGATGCATTTATTTTTATTACGCTCTGTATAGAATAATTTGAGACGAAATTAAATTTTGGATTTTGATCGGTTCAAATTTTATAAAAATGTTATCCACAATAGATACATAATATATTTATAGATAATTCAGTTTTTAAAAAATGCCAACATTATTGAAGTACAGATAGAAAAACCGTACCCAATTCAATAACACGGAATTCCAAAAAAGATCAATTTTTATATACTTACTTAATTTTATCTTTAAGTGGATATTTAGATAACTTAAATTATTAATTGCAGAATAACCTGCATTTGTCATTATAACTGAATGTCATTCATCATCGACGTTGTAAAACAATTAAAATTAAATTTATTACACCTACAAAACGAATCAATAAAATTTATTTATGTCAATGAAGTACGCTAATCAGATAATATGCAAAAGTATTAATGAATATACTAAAGGTAAATTAATGACAAAGATAAAAAATAAAAAGTACCCCTTAATCCATTTCCTTGGCAGTGGGGTCTCACATAATTTAATTCAAGAAAGTTTTGAAAAAACATTTATATTAAAGTAGGTCGTGATAATTATCGTCAGCGAGAGGATTTTAGCTGGAGAACGCAAGCCTTCCCAGAATACCCTTTTGTACCCTACTCCACTTACTTCCAGGTGCAGTTGGGTTACTTGGCCACGCCCGTATAAGAAAAAATACATACTGTCTTAAGTCGTTAGTAATATTTTTGGTACATCTTATTGGTAATAAATAATTGTACAAAACATCCTAGTTATAGCAGAGTGTACGCAAGTCATTGGTAGTTCATAATCCTTTGTTTATCTATACTTCAACAGGTAGGTAAAACAAATTATCTTCCGAGACTAATCGGCTCTTGATAGAAAACAAACAACTTTGGGGAAGAACCAATGTCCGGTGATGTGGAAACCATATTGGCAGCTTTTTTATCCCTTGTACAGATGTGCGTGAGTAATTTGCGTTGATTGTAAACATTTTGACATGATTTATGATGATATGTATGAGTCATGCGATATTATGTTAATATTGTTGACCTCTGCACATCTCAAAATGGACTCCAAAGTTCCCCTTAATTTAGGGATTTTTTTAATGTTTATTATAAGTAGATACTTAGTGACAAACCTACCATCGCGCCTTTTTCCTTTCTCTGGGGCAGGTAAAGATGTTACTTATGGGTATATTTATAAAAATAATTATCATTGTATGTGATTCACAAGTTAATTTTATCTTGCGAATTAATTTATATTGTATGTTGACTTTTTGTTTTATATCCGCTATTATCATTACTCGACACTGGCGGAATCACCGATAGATCACACATATTTTGAATTTCGACGGCGACAATAACTCCAGTTTTAGGTTAAATATAATAAATTAATACTTTAAATAAGGCAGTCATTGTTTTAGCTGTGTGTTGTGTTCGAGTAGCTCGCACGGGTTTGTAACCTTTTCTTTCGACATCAACGCCATCTAGTTTAAATCGGAGAGGATATAATGAAAACAGACGACGATAATAAGTTTATTCTTTATTCCTTAAGAGCTTATTACTCAGATTAACGGTAACACATAACGGTAATAATTAATTTGTGCTAAATGTTACCAGAATCCGTACAACGGTTTATGAATACCTAATTGACAAATAGGCACTCAAATATGTTAATAAACTGGGATTCATACTTCTGTCCAAATCGCGACAGGCTCGTTCCTAATCTCATGTAAGCTTGGTATTCGTGGAAGTGAGGGCTTTGTCTAGGCCATCGAACATCAAGAGGTGAAATAACGTGTGTAAAATCGAATCAAATGTATGTAATATTTTACTAGTGGTAGGTCTCATTTGTGAGAGTCCGCTTGGGTAGGTACCGCTGCAATGTCTATTTCTGCCGCAAAGCAGCAGCATGTAGTCACTGTTGTGTTCCGGTTTAAAGGACATTGCAGGCAGTGTAACTACTGGGCTTAATAAGACTTAACATCTCGTGTCGAACTTTGGCGAGCGCATTGGAATACCAAACAATACTTTGTGATTCATGGCGGTGGATGGAGTTTCTATTGTTTATGGGCGGTAGTATCGCTTACTATCAGGTGAACGGCAAGCTCATCTCGTCATTCAAATCAATATATATATAATCAATTAATAGATTGTTGTTAGTGTCGTCGTATGTTATCGCGCAAAGTTTTCCGCTAGCTCTTATCGAGTGTCAAGCGAACGCACGTAATACAGTGATGTATTAGAACTGATATTGAGTATTAATATCTTATAGAATTTGAAATTAGAAGGGGTGCTAATATTCGTCCTGTCTTTCGGTAGAATAAAAACATAGAATTTACACGACATCGGTAATCTTTACGGAATACTTAACATTGGGTATATGTTGAAGAATGTAAAGTATTTAACAATTCATTTTATTATTATATAATACTTTTACTATAAATAATAATAATGCCACAATATTAGTTATTTCCCATAATGATTTGTTATGTTTACGGGAAAGTTATACATCACAATATTTTTTTTTAATTTTCTTTATAATTATAAAATGTAAGTCAACGGACGCGAGATGACTATCCCTAGGTTTCCACAATTATGCCGGCGTGTTTGAAATAGGATTTTTTTTTATTTTATTAAAATTAAGACGCAAAACAGATTACAATTAATATTAAAACTAATTATAAAACTAACAAGCATAAAAACTAGATGGTATTCCTAAACATTGCGCCCTTATACTAGTTAATTACTTACTAGATTTATTATTATAAGTAAGTAAATATACACGCAGGCTGATCCCGGAACGCGACACACTTACGTAGTGTGTGTGACATTATGGCGTGTTTTACATATTATTTTCGATGGTTGTTATCCGGTGCATATAAATATCCTACCAACAGCACCTATAGACATCGGTGAAATTGACAACATATATCTTACATTAATTATCATCATAAACACTATTACAGTGCTAAAAATTTGTTAATTTATTTTATTTTATTTATTACATTTTATATTCAAAGACTATAAAGGGGGACTTAATCCCGAAGGCATTCTCTACCAGACAACCTTTAGGTGGTGCAGAGACTAAAGAGGTAGGTGTGCACAACGAGAGAAGGTCGTGGAGAGAACATTAACAAACCAGACTGAAATCAATTAAAAATATAAAAGGTACGTCATATAAATATGCCCACATACATAAATACGTACATACATACATACAAACGAAGAAACATACATAAATAATATTATATATATCTACATATATATCATATTGTCATAACTGAAACTAATGACGAGATTCTGCCAACCCATCCAAGAATAGTTTCCGAGCTCTCGTTTTAAAACCAAGCCGTGTAGTGGAGGATCTTACTTCGAAAGGGAGCGCGTTCCACAGAAGAATAGACTGAACATAGAAAGAAGAGTGGATAAAGTCAGATGTATGTGAAGGACATTTAAGTAGGAGATTATTAGAAGAACGAAGATTCCTGTTGTGGTTACCACCCAGGTACTAGAAGTGGGGGGATAGATAGGAAGGTGAAGAAGGAGACTTGAGAAGCGAAAATAGTGTAGACAGTGCACGCCATTTACGCCGCTCTCGGATTGGTAACCACTTTAGTTGAGAGCGATAGGTAGAAACGTGATCGTATTTGCGAAGGTTGAAAATGAATCGAATGCAGTTATTGAGAAGACGGTCAAATTTATTAAGTTGATCTGCATTCAGGTCCAAAAAGCACACATCACCATAGTCGAAGAGCGGTAGGATTAAGGCTTACACTAGCATTTTTTAGTCTTTGTGGGAAGAAAATTTTTAAAGCGGTAGAGAGCACGAAGAGCACCGGTGACTTTCCGACTAACAGAAGTTACCTGAGTCTGCCAGCCCAGGTTGGAGTCAATGTGAATGCCAAGGTTCTTAACAGAGGTGCACCAAGGAATGACGATTCCGTTATAAATGACTGCTGGAATAGTCATGAATCATAAGGTAAAGGCAAAAATTTCGTCTACGCCGTAATAACTTGTGGCGGTATTACACTAATTGTACCGCCACAAACTACTTTTTATTTTAAGACACATTGATATTTGCATGAGGCTTTAAATTTCCAATTATTTGGCTTCCAAACCTTAGTAAAAAAAAATACGTTTATGAAAATTGCTAAGTAAATATCATAAGGAGTGGATACTTGGAAGCAAGTTTAAAAATTTGCAAGACGTCTGTTTTAAAAAAAGATATATCTATAATAATTTTCAGTATTAGTTAAAATATGACATATTAGGGTATCGATTAGGTTAATTACTGCTTAAAATATATTTTGATAAGATACAAATTTCAATATCTATTGCTCCACTCGATATTAAATTCATACTTGTAACATTTTTACAATCAGGGGCCTTATTCTCTATCCTGCACGTTATTTTGACAGTGCGTAACAAGCACTTAACACAACGCATCATGTTTAGGACTATAGAAATTTGGCTTACAGAATACCATTCCACGCACATTTCTCGAAGATAACATGACACGGCCGCGTTACGCGTTTACACTATCATACAGAATAAGGGCCCTGTAGCTAAAACATCTCCACATTTGGTCCATTCAAAACAATTTCACATAATGCAACAACATTTATTAACAAAAATTATAAAACAGTCGTATTATCTTTGGTCATTTCATATCCTCACGAAGTTGTTCCAGTTGGTGATTTCGTTGAAGAGTCTGGTTCCTGGGCACTCAGTGGCGGAGACCTGACGATGCCCGATGAGCATGTAGTTGGGCCTGATGTAACCGAGTCGCACGCCCGCTGCGATCAATTCTTGTGTGGTTTGCATTTGCACCGCCGGCGGGAGGTTTGCTGAAATAGATTAATATATAATTTATAAAAATATGTAGGTTTATAAATAAATGAAATAGCTGGTTTATAAAAAAATGAAATAGTTGGTTTATAAAAAAAATAAAAGCCGCGAGTAAAACCGTATATATTTATAATTTAATAAAAATATTTTTTTGATTTTTTAGACGTATTAATCCGAGACATGAACTATTTGTTCCAAATTTCTTTCAAATACGTTAACGGTTACTGCGTTAACTCCTTACGAAAATACAAAGATCTGAATGTTATCATTAACTTTCGCATTTAAGAGTAAGATTAGACACTCACAAACAAAATCGCCGATGAGCACGATGCCGATACTGTTACTGTTATAGCCAGCTGCGTGTGCGCCGACCGCGTCCCAGCCGCGGCCCTCGTACACCGACCCTTCACCGCCGACAGCGAAGCTGAAAATATTCAAATTTATTCGTCAAAATACGTTCAGTATAACAAAAGTGATGTCTTACAAAATTCTGTTTATTAAATAAAAAAATGTCTATTTAATGTTCTATTTATAAAAAAAAATAAAAAAAAATCGTCGTGCTTTATGTATGAAATGATATTTTATATACGCGTTTTTCTATGAATATGTCAACCAATCCCTGTTTTTACTTGTTTTATTTACGTCAAATACAAGAGATAAGACAAATAAATCGTTAAAATCTTCATGGATTTTTTATTCGGGAAGATACAATTTCCTGTACCGTCCATTTATCTCTAATGGGTAAGTGTATCGGGTTGAAAAATATCTGAGTGTCCTGAGATCGGAATTTGTACTAATATGGCAAAACTAGGCTCGTCCCGTCTCCCATCATGGACAAATGTAGGTGCACTAGTTGCGCCTCTGTCTCACCTTTCGGGAATCAAAGCATGAGTTTATGTATGTAAACGGGTGACACAAATCACGTAGCGCCGACCCACATAATACGTAGTACATTACAGTGATAATATTACTATCGGAAGGTAATCAATGTTTAAAATGCGTGACGCTACTTCTTATCTTACACACAATAATATAAACAAAGGAAGATAGTCATTTGGAATTTTGATTTATTTGCGTATATACTGAGACTATTGGCCCTAATGAGCTTCTTAGCGAAATACGAATGTTAATCCCAACAAATCTTATGCGAACCTGAACAATAAGAAAAAATGTTACCATGCATGCGCGCGCGCGCACACACACACACTCAAAAAAAAAGGGAGAGGAACGCAGCCCCAACCAGTGCACCAAATTTTCGCCAAGTGCATTCCGTCCCGTGTTAGGACCGAGCTCCGCCATATCGGGCACAAATTCCGGGCTGATACTGTGCAAATAGTACACTCACTTGTATCCAATATCACTCCACCCGTTACTGTTCATGTGGAAGTTCTGCATGGAGCGCATGCTGCGCGCGCACTCGTCCCGGCTGAGGCACACGCCGGGAATGTAACTGTGGTGGATCACCACGAACTGCACTGGGTGGTTGAGTGGCGTCGACGTGCGTGCCTCCCTGCCGCCCCACTGCTCCTTGGTTACGAATGGAAAGTTGAAGGCTGGAAAAAACATTAAGTTTTGAGTATTGACGCCCAAAACCTGGTGGCGATTTGAATTTGGTTTGCGGTATACCCAAAATGTATGCTTTTTATAAAAAGCATGCTCTTTGCGTCCTTAAATTTAGCTCGAATATTGAAATGTGTTCATCAGGGGACTTTATGTGGATGATGTTGATGATTGAAATAGAAATAACTATGGATATTATTAAGTACTTTATTATCATTCAGGAATATATGCGACATATGTCGTACATTATTTGACCAAGTTCGATTTACTGATTGGTGATAAAATGGTGAACTTATGGCTCATACTCACCAGAACTGTAACCTTCAGGACTAGGATAGGCCGATATAAAGCCAATTACGCTAAGGATAACTATTAAAGCGAAGCTCGCCATTTTTCTGAAACGAAAGAAAATTCAGGCTATGTATTTATTATTTACAACTATTTATTATTCTTATTTTATTTTTGTTTTTTTACGGTGTCATTATGTAGGATCATTTTGATATTGTGTTGCGCTGGCCTTGAGGTGAGTAGACTGAAATTATTTTCTAAGATTGTGGTAGACGCTTTTACACCAAATAAATAGTATTTTAGTTATTAAAAAAAATATTTTTTAAATTTGGAATTTCGCGCTCCTTGCCAGTGTCACCTAGTAGCACTTCTTTCACCGTACCCTAAAGCAAGCTTTGACATCTACAGAACACATTACATATATATGTGTGCATACGTAGTTATAGCTTTCTGTGTTGATAATGGCGGTTGCGGTAAATTACGTTCACTGGTGAGTAGTAGTGGCGAAAACGTGTAGGTGCACTAAACTGCTTCAAGGATACGATAGCGTGATTGTCAAAGTCAAGAACCTATCTTAGATTATAATTAAAATTATCTAATCAACAAATCGGCGCATGTCAGATGCGCACGGATAGCGGTTAAATCGACGAAAACGATTACAATTGAATCACGCCATTTGTTATTTCAAAATGCTAGTTATTGATGCTAATGGTATTTTTTATTATACAATTCAGTTAGTAATGCATTATAAAATAAAACAAGTTGAACTAATAAAATTTGGATTTAGACGACTTTGGATAGAAAATGTAAAACTACATTCAATTTACAGTACAATCTAATTTTATAAGAAAATAAATTTAATTATCTTCAAAGTGCCAGGCTACCCTCAAAGTTATGATTATGTATCGGTTTACCCGGCAAAAAAGATGAAGATTAGTGCATCGCCAAAACCAATGTTTATGTTGCCCGAGGTTGTTAATACTCTATGAATAAAAAATATGTAAAAAGCTTAGCAAATTAACTTCTAATATTATCAATAAACTGGAATATAGACTTCGGATTTTACCTCGATTCTAAAACGTATAGGCGCTTACTACTCATTTTATAGTTTGTAAATAATATTTAAGAATTTTTTAGAGATCTAAAAAGTATCATTTTTACTTTAAAGTTCAAATGCCCAAACCAGAGGGCAGTGCTAACCGTTTATCTATTTTATTGTATGCCATAAAGATGATTGACGGTCCACGATTATTGACTGTAAAATGAAGGAAAATTCGTTCTGCGACGGTTCTACTGCGCACATCAAAATTCCACTGACCCTATGATAACAACAAAATATTATGAAACAGAATAGCAGATGATGATAGAACAAAAAACATATTTTTGAATATTCTAGATACATCGAACCACAAGAATTGTTTATGTGTTTTTTTAACTGTATTTTTCCACAGCAATAAATCTTTAAAAATGTTTGAGTCGTAGTAATACCTTATTTAAATTTAAGTATTCCAATAGATTATATCATTAATTAAATACCATCTATGTCGATAAACCGGTATAAGAATAGCAAACAAGACACACCTGTCGTTTTATAACTTTATGTATATGTTTAGCAAAATGAGTTTATATTAGAAATATTTCTCTAACCTGCTAGTATGAAACGAAACATTATTGACCTAAATAAGCTATTATGGCAATAATATATCACGTTCTTGAAATAAATATTTTCTAATGACACTGAAAATTGCATATAATATTATGTAACTTAAACTAAAATATGTTTTGCTGACTCTATTAAAGCTTAATAAAATATATAAGTACTAATATTTGACCATGTATTGTTAAGGGATCTAATAATACTTTAATAAGCAACAATACATGGTCGATTATAAGCATTTTATAATTGACCATGTATTGTTAAGGTATCTAATAATACTTACTTAAAATATGATTTTCTGTACTTATGCTCATAAAATTAAGTCTCTTTTTATTTTTATTATTTTAAGAATAATTAAATAAATACTAGTATTAATAATACTGTTTTTACGAAATAAGCTGATATTGTTAGTAATTGTTAATATATTTATTTTAATAAAAACTTACCTAATGATTATTGCGAACTTCGCAGCCTCTTTGGCAATTAAAAATACAACACTCGCCTCTCAGACGACCTAACAATTTATGCGTCGGATTCACTTACAAGGGGTTTTATATAAAACGGTAGTTGAGGCGCGACATACGTTATAGATTATTCGGCCAATTATAGGTATATATGAATAATTTGTCGCCAATGATAAATAGTATGTATGTGACGCAACAATTGGCTAGGGTAATAACATTTTCCTTGATACTGATCATCATTGATACGTATCGCAAACTTTCGTATACATAATAAACTTTTACTGAAACTCAAATTTGATTGATTGCATAATATTTTATCGTTCAAATATAATTGTGAATCAATACAAATTCAAAATTGGACTTGTATTACACGAGAGGTGCCTCGTGGCGTGGTTATTAATAGCGTAGAGATTTGTAAATTTTGAGCCGCAATCTTTCGGCGTAGCGTGCTTTTTCTTGTTTATGGTTGATTTTAAGGTACGAATTTACAATTTTTGTAGGATTTTTAATAATTTTTCATGTTTGTGCGAATGTTAGACATTGTAATTAAATTGTTGGATTTTATCGCGTTTTTTATATTATTATTTTGTCCCAACGTTCGACGAGGAAAACTTTGCAGTCTCCATGGTCATGTGGTCCTCCTGGAAAATAATTTTATTTCAATACCATATTTAAAGCCAAATGCTTGCAATGCACAAATTGTTATGTACGATATTAGATTAGTTGCTCAAACGTTTTTGTAAAGACTGTCGATTTCTGTGATCGGTATGAAGCAATAAGTCACAGTAATACGATACTAATACCACATCGGGCACAAATCCAATCCCAAATTACGTCTGTAATAATCAATATTACGGCTAACTGCAATTGCAATGTAATTAAAACTGACGTCACAAGGATCTATTGAATTTTGACCTTCGCGTACAATGTCCATTGCCAGACTGACGGTGAGCTCTGGCATGCATTTTTTCTCAAGGTATTGATCGTGGTTATCGTGCCGTTAATTGGTCAAACGGTATTCAGTTTATAGTAGTTTAGACTAATACTATATATTTACACATTACAAGGAATTTGATTTAATCACACTAAGATTATGGATTAAATTGATGCTAGATTGAACGGGCAATGGTTGCTTAATTATTTAAATGTTGCTTTTGTATGCGATTCTGTGTTTTTTTAATTGTGAATTATGAGTAAGAAATAACCTCCTCCTAGCCGAATTTCGAATACAGCGGCCAATCTCAACGGTGATCAGCCAGGTACGCAGGATATATTATAGTGCACAAGTGTGTGCGCAATACACAGGTGCACTCTCTGTTCCTCCACTCTCATAGTTCGGTGAGACACCCGCATAAGCTGCTTACATACTTGTATTCCTGACTATTAGCCTATTCTGACTACTCGGCCATTATCTAAGTCAGAGGTAATAGTTTGTTGCCGTATAGTTATTACAATCGGTATATTAATTAATGGATCATTTTTCTACATTTACCTACGATAACGATTTCATTAGTTATCACTTTTCAAGTATCCGATTCAAACAATGAGTAGGCACACGTTACGTGGAAATGTGTTTGAAGGACTATGGGGTTACCCAGTATCTAACGACTGTTAAACTGCGGTCAGCTTTCGTCAATGTTAACTTGCATTATCTCAACTCTTTGATGGATTATGCTGGCAAGGGGATGGTAGTCGGTGCTGACAGATATGTTGTCCATATGTTGTCCTATTTAGAAAAGATGAGTACCAGCCGACTAAGAGGTACTATTGCATAATTCAATTATACAGGGTTAATTTCACATCGGTTAATAAACGAAACCACATACCTACTCGTCTTTATCACTGCTTACATTGTAGCAAAAATCATCCATGCATGACCAAAATCCCAGTTTTACTTCTCTAATTGTTTTACCATTTTGTAATTTAGTGCGAATATGGTATGTATATGAATGTTTTTCTGATAGAAAATGTGATTTTGCCGATGCGACGAATTCTCTTATCGTAGTGGCAATAGGGCGCGGAAAATTAAAATTATTTTTATTGATTTTGTTTAAAACTTGCATTTCTTTTTATCTACGGTTCGAGTAAGTTATTGTGTTATTTTCAAGAAAATAAGTGTGTGGTTTTATTTAGTAACGCAATATCAAGATGAGCCTATTGGAGCAAGTAGCAATGCTGCAGTCAATAGACAACTCAAAACCTAGCGTGTACTTTACAAACAAACCTTTCGCGCCCTTAGAACTAAGATGATCAAACTGAAAAAAGACGATTTGTCAGAAACGAATAAAAAGACATTTGAAAACAATACAGACGGCAGTGAATTGGGCGGTCGTCGCAAGTGAGATTCTATGATTTTGTCTTTTTTTCGTCATAGGGTTATAGACCATGATTTGGAGGGGCGTTTTTTAACAAAATCAGAAAACACATATATAAATTTTGAGTCAGGTCACTTAGTACTAAGCGTGCGCTTTATTCATTAACAACAACGTAAAATCGAAGCAGTTGTTTAGACATAATCTTTATGCATTGTTTTAAAGGCGAATAGCCTATCGGTAGATAAGTCCTATTATGGATAGCCTATCGTTCATCAAATGTCTGGAATTAGGAAAGTAACAAATAACAAAATATTTGAATGAAAATAGTTGAAGATATGAAATGAATCATATTTAACATGAATATAGGCTTTACGAATCCACTATCCAATACGTCTTTTGTAAAATAAAAATCTAAATAGGTCATGAAAACAGACTAGTAAGGTTCTAAAATCAGGGCTAGATTGGGAACGTAACCGGGGTATTTGTATTTTTTTGTTTTTTATCTCGAGCTGTACACTGTTTTTTTAAATAAATTATTAGAAATTCACAAATAATATTTTTTTAAATAGAATGTGTTTCACCACATTACTATATAAGCTAGGTAAATAAAAACTTTACAGTACTAAATTATAAATGGAATACTAGATTATAGTTCTAAGTATAGCCCGAACAGGAAAACAAAAACCTCATCACGCTGCAGTGAATTATGGAACTAATTTTATAGTACTGACAATTTTAATTTTAAAACAAAAATGCAGATGTGGCGCCCCCTAACAGTTATTTTTGCTTTCCTAATTCTATAATATGAAATATTTTATAAAAAAAAACTGTAATTTAAAATAGAATAACGTAACTTTTTAAAAGGACTAAGAACATCCATATTTATAAAAATTCAAAGAAACCGTGACATATTGTAGAGGAAGGAAACGTCACGGCTGTCGGCTATTTCGGGTTTAGGGAATTACTGAAGATGTTATTAATGTTTGTTAGTATCATTCACGTGTAACATATCGAACGTTCACAGAAATTCAATCATTTACATGGCAGGGGAGTTACACTTGGCCCTAATTACAATTTGTTATATACCTACAAATAACAGTTCTGTTGTTCAAATAACATATTAATTAATGTAGATATTGTCTTAGATTATTATTAATAAAATATATTTGTCTAATTGGTGTTTTGTTAGAATAACAATGTGATGCAATATTAGAACCTTATCCCTGTTTATCCCCGATGAAGTACTTACTAAGAAAAGGCAATTTGTTACAGTTCTTCATAACCTACCTACCTATCGTAACCTACTTACTATGGATATGTTCCGAAGCAATTCTTATGCGCTCGGTCTTCATACCGAATGCACGCCCATTCACGGGGGTCATTTGTCGCGGCCCTAGGAACACAGTTAAGTGCAATGACATGTAATAAAAACATCTTAGGTTAAGTGTGTATACCTCATGGTTGCCAATTCACATTGAGGCTTATAACGGCTCGCGAACATTTCCTGGCCTTCTCCCCTCTTCCTATCCTAAGATAGTTCTTTACCCTTCCCAACTATCCCCTCCTCACTTTTTATTTATTTATTTATTTATTATAAGTTCTCCAAAAAAGATAACACATAAATCAATTACCGCTTAACATAAAAATAAAATATGGTATAAGACAATGTGCATCTTACATCTAAGGAGACACAGCATGCATTAAGTATTTAAGAAAATAAAAAGAAAGAAAGACATAAACGTATCGAACAATAAAAAAAAATTTTAAAAATAAGCAGTTTAAACATGACATATTTTGGAATTAAGTAAGAACTATAAAAAACATATAAAATTATAAAATCTCTAAAATTATTAAAATCAAAAACAAAAATTAACATTATTATCAAAAACAAAAATTAACATTATTAAAATCAAAAACAAAAATTAACAACAATAATTAACAACAATTATTGTTGTTAAGCTGCAGGGCTTAGCCACTGGACTCCAATAAACCGTTCGTAGGTTTCCGTCGGTGTCAACTGCGGGGTGCGACACTCAAAAAAAAACCTACAAGATATGTGATAGAGATCAAAACATAATTTCAAAATAAGTTCCTCCCACATAACCTACAGGGTATTTTTTTATTTCCTTAAATATGTTATTTACCAAAGAAAACTTCTTATAAATTCATAGGAATGATAACAGGGTTTTTTTATTACCGATCTTATTCAATAATAAGGAGACACGATAATATGTAATTTTTAAGGAAAGGTGAGAGGTTAAACGATTGTAAGTACAAATTTGTTAGAAAAATAATATTGAGTTCATTTAAGGGATTTTACCTACGACATCACAACAGACGTTTTAAGACATTTAGTTCAGTGTTTTTACCTTATAATGATTTCTTATGTTTACGCGAATGTTAGACATCGAAATAAAATATTTTTTCTCTAACCATAAAGTTCCCCTCGTGATCATGAAGGCTGCAGTCTTCGAAACGGAGGGAGAAAATCATAAGAAACAAATGCACGATACAAGTCGAAAAATAAGTATTTTTCGATGTTTTTACCTTAGTTCCTTCTAATCATTGTTGTTACATTATTGGTTACGTCACTTTGTGAAATCAAAGATACGAAACATTGATATTTGTTTTGTCTCGGTCGTTGAAAGAATATTGTTATTTTAGGGCCTATGGAAACAGGAAAGTAGTTACTGTACGGCAGCTAGTGAAGTGCACGGGGCCCTTAAGACTGGAGACTATTACACCCTGACAAGTGGTTTTCTTTAGGTCAACACCTTGTAAAATTGGTGGAGGTATAGTGAAGACCTTTTATCATATACACCTGGTTCTTTTGTTATCCAGTTGCGCCACTGGATGCAGACCACGTTTTACGCGCATTTTCGATACGCACACCCTCTTCATGCTTTCAGCTTATATTATTTTGTATATACGTGAAAGTACAATTTAACTATGTCTTATTAACCGTGCAATTTCATTGCGTTCCAAACGCTAAATGTTAGGTAAAAGGCTTATCACAAACGACTTCATAATACTTGTACTATGATTGTTGTTAACAATACATGATTTTAAAGTAACACCATTGCTCATTGGTATAATTTAATGATCGAGAGACGCTTTCTATCTCCTTTGGTAAAATAGATAATTCAAATCAGCTGAAGGAAACAAATAATACTCTTTTCCCCTTGTGTCGTTTTAAATTTCGAACAAAGTTTAAACTATTAAGAAGGTATTGTTCAATGAATTTTTCCTTTTATATCGTTTTAAGTTTCGAACAAAGTTTAAATTATGAAAAAGGTATTGTTCAAAAAACTTTCAAGCAGTGTTAATATTTTTTATAATGTAACATTGAACTAAGTATACAATGTTATACAGCAAACAATGATATATTATAGGATAAAAGTTAGATGTAAAAGTTTTTAACAGAATTAACGACTTACGCTTTTAATAAACAACTTTATGAAATGAGTACGATTGACACAAAATCTATAATATTATAGAAAGCTGAATAGTGTGTTTGTTTGTTTGCTTGAACTAGCTAATCGGAACTACTAAACATTATTTTATTGTTTAATAGCCCATTAATCAAGAAACTTAAGACCTAGGAAAGACGTAGGCTATTTTCTATCCCGAGAAATATAGCAGGATTTTGATCCCGAAAAACTTTCATACGGGCGAAGCAGCGAGCAAAAGCTAGTGATATGAGAACTCATATTTATCATTCACTTGTAATATAAATTACTTGAATTAAGTTTTATGTCAATCAATCAATCAGCCTGCCGCCGTCCACTGCTGAAATTAGGCCTCCTCAATTGAGCGCCAACCATCGCGGTCCTGAGCAGCCCGCATCCATCCACTACCGCCGCCTTTTTCAAGTCGTCGGTCCGTTGAGCAGTAGGGCGAAGCAAGTTTTATGTATCATATAGAAATAATGTATTATTTAACAAAAAAAAAGGCAATTAAACACTTTGCCTTGGTGGCGTTGTTGCGTGCGCGGGACGACGTAGTGCGGTCTCGAGTTTGAAACCCAGGTCGGGCAAAATAATAATAGGTTTTTCTGTTGAGTATTTTACCGGGTTCCGGAATTTGTACCCGGTAAGACAATAGGATCAATTTCTACCGCGTCAGGAGACAGAATAAACATAGCGAAAAGTGGGTAGGTAGGTACTAGTTTCCGAAATAAAAGGCGTGATTGTGTGTGTGTGTGTGTGTGTGTGTATAATATGTTAGTAATACTTGTTTTAAATTTAGAATATTATAATTATCCATTATCAATACGTTTAAATCAATGTAAAGGCATCGCTACACTCGCTATATTTAATGTGGCGTTGATGATTTTTAATCGTTTGACAATGTAATCACATAATTTCATGCAAAAACGCATATTAGTTACTTTTATAGAATATTGAAGATAATTAACAGTTAGACGATGTGCGGTGCTTCGGCCCTTTACATTGCTCTTATAATATGCTTGTACACTACACGTTTTATATCAATGGTATGTATTTTTTTGCATTAAAGTATAAAATAGTAAATAACGGATGCCATAAACACACAGTAATTGAAAAAAAAATGTTTTTTTGCCCAAATAATACAATATTCGAATTACAAACTCCTATACACGAAGTTGCAACAGTCGTAGAAGTCACCACTCTGAAGTCTCCGTATCCTCATTCTGCAACCTTCAATCCTTCAATTTAACAGCTGAGTGGCCGCGAGCTGTTAGGAGTGGCGTGGAGTCATGCACGACGCTTGCGTAATGCGGGCGCGCCGGCGGAAGTGTGGCGCCGACGCCGCTGCGAAGAAATCTTCTCCGTATTTATACTCGATTTTGTCTGCTGAAAAATACATTATATTATAGCATTCATATGTAAGGAGAAATACTACTGTAGCCGATTTTGTACGTACCTATCAATCATTCCTTTGCCTATACATATTTATCGCCAATGTTTCGATATAGATACATAGAAGTGTTATAGCCATTATGAAATTAACAGCGTGTCTCAAAATGACTAGTGCAGTATCGTAATATGCTCGTGTCCTGTAGTGCATAAGCAGATGCTTATCTGATGATAAGCTCAATTGAGTATGCCTACTGACCTACTCAATTAGTTATTAAAAAAAAATATATTTAACATTTTAATAAAGAAATCTCTCTTTTGAAAGCTTGTATTAAATGTGATATCATTTCGTGAAAATCAATGAAAAGTCTAAATCTATTTAGCTTACACCAAACATTATTACGATTATGGCGTGAGGGTCGAAACGAAAAAATAATATAAAACAAGGGCAAAAAACCAGAGGCTGATATTTCCCTAAGTAAATAAAGGAGATCTTGATTAAGCTGGAATATTATTATTAACATTCGCATGACGAAACCATAAACGTTAGCTGAATGGTAAGCGCTCACTGCCCATAGATATCAACACCATCTAGAACTTAGAATTAAAAAGAATTGAACGGATCTATGCTGATCATTTTGATACTTTAAATACACATACAAATTGTTTGTACATTAGTCTGTTAATTTAAAAAAAAAACAGGCCACTCTGGTTCACATATTCGTACACTATTCCTTTGCTAAAGAATTTAGTGACACCCACATGCAGTCGTTACATGAATTGATAGTTTACAATTTTAGGTCCTGTTGGGAGATATTACCTAAACTATTTTTATGTTTCTTAAGGTAACGTATCAAACCTCTCTTCATACCACGTCCTAACAATATAACTCTATGTACATAGCAAGAAAACTTAATTTGAAATATACTTATAAACACTTAAATTTTATTGTTCGATGTTTAGGCTGATGATGGCTCTGGCAGAAGGGAGGTAGTAAAGCCTAAAACAATATTAAAATATTTTCTGTAACTGCTACAATCCAACAAACTATAGTAAATATGATTATTTATAATGTTTTATTATTACATAATATTTAACAAGTTATGCTTTGTCATTTGGAGATCAGCGTATAATTTTCATCATAGGCATACTGGTCCGGTCATTATTAATCAAACTGCTACTATAAAAGAAATTTAAACCTACACTTATAATAAAAAATATTTTATAATGAAATGCTACGATATTACGTTTCAAATAAGTTTATTTTTAATTTTTTTCATCGGTTTTTTCCTAATAATTATTATTATCAATAAAGTACCCATTCTCAATAAGATTTATAGTACACATAAATATAAATTAATTATAACTATTGAACTGTAATTAGTATGAAATAGGTGCTTGTATTATTGTGAAACAAAGATCACAAAAGTCCCCTATAAAATTCCCCTGAATGGTCAGTTCCGCTTTATAATTAGGTAAAAAAAAACTTAAGGAAATCCACGACTTTGAAATAAATTAAGTCATCATAAATAATTAATTATCATAAAGATTTTTCCAAACCCCATATAACGACGTCACAGTATATCATAATTATCACATACTTGATTTTTGTGACGTAGAGAGATTCTGTAGATTTGGTAATAATATATATGGTCAAGCCTGAAGTGCAGTTGTACAATAGTAATTGCGGGAATTTAGATAAGTGGCCCCCAGGTTTATAGAAAACAATTGTTAAAATTAATACTTACTTTGTCTATATACCATCGCTTAGTACTGCAACTGTTATGATGTTATATATGTCTAAGTAATAAATAAATTTTACAATTCAAAAGGAATATAATTGTGTCGTAGCGTTTCATGTGGTGATATTACTGTTAAACTAAATCGGCACCATTTTTACATGTTAACGACGATAAATCTTCTAGCATAAGACTAGTTTTTTATGTAATTTTAGCTTCTGCCCGCGGCTTTGTCTGTGTGAAATAGTTGTTCCGTAAGAAAAATTTACACTGGATAAAAACTAACCTGGGAGTACTCTCGTTTCGGAGGCCAAGACTCAATTCGGGTCGCTGAGCCAACTGAATAAGTAAAAACTAACCTATATTCAGGAATATTGTAGCTTCCTATTACTAAAGGAATTTTCAAAATCGGTTCAGTAGTTCCAGAGATTAGCCCCCACAAATCTACAAACTTTTCCTCTTTACATACATACATACCTCTAAGTATAAATTTATCACAATTTTTGTAAAATCAGTTTACTAACCCGTTTGTTTTTCCTTTCAGCTATTATTATGTCTGTATTTTCCTACTTATTATTAATTTTTTTTATTTATTTCTCAATAAATTGATGAAACAAAGATCCACGGCGAGTTTCTGGACTCTTTTTAACATATTATAATCATAGAAATAAAAAAAAATTGCGCTTCTTTCGAGTTTTTTATATAAACATAATAAATCATTAATATAATCAGCTAACTTCTTGATGTATAATTTTAACAAATGTTTTACTTACAACTCCTTTGCATGAGTTTTTTCACAGCTTTCAAAAGTAATTGCTATATTTAACTTGCTGTCGGTATCTATTTATGGTCAACAGTTTTGATTGATTGCGGTAAAGGAGAGGAAGTGGAAAAAAGAAAAGAAAAAACAAAGACATTAAACGGTATAGTTAAAAAAAAAACAAAGAAAAGTGTTAACGAGCCCTTTATTGCTTTCTTTCTCTCACACCATCCGAATCTTATTTTACTAAAAATTCTATTGTGTTCCATGACTTAACTAATGAGGCAATATCTTGTAACAGTTATCATATTAATTGAAACAAAAACACAAAGTAGATAATAGGGAAAAACATAAGAAACGTCAGCTATCGGTATCACTATTTACTATCGATCAGCGGCGTATTATGTGAACGACAATTGAAGATGTATCTAGGAGCGTGAGAAGCGATAACTAATTGATACACTAATTGATAAAAGGCAGATAAGATATTGCCTGAGGGTTGTTACGAAAGAAAACAATCAAAATAAAACACGGTGGTGAAAATTACCAAATAAATAAGGGATGACTTGATTATGCCGGAGTTTTATTTTTACATTAGCGTGATGAGACGAAAAATGCTCACTTACACGCCTTCACTGTCCATTAATATCAGCACTATCTAAAATTTTGAATTAATATGTCCTGCAAAGCTTTATGCTGACTATCCTGATAAAAAAAAATTATTAGTAGTAATCTCTAGTTATTAACACTGGCTCTACAATCCACTTCAAACAGAACCACATAACAGTGCTTGTTTTAGTGGCGCCAGTAATAAGACCTATCCAGAACCTCTAACATACGAAAGACTCCTTATTGTGACTTAATTACAGCGAATTTTTTTTGCTTTAAATGACAAGACGATCTTGTCGTTTGCCTAATGGTAAGCGATACGACCACCCATAAACAGTAGAAACACCATCCAACACCTTGAATTACAAAGTATTGTTTGGTATTCCATTGCGCTCGCCAACCTGCGACATGAGATGTTAAATCTTATTATATCCAGTAGTTACACTGGCTATAATGTTCTTTAAACCGGTACACAAAAGTGACTAGACACTGCTGCTTGGCGGCAGAAATAGACATTGTGGTAGTACCTCCCCAGACGGACTGACATATGAGAGACCTACCACCAGTGTTTCAACACTATGTACAAAACCCTTAAAATTTAATTATCAAAGCGATATTCATTGTTCTGCGATTTCTATCCATGATTCCGTATCATTTTATGCACCGTAAATTAAGATTGGAAGTTTATAAACAGATTATTTGATTCAGTTGATAGATACAATGCACTTGATTTGTTTTCTAGATTATACGATGGCCATGCAATAGGGATCGACTGAAAGCTTCGATGGCGCAGATGACTATTAAACTTTATTGACGTAGAATTTATAATCGGTTAATTCTCACATTTTTGAATTCATCTTACATTTAATTTATAATTAATTGTAGAGATTTCTTAAGTATGTTTATAATAGTTTCATTTTTTGCCTTTTTACATAATCTATCTATATCTATTCTATACTTATAATAAATCTGTAGAGAGGTCAATTCTGTACATGAAATATATTTCCAATATAACTATCAGGGGGTGATTAGGAATCGATACTGATGCCAAAAATGCAATTAGTAAAATTTTTGTCTGTCTGTCTGTCTGTCTTTCTGTCTGTCTGTCTGTCTGTATAACCGTTATAGAAACAAAAACTACTCGACGGATTTTAACGAAACTTGGTACAATTATTTGTCATACTCCTGTGCTGGTTATAGTATACTTTTCATCACGCTATAATTAATAGGAGCAGAGCAGTGAAGGGAAATGTTGGGAAAACGGGAGAAGTTATTCCATTTTTTAAGCTTCCGTCGCGTGTGCAACCTTAATGGTTAAAGCTACGCAGAAATCATGTATGACGGAAATGTTCTCCTTAAAATTATGTAAAAATATCCCACGACAGCATATGTCTATCTTTTATGGTTGACTCACAATAACACGTGTAACTCCCGATAGCTTAGCAGTTCGAAGCTTTCTCATTATATTTGACTACTCTTACGTTTATAACACTCTCAGTCATCCCTAATTAAAAAAGTTAACATTATTAAATATTCCTTAAAAAAGATTCATAGAAATCGGTATAGAAACACCAAAGTTATACATGAAATACGCTAATAATAAGCCATCACGCGTGAATACTGAATCATGCTATAAGCTTCCTTCGATTTCACCAGGATCCCATCATCAGACCCTGACAGGACAATCGGACCACCTGCATACCACCATAGTTAAAAAAACATCCCGACACATTGAGCACCTCCTCCATTTTTGAAGTCCGAAATCCACGCGGGCGAAGCTGCGAGCGGAAGCTAGTAATGGAATAAACGGCAACAATAAGTTAAACATATATACCTACCAGATTTTGCTTGCGGTTTTGGCCGTGTGAAAGAGTTTTTCCATGGTCTCAAACTATGTCCGCACAAGATTTCTTCGAAATCCATTTAATACTTTTTGAGTTTCTTGCTTTCAGGCAGACAGACGTGACCGGAGACTATGTGGTATAAGCAGTATAACAGATGGGATCGTTTATTTCTAAAACTTATCCGAGGTAATTTTAACACATTGGTTTATCACTCGCTCTAGTACATGGTTTCTTCTATTGTACATTTCATGTTATAATAGGATATATCATACCATCTCAGTTTTAATTATTGATAGTTTTTCGCTTGCTTCATATGAACTTGTCCTTGGGCTCGTTCATTATATTTATCAAAAACTCTATAATCTCGATAAAAAAAAAATTTATCGTCGTCTGTCTTAAAATAGAATTTATAAAATATTACGTTAACCACAAATAATGTTCACGTTTCGTCTTTTTTATTTTTAATGCGGTAGAAATTATTTAAAAAAGAAGGCGACTCGACATCCTTTGTCTTCGTGTTTTATGCAGTGGTCACATTAGTTACATAAAATTACATAACTTTTAAAACGGCTCTTAATTTTCATCTTCTTCTTCATATAATAAATACATTTTTATTTTTATATTTTATTCACTAGTCACATAAAATTACATATTTTTTTTATAATTTTTTTATATCTACTTACATAAAATTACATATTTCTCCGTCAAAATGATATTTACATTTTTTTAAAACGGCTCTTTATTTGTTATACAGTTTACAGGCTTTTTCCTGAACTGGTCTTCCTGGTCCTGAACTAATAAAGAAAATTTCATGTAGCGACATCTCACTGCTAAGCTGTAGATTAGACACAAATATTCATAAAACCTTCAAGATGATAAAGTTACACTTACACTTTCATAGTTGTCATGTATAAACAGATATATCTTGATATAAAAAAATCTTTAGCCACATTGCACTAAACTCAATTAGGTTATAAAATTTTACCTTGCATGTCCTTTACAATAAAATTATATATAAAACATTAAATTATTAAGCATATTATAAGACATTTAATGCGCTAATTGGCTAGATAACGGTAGACATCGCTGTATCTGAGATTTTCGCGGCACGTTTCGACGCACCTATTTATAAGTTCCAGAGGATTGTTCGAACGAAATTCCTGCGCTAGTCGTAGTCTAAGCGCGGTCCACGCCCCGCGTCCCGACGTCCTGAGCCCAGTTATGGACAGTTGATCCGTGTTACCGTGTACCAAGTGCGTAAAGTGATAAAAGAATAACACACACAGCCACACGTAAGACAATGTCCAATGTCCAGCGAAATGGTTCTATATGGAGAACAGAAATAGATTCGAAATGACTAAATGTGTAAATTGTAATTTAACTGGCGATGTTAAAGTTATTTTTTGTCATCTTTTTTATAGTCTATTCTATTCTAGAAAGGATAATTTAGATTCATTTAGAACGTGAATAAAACAAATGTTAGTTCCTTGTAATTTTCATCTCCACTTACAGTTTCTTTATGATACTATACCACTTGATTAGCCTTTATATATATGAATAAATATCTGTAAGTCTTAAAGCATTAAATATATATTACAGCTAATATACTATGACAGCTAATAATAAACATGCTTCAATAAGAGGCAATGGTGTAACAGTTTTTAATATTTATTTACGATGCAAATTGTTGCCGGATGTGACGTTAGCTCGGATATGAAGTCGTGCTAATACATTACTTTCCTATATGAAGTAGTATATATTACTTACATATATAGGAAACTAAGTATCGTCATATTTTAACATAAGCATGAGTGAAATTTTGGCACATTGATAATTTAATAACGGTTTAAGTCACGTAATATTATATTTATATATCTTACGATATTCATATCTGATTATTTAACTGTGTATCTTGATTGCAGATAACTTTTTAATTATTTAAATCAAAGATATTGGAATTGACTTCCTACTCTCTTAGGAATTGTCATTTATTAACCTGAATATATTTTTTCCCTCAATACATAGTCTTAGATGACTGTTTAAATCTTCTTACATTTTGGTTTATATATTTTTATTTACACACAATGATATATTAGCATACATTTTTTTATCAATAAAGCCAATTCAATTCCACTTTCACTGGTTTATAGAACAATATAAATAAGTTGATAGCACTGTAAGAATTCGCGCCAATTTTTTCTTGGCTCAATAAAATAAATTACCAAATGGTACGTTTAGTGCAGTCGAGATGCGACTACGAACAACTAAAACGTTTCTCCTGAGTTCTAATTATTATGCTAATCTAATGTACTTTATGTACGCAGTTTATTCACCCTCAATTTTGTCATTTGAATTTGTTGAAAGTGGGGTTTGAGAAAACAACATGATTATGCAATTTTTTATCTTATTTACATACGTGTTTCTTGATTATTTTATAGTATGATATAAATTGAGTGCAAGTGGTGAAATAATTTATATATTTATCAAATTAAACTTTACATATTAATTATTCAATTTTGAAACTTAGAAATATTGTTAATTTTTTCTAATAGTTGATTTGATTTGCAGAGAGTTTAACATTTGTTCAAATTTAAACGCATGCGTTGCGCTGCAGAATTATTTTTAATTTGAAATACCAAAACTTAAATAACAATGTATTATGATTTATTATGTTTATGCGAATGTTAGACATTGAAATAAAACTATTTTTCGGGTTTTATCGCGGTTTTTATACTAAAGGTTTCTCCCGACGATTTGCAGCCTTCATAGTCACAGGGAGGCCTCACTAATATATTATTACAAATCGTTGATTTTTTATTATAATAGAACTATTTACGCAGTGAGAATTCAATGAATTCTGTCGATGGCTGGCATACATTTTGTGATAATTCCATAAACGTGAATGACTTCATTATAGAAAATATTGAAGATATTAACATCGAACAAAAATTTTAGAAATATAAAAGTTGGATTTAAATGTTAACGTAAACAAATAACATTTCGTTCGACAGTTTTATGACTACTTTATAATATATTTTACGGGAGAAGTAAAAAACAAAATCAAACTTTGGAATGAACTTGTTACATCAGTGTTTCCCGATCCCTATGACTTCTTCCTTAAACGAGGTTTAAAAAGAATGCCCACCTCCCGGTAGGCAACGGCTGGGCTGTTCCTTTGGCATTGCAGAGTCCATGGGCGACAGTTGCTGCTTCCCATCAGGCGGAGCGCTTGCTCGTTTACCTACTAAGGCAATAAAAAACAACAACACAATTATAACCGTGGGGGTCATCGTAATTTGAATGTGAATGTGACATTATAAGGTGAACATTTCTGTCTAATGATTTAAGCGCTGACAAAGATTTAAAGGATTTCAAGACAAATATTTATTACACTAAGAGTTGCTCGCGGCTTCGCGTGTTTGTACGAAATTTTCCAACATAAAGGTTCAGTGGTATGTACAAAATCATAGGTAGCTTTGCTTATCCCCAACTTTTCTAAGTGGTATACGATCGTATGTTATAGGAATCCCCAAATATATCTCGTAGCAATACATATCACAATATTATGTGTCTGAACGTTTTCATTTATTAATTACATTTTCACCTAAGTCTATTCTAATTTAAACAGAGTTTTAAAATCCCAATAAAAATATCTATAAATACAATGTTAAAAAACATAAAAACCATAATAGCTAATGAGTCAACAACTATGGAATCCCTACCACGTGACATAAAATAAAGAAATCTTGATTATTGTATATTATTGAAGGCACGTATTCTTAAGTCTAGCGGAGTGCGGCTACGTTAAAAATATCTAATTTGTTTGAATGAATGAACGATGCCAACTCGATCCAGCGGAACCGAACATAATCTCGTAAATCATATTCGTGATTAGAATAACACTAGACATGCATTAAATATTATATTAGTGGTTTATTAAACCCTAAATCAAGATTTATAATACTGTCTGTGACAGAAAGAAATGTTTTCACTTATTCATTTGTACTTATAAATATCTACTAAGTTATTAAAATACTTTTTATATATTTCTCCATTTAATTACACTTTACGAACACAACTATCATAAAATCCATTGATACCATACATTATACAAAGATACACCCCACACATACACATTATGACAATCCTTTCGATCACAGAACACGATGCCAATCGGCAACTTGAACAACATCGCTCCACCGCGGCGGGAGAGCTTCAGGCCGCCGTGGGTGAAGGAGAAAGACACGGAGGCGCCCCCTGCCTGGACCCAGAAGAAACTAAAGCCAGTGGAGAGTCTCTCCAGGACTGGGAGTATTGATGACGCCTCGCCTGTTGTTAAGCCTCTGAAACGTGAGTATTCTCAATGTAAAACTATTCGTTATAATTTAAAAATAAATATTGTATTCTGTTATACTTTATTCACCATTCATATTAAAAATCTTATCTTGAAACGCTTTTGTTGTCTTCCTAAAAAGGTATATATAAAGATGTTGGTGCGTAGAGTCTATTTTGTTAGCCAATAAATTATCACGTTAGTTTAGTTCAGTAGTAGTCGAGTAGAATAACTATGCTCAGTAAAAGTACAAATATACAAGGTTGTTTATTATAGAATTAAACAGTTTTTATTTTATTATTATAGCTAAAAATAAAATCCTGTTTATAACTTCAAAATACTTTATCATAATAAATAAGTGAACAAAATACACAGAGCTTCTTTAACCCCAAAGGGGAAAAGAAGGCACAGGGACTGGGGGGTAATCGCCTTATACGGTACAACCACTGGGTTGTACCACAGTACCACTGCCCGATCTCGGATTCGAACCTAAGAACTTAGAGCGGCAGTCATACTACGCACGCATCCAATTTTATTATAATAACATACAGTCGAGCCCTACCATCTCAGATTATTTCCAGACACGATAATCGTACCCAGGATCTCACCGGTCACAGTTTTCCAGGCTTCAAATAAACTAACGCTGAAATTAAAAACTTAAAGGATCACTTCCCAGAGCCGTAAAAGTAAAAAATAGTGATATCTATTAAAGATATATGCGATGATGAAAACTGTTGTAGAACGCAATGACGTAGGAATAAAAAAGTCGGGTAAACACGAAACTAATTTTGCAGACGAAATAATGTTACTGTGTCGTAAATGTTGAATACACACATTTTCACGAAAACTGGCGCTTTCAGCGTGTCGCATCCGTCATGTGGGCGCTGTAGAGATAGCAAAATAGATGCTTCCGAGCAAAATATTGTCATACATGGCATACATGTTGCATTATTACCTTATCAATGAAGTGTCTCAACGGAAATGTATTTAATAGAGTCCATTGTTAATTTGTATCCTACCCAATACTGTAACCCAATTTTTAGTTAATTGGCTTGGTCTTCACAAAATATATTTTATTATGGCGGATATTTTAAAAATTATAGATAAAAGTTTTAATGTATCGATGCTACACTGTAAGAACATACGTTTAGTCTTGCTTTTTAGGTAGAGCATCGATTATCCCCCATTATCGCATCAAGGATGGCTCCTTGATGCGATAATGGGGCCACCCAGTGACGTTTCTGACATAGCACTTCCCGTTAAAATCACGTAATATATGTTGTAAATTTATGGAAGTCTATGAGATGCTGACGTCCATAATACTTCTCGACAATACCTCTTTTTAATATAAATCTATGATACGAGTATTGAACGTGTATACATATTGACGCGAAGATTAAAAGTGTCGGGTTTGGAATTGTAATGAGAAAGTATAGACTATTCAGTAGAGGCAATAAGAATGGTTTTGCTTTATACGCAAATTCGCCTCTATGAAAGTTTTGTCCAGGAATAAAAGCTCAATAGAGTAGGTTTCCCACATGAAAATTAGCGATTAAGCGCTTTTTGCGTGTTGCGCTTACAAACATAGATGCCTAAACAAAATTTTGTAATAACAATAAGTAGGATACCGCCGTACCGTAATGATTGATGGAACTCATCTCCTTTGTTACTTTATATTTTCTTTATTATCATAGTTTTCCCTTAATGTGACTTAACATTGTATATTCACAGGCTAATAATAGCCTGTGAATATACAATAAAATCAATATACTCCACATATTGCTCCATCACATAACTTTTGGGTTTGGCTTTAATCCGACTTTGGTGAAGCAAGGAAGGATAATGATTTTAACACCTCATGCATGTATGTATGTATGAAGCCATTTTATGTTTTATTTCAATAATACTCCTCATAGGTCGACTTTCGACAAATGAGATGTCGATCGATTCGACTTTATGGCTGATTATGGGCAATGTAAACAAATACGCTTCTTGATAAACGATGGAACTGTGAAAACGTATAACAATTCAATCACAAACTATTTTTAGATAAAAGTAGGAGAAAGGACAATCAAAGACATATAAATATGGTTGAATCATTACCGAAGTAAAAGACGATAGGACGCCTAGAGCGTCGACCGCGTTTTCCCCGACCCTACACTGAAAGAAGGCAATATTTCACTGTGCATATTATTTATTTTGTGACTGTATATTTGTGGATGTTGAAATATGTATACATATATGATGACGTCAACCACCTGCCACAAAGTTTGGCAGGGGACACGGGCTCTGAATAATTGACTCTCTGAAACCGTTCAGAAGTTTGTTAGTCTGGAGTTTGGAGCGTAACGTCAGTGTGCCCACTTACGGGAACAGTTGTAAACGTTTCGGCCGACTGTTGCTGCCGAAATTCACGTGCTGTGCTTCAGTGCAAGGGACTAAGGACTCAAAATAGTGTTTCCATATTTATGTGTACGCAAAACGATGTAAGTTTTTGGCAAATTTCAAACGTCTATTTGTGTTTCCGACCACGTGACGCGATTAGTGCGGATAATAAAAATAGGTGAAAGTAGTTAAAGTTTAAATAATTTAGAGAACAGCGGTGCCAAGTTTATATCCTGCGTGAATTACGAATACCGTAGATCCAACGTGTCGCGGCGATAAAATTTTATAATAAACGTAGGTAGTCTATTTTATTTAACAAAATTATTATGTATACGTAACAAAGTAATTATTTTCGTTGGTACAATCACAAAAGCGAAATGAGCTTGTAGTTTTAACGTTTGCTATATCCCGTGACGTGGTCGAACGTCGGAGTTGTTACGAAGATATTTTTGTCCCGACGCCGACCGCGATATTTATAGAGAGGACAGACTTTTTACAAAATAAACGAAGATGTTGGGGTTAGTGGCTGACTTATTTATAAGAATTAGTATGATATATCATGAAAATTAATACTAATCTTAGGGACTATGAATGTGATTAAATAATGGGTACTTGGCAGCGAGATAACGGGGGCGCGCTCTGAGAATTATCGTTATTAAAGCTCTATTGAGGTTAGGCGTAAATAATGCCGATTCATTAAACTCTGAGTGTGTCAGTCAGGGATTTTATATTTTAATTCCATAATAATAAATATCTCAATACTTTAATAAAGTGAACAACGTGTCCATCAATAACTTATAGATCCCTTTGTTAAACGGTTGTTACATTTTACCTAAATAACTAATATTAATATTCTGAACAACATGAATTTTAAAAAATCTATATTGTATCCAAATTTAAAAAGATTTAGGGACATTTCTTCAAATTCATGAATTTAATAAATGCTCAACAATGTTCTTGAAAAGTTCCTGAAAACAACAAACTTTCCGTATTTGCTTGGCCGGATAATAGGGAGTTTGACATGTAATCGCGCTAAAATAGCGAAGGTCGGCCATTTTGGCAGCCGCCATGTTTATTTACGTACGTGAATGCCATCAAACTGCACAGCGTCGGGGCCGAAACACGTGCTTCCATCAATTCCAGTGTTCTTAGTAACATTAAACTAATTTGCATCGAATAGAATATTGAAAGGAACATACTAAGACCGCGCCATAAAACTTTTTGCAGCATAGATACCTAAGTTGTGGAAGAAATAAGGTCCTGGGTTCGATTTCTGCGTTAGATAGTTAAAAAATAAATGTTTTTCGAATTGAAAAGGACTCGTAAGATGTCTCTGTTTGAATTTGTGGTTAATATAGCAAGTTCGATAAACCGTAGGTCCATTAGTTAAATTTGTGCATAGTGCATAAATCACATACTCTTTGAGGATGCAGGCATGAGCTATTTTATGTTCGTAAAATGGGTTGTAAATCCAATTCTATACTAAGAAATTTTATTTATAGAGTATGTCGTAGGCAGTTATTTTAGAATAGCTCTTAAAATCTAAATTCGATTTAGAGACTAATCTAGAATCTTTCTATGACTCTTATGATGAATAAGCAGCTTGAGCTAAAAAGCGAAATAATTTTCAGTTTCATACAACATTATGTAGCGTTCGGTAGTGTCTTGACTCTTTTTATAATACCAACTGGGTAATAGTATCTCAATGAACATATAAAATAGTATAGAAATTTCCTTTGTTTTAGCCGTATTAAAAAAACAATCTACCATAAGAGACAAATCAGAAAATGGTGTATCGGAAACTGTAGAAGAGAAACTAATAAAACCATCTGCGGCGAAACTCGCGGATAAGAGTTCCAAAGCTGCAGATGAAAAATCTAAATTTACAAAAACTGCCCTAAAAACCCTGGAAAAGGTACCAAAATTAGAAGATAAATATTCCAATGACAAAGTGTCTGAAAGACCAGCATTGAGAAGTGTGAGGACAATCGACGATAAAGCCAAAGAAAAATCTGTCACTATTGTCGACAGGAAAGATAAAAATGGGACTGAAAAAGCAAATATCCCGGTAAATGACAAAAGTTCCGTTGTCGTTAAAGATACGAAACCGTCAGTAAAAGTTAATGTACCCGAAAAAGCGGTTACTAAAGTAGTAACACCGGAGAAAGTAGAATTAAAACCGGCGATCAAAACAATCCCAGTTGATAAACCGGCAACTAAAACGATTTCAGTTGATAAACCGTCGACTAAAACGATTCCAACTGAAAAGCCAGCTCCAAAGATATTAGAAGTAAAAAAGCCAGTGGCAAAGGTTGAAGAGCCTCCGATGAAAATTGAAAAGCCCGTAACAAAGATTGAAAAACCCGCAACAAAGATTGAAAAACCAGTAACAAATAAAGTGCCTTCCAAAACTGCCTCGATAGAGAAAACAACAAACAGACTGACTAAAACAGCGGAAGTCGACAAGCCTGCGCCAAAAGTTACCACCATTGATAAACCCACCAATAAAGTGGTGGAAAAACCAGTGACAAAAGCTGCTTCAAAAGAAGAAGTTAACAAATCTGCAGATAAGGAATCAAAAATGGCTACCAAGCCACCTACACCCATGGAGAAAACGCCTTCAAAGGTAAACAAACACTATTAATTTATATGTATATTTTTGATGGCGATAATAAAGCGACATTTTGTTGTTGTTATGTTTAGTTTTATCAAATATGTACTTCGTATCGATATTTCTAAAAAGAAAAATTTTATTTTAAATTCTTATAAATTGCGATTTGTCGATATATGTAGATACTAATCAAATGTACTATTATTTATAATTATAATACACATTTCAAAGAACTTCCACTAATTAAAGTTTTACAGAAACCGTGGAGGTACTACATCCGTCGATTAATATTATGTAATTGACTTATTTCAGGTTTTAAGAAAGCCACCACTACAGAAACAGCCTTCCAAAGACGAGGTGTCGATAAAAAAATGGAGAGATCCACTCCTCGAGCGCGTTAAAGAGAACATCGACAAGACTCTAGCAAATGACATTCCTAAAGGACACACGTTGACCAAGAACGAAAGTTTGAGAAGTAAGTACCTACATCTATACTATTTTTATAACTCATATCATTGGCTAAAAATATGAAAAGCATTTCCAGCTGTAGATAAGCACAGAAAAGAATTCATTATTCGTTTTACTTGGGCTAATATGATTATTACGAGCCAACGAGGGACATGATTAATAATGATATGTAAAGGATTGCTTTAGTATTACATAGTAAGGCAATTCACTAAAAACAATTTCAATGAAGCCTTTCTTAAAAGCACTGTTGCCAATATTTTCTACGTTTAAAACCAAGAGAAGCGCTCTTTTGGGACGTTTAACTGAACTCGTACGTATTATTTCAGTCAGATTATTTATATTAAATCAAAAGATGTTTTTATAAGAATTCTGATCGTGTAGCGATTTTTTATTTAACATTAAATCATCAAAACATTCACAGCTGACGTGAAACTGAGATTACATAAAACGAAACAGATGGCCTTGCATCGACGTTGCATTCTTTGTTTAGACTATAAACCGATACAATGAATCAAGTGGTAATTAAAGATTCGGCAGTACCTACTTTTAATCATTACTGACATCAACATTGACATAGTGGCACTTTCGCCCTAGAATATAATTAGATTGCGTTGTACTGCGCATCCAATCACCTATCAACACGAATGAGTGCGGATATCGATCCAAATCAATTTTGGCACTCGTCTATGTCAGGTCGTAATGAGATTAATTATCTTCACGATTAACTATGGCTTAAGATTAAACTTTTATTTTGAAATTATGAATGACCGCTATGAGAGCGAAAATATAAAATGATATCAAGTTCCTTACTAGTGCACGCAGTTGACATCTGAAAGATATGTGCATGTTCACAGTTAATTATCGCATATTCCGCGGTAGAAGCTAACAAAATATAAAGATACATATATCTCAGAGTTCTTTATTAGAATTTTCAAGATATGTAATGTCCAAAATGTATTTAAAGATGCTACTTGCTCAAGAGTTGCAAGGTACACGGGGCTGTTAATATTTTATTTAAAATGACATTTCTGAATTAATAGTGTATCCAAAAATACCATGATACAGTTTTAATGCGCGACGTAATATTATAGAAAAAAAGAATAGATCAATTTTTACATAGCATTTTCATTTTCTATTTTATATCTGTATTAAAATGGTTTAAAAATAATAAGCAAGGCAACGTCTTAAAATTCTTAAAGCTAGCATAAATAAACACTGACTGCTATAATAGCATTATCAAAACACGCAAACTTTTCCATTGTATTTTCGTATAGTCCCATTTAGATACGCTGGTACGCTATCAGAGTATTGATTATCTTCGTGCACTGCTTTAAAAATAATATATCTAGCTTTTAAATTGCTGAAGACAAATTATGTTTCCGTTTCAATCAATATGAAAAAAACTACCATCAATTTCTTCCAATGCTTTCATTTAAAATATATACTTAAGTGCTTTCATTTAAAATTTATCAAATGATAAAATAAAATTATTTATAGACGTATTTAAATTTAAATATCTGTAATATTTGATATTACGATAATATATATTTACCTCAATAATTTCTATATCCGCGTTGACTTGCATACTAAGTTTAAAATAACTAGACACAGAATATTTACTGCAATAGGAAGCAACATGTCCCTCTCAAGTGGCTCGTCTAATGATCTTTACCTTTTGATCTCCTGTGCACTAGTCTGGTTTGTGGTCTAAATGCGATCCAAAATAGTACCAGACTGTTCCGCGTGCATTGCGCGCGCGCATCAGGTGCAAACGCAATGCTTCAGTTAACATGCAAACTTGGTGCTATCGAATTCTGTGCGGAAACTTAGAAATCTACTTAATCCGTGTTCAGTGAATTGTGTTGAATTGTGTATTTGCGTGCTAACAATGGCTGAAACAGACGATACGGATGTGCACGGGCCGCATTTTAAAGGTTCGTTTTAGGATCTAGCGTGTCCATTGTTTGATTATCTGGAAGATGCCATAAATGTGAATAATTTTGTTGATTTTAAAAGTAAATAATCCTTACTAGATTATTTCTTTTGATACAATAATAATCTTTATTTATAAAATTTTATCAGAAATACAACACGTTTCGAGATTACATTCTTAATGTTATAGTTTTTATTCCCAACTCTTTGAGAAAATGTTATTTTAAGTTTGGTAAATTACCAATTATTAACTTCTAAACCAGGCTTACTGAAGCCAACGCCACCACCAATGCCGCCTCCCATGCCACCGAAGTTACCACCGCCGCCTGAATTCAAAAAGGCGCCCATAGACCCTGAGAAGTTAAAAAGAATAGAGCAGCTTCGCAGCAGACCAAGGAAACGGCCGGATTGGAGCGACATGATGAAGGAGGTCGAACAGGGTAAAAAGTTGAGACACGTTGAATGTAACGACAGGTTAGTTATGTTTCTTCGAATTTTGTAATGAATAATACAATTTTATAGACTCTAAAAATACTGCAAAATAAATCTCTTTGTAAACATCTAATTAATTAATAATAATATATATTAGAGACATGGTAGAGTTGTCCTTTTAGGATTCTACATGTAAATTGCAATTATGTAAGACTACCACGACTAAAATATAATAAAAACTATATTTTTGAATTTATTATAATTCGGTTTAACTTTGCGTAAATTCAAATTGTTGGCAAATGCGTCCTGTCCTAGTCTCTAGCAGTTTCGGTAATATTTGCGGGGTGCAAAGTTTAGGTCAACGAAAGTTGAAATTAAAACAATAAATAACGGGAATAATTAACGTGAATGATAAAAATAAAAATGTGCTCTGTTGTTTGAAAGTTTGAAACAATCTGACATGTCGCGACTACGTTATATTAATAATAATAATATCAGCCCTGTATTATATACTTGCCCACTGCTGAGCTCGGGCCTCCTCTACTTCTGAAAGGGATTAGGCCTTAGTCCACCACGCTGGCCTAGTGCGGGTTGGTAGACTTCACACACCTTCGAAATTCTTATAGAGAACTTCTCAGATGTGCAGGTTTCCTCACTATGTTTTCCTTCACCGTTAAAGCGAACGATAAATTCACAAAGAATACACACATGTTTTTTTTTTTTAGAAAAGTCAGAGGTGTGTGCCCTTGGGATTTGACCCTGCGGACATTCGTCTCGACAGTCCGTTCCACACCCAACTAGGCTATAGCCGCCGTCATATTAATTCACATTAACAAATTTTGTAAGTGGTATCTACAATAATCATCGTTATATTTTACAGATCAAGCCCCATCATCACCAGAGCAGCAGTTGTCAAAAATAAGGACCAATTTATATTCGAGTCGGAAAAACCGAACTCTCATAACGAGCTACTCAGAGAGATTACTAAAGGTGTGAAATTGAAGAAAACAAAGACAAATGATAGAAGTAAGCCGAATCTCGAGGGCTTAAGGAAGTTTAGGAGGCAGATGACAATAGAGGAACAAGTACAGAAGTCGATGTCTCAAGCTAACTTAGTAGCGTCGCCGTCGGGTGCTAATGTTGCGGAGGTAATTGTCTATTCTATAAACATTATTATATAATGTTTAATGTAAAAAAATATTCCTAGCGCCGGCATTAACTAGACTAAAGCTAAACTAGAGAATTGTATCAATATGTAATCTAACATTGAAATACAAGGGCATTTGAAACTGTAAAGGTAGAATGTTCATTTTGGCAAAAAGGGAAATTTATATTATAACAATTAGTAAATAAATATTTAGTGTAACTCTAGTGACAAATTTACTAATTGGAATTATTTTTAAATTATTTTTGCAGGGAGTACCCGCACCAGTTCCAGATGAAGAAGAAATCGATGAGATGGACGATATTGATAAGGTCAGAGATGATCTGCAGTCTACAAAACAGCTATTGGCAATGGAATTAAGGTAAGAAAATTAACGCTATCTTAAAATATGTAGCTATATCTGATGACTTTACTATGTATAAGTAGTTGAAATAAAAACTAAAAACTATTTAAACGGATTTTATCGCGGTTTTTTTTTATATTATTATTTTCTCCCGACGTTTCGAAGACTTTGCAGCCTTCATGGTCACGGGGGGGACTGAGGTGTTGTTCATCCGTAAAGTCAAAGTTACACTATCTACCTACATTTTTAAATATACAACTTTTTAAAATTTTATCTGTTGACGGTCCGATCTACGCAGAATGAGCTCACAGTGTCTTGAGGTCTGGCAGCCGGTCTTTTGGGATCCGATTTAATTAAATGTAGAACAGGATCCCAGGCTTGTGCAAGCTTCCAACCATCTTCCCTATTGAAATTTGGGTGTTTTTTAATTTCAATAGCCTCGCGAATCATCCTAGGCAGGAATCGGTGTTCTTTGGCAAGGATTTGTGGCTTGTCTAATCGCAAATAATGATTGGAGCCTCCTTCAGAATGTTCAGCGACTGCAGACTTCGTAGAGCGTCGGTGTTTCACGTCAGCTATATGTTCTTTTACGCGGGTCCCTATATTTCTTTTTGTTTGTCCTTGCCAAAGAACACCGATTCCTGCCTAGGATGATTCGCGAGGCTATTGAAATTAAAAAACACCCAAATTTCAATAGGGAAGATGGTTGGAAGCTTGCACAAGCCTGGGATCCTGTTCTACATTTAATTAAATCGGATCCCAAAAGACCGGCTGCCAGACCTCAAGACACTGTGAGCTCATTCTGCGTAGATCGGACCGTCAACAGATAAAATTTTAAAAGTTGTATATTTAAAAATGTAGGTAGATATTGTAACTTTGACTTTACGGATGAACAACACCTCAGTCCCCCCCGTGACCATGAAGGCTGCAAAGTCTTCGAAACGTCGGGAGAAAATAATAATATAAAAAAAAAACGCGATAAAATCCGTTTAAATAGTTTTTAGTTTTTATTTCAATGTCTAACATTCGCGTAAACATAAGAAATCATTATGTATAAGTAGGTTAGAAATTTACAAGCTAACTTTAAGCTTTTTGATAAAACGTTTTGTTCTTTGTAACACAATATTGCTTCGGAAGCGTCTTAATAAATATAAAAAAAAATATTCTAGAACTAAAGAAGCACAAGAGCGTGAAATCAAACGACTCCTCACAAGGATACAAAATTTAGAAGCAGAAGTGGCGCGAGAAAGAGCTATCATCAAACAAGAACAACACAAAACAGTTATATCAGTTACAGACGCATACGACGAGAGGTTGGTAACTAATTTGAAAATGGAAGTTGAAAAAGCAAAGGAAACTGCTGATAACCTTGAGAAGCAATATTTACAAGCTGCTGAAGAAAGGGATACAGCATTAACGGAGTTAGAAGAAGTTAAGCGAAAAAATAGCGAGTTGGAAAAGAAACTAGAACAGGCTATGTCGGTAAGAGAAATTAAAAATTCATAATAATACTATTTTTTAATGCATATAAGTTTTATGCAGAAATACAAATAGTTCAACCTTATAAAATAAAGTGCCCCTTATTTAATATATAATGAGTACGCAATGACTGTTTTGATTAATAATAGTTTTATAACTTCGGCCATAGTTATAAATATCAAGAAAATATTTCAAAAATCTACTACTTATTTTGTTTTCTCGATTGAATTAACGAAAAACATAACAAGCTTCGCTTATTAATAAACTTTTTATTTTGCACATTCAAAGGATAATGCTAAAGCGTTACTAACAATTTCAGAACAAGCTAGAAGAATTGTCACTGACAGAGGAACCATTATCATATTATCAAAAAAGGCAGCTCGATTTCGAGAAGCAATGTAGGTTGTTAAACATTGACACTAACTCTTCAGAGGCAATGGAGCTCAAGAAAAAAGCTACAGACACTAATAATAATAATACTAACGCCGCTTTTACTAACACAGAGGACGGTGAGGTATGTTTTGAAACTAAGAATAGATATACTAATATTGTAAAAAGTTTCTTGAGATTTGAAGCAAAGCAGAAATATGAAAACTCTACCGCGTCTTCGGTTTAATTAACTCCATCCCGTATCAAAAAATAGCAATAATCAATATCGATGGAAGATATGTAAATCGTTTTATATACAGGACAACCTCACGCCCTCAAAACGAAAATAGTTAAAAAAACAGATTACGGTAAAAACGATTTAAATTACGAATAGCATACGTATAATTTAGGATGCAATCATTTTTAATAAACTTATTAAATATTTTTTACAGGGTATCATGCCAACAGCCGTAGGCTCGAGACGCGCAAGTCACGCTATCAAACAGCTTTCCGTCACCAAGGATGACAGTTTTGAAGAAGAACCTGAATCCGAGGAAGAAGAGGTAAATGGTACCAATTTTTGGTTTCTGGTATAAATTTGGATATTTAATTTTACGATGTATTACCTAGTAAGAAATTCGCCACTTATATTTTCCGTTCAAAAATATTTTTTTTTGTCCTTCTTAAAATTCTAAACAATAGAATTTAAACACAATATTACAGGAGGAAAGTGAAGAGAAGAAACAGAAGCGAATGGAGAAGGAGGTACGCAACATGAGGAATAAGATCCGACATCTGAAAGAGAAACAGGATCACATGAAGAAAGAAAGAATGGGCTTCAAGATGGCGCTTAAAAATCAACAGGCGGCGCTCAAGTTAGTATTATGAATTGGTTTATGTTGTGGAAAAACTCCATACAATATTCCAAATTTAATTTTTTTATTACCTACATCATCTCTAATATATGGTAGCTTAGTCTCTCTGTATCATCATAACTTTAAAATTATCTATTTGTTTAGTACAATAATAAATCATTACAATTAATTTCAGGGAAGAGAAGCGAAAATACAAAGAATTGAAACGCGAAGTAGACAAAATGGCGGCTATGATGAAAGAAGTCGGATCTGAGGATGATGAGGATGAGGAAGAAGAGGAGGAAGAATCTGAAGAGGAGAAGAAGTCGGAGTCGGAAGAAGAAGAATCTGAAACGGAAACAGAACAGGACACTGAAAGCGAAACAGAAAGCGAAAGTGAACCAGAGGTACGTACTATAAAATTTATATTTATATTAAATAATTTCAGGCGGTTTTGATTTTTGATAAATTAAATTTATGGTGGTAGATAGTAAATTTTGTTGTTTGGTTATACCTACCTAGCTTATTATTTAAAATTTTAAGAACTTAAATCGGTTCAAAATATTTGCAATAACAAGACGAAATGAAAACTTATCTACACAAAAATAAAAAAAAATATGTCTTACAGGACGCTCCACTGCCAAACAAGAAAGAAAACCTCACAAAACGAGTCAAGAGGCACGAAACAAGAGTGCACGCACTCAAGAAGGGCAACGCGCTTCTTATGGCCAATGTAGATAGGTTGAAAGACGACGTACTCAAGCAGAGAGAAGAATCTATGACATTACAGAAGGAACTAGATTCGCTCATCGACGACCTCGAATGATAAACTAAGGCGTGCTATAACATTCAGCTTTATTAAATCCTTTTTTCGATAGCTTTTTCTACTTTAGAATAATGACGCCATGACATTACGCGTAATAAGTTATTTAATATTTAACATGGAATATAAATTAATTGTGTCGTTCAATACTTAAAATAATGGTGATTTATTGAACTCGAGCGAAAAATATAGTTAGCAAAACTAATTAGGATAACGCTATGTTATAACTCGGGCCCGAATTTTCCCACTACCCTATTGCAAGGGCATCTGATAAATACCTAGTCTTTATTTTTTTCATGAAAACATGTTTATTTCAAACAAACAAAATTCTTTATGCGATGACTCGGGAGTCAATTCTACTTTTTTTTATTTACATAACTGCTAATTTTATTGACAATACTTGTAGTTGCATACCTATTTAATCTTATTTAATGCCGCAATAATAAAAATCGACTAAAATACATAGATGCACAAATTATGCAAAGTAGAAATAAATCCAAGATAATATATGATAATTTAATACATAGTAATTATAGATTCAAATTCAGATAGTTGTTTATGTTACTCATATAGTTCGTCGCATTATTTATAACCTGAAAAATGATTTCTTTGATGCATTTTCCAGTTTTACATCTTAAAACTGAATGTTTCTTTGTGTAAACTTGATATCATAAAACTAGGTACAAAAATAATGACCCTAAACTTAAATAAATTAATTCACAATCGCTTATCTGTCGAAAAGATAATATCGTAGCTATCTACTAATTTTATTATATATTATGTGATTTGTAAATAATAAGTAAGTCGAATAATTAATTTAAATTGTATTACCAAAACAGCACAATAAACTTTTACACAAACTTTTTCTTTCTTCCTTTCGTTAATTTCCTATATAATAAACATTTAGAGCTAAAGGTTTTATGTAAATAGAATTTATAATAAATCGTAATTAGTGTTCGTTCTCTACCTTTAATTATTATTAATAAATTTTAGAATTCTGTACCTCAAAAGGAATCCTTTAAGATCACTTTGCTGTCCGTCTGTCTCTCAAGACACTTTTCCTAGAGTTATGAAGTTGAAATTTATATCAAATATTCTGGTCTACAGTCTCTTTCAGCTGTGCAAAAATCGAACTCGTAAATTAACACGATCAAGAGATATATTTTTTATGTCACATATTTTACGAGTTGTCAAGAGAATCAAATTCTATAGTTGCTTGGAAGCCCCCGCGAAACCGAAAGACGCTCTCAACGTCAATGGCAGCATGAGGCCTACCTTCCACGCTGCCGTTCATCCCTGGGGTCATCACATCACGAAAAATCTACCTTTAGACGTTCGTTAGATGTAAAAACAGAAACAACTGGTGATTGGATTTGGATGAAATTTGGCACACAGCTACTCTATAAAAACATAGGGTACCTTTTATCACGGTAATTTGCGTCCACGGGAAACAATGGAATTTAATAATCTGATTTCTTAAATAGATGGCGCTGAAATCGTACAGGTAACGCTATGAATTGCTAGTGATTTATATTGAGACAGGAAAGACTTTTCACGCGGGCTCGAGTAATACTGAGTTTTCTTATAATTCTTTACAAATTCAAATTAGATCTTTGTTGTATTCAAATAAGTTATAAATAGAAAAATTTAGAACATAGCTTATTTAATAATCATAGTCTGATATTTTATCTAAGCCTCTAGGTAATGATGAAAAATAAAAAAATAAGAAATGAAACTTAGTAGAAAGCAATATTTGATTTAGTTTTAAGAATTTATTTTAATACAATGCCATTTCTAGAATTCATAAAACACTTTATTAATAAAAAAATGCATACCTATGACAATTTAACTATAACATTTTACCTCAACATTTTATTTTCAAATAGCGCCATCTGTTAGAACTTTCTGTTGCCTTTTAATTTTTACTAATAAGGTCATTATCAAATTTGTATTCGTTAGCGAATCACATATTCTGCTAATGAATATTCCAGTACATTATTTAGGCGTAATCACATATTTTTAAGAGGAAACTGAATTTTGCACTTATCAAGTTTTTGCAACCATAAAGTAGCTAGAATATTTACAACTTTTCACACTGTGACGTGACGAGTAACAACAAATGAAAAATGTCAAATTCAAATTACAAATAAGTTCAAACGGTTGCATTACTTATAAAATTTTGTTGTGATTTACAATTTTGGAGTCAGTGTACATATAGTGGAATGTTAATTTGTTTGATTTAATTAAAGTATTGACGTACAGTTACAAATGAAAATGCCACCAACGGACGCCGATGTGCCGCAACCAGTAGCGGCGACGAGACCGAACCCGCGAAACAATCCTGTAATGTTCAAAATATTCCAAAATGTACAATACAATGTTGTTCAACACAAAAAATATGTGAAGGAAATGACCAAATTATACAAAAAGGTAAATATTGTCTTTTGAGACTAAACTTTTATCACTCGTTCAGCAAGTCCATTCAGGGTTGATCAGGATCATAGAATTTTGTTTACCTAAATTATGCCTCGATTTGTACGTTTTATTGTTGTTTTACCGTTCATAAGAATATACCCGTAGCTACATAGTTGCATTGACTAGTGAGTACTTACTCAGTCAATGATGAGTGAATAATTACTTAATTATTCCATAATTCGAAAACAAATCCAAATAATTTGCAATTCTAGTTGGATGAAGACACATTCAGAGAGAGTTTTAAGAATGCATTAATGTATTTGTTCACCTTTGGTGACACAAGTGCCAATGTTGACCGAGTGGTGCAGTTTGTTGCCACATTCTGCACGTCGCTGGATGATGAGGAAGAATTCTTGCTGTTCATATTTGATATTATATTTGATGTAAGTATGCATTGATTTTTGTTACATTTATTCTGTCTCACATTATTTATATTGAATATATTTATTAGATTACATACATTCCTTAAACAATATAATATATAATAATATCAGCCCTGTATTATATACTGTCCCACTGCTGGGCACGAGCCACCTCTACTACTGAGAGGGATTAGGCCTTAGTCCACAATGCTGGCCTAGTGCGGATTGGTAGACTTCACACACCTTCGAAATTCCTATAGAGAACTTCTCAGAGGTGCAGGTTTCCTCACAATGTTTTCGTTCACCGTTAAAGCGAACAATAATTCACAAGAATACACATGATTTTAGAGAAATCAGAGGTGTGTGCCCTTGGGTTTTGAACCTATGGATATTCATTTTTGCTGTCCGTTCCACACCCAACTAGGCTATAGCCACTTTTTAAACAATAGTTAACTGTAATTTTTATGCCATTATATAAAGTTCTTTACATGTTAGTCATATTGTATTATAATATTATCTCTATATTTCCTATAGACAATATATTTTTCTTTTTTCAGTGTCAATGTGTATCTGGCCAGTCCATACGCTACAGAGCGAGTCAACTGCTTGCAGCAGTGCTGTCAGCGTTAGGTGAAGATGCATCACTTGATGATGATCTCTGTGATAAACTGCTTACATCACAGGTTTGTTTTTGTACAAGCTAAAATGCACTCAGCTGAAGCTCAACATTGTATTTTACAAATTATCTCTCACTTAGTGGCATGACTTTATTGCAGAACCCTGTGGCAAATCAATAGATAGATGGGCCCCTTTTTACATGATAAATTGGTAACCATATAGTACACACTATTTCCATCAACATTTTTTTATAGGGTCCAATATACAATATTACTTAGTAAAATTTAAAAACATTTTGGGACTCTTGAAGCCAGAACTCCAGGGCATTTTGCCAATCATGTTGAACTATTGTTATGATACTACTTTAAATTTAAATGTAAAGCAATAAGAACTCTGCTGCAACTAGTTCTTTTATTTTAACTTTTTTATATATATCCGTGGAAGTAGATGACATACATTATATTTTCAGATGCAAAGACTTCAAGACACTCGCGGCGCCGTTCGTTGTCGAGCAGCGTTGGCGTTAGAACGACTACAAAATCCAATGGAACCTGATGATGAAGTGACGCGCGCCTACCGCTTCCATATGAGCTGCGACCCAAGCTCTTCTGTCAGAAGGTTGATTATTTTTTAAGCGATGGGTGTAATAAATTTTAAATTGATTAAATTCAATGGGTATTATACAGACACTAATAATCTAATAATTTCTCATGGGCTGAAATTACCAATATAGTTAGTATATAATGAGTCTATATTCAAGATGAAGTAAGCATACATAATTATTTATCTAACTCTATCTAACTACTTTGACTTTTACAACTGCAGAAATAAGTTTTTTCTTTTAATGAGAACTTTATGTGAAATCTACTAAATATAAACTAATGATGACTTTAATTTTGTTAACATCAAATTATAACTATTTTGTCAACTAGAAATGTTCCATCTTAAAATAAAACTGTTGAACAGAACTGTTTATGTATTGTCACAAGTAAATATTGAAAAATTGATTTTATAGTGGTTATATTAATTTATAAATACAGCAATTTAGTTATTACATCAGCTCACAGTGGTCACTGCAATAGCTCCAGGCTCATATTGTAATAGATCAATTAGCAATTGACGATACATACATTAATTAGGCGACTAATATATTGTGTTGTTTCATTGCTTCATAATTTTACTTATCTTTTACAGAGCTGTAGTTATGTCGATAGCTAAATGCACGCGTAACGTGCAGTTCGTACTCGAACGCTTGTGCGATGTGGACGAGGCAGTGAGGCGCGCCGCGTTTCTCTACATAGCCGCTATCAATGTCACCCAACTGCGTGTCCGACAACGTGTGTTAACGCTTAAGGTAATTTGTTTTTATATTGGCATGACAAAGTGAGCCCACTGTAAATGGAGTAGGGTTCAGATTTACTATCTCCTTCCAATAGAGAGTAGATTGATGAGGGATGAATGACTATTTTACATCTTGTGTAGGATGGTCCCGAAACGGTTGGACACGAATATTCTACATCATGATTTTTTAAATGTATATTACTATAATTCTAGTTCCATGTTTTATAACTTCCGTGTTATTCTTATTCCAAAATTCAAGAAATTACTTCGTTTTTGCGACTCTTAAGGCATGCTTCAATTGTTCTTCGCAAATGTATTTACTGTTCTGTTCTTGCTATCAGTACAATTTTGGTGACCATTGAGCTATGCAAAGTCAATAATATTTCTAATACAGATAATCTGTAGTGCATATAAAAAAACAGTTTATAATAAAGGCTTATTTGAATCTCATTTCTTAAGCTAAGTTTAGACTAGCAAGTTCTCACAGCAACAATTCGCGTGAAACTTTCCTCAAGTGCCGGAAGCTTTAAAAATTTTCAGAAGATAACTTTCTACCTAATCTATACCCTGATTTATAATTTTGTCTTTAGGTAGGGCTTACAGAAAGAGCGCCACGTGTACGGCGTGTGGTGGAAGAAATCCTTATACCTGGTTGGCTAAGTTCGTTTCAAGGGAATATTATACATCTACTAAAAGCTATACGCCTCGACAATGCTCATGACGCTAAAGATTCCCAATACGTTGCTGGGAAGCTATTGGAGTCATTATTTAAGTAAGTTATTCATTATTATAATTTTTTAGTCATAATTTGTATAGTCAATGTTTTTTTCTCCACAAAAGTTTAATCTCGTGACTAGCTATGGATCAGAATAAATGGCCTTATTTTATTATTCAATAGCTGTTTGGACTAAATAACACAATAATAACACATGTATATTGTGAAAATGTTATATTCCACACTCATATATTACAAAAAAACATTGTTTTTAGACGCCTCCCCATATCGGAGCTGCTGGAATGGCTTCCAACAGACAAGTCGTTACGTCTGATACCTGCTGAGAAGTTGAATAAAGAGACGGCGTGGTACTGGCGATATTTGTCTGAACATCTGCAGAAAATCGACGACGATGAGACACTTGAGACTATATTGCCGGATCTAGTTGTACTCACTGGATACATAAGAGCGTAAGTGAAATTATAAGGAACGTGTTTAGAAAAGTGTACCAATAATTGTGTAGAATCATTGGGTAGGTTAGTTAGAATTCTGCATAAGAATTTAAGCCACTACTGGGAGAATTTGAGACACTAGGCCAGCATGGTAGGGCTAAGGCTTAAATCCTCTTAATATGAGATTATCCAGACATACAAGACAGTATATAATACAAAGCTGGTATTAATATTACTAGTTGTGCGTTAAGCTGGCTTATTCTGTAACTTTAGTTTTCCAAAATTTGTTTTGTATTTTTTAAATTATTCACTTTTTAGAAGTAAAATAATACTTCCATCTGCAGTATAGTAGAATCTCCGTGTCCGTCGGAGAGCGAGGATCCCGTCGGGTTCAGCACGCGACAGTACGTGCTGCACGAGCTGGGCAGCATGTTGCGCGTGTACGACGCGTCCGACCCTGCAGGCAGGACGGCCTTGCAGTCACTCATCACTGACGTATTGACTGGTAAGGGTTATCTATGCTATTATATAAAGCTAAAGAGATTGATTGAACACGCTAATCGCAGGAGCTACTAGATCGATTTTTTTTTTTCACTAACACGAAGCTACATTACTCCTGAGTGTTACGTGTTACTTTATCCTGGGAAAATATTTATCCCGGAAAAACTTTTTAACGCGGACGGAATCGCAGTCAAAAGCTTCTTTTATTATAAAGGAATGGGAAAATGAGTCCAGTGCACCAGTTTTATTTTTTGTAATAGTAGACTTTTAGCAATACCAGAGGCATGGCCAAGCCACTGCCTACCAAGGTTAGTGGAGTTGCGTCCAGATAGCGTATCGATTGGCAAGAGATAGAGCATCGACTCACCAGTCCACACAATTTTGTCGGCATTTTCGAAATCGTATATATACAGGCTAACGTCGAAACGACAGACATATACTATGGTGGGTATTATGTTTTTAATGAGCGTGCTATGGCATCATGAAAACATCGCACAGGCGAGTTGTTCATTGCAATGTCTGTATGTTTGGCTCACTAAAGATATTCTCCCATAAAAACGTATATTTTTGAACTGCAATAGTTTAAAGATTTTTGTATTCCAGGCGACTACGGGCCGTTGAGCAGCGACGTGATCCGCGCGTTCGTGTCGGCGCTGGAGCTGGTGGTGGGCGAGATCTCTCCGCGCATGGAGGTGATCGGCGGCGTGATCTCCGCGCTCCGCGACCCGCCCGACGCGGACGTGCCCGACACCCCGCCGCCGCCCGTCGACAGCACTGAACTCAAGATGCAGGTACACTACTCACTCTACACTGTGATTTATTATTACCTTTTTCACATTTTTTTTTCATAACTAGCCAAACACTAATCTCAGATATCTTTAGAAATAATATAAAAACATGCCGGAACACGTTTTAAAGTACCTCTAGTAGTATTTAATTAATTTGCAGCGACCTCCGGCTACCACGGTAATAATAATTGTAGTTGCTGTAATAATAAATAAATAATATATATTTGTGTATATGTATATATAAAATTGTATTGCTTAGAGAGCGCGACTTCGCGTTTCGTTGAACGTGGCCATAGAAGCACAAGAGGAGGCCGTGAGGGACCAAAACTACGCTCTGGCGGCGGAGTGTAAAGCAAAAGTGAGTTATTATTCAGTAAATAAAATTAATATTGAATTCTTATTTTTTTTATTTTTATGAATGTTAAAATTAAATTTAGTACATGGTAATTTCAACAAGCTCTGTGTGAATACATATTTGGGTTTCAGGTGGAGGATATACAAAAAAAACTGGAAGATTTGAGCGTGCCGGCCGCTCCGCCACCATTACCCACCATCACTGTAAGTTTAATAACCTATTAAATTCAGCGTGTTTATTCTTAATAATGTAACTAAAATACAAACTTTTATCTTCGGCTCCGCCCGCGTGAAAGATTTTCGAGGATAAATATTTTCACAGGATAAAAATACCTCATAGCATTGAGGAGTAACGTAGCTTCGTATAAGTAAAAAAAAATCAAAATCGGTTTAGTTATTCTGAGATTAGCATGCTCAAACAAACAAACTCTTCAGCTTCATATATTCGCATAGGTTGTAAGAGTCAAAATCGGAAACTTATTAAATGACTTATAAGATTTAGGATCAAAATAGTGACCATTTCTTAGGTATATACGAGAGTTTTTGGTCTAGTCTTTAGCACAATTTCCAGGATCCAAGCTATTCCTAAGCCATTATACATGTTCGAATTCCATTAATTCCATTTCAGACGATAAAAGAGAAGTTAACGGACGTGCCGACTCTAAGGAAGTGTTTGACGATACTCAACTGCGCTCTCGACACTCCACAACTGAAGACTGTTACGCCCATGATGCGCATGATTTTCACTGAATTAGAGGTACATATGTTTTTGTATATGTACAGAGTTTATTTGAGATGGGGCGGCAAGGGCAGCTTATCCACTGTAGCTACAAGAAAACTTTAATAGGAGATTGTCGATAATTTTTGACGATTTAAAATCTGCATTCATAAGTTTATAAAAATACAGTGAGCAAGAAAATGGGCAATTTATGCAAAAGCTTTTTTTATGTCAATCGATCTTACTGCCTATTTGTGAAAAAAAGACTAGAGTTATGAGGTATCAATCAGAATTATATTGGAGGTTTGAGTACTTTTAAGGTCAGAATATACAAAAAGCTTTCTTATTTACAATGTGTAGGAATTATGCGACTGACTCCAAATGTTAATGCTATTCATTATAAATTTGATGATTCTCTTCAAGTCTATTAAATATAAAATATGTTAAAATTATCGATATTATTTTGTTTTGTAGGTGGAAATTTTCCAAAACCCTGAGATACTGGAGACTGCGTTAGAAACTGTGGCTCTGTATGGAATGCTCGACAAAGACTTTGCCAAAGAAAATAAAGCTTTCTTCTTTGCTAATGTAAGTAATATATTGCGGTGATATTTAGCTAAAATAGTAGTTTGCTGACCATTATTAGAAAAGTCAAAACTTACTTTAAAATATTGCAGTAAATTATTTAACTAACAATAGTAATAACTTAAATCGAGACTAAACGAATACTAACTCATTATACATAATTGTAGTCTGACCAGAAAAATAAAATATCTCATCAATTTGTGGTAAAATATGGACTCAATTTCTTAAAACTGATAATGTTAACTTAAAAAAAAGTAAAAGTGGCGCCTTCAAACTGTACTTCAAAATAAGAATTCAAGTATGTAATTGATTTGTCTTTATCCGACATAAAAAGTAAATGATAATATCAACAAACACATTTATATATAAACTAGCTTTTGCTCGCGGCTTCGCCCGCGTGAAGGTGTTTTCCAGGATAAAATTCCACTGTTTGATAAAAGTCTTGCTACATATTTTCCCGGTACTTATAGGTTCAAACTAATTTTATCCCCAATCTATAATTTCAGTTCAATCAGTCGAAAATCTAAGAACATTTATACAAACTTTCATCCCCTATTTTATCCCCTTAAGGGTAGAATTTATCAAAATCCTTTCTTAGGGGATGCCTACGTCATAGTAGCTTTATGCATGTAAAGTCTTAGCCCGATCCGTCCAATGGTTTGGGCTGTTCCTTGATATATCACTGTCAGTCACCTTTGAGTTATATATTATATTAACAACTGAAGTTAGCTAAAATTGAGTTTCTCGAAGCCGACCACTATTTATGTACTATGTATTTTGAGACTATGCAATTTTGTCGCGTTCGCGATTCACTTTCACTTTTGTTGAGTTTCAGAACGCGATATTAGATCCTCCAACGCGCACGCGAATTTGAACTTTATGCAGCGGTAATAAATTACAAATTGACTCTCCATTTTATTTAGAAAACGTTTGTATGGGAAATAGAAAAATGCTGTTTTGAGGATTTTCCCGGCAATTATTCGAATTTTTCTCAACTTTTAAATCTTCCCTAGACCTCCACGAATAATTCAAGACCAAGATAAGATAAATCCGTTCAGCCGTTCTCGAGTTTTAGCGAGACTAACGAACAGCAATTCATTTTTATATATATAGATAAAATCGATACAAGAACCCAAATATGTTATTTTGTATATGGTAGTTGATCGACACGTCGAACGAGAGCGTGGTGACGACAGTGCTGAAGTGCGTCGCGGACCTGCTGTGCGTGCACGGCGCCGGCGTGTTCGAGGACGACGCGCGCGACGTGTCCGCCGCCACCGTCGCCTCCGCCGCCTCCGCCGCCGCCGCCAAGCGACGCACATACATCGACGCTACGGACGAAGAGGGTAAATTAAATTGCAATACTATTTATTTTTTTTAACCTGACTGCAATACTATTTTTTTTTTTTTTTTGGTTGCCTGACAAAGGCTTATTCAAACATACTGGGCTTTTAGGTGAGCTTTAGACACTCGCAACCCTTGAGATGACAAATGGTGTGTTTAGTTTGGTTATATTTCGGAAACGAATCGAAGATTAAGATCAAGATCATTTATTTAAAATAGCCATAAATGGTTATGGTTATATTATCTTAGCTATAAATGTTAGAGATCTTAATTACATCTTTTTGTTTATTTAATTTTATAATTTCATAAAAACGGTGGTTTATCGTTAGTTCATTACAAGAACTTATTACTGAAAAGGGAAAATCATTAAGAAATTTTACAATAGATAAGCTTGCTCACTCGCAAATTTCTGCCCTTTTTGTAATTAATAAGTTTTTGTAATAAACCGACAAGATTACAATGATGTATACCATCGATTATAATAAGTTAAGAACAAGTTTGTATGTACCAGGTAATCTCTCGGAATCCGCCATATCACTATCTCCCAGCCACAGCACAGTTATTGAACTATTATTGAAAATCATGGATGGCACAGTAAGTACTTATTTTAATCAATCACAAATAAAGTGAGGCCACCTACGTTTTCCTTTGGCAAATCATCGTCATCATCAGCCACATAAAGTCCATTGGTGAATATAGGCCTCCTCTAAACATTACCAGATGAGCTCGTCAAAAACGGCTTTCATCCAGCGTGTATTAGGGGCCGTTCAAGTATTACGTAACTCAATTTGGGGAGGAGGGGGATCTTGTAAAATGTTACGATGCGTTACAGGGGAGGAAGAGGAGTTTCGTTACGTCACATTGCTTTTTCTATTTTAAAACAATAACAAAGATATTTTAGCGACATTCTGGTACTTTGCGTAACATAATTGTGAATATTAAATAAAAATTTACACTTTAGTGTTACGTAACTCTTAGGGAGGGGGTAAAGAAAAATGTTACGGCGCGATACAAGGGGGGCCGGGGGCTTAAAAACCTTCAAAAATGGCGTTACGTAATACTTGAACTGCCCCTTAACGGTATGGTTTTGTTCTAGTGTGCTGCGTACAGATTGATTATAGTGGAAGGACTGTGTCGACTGTTACATTTGGGCCATCTGGAATCTCCGTCCATACTCAGCAGGTTGCTGTTGCTCTGGTTCAATCCTGCCACAGGTATGATATAACTATTCGTTGTCATTACTAAATAATACGAGTATCAACTTTATTTTCTTTTATTTATGTTTCCGCCGTTTTTAATAAACGATCTCGATCTTTCGTTAAAATAGACCAATAACAACATTTTTTTTTACTTGCTTTAAAAAATTACTTATTTTGATTGTTTTATTATCAGGATTGAATCGAAGATTAAAATTGGGATCGCTTATTTGTAACGGCCGTTAAACACTTATACAGCATTTCTGAGTAAGGTGTTAAATGCATATTTGTGTGAGCTTCATAACATTTTGTGTTGCAGTCGACGAGGATATGCTACGTCAGACGATTGGAGTGTTCTTCCAAACATTCCCAGCGACTGTGGACGGCGCACAAGACCAAATACAGGTTAGAAATAATTATTAAAATGCGCTCAATGATAACAAAGTTACAGGCCTTGCAATCAGTTAGAAATGGTAATTTTTAAAAAACAAAAGAAATGCGCATTCACAGGCGTGATGTTATTTGTCGTTAATAGTCGTGACGATACGGGCATAAAAAAGAGTATAATTTCAATCTTTTTTTAAATGATTTTCTACCTAATTTTATACCAATTTTGATGCTATTTTCACAAAATATTTTCTTTTTGGTGTTATTAACTCGTTTTTATCCAAGCTACCCGGTAGCCCTTTAGGAGCGATCTAAATACGTATGTAAAATTATGTTCAAAATCAAACTCAGTCACCTTCCTATTTTATGCAATGTTTATTAATATAATTATTGTATTTCCAGAAAGCAACTCTGCCTACTCTTCGAGCTTTAGCTAATGCCCCGTCTAGTTCTCCGCTATCTGAAATCGACCAGGAAGCTGTTGTTAGGTTCATTGTGTCGTTAACAAGGATTAACCATGAGGTATTTAAGTTATTTTTTTCAATATTGATTTACAAAGACAGTAATTAATGTGTTGACGAATTCTAGAGTATTGTATTGAAAATTTGATCCATTGCTTCTGTTATCTGCTGTTTTCGAATTTGACCTTAGGGGTCGAGTTACTGGATATCTATTCTTTTATAAAGTACAAAATCTTCATTATTAGGAATTTATAATATATTCATATACCAGGAAAATAAAAAACCCCATCATGTTCTAATAACTTTTTCTGGCGACGTTAAACGTAAAAGCAAAAGTGGCAACCCCGAGGCCGGTTTTTTATTTTCCTGACTGGGCTATAACATAATAAACCTGTGTGCAGCTGACAGACAGCCAAGGCGGCATGGCGACGGTGCTGTGCCAGTACGTGTGGCGGCGCGCGGCGGCGCCGGAGTGCGCGCTGGCGTGCCGCGCGCTGGCGCTGCTGGCGCCGCCGCGGGACGCGCTGCTCGCCGCCGAGCTCGCGCACATGCTGCGCGACTTGTGCCAGGTCACTACAACGACGATTGTTTTTTTTTTTCATTATTTTACACCCGAACGACTAATGTACTCCACTACCTCTGATAATAAGGAGAGTGAGCTGCCTTAGTAGGGTAGATGTAATTGTACACGGACGAGTACAGCTACCTCGCTGATGTCCTGGGTTCAAATCCCGGGTCGGGCCAAAGCAAGTGTGAGAAGATTAAAAATAACTTAGTCGCAGTTTGGAATTGGGAAGTTGGCGGTGTGATACTCGTTGGTTCTGTGCCTGAATCCTCTCCAATCATGTCAGATTGCCGACTCACTGGTCTATGACAGTGTAGGAATAGATAGTGCACCTGTGTATTGTGCACTATAATATCTGCGTACTTGGCTTGTCCCCGTTGAAATTGGCTGCCGTGGCCGAAATTCAAAGAAAGGATCAAATAGAGTGGGACTCAGATAGAATGTAGTTTGAGGAAAAATGATTACCCCTAACCAGTCCATTATGGTCGATTATGTTGCAATAATAAACTTTATTACGTTTATAGAAATTACCAGACAAACAATCGTGTCGTAATCTGACGCGGTACTTGGGCGCGTTGGAGGCGACGGAACGGGCTAGCCTCAACAAAATGTCTAATACAGGTACGCTATTAAATATTTATTTAATAGCGGGGTTTAAAAGTCGTGCGTGTGTGTATAATAAAGTTTAATAATGCTTGTAAATATTTTTTAGGAATCGCAGAAGGCACTATGCAAGAAGATACAATTGGGACGATTGGAAGAGCAACTACTTCTTTACGTAAGTAATATATTATGTTTTTACTTTTAAAAAATCTTGATGATAATCATAATTGTCATCATAATAAAATTACCACTCGACAATTACAATCATACACTCGTGTCGCGTTCCATGATCAACCTATATATATACCTAACCTAGTATATTTGGTCCAACAGACCGGCATAATTGTATCTACTGGCGAGAGTTGACGTCTCTCGTCCATTGCCACTATTTGAAACCAATGCCAATTATCATCGAATGTGTCACTTTGCTGTGATTGTAAAAAAGAAGCATACTTTTTTAATTACAGCCCAGCCGATAGCACGCAGTACACACGTCGTCATAAACGAAACTATTGAAGAGCGAGTGGAAATAGACGAGTCGACGCCACCTGAGGGGATCTCTAGAATATCCGAAGGTAATTAGTTTTTTTTTTTAGTAAGTTTCCCTGTCTACATGGGGAAAAACTGCGAAAGCCGTACTGGAATCCCCCGGCTTAGAGACTGTAGGAGCCCGGAGGAGAGTGTACAGGGAATTGGGGGAAATATGGGAACCTCTTTAGGATGGGCAAAGGGAATAAGAGGGGAAATATTCGCGACCCCTCATAGATCTCAAAGTCAATTTATAACCATAAGGTATTGGTGGTACCGTGTCAAAGGTCCCCCCGTGCATGGGCGTGCATTCGGTGCGAAGACCGAGCGCACAAGAATTGCCTCGCGGGGAAAATAATTACTTGCATTACTATATTGCTACTCCATTTATTCTTTATTTACAGTAAAGTTTTTAACAGGTAATTTATAAGTAATTAAATTACATACAAGAGAAATGAACGTTTTCGACACGCAAAACTGTTAATAGATTTTTAGGCTAACATGAGGGATAAGTATATTATATCATAAATATATCCTTTAAATACTTATTTACGCTATGCTCACAAAAAATAACAATTATAAAAATTTAATTACCATTGTTTACAGATCATAGACCAATGGACACCAGTCCTAAATCTAGACGTCGTTCTTCGGGCACGGAGACGCGTCCGGCTCGAAGTACCGAAGTGCACTCCGACTCCAGCTGCGACGTCTCACCGGTCAAGAAAGCCAAGGTTACGAAGGGTTAGTGCTCAATTCTCATTTAGATATAATAAAATGATTATTTCGTTATACCAAAGTAAGATCTCAAATGCGAAAGTGGTTTTGTATTGAAGCTTTAAAGTAGTCTTTAGCAGAAAGGTAGACTATAACTCAGACTAAAAGTGACCATAACTTGCTAGCTTAATTTTTTATTAGAATAAAAGAAATCAAAATATATTACGGCTTGAGTTACTGGAAGATAATACTATTAGTACTGGAAGATGGTTTAAGCTTAGTCCAGTACTTGCAAAGATATATATTAATAAATCTTCAGATGAATTTAAAAATATCAATAGTAAAACGCGATGTTTTAATATTTTAGGGAGAAGGAAAAAGCTGTCAATGTCTAAGAAATCCACCGAATCTGATACTACCAAACCTAATAAAAAGGAGAAAGCCAAAGAAGACACGGAGAAAACAAAAGGAAAGAAGAGCGCTGAAGAGACTGACAAAGGCGTTAAGAGATCTAGATCACAACGCTCCTTGGAAGATGTTGATAGAGGTATTTAGACAAGTCATATATTTTTGTTGGAGATATGTGATAAGTTAACTCCATTATCTTCCAAAAGTTTAGGTAGACTGTAACGCAACTTCTTCGCTTCCGTAAACGCCTCCGTAATTCGCTTAAGTAATCTCTGTCCACGTTGAGATCGGGGTCGCGGAGAATTTAATTGGGCATTTTTATTTCTTAGTAGAAGCAAAAGCGAACGTATAAACGCCCCTAATCAATTTAATGTAAGATACATATTATTTTAAACTTTTCTTATTTTTATACAACGCTACTTCCTCTTTAGAAGTTAGAACTTGTTGTATCTTAATGGTAGATTGTACTTTGAGCAGTGTATTTAAACTATAACCAAATATTATTTTTAGTTTGAGTCTACGATACATTTTTTTATATTTTTAGTACAAAAAAACAAGACTGAAGCCAAAGGAAAAAAGCCGGCCGCGAAACAAACTCCTTCGCCTCCACAAGATTTCGACACGTCCAATGTGACGATACGCAAGTCCATGAGAAGCATGCAGTCCGGGTCCAGCACCGAGTCTAATAGTTCCGACAGTAGGAAAGGAAAGGGGAAGGAGAAAGGTTTGTTACATGTTCAGTTATTTTGGCATACCATCTCCAAACCTTAACTCGGAATATGCACGAATTATGGGTAATTTTAATGATAACATTCGTTTCTGTTAAGGCGTAGATGATTTTAAATTGAAGGATTTTAAAACGCTTTAATTAACTAACAGCCGTTTTCAATAAATTATCCCAAACTCAATCTTCAGTCCGCGTCAGAGAATCAACCAATCAAAATGACACATACGTGTCAAAAAATCTTTGTTCTGATTGGTCTATTTTTGAAATTGATCAAAAAAGCTATTGGTATCATGTATTAAAAATTGCGGTTAGACGTATGAGATTGAAAAAGAACCATAATATTACTTTAAAAAAATATTTTCGTGAAATATTTTCAGTTTTAAAAAGTATGTTTTTTTCAACTATCCTCACTCAAGATACATATATATTATGTTTATAGTGTGTATGTATGTATGAACACAGTGACGGTTCCGAGATCTCGTCCGACGACTCGCAGCTCCGTGGGGTCGGACCGCAGCAGCGCCGGCTCGCGCTCCTCCGTGCTGAACAACTCCAACGACGATACCACCCTACATACTATAGTCTATGAGAAGGAGTTTGTAAGTACCTATATTAATTCTAATACACGAATTCAAGATTAACCCTGGTAAATAAGTTAAAGAAATATGTTTTGTTTAGGTTATGGTATTTGCAAAACATTTTTTTCTGATTTTCCGAATAATACAGTACTGAGTTAGAAGTCTGTTGGCTAGATAATTTTACCAAAATCATCCCCAGGGCTCCTTTCAGAATTTTTCGCTATTCCTCATAGCTTAGGATATCTATACCCACATGAAAAATTCATCTGTATAGTGTATTTTATTATCTTTGTAATATATAAGGAGTGGAATATCGTTATATATCACAGAAATTAACCTATGTTAACACTACTTTATTTCAGGAACAAGAACTATTAAACGACTCCAGTGAACTACAAGAAACAAGACGCAGCTCGCGAGGGAACATCACTATACCAGAGACACCAGACGGCAGTGATGAGTGAGTACTATACAAATTTCAAATCCTATATTTCTCTATTATTCCATATTTTCTATCGCTGTCTATTCAATTTAGTTGCAATTGCTTTGTTCATTATGTGTACGCAGCTCATGTACAGCTGTCCAATGAATAAATACGCTGATGAAGACCGAATGTATAAATTAGAAATTGTTAATATGAAGTGTCTTCCTGTAAACGTTATACAAATATATGTAAGAATTCTAGTGGGGTCGGCAGACGTCCCACAGACCGCATTTTATGTGGACTTCCTTACCATCTTTTAGAATTGAATAGCGCCACTTATCGAGCCAAAATTATCATATGATTCAAGGTGGAACTAACTAAAATGTCACGATTTCTTATTTAAATCTGTTAGGTGATTTCGGAGATTAGGATGTTTACAAAAATCAAACAAAAATATCACCCAAATTGACAACTTTGTCTATAGATTTTTCAAAATTATGCTTTGGTATAAACCATGTCCTGATTTTCGAAATAATCAACAATCTATTTTTGTCAAGCCGGTTGCGCTCTCATGTGATGCCCTTACATACATGTGGCAACTGATTTTCATTTATATAGATTACAGATGACATGAATAATAATGAATATTAAGGACTGTCCTTGCGTAAGTCTATTCGTCTTATGTGTGAGTGGGGAACGTAGTGAAACAGTGAATATTTGGTTGTGTCCTACGTATCCCGCGACGTATTGTTATGTGCTGTTGTGTTTGTCGCTCACACTCCGTAAAATCGTCTGACACACAGTCGGCCTCAAGACTTTTTGTTGGAATAAAGATACAAATACAAAAAATATTACAACGTTGATAGACTTTATCCATTGAATACATTGGTAATTAACAGTTTGATCGCTGTTAGCTGTTAGCGTTACAGCTAAATAGGCATTATCGGATGACGAATTCATTCAACTATCAAAAATCTTCATTCCCAGGTCTGAACCAGAACCAGAACCGGCGCCAAAAGGAAAACGGAAGGGGAAGAAATAAACAATATTTAGTTGATTAATATTTAATAAAACTACTTAATAGCATACATGTTTTATTCATCTAGAATAATACCTCTGGTTTCCCACTGGCACGTCGTTCTTCTGCCAGCTTTGAGTGTATGTGTATGGCTTACTGCTGCTTTGGTCCCAGTTGTGCCAGTTTTTGTCCCACGGCTTCCATCTTTGGTCCCAGCGCTGGTTTTTCGTCTGGTTTTCTGGAGATTTATCTTCTTTGCGAGGTTGATAGCTGCCGTGATTATGCCACCTGAAAAGATTTTCACTTCAATTTTGTGGCACCATGGTTTTAAACCAGTAAGTTATGTGTTTAATTTCCATTGTTTAGCACGATTTGAAGGACCTCGTTTCGCCAGGGAGGTTGAAGTTAGGCTGCTAGAAAGAATTGTGACGATCTTTAACTTTACGATTAAAACCTGACTTCAATACGGGTTTAAATTTTGCCGTATAACGGACTTACCTGTTAGCATCATTGCCAGCGTAACTCGAGCTGGTCGAGCCTGTACCGAATCGATTCCCAAGAGTGGTCGGCCTGTTCTTGGCTGTTTGGTACCGTATCATGGCGAATTCCGCACCTCGTTCTGCCACCATTATAACTGGCGCCATTGTATTGCCTGTAAATTATATCGATATTGATAACCCTTCATTATAGTCAATAAAAACTAAAATCGATAAACGAGCTTAATCGATAACTTCGCATCGATTGTGCGAATAACCTAATGTGAAATCATCTGTGTGTGTTAAACTTTATGCTGATTGGTCTAAATATCGATACGAAGCCAACGATTGGAATCCGTTTAGTAATCTTAGCCGACAACTTTGAACAAAATGAGTTTATGGTCTATTAGATGAGTTAATTATAATGAAACTTACCCGATGGGACGGTTGGTATAACGGACGCATCAGCCACGCGTAGGCCTTAAACAAGAAATTGTAATACTGAGATTATTTATTGAAACGAATACAGGTAGAAATAAAACTGATTGAGTTGAGTTTAGGTCTCAACTTCTATAATGATGCGCTTTTCACCCATTCTATGTAGAAATAGTTAAACATAATTAATAAAAAAATCTGTATGTCATAATAATTGACGAAATCTAGGGCAGAATTTTTAATAATGTGCCCTTGACACCGGGTATTTTAATTTACTATCAATTATGTTAGACGGCCAAATTGTCACCCAAAAACATAATATAACCGCTATAAAAAGACTTTAATCGCCTTTTAATTTGTGTTAATGATTTAATACATTCCAATTGTAATATGAATGATATATTTGGTTTTATATCCTACTGGCATAGATTTTTAACATACTGGCTCAGACATACTGGCCTTAAAATTCTTTGCTTCAAAAAATACATTGATAACCTCCTTTTTGTAAACCCTCCTAATAGATGTCTCTACTGTACTAAGAATGTTTTATACAGTTCTATATAATTCAAAAGAAATTGCAAAAGATTCTACTGTACACAAGTTCTAACTGATTATCAAAAATCGTACCTTCAATGCCATGAACTCGTAGTTGCATATCCACAACAGCCATGGGATCACTGTCGGGTCCCATCTTGCACGTGCCGACCTGATGGTTCTCCGGAGCGGTGTGATACTTTGCCAGGCATTTGAAGTACTCGTCTGTCGGATTCGGACCTCCTCCGGGACAATCTTTGCCGTATCCTTCAGTTGGTACCATGCCGTATTTTTCTCGAAGTATCTGCAAATTAAATTGTTTTTAATTCTATTAAAGTATTCACTTGTCGCACCCGGATTATAAGTATGGAAATGAATCAAACACAAACGTCATAGTGACGTGTGCGGAGCCTAGGCGGTTGAGAGTGGATAGTGCGTATAATCATTCCCAAAATGTCGAGATTCAGTCTACTTTCACTATTTGATTATTCTGATAAGCCCAGGAACTGTGCTGTTTGCCTGTGAAGTAAATAATTACCTAATCATCATAAGTGCTATTTCGCGCCAGTTACTTGCTGTTGTCCACAATGAGTGATCAAGAATATAGCGATCATCAGACATACTTATATTCTGATTGAAAATTCAGCCCTACAAGCACGTCCTAAAAATCTTGGCGTAGAATCGAAATGTAATAAGAACTTGTTGACAGTTGGCGCTCATCTAATCAAGCAGTTTGCTGATTTCCTGGTTCAGTTTTAAAATAACTTACCGTGGTGTTAGAAAGCCTGTACGCAATCCGAGCGGCGTCGACGAGCACGTTTAGTTCGTGTTCGTCTAAGAAGTAGTTGGGCTGCATGAGGGGCGGCGCCGTCGGATCCACTGACTGCAAAGTCAGATAACCTCTACTGCGCGGCTGCAGGGCCACCGCGGATATACTGAAGAAAAAATTTGTTCTTTCAATTTCCCATTATCAAGTAGTTGGCAACATTTACGATATTATTTAATTATAATATGGTATGCATAATGTATAGGATAAACATATTTACGTGATGTGTCGCCGTTCCGTGATCTTTTCGATATCAATTTCTTCGGGAACGGTGGCGTCTCCACACGAAGCGTAGTAACCACCGAAGAAGAACTGAATGTCTGGATGGCGACCTCCTGCCGCTGCCAGGCGGGAGTTTACTATACCCGTTAACTGTAATTATAAAGAGAGATCGGATATATTTATTAATATTAATGAAATATGGTTAACCCTTAAGATAAAAGTATGAGATTAGAAAGTGGCTATTAATCGTCGATGAAACGACGCGCTAGCTTGCTCGCGGCTTAGTCTGCGTGAAACGGATGTTTTTAAAAAAAAATGCTTGCGGTCTACTCCGCCATATACAATATGTACCAATTGTCGACGTTTGCACAAATTAAAATACACTCTTATTTACAGGTACATAGGGTTTGAAAGACGATAAACTCACTTGAGACATCCCCGTAGAAGACAAAGGCCCTTCCCGATTAAGCACGTATTGCGTAGCAGTCTCCCAGTTCAGCTGCGGCACATCAGGCTCCTTCATCAACGTAAAGTCCAGTTGCACTCCCACGTGATTATGTAGGTTCTGTCCTACCCCGGGCAAATCCTTGATTGTAGGGATGTTGAACTTATCCAGGGTTTCTTTTGGTCCAACACCGGATAGCAGAAGGATCTGTGGTGAGTTCAATGCTCCTCCTGCTAAGATGACCTGGAAATAAATTTCTAAATGAGTATGGTGATATGATAAGGCTTTTTTTAGGAAGGGTGGCTATAAGTTTGTAAGTGGGATAACCCTTAAATCAAATTTTCTATCTCTTCGTTATTTTAATAAATTGAGTTGAATGTTGGAACACTAACCTAACTATAAAATATCCGCTCGATAATGCATATATCATTCATAATTTCATACATCTACGTAAAATTTTATTCATTGAATAAATCCTCAACTTTTCCTACCCGTCGTTTGATTACTTTTGAGGGAGAATGGGAGGAATATTTTTAATTCTAAGGGCTGCTTAGGTATAGGTAACTGCATGAATAACTTCCTAATATTTTAGTGACTAGGTACCTCTTTGTTGACACCAACTGTCCTCACTTCCCCGTCCTTAATATATTCCATGGCCTTCACTTTCTTGGTAGTTGGATCAATGATGACCCTCGAACCGAGAGCATTGAAGAGAATATGTAAATTCTCCCGATGTGACGCCGGCCTTAAGTACGCACGTGATGTACTGAATCGAGTGCCTCCACTGAAAAACAAAAATAAATCGGTGAAAACTTGAGTAGATCTACTATTAATGCTCACAGCTTTATTAATGTGTGGGCGGCGGTCAGAAAGTTATTGAAAACTATGTATCAATCAAAGCATGTTTGTGGATAAGTGAAATTAATTTAGGATGTAGAGGCTAATTACAAGCATCAATTTTGATAATGTTTCTGATATTACTGCAAAATTCATGGTATAAAATGTCATCATTAACCAAACAGTCTTTACATTAACGACATTAAAATAACTTCTACGAAACAAGAATCTATATCAATTCTGAATTCGGAGAGTCGTGACGTGCGAAGTCATAGCGTGCTAACAAACGATATTGTTTCTCGCAAAAACAATAGAACATTTGAAATAAAATTGACAAGACAATGAATCTGGAACAATAAATTTTCATGTTTAATCATAAGGGCGATATAATTAAGATAATCTTACTCATTTAACGCCTGCGCTAATGTAAATCCCGTGTTGGTCTCTCCGTTGAGATCGCTGGTCGGTGGGTAGCCCAGTTCGATGGCAGCAGAGACCACGTCGTGAGCGAACTGTGGCGCGTAGCGGAACTGCAAATGAAACAAGGAGATCAATTGAAACTTATCCAAAATGATGAGGAGTAATTGCTTGCTGCTGTTTATTATTTATTTATTTGACACATCTACGACCTTAGTATAACAAGTGAAATATTAAAGTTAGAGTACCTAGTGAAAATTAGTGGTTATAGACAAACATGGTAGCTACCAGCAGGCAAGTGATTATTCGTCAATCCAGCTCTAATATTTTAAGAAAAAGAAATATTAAGTACTTTATATAAAACATACCTTTTGAACCGGCAGCGGCCCGCCTGTATTATGGTACTGTCCAGAAACACCGTTGCCGATCTCCTTATTATCTTCACTCTTTAGGAAGTACGGCAGCACATCGAACCAGGACCAGCCCGCGGCTCCGTTCACCGCCCATCCGTCGTAGTCAGCCGGGGAACCTCGCATGTACATCATGCCGTTGATGACCGAGCAACCACCTTTAAATGATAGAACGGTATAACTAGATATACAGTTTTCCTGAGATCCATAATAGAAGTTATGTGTTTACTGGTGGTAGGTCACTCATATGTAAGAGACCGTAGGGTAGGTACAACCGCAATATCTATTTCTGTTGCCAAGCAGCAGTGTGTAGTCACTGTTGTGTTCCGATTTGAAGGACATTGTAGCCAGTGTAACTACTGGACATAATGAGACTTAACTCATGTCTCAAAATGGCGAGCGCACTGTACCAAACAATACTATGTCATTCAAGGTGTTGGATTGTGTTTCTACTGTTTATGGGCGGTCGTATCGCTTACCATCAGCCGAATGGCAAGCTCGTTTCGTCATTCAAACAGCAATAAAAATAAAGAGTTTCAGATCTATGTGTAGATTATTGGGTTTATTTTAAATTTACCTGAAAATAAAGGCGTAAATGCTTCCTTTAGGTTTTAAATTCTGTAATACCTCTAATGGATTCAACTAATTTACCCTATTTTGATAACGTAAGTACGTATAGTAAATGTTACCGACATAAAATTATCAGTCTTAGAAAATTCTCACGCAAATAATATAGCAAGCTAACAACATAAGTTTACCCAAATTATAACTTAACGGTCCAAATCTAATTTCCCACGAAATATATCATTATCTTGATTCTCTATTATTAAACAAGTACGATTGACGTCATATTGCCTCTGTATCGGCGGATGAGCAATGGGTAATTTCATAATCATACTCATTTTCTCCAGTGGAATGGGTACCTCCGTGAATCTTTACATAATGTAATGATCTGCTTCAGTAGGCTTTCCAATAAAGCGCTCTTATAAATCTGTTATTCATTTGCAGAAATGCCTATGAGCTAATTGATATAATATATTCTAGGGTTGATACTTTTTAAATCGACAAAAGCTGAAGTCTGATTCTCTCAAGAATAATCAAGACGCAACTGTCCTAAGGTTAAATGTGATTATGTCTCATTGTCCTAAGTATTATATATCAAAGCACGTTTAGCCGTTGGTCCTGCGCCTTATCTCTCTCCGATCATGTCTGTTTGCTGTCTCACCGAAGAGAGAAGGAATAGATAATACACCTGTGTATTGCGCTCACACTCGTGGACTATAAGATCTGAGATTGGCCGCCGCGCCGTGGTCTTAATTCGGCTAGGAGGGATTTATTAATTTATGCATGTTATTTCAAATTATATAAATATTACATTCTTATTTTTCATATTATCTTACCCAACATTTTCCCTCTCGGCCAAGAACACACTCCTCCATTTGCTAAGCAAGCCTTCTCTTGCGGCACCGTTTTGTAATTCCAGTCAGTTTCGTTACGGCCCCAGTAAGCTGTCACCCACGCTGGGACTGACGACTGCGTGGGTTCGTCGCCTCCCGCTTCCAGTAACAGAACCTGGAAGATATTTTATTGTCGACTATCATCACATTGACAAATATTTGTTTAGGTCAGCATAGGTAAGAAAAATTGGCGCCACGCGCCATTTTTTTTAGAAAATATTATATTTGTGAGGAACGGGTTAAAAATAAAGAAGGTATATCATAATATGGTACAAAACAAAACAAAAAAGTTATTTACATATGCACATTACATATTGGAAGTTATTGAATCTTCGCTTCATAATGAAAATTCTGCACAATGCAAATGCAAAAACATTAATAATTTATGTTCTTATAATTTTGTTTTAATTTGTGTAAGTTAAGAGCATACTACATATTTCAATTCAAATATTCTTTTAAGGAAATTTACCTTAAAATTAATTGAAATTATAGCGTAAATACAAAAAGCTAAAAAATAAAATTTATAAATTACTAAAATATGTATACGAAAAAGGTATACTTAACAAAATTATATTTTTTATTACCCAGCAACATATAAAATTTTGTTACTTATGAAATAGTAAGTAAGTGAAGTTCTTAAAAAAATCTTTTGTACTCTATAATTTATTCAAAGGCATCGCCCGTTTTTGCAGTTATAACAAACCAGTTTCGAGGAAACCACAAAACGATGACGAGCCCAGTTTTATATATTTGTCCGTTAACGCTATGACCAAATAATATTTCCCATTTTTTTTCTACGAAGCATTTGTAATGGATATCTGCAGAAACAGATTAATAAAACATAATCGTGTAAATACACGGAAATACCACCTTTGAGTAAACGTTACTTTGTCAGGTTGATATTACATTGACGAATTTTTTGACTTGAAAATAAAATGTACACTTCATAAGCACTGTGTTAAAGACCCTGCGTTCTCTATACAAATAAATTCAAATATACTTTAAAAAAATAGTAGAAAAAAATAGAGAGTGGTATAAGGTTTGGCAGTAATCACTTACACCTTGGATACTTGTACTAACTCTCTTAACGTCAAAAAATAAAAGAAACCATTTCACAGTAACTTTTCCTAATAATCCACCTATAACATAGCCAAAATTATGAATTTTATCAATTAATAATACCTAGTTAATATTCTATGTACTGCATATAACAGATTACGAAATCTTTATTTCATTCGAAACTATCGGACAAAGTTGGTCTAGAGATATTTTCCTGTGCAGCGTTAGGTCACTCATGACAATATGAGTAAGACGAGTCGAAGCAAATGAATTATACGTAGGTGCTAGGTCCACATAGTACCTAACTACCAGTAGGTAGTCTTTAGATTGAACATTGACGTAGTTGGAGGCGGCAAGCGTGGTCAGCATCCACCCTCGAAACGACTTTGCACACCGCAGAAAAAACCTTGTGTTTATAGACCTCGCGTGGTACAGGCCTTGTGTAGAATTCTGCGTGTTTCTTTTTTTGCTACTACTAGCAACTCCCTCCCTCTCCCCCTACAGAAAATCAGAAGTTACGCTAACGGCCCTCCACATATAAATCGTCTTGGTTAAACCATAACCATATTATAGATTTCTTAATATGTCAATTTAGCAAATGGAGTTATAATGTGTACGAATATATTATTAAGATAACTAAATGCTGACCGACATTAAGTCATTATTCATTCATGACATTATTTTATTAAGTAAAGATGAAGTCGTCAAGGGAACGTTCACTATCTGGAAATAAATTAATAATCTTTAAACGTATATTTATTAAGAATTCATGTAGCGGAGTTTGCATGTTAATCTAAAAAACAGAGCTATAATGTTATGTATACAAAACAACCAGGAGATGATGAGTGCCTGTCGGTAGCAAAGCTATATCCGGAACGTTTTTTTTTTTGTTTCAGCCAATTTGATAATAGGTTCGTGTCTTAAGTATTTTTGATTACCAAATAAAAAAAAATGTGCAAGATATAGTGCAATACCGATAAAACACTATGATTTTTTTTTTATATATTGTAAATAATTGTTTTAATTATATAGTCCTATAATGTTTTGTGATAACATTTTATGGTATTTTATTTATGACATGTGATTTACGATATGATGATGTTACTTCTTAATGTATTTTTTTTATGATTATTTAGCGGTCGATTTTTATTTTTAATTAAATATAAAAAATATGTTTATTTGTGATTTACTATTTCATTATTCTTTGTAGGGCAATTTTAAATTAGACTAATGCATGCTGTATCTCCTTAGAATTAAAGATACACAAGGTTTGTATATTTATGTTACTTGTACCCAATGAACCATTTATATATTATGTATAATCTTTTTTGGAGATCTTGAATAAATAAATAAATAAAACACTAAATGGAAGCAAAGGTCTATCTATTAAACATTCAATATATACCTATGCATATTTATCCTACAAAATAATATATTTTTATAATATTACACAGATCAAAAATTTCCTTTAAAACTGGCAAAAAATGATCATCCATTCAGAAGACCGCTCGAAAATGGACCCAAGACCTTGTTATCACAATATAAGGAATCACGGATCAAACTGATGCGCATGAGTGGCCGAAAATAATGGGACGCCTTAAACACCGTGTTATCCATGGTTTGGCAAATACGAGCAGACTAACTTATTTGTACAGTTCCAGGATAGATTTCCCTAATATACAATTTGTTACAAAACTTATTTCGTGAGAAAACCAATGATTTGGATTATCAAATAAGTGTAAAGATATTATTTTTAAAGCCAATAGTCTTTTTCATGGTATAAGAGCAATCTTAACATTCAGTAAGAAATTAAGATTGATTTTAGTTAATACACCTAAGTAACAATAAATCTAATTATATTATTATAATAATTCTTGAAATATATTTTATTGTTATTGTATCGTAGGACAAACTATGAATCTTTAAATACTTAGTACTTACCTACCTATCACTGAGATTAATCAAAAATAATCTCACGATGTGACCAACTTAATATCTTCATTGTGCAACAATGCAGTTTGAAAATTTATTATCAAAAGTCAGGGTGAACTTCCACGTGATATTGTCACAGGTCATCACATGGCATGAATTAAAAATCGAATAATAAAATATCCAGTCAGTGGGGCAGTAACGGTATATTATGCGAGGATTGCGGTTAATGCGATATTATACGAAATGTTTACTTCAAGGACATACACAAACGTATTGACATATTGAAATAAAAACCGAATTATACATATTTGGGACGTACAAAAAATATTCTTTTTCTCTTTTTCCTTAAATATAAAGTGCACTGTACAATACTTGTGCCCAATATTTTTATGTTCGTATGAATTAAAAGGTCAATAAACTGGTAAACCGGAATATATGTAAACTATAGCTAGACCAAATAATAAAAGAAACTATTTACGTCTCGATGCAAATAGATTTTAAAAAAATACTTATATCAATCTCACGTGACGAGATGTGGTCAAAAGCATGTAAACATTGTATTATTTTATTAACTCTTTTTATTTTATTAAAATTTTAGTAAGGTTTTGGTCACTGCTGTAATAATTATAATTACGGAATAATTTATAGTGCCTTTGTATATTGTCAAAGCTGTATACCTGTGACTGTCTTGCATTTTTGTATCATTGTATTATTCTCCTATTTTCATGTACGTATGTTGATTGTTGATAGACCATAAAAAAGGAAACCGAATTGGTGTCCATGAATTGTGATAGTCTATCACCTTCTGTGTCACGCATGGTATGATATCCTATCTAGTTACCTTGTAATGTATGGTATCACACTTACCTTCCATTGTGGATTCTCGGAAAGTCTCCCCGCTACCACGGCACCAGCTGTACCACCACCCACTACCACGAAGTCGTAACTCTCGTCCAACACGTCTCTGCTCTCGAATCTATTGCAAGGATCAGCTAAGTCGCATCTGCCGTTGATGAAAGACTCCAGTATGCTCATAAATAGCAAGAACTGGCCACCGCAGGTCCCCGCCATGGACGGCCCTACTTCCTTGATCGGACATGGGCATGCCTGGAAGTAAAATAGTATTAATTATAAATTTTATATGATATATGTATGTACCTATATAAATAAAAGTATTTATATTGATTGAGATGAGAGAAATTGTTTAATTTTTTAACTTGTAAAACTATAATAAAGACATAGGGCAAGTAGAGAGAAGACGTTGTGATTTCATTATGAATTAATATTTTATTGTAGGTATCTGATCTTTAAAATACCGTCAAGTTTAGAGTAGATGCTTAAATTGTATCTAGTATGTATAAAAAGTAGTAAAATTACTTTACTAAACATGATACGCTTCAAGTATCAAAGTAATCGTTAAAGATTTATATTTCATACAAAAAATATTTTTATACCATCATGATCATTGTTTCAGTGATTCCACGTACAGAATCAGAAAAATGCGTGACATAAAAAATTTATATCCTCAGCCTGGTTTGCCGATTCATAACGGTAAAAGGTATATAATCTGGACCTTTGCATATTTTAAGGCCATTAAGCACGAAGTTAATCTCATTCACCAACGTATTTAAAGGAGAAAGTCACCATAAAGTTAATAAGTTAACCGTATACTTATAGGTATATAGATATTTCGATGGATTATACGAAGTCTTGTACCATAAACTTTTTTAATATGAATATTGATTAAACAGTATTTTCAAACGTAAGTATTACTCGAGAAATTTGGCAATTTTATAATTTGCTTTTGTTATTCTGTTTCTTATATGTTCTTAATTATGAGTATTTGTGACTATGACTATTGTTATCGAGAAATCAAGATAAATCGTAGTTCTTGACCTACCCCGCTAAATTTGCCCGTATCCTCGATGCGAATTTTAGAATGCAACTTAGTATCCTGCTCAATCAGCATAACGACATATTTTTGCGATCTATCACTTCCTCATAGGTTGGAGTCTATATTTTAAAATAATTTAACCTTAAGTCTAGGTAATTTTAATCTCTAGTAGTCTATTGAACTAAAGACTGTCTCGTTAATAATCTCGCCTCGCTAGGACTTATGAGTATCGCTTAAATGAATAATGAATGAAAACCTATATGTAGTAAGTAGCTGGCCAGTGCGTGGTACTGCTCTTTCTAAGAGCTTACCCACTAAAATGGACTAAGCGACGAGCGGCACGCCAACATTATCATCACTGCTCTGTGACGGTCGTTCTTCCTATCCTCCCGAATATCTGTCTCGCTCACCCGTCACTGCTGACAGAAAACCGCTCACAGTGTCGCTCGCTGGCTTGGCCTTAAAGAAATTCCTCATCTAACTGCCAATTTCTTACTTTAACAGCAAAGTAGCTTTTCTCATTTCGAACTAGATTTCAAAAGACACGAGTTCTGTCGTAGTAACAATAGATTTTGCTAGTTTTGTACGTTTAGTTAGCAAAAATCGTCGACGAATTAGCGAGGCGAATTTCATACAATAGTATACCACAAAAAGTAGTAATTTTATTCTTTATTTTTTCAAGTGCATCTCATGACCTTGAGTTATGTACAATAACAAAAATATTAATATGTCCGACAAAAACGGTCCATTTGTTTTCTGTATACTTATTTTTTTCTATCTAAGAAGATTAATATTTATCAAATTATCTTTGCTATTGTAAGAAATTAATTTATGTACAGTGTTTGTGATCTTATAAATTACAGGAAATGCAGAGTACCAACAAATTGAACACTTCATAGTTATAGAATCACAATAAACTAAGAATATTTGATACCGATTTTTAAAATAGGAATCAATTCATTCCTCTAAACTAACATGCGATTTTCAAGTTCAGAATAACCTAAAGCTAAGTTAAGACTAGCAAGTTCTTGCAGCAATGTTGACCCTGACAGAAATATTGCAATAAATCTATAAACATCCAACACGCTCTAAGTCCTCACGCACAACGGTCCGACCTACAACAGGTTAAGTGCGCAAAAAGGAGCCCCTCATCATAGAACATGCTCTAAAAGTTGTGAGCAGTTTCAACAAAGAGTTCTATGATTATATAAAGCGGACATCGGGAAGATTGTCACACAAAAATGTTGCGCTCATGCGATGGTTGCTTTATCTACCGTGAAATAGCAAAACACCAATGTAAAATACTTCATACTTTTTCCACAGCGTTATTTACACGTTTTTAATACGCATATTAACATATTTTCTGTGAATATCTTATTTTTGTAAATATCTACAGACGCTGTGACACTATTGTGTCACGCTGTGTTTCTATTGTGACACGGATGTTTCAAATAAGACAACGATTTATTACCAGTTTTATTCTCATGATACTCATGTTCGGTCTATAACTAACTATAAGTTTTATGTATTTGGTTTACAAGGTAAAAATTGCTTGCGGAAGACTACTACTGCAAATTGTCTGTTTATCTCCTGCTTATGATAAGAAAACTCCTTGCAAACAGGAAATTCAATCACAATATTTTCACGCAATTCTAATTGTCAACCAATTTAATCGAGACATAATAATGATATCATGACTGCGTTTACCGTAAACGTAGTTTTTATCGGATTGCTCCAAGAACTTTTTATTGTCAGTAATTATGGTGTGATCAATGAAATCGCGGTCGTGAGCAAACATAAAACTTGATGTTTCCGCGTAAGGCGTGTTCTTCACACTAAATCATGTTATTGCTCTGAAATGTTACTATTGACATTGATATTTGGAAAAGGACGTTGCCAAATGCCAGACTTTTATAAGGAATTTGGTATTGTGGTTTGTAAACGTCTTAAACCCACTTTGGGAGCATAATATATAATCATAATAACTGGTTTCGGTTCTAAAGATTAAGTTTTAATTAAATTATAATCTATTAATTACAATTATTAAACTATTCCGACTGTAGCATTAGAGAAGACGTACAACATATTTTTTCGACGTGGGTGTGGAGCGGATCTCATATTTTATCTGTCAATGTACGCAATCGTCAGAAGGAGCTATAAAGTTAAAAGTTTAAGAAGTGAGTATGACATGTTGTGATTGACAAATTCCTTAGGTAAATATAGAAAAAAAAACAGACTAACAGACAGCATCTAGTATGACGTAGGTAAGCAGTGAAAATGGATTTTTGTATTTTTTGTTTTAGGGACTATAATGATATCAAACGTAGTGTTGGTAATATACATATAAAATATTAATACACAATAATACGTTTTACTATATTTTAAGAAAAGAAAAATACAACTATTTATTATGATGATACCGCACTATCTGTTATGTAATAAATTATAATTGTAATATATATTTTTCTTAATATATGCACAATTTTACGCCTTATATATATAAAGATACATTTACCAATTAGTAAAGGCCATCTTAAGGAAGGAAAGTTGTGCTATTGCGAAAAGCTATCTGTTTTCCTCGTAACATTTAAAAATATATTTGTTATTGACAGGTTCAATAAAACCGTGTGACAGCAATAATTTAAAATATCTAGGACAATACTAATAAATATTTTTTATACAATCAGTAATTAATGGAATTAGTATTTACAACTCCTTTCTATTTTGTCTCCGACTTTCAAATTATTTAACGTGTGTAAAAACGAATCAAATAGAATTAAGTATCAACATTGGTTTAAATGTATTATTATTCTTTTCATTTGAATATCAGTGCATACCTATAAGCACAAAATCACGCGTACCTTCAATGTATCAGGTAGGTATTGTTATCGTGACCATCTTCAATCCCGCATGATAACCTACCTATATAGGTACCTATATTGGTGAAGAGAAAAAATTGTACCACTTAAAAGCACATTGTGCGCAAGGAGTGAGTGAGTGTGAGTTTTGGCATAATTAAAGTTCATATAGATAATAATAATAAAATTTATTTATCAATTACAGGCTGCCTCGGTGGCGTAGTTGTATTACAGTACGACTTTAGTGCTGAGATTTCGGGTTCGATCCCCGGGTCGGGCAAAGTGATATTGAGTATTCAGTGTCAACGTGGCAGTGGCGAAGCGTCCATGCAACCCGATTCCTACCGGCTTCCTTTTTAGATTTATTTTAGTTTGTCTTTTCTGTAAAATTAACAATTTTTTGTTAATTTTGTTTAACTAAGGCAATTTTTTTTTCGTCACGGGTTACCTTTTGAAGAATTTCACCCTTCGCCACTACAACCTGGAGTCTGATATTGTGCTCGATATGGCGATTGGCTCGCCCCCTATAACATTATGGGACGGAATACACACAGCGGAAAATGAGTGCACCATTTGCGCCTCAGCTCACCCCTTCGGGGATAAAAGGTATGAGTGTGTGGTTACTATTTAAAAATACATTAAATTCCGACCCCTGGACGATCAGTAGTTATTAAATATTATGGTGATACTCAGAAGGTAATGCTTGTCAAACAAACTCTAGGTACAAATTAATGCATTAATATATACTTAAACAAAGTTACAGTTTGCCTACAGATACAAGTAAATACAATCCATGATATTGAATACCTATGTACTTAAACAAAATTAAAACTTCAGCTCGAATAGATCGAAGTGTACTTAATATTATAAATATCTATTATTGTTCAATGATAGGTGCAGTGTAGTGTAATGGAGTACGAGTGATAGTGATAGAGATTGTGGGGTCACAGCGAAGACGTCTTCCTACAATCGTTACCGCTAATAGAAAAGCAAAAAAAAACATTCTGATACATAACGTTAGCGTTTACGATTGTAGAAATGCATCTTGGATACGGCCTCTGTACTATATTGTAATTTATACTGTACTTTTTGTAACTGTAAAATGCCTTACCGCTTAATTTCCAGTTATAATTGTATAAGAATAAATTATTTTATTAGTATTATTGGTATATTTTTTAGAAATTCGATCGCACAACATCTAATCGGATATATGGTGTGTACTTAACCGGATGTTTTTTTTAAGTTATCATGAATTTATTACCTATGTGGGAGTATCGAAAAATATATTTTGTGCAACATACCTCCGCTGCCCTTATCATGTTTCAAACGGTCGTATTTTCTCGGACCCTGAAACAAAGTTATTTATTACGGTATCGCATTTTCTTATTTATTTTTTGTTTTGATATTTATTTCCAGATAATAAAAGGTTATAAAATGTCTACACTGAGCATGATCGTTCAGTATGACACACGCACATAAAATCACGCATTATCCCCGAAAGGGTATGCAGAGACGCAACCAGGGCACCCATTTATCGCCAAGTGTGTTTCGACCCATGATGTGATAGGAGGCGAGTCTATCCGTATCGGGCACAAATTCCAGACTCCGGGCTGATACTGAACAGAAAAACCCAAATATCACTTTGCCCGACACGGGATTCGAATCCAGGACCTCAGAACGCTTCAGAGGCAGTCAGTTGTTGCACAATCTAAATAATATGAAGTCGTACCATCGTCCTCTTGGCTTTGAACACTAATTCAAATGCAATTGATAAGAACATCGATTTGTGATTGCCACTGCTTTACATTTACCATGAACATTGTATAAAAATATAATGTAACGGAATTGGTCTCACATATTATTATTCTATTCTCAGCACGTTCACAAACAGTTACTGCTCCACTGTTTTTAGTTTTGGTGCTCCAATACAATCATACGAAACAATATAAAAGATTTTTATTTGTTTTATAATTAAGATTTATTAGTTTTGAATAAAGAATTAAATCAACAGTTATCTTTTATGACTGTTCCTTAATAAATAAATAAAACAATTATCTATTGTTTTCGTAAACGGAAAATATAAACATTTATCATAAATTGGCATTTAGACAAACATAAAATTTTATTCATATGTCAATAAAAAAAAGTAAAAAATAAACATAACTTAATTATTTCGGTAGCTCCTTGAATAAAGATCGTAGTGATCTTTACTATTCCTATAACTTGGAAGTTATGTACTTTACAATTACTATGACCTTAATAACATCGTTTAACGATCAACTACGACCTCATATCTACCACACTATAAACAATAAAATAAAATACCATGACAGCCTCGATGGCATGCGCTGTACCACCAACTCTGAGGTTCTGGATTCTATCTCCTGGGTTCAAATCTCAGTTCGGGCAAGATGATATTGGGTTTTTCTCCTTAGTATTGCTTGCCTCATATTACATCATGAGACGAAATACAAGGCGAAAAGTGGGTGCCCTAGTTATACTTCTGTCGAACCATTCGGGGATGAAGGCGATAAAACATTATCATTATAAAGTGCTTCCAGACAAGTGTATAAACCCCTGAAAAGTTATTATCTGATTTGCGAAAGTATGTCCATGCATAATACAAGTGAGAACATCAGTACACCAATTTAAAAAATAATTGCTTATGCCTTCTTTTTGAATATGTAACGGGGAATAAGTCGACTATGTCAGAACAGGACAGGTTCAACCAAGAAACATAATAATTGTTATATAATATATTTTCAAGACTTAGGTACGGGTTTGTCATTATTTCTATAACTTACAAGCTAAAACTCGTATACATGTTCCTTTGAAAAGATATTAAAATTTTGACTATTTATTTATTTGCGTAGATTATTCAGGAATTTGAAATATATTCTTAATTTGAACATGATTATTTTCAATCGTAGTTTTAAAAACGCAATCAGTAAAATTAACATAAAGAGATTATCCCAAATTTATTATAATAATGCCTTACATTTTGAGTCTTGTTAGTTTTTGTATTAAAATCATTTCGCAGGTACACATAGCGATTACAGAATGGCTACTTATGATTTTATAATTGCACCCGCATCATTATGGTTAACTTTACTACATAGGAATATGTTACTGTTAGATTGCTTTGGTAAAACTCCGTTAGTAATATTGCCGTGCCTATCTGTTTGGTTCGATTCTCGAGTAGGATTCTATGATACTTAGTTTTTCTGCTCAGTATAAAGCCAGGGTCTTAAATTGTGCTCAGTAAATGGTAACAGACTCGCCTTACATAAGACCTCCCATAGCTGGCAAAATGTCGGGTTTAGCAGTCATTTAGAATCTACGGTCTTCGGCCTGATTCAACTTCTCAACAAAATCAAACCATTGAATTATATGGCACTAGATTTTAAGAACATTTTGATTTATCACTTTTTTTTAATGACACAGAAGCCGATGTCCTGTCAATAGATAAACAAAACCAGGTCTTAGAATTCGGACTGAGCTTGTTGAGAGGAACCGGTCGGTATTTCCATGTCAAGAGAAACCAAATACCTAAACACACTAGACTTTTAAAATTAAATCCCAAAATATACAATAAAGAATTATTGGTTTTATCATAGATCGTAAATTAATGTTTTCTGATATAGAATGTTTCTAAAAGCTTTCAATATAAAAATTTACGACTTGAATACAAATCAAGTTAAATATCAGATTAAAACAAAAGAATGTACATTCACGTTACTGGAATTTAATGTTTGTTAATGTAATAATAAACCCTATTTATGTTACAATTCTATTTATTATACTTTATCTCAATTATTTTTTGTCGAATTAAACGTGAGGTGTAAAATTAATTAAATCCTTGATTAAATGCATTAATGCATTGCAAAGTTCCGTTAATCTAGCGCCCCTTAATTGTCTATATTATCAATCATAGTCATTTTAACAAAACATAAAATAGGAAATCATCAAACTACATTAATAAATTGGTGAGCAGAGCTCGTGCTATCAAATAATATATAAAATTAACAAAAATAACAAATGAGACAGAAAAAATCGTAATAACATTTTAAGAAACTATTTCGTAACGTATATTTATTTTGTGCAGTACTCAGTAAACAGTTATTCTTAATAAGTATAAACCATGCTAATCTTACTGAGTAGGTATTTGTGGCACAACGTGATTTTGATGAGTAAACGCAACCTTTAACCTGTCAATATAATGTTAATGAGTAACTTTTTCCTGCGGCTCCGCGCGAGAGAAAGGTTTTCCAACATAAATATTTTCCCGCAATAAAAAGTAGCGTATAGCACTCAGGAGTAATGTAGGTTCCTATTGGAGAAAAAAATACAATAGAAGTTCTGAGTTTCGCGCGTCCAAAAAAACACATGAACTCTTTAGCTTTATATAATAGTATAGATGTAGGTATAATCGACCTACCATGTGAATTGTAATAAAAAAAATATTTCAACAAGTTTATTTTTAATAATTTCTATAATAACACATTTAATTGATATGTGAAGAATATCTAATATTTAGATATTTTTGAACAACTTTATTGACTTTACGGTTTACCTCAACATAACCTCTTTTAAGAATTCTTATAATTAAAATTTATTTATGACTAGGTATAAACTTTAGCATCTATACATATAGTAAAATTGTAAAAGGCGGATGTACGTACATCACCTATAGATAATAAAAAACTCATATGGCAGTCTTCATTTCAGCGAAAGATTTTTGTGTTGTCTGCCCACATGTTTGTACACGTATCACGCAAAAACTAATACATGGAATTGAATGCAGTTTTCACCTATGTATTCGTAGAAGTCTAACTAAAAACATAAGCTCCATTTTAACTCGAAAAAATATAAAGCGGAAATTTATCTCGGAAAAACTTTTTCACGCGGGCGATGCCGCGAGCAAAAGCTAGTAACAATAAATAAATAATATTCCATAGAGCAACCAAACCTGTCTAACATAATCGAATTAAATGTGTTAATTATTTATAAGGTATTTTATGAACTTGTTATAAATAGATAATAAAATATTTTTACTGCAAAATAGGTTAGATAAACAATATAGGTTGATTATATAAAAGTAGTTTTCATATAGCGGAGAGGAGGCACTATTGGACATTCTTTACAAAAATGCATTTATTTTTCCTTCTTAAATATGTGTTATATGTATATAGATTAGAGTACATTATTTAAGAAAAAACTATAAAATGAATATACTTACAGAACAGTTTATTTAAGGCTTTTAAAATTTTATCACTTTTGTCGTGATCTGTCTGTTATATTGTGTCTGTTATCCCCTGTCCTGCCTTACTATGTATTTCTAAACTAAACTACCGTTCTAACGAAAACGTGGTTACGAACTTCGAAACATGTCTTTTGACATATTTATTACTATGTAATTTGTAAGCAAGAAAAAGGTATTCGGAGGTTCCTACAAATGCTATTAAGTACTGTGAGCAAACGGCCATCAACTTGACACTAACTGCAGTTTCTATATAGATATACAATATGGCTCATAGCCACTTATTTCGCGAATAAAATAATTCATATGACATATTTATAAAATATTGTATTAATAATATTGATTAAATTTAGACACAATTAGTATCTTCAAAGCGTAATTTATAAATGATTTTTATATTTATCCTTTTAGTTAAGTCTCTTATACCCTTATATGCATCTGGTAGAACGGTAATTATATTAAAGAACCACTATGTATTTAAAATAAAATTTAAATTACCTTTTTTTTTTAAAAAAAAACTGATTTTTGAAATAATACAAATTCAATCACTATTCCAAATTTAAAAATAAAATTTATAAACAAACCTAAATTTCGTATCACTGTCACAGATAAACACAACACAACCGTAAGTCAATGAGGATGAGTCGCGCACGTGAGAAGACGAGCAAGTGACTACGAGCGCTGCGCCCGCGCAGGTTTTGTATGATGAGCTGAGACGGCTTCGCGACACACATTCTTGAATTCTTCTGAATGATAAAGCAGAAAAACCTCATGGTATGCTGTGATCTAATTTATGCATGTGTGTGTACCTGCATCATATAATATTTTACTGTGTCTAATTTTTAGACTATGAATGGTTTTCTGTTTATCGAAGGTTTTATCACACATGTAAGTAGTTAAAAAATATATATTATTATAGATAAAAAAATCACTAGTAATGAAATAAACATAGTAAACTTTAGAAGCGTCTTAAAATAAATATTTTTACTTTAGTGCAATGATCTATCAAGATCAATAGTACAACTGTGTTTTTACTGTCAATGGCCTGTCTTTCGCGGAGCTAAACCAATTTCTTTAGCGCTCGATTTTTTTCCAATTTGTTTTGCTTTCTGCGCTGGAAATGCACACTTATATTTTATTGATAGTCAATTTTGTTACCAAAGCTTCAATTAAACGTAGCAAATTTCTTGAGGCGAGTCTCGCCTGTCAACGCGGGCAAGAATTGCTTCGCCATTGTAATAGACGGATTATTATTTGGAAAGCGCATTTTTTTTGTATTTATAAGAATCGCACGTGCAAGGCAAAAAAATTGCTCAGGGTAATTGAGGCTTAAATTTTGCTCGTGATACAATTTTTATGTTTCTCTTATATAGAAATCCTAGAAATCCAAAAATATTTCCAATTAAAACGACAATAATTTTATTTAAGTTTCCATTTCTAAAGAATAAAATTCTTTTTTAAATTACTTTTTGGTAATCGATATTCTAAAGTTTGATTTCAAATACAAATTTAGATATTCAAATCATATTCCAAAAATCGTATTCGTCTTACGACATGACATTTACATAAAATACTAACTTTTGCTCGTGGCTTCGGTCGCGTGAAAGAGTTTTCCGGGATAAACGTCCACTATATAATTTCCCGGTATAAAAAGTAACCTATATCATTTCCATAGTCTCAAACTGTCTCCATACTAAATTTGATCGATATCCGTTTGGTAGTTGTTTAGTTTCAGACAGAAACGGCGAGGAACTTTATTTTATATTATGTACTTACATCAATTCTCAAACGAAACTCATTGCCAACTTTTTGTTCGTGCGTGAGTCGTTTTGGGGGATTCTTATAATTTTCAATTTTTTACAATTACCGGTTTTTAACGTTAACAATGATGTCACTGCGTGGTTTGTAATAGAATCTACTCGTTTGAATTACATCAATATGCCTAGTAATAGTCAGATCGCTTCTCTTTCATTTATAGCTACAACCTCGAAAAAAGTTGACTATAATGGTATTTTACATTTTTAATGCATATTCACTAAACATATTCTTATGTGCATATTTTGCATAAGTATATTTGCAGTTTGCACAACTATAAATCCAGTTATTCACTGGATGATTATATAAACAGAGTTATAAGACCTTATATTGTCTTGAGTTATAAAACCCAGGTAACGTATACAATACAGAAATATTATGATTAATTGAGGATGTATAGTCAATCTAAATTAAGTATTTGAATCTGTAAACCTCGCACATGTAGTATGCCTTCTATATTTCATTATTTCTGTCTCTATGCATATTACTGTTTTTATAAATGAAGCCTGGATTCCACAAGTTATGCATGCACAAATAAATATATTGAAGATAATGAAGATTGTTTCCAGATAGTACTTTTATCGAGTTTTAAGTATACAGAAACATTTTTCAATATAAACATTAGATGTACTACATCAATAATTGCTTTATGAATCTCTCCTAGCTGAATTTCGGCCACGGTTGCTAATCTCAACAGAGATCACCCAGGTGTACAGGAAATACACGATAGTGCATAAGTGTGTGCCCAAAACAAGTGCGAACTCTGCTCCTTCACTTCGATACTTCGGTGAGACGGCAATCAGACACGACCAGAGAGACGTCAGGCGCAGAACCGACGGCTTTACGTGCTTTCCAAGGTTCGGGGTTATCACACCGCCTACTTTCTGACTCTGAGCTGTGACAGTAATTTTGAGATAGAAATCCAATCACAATAATTTTGGCACGACCCGGAATTCGAACCCAGGACCTCAACGTGATCGTAGTACTCGTACCGCGTATAAACAAAACACAAAATTACCATATACTATTAAAGTCGCTCAAAAAAACTAAGGTTATACTTGAGCGACTGTAGCCACGAAGTATATTGGTAACCCGTTGTTAGTTGTTGAAAATCCCCTCGTATTTTATTTACGTAACGAAGATCCGAATCGAGCTCACGGCATAGGAGCTTTGCCCGGCCTTGAACTAAACCTTGATATTCTAATTATTATCCGGCCAAAAAAGATATTCAAATTTGCATAGACCTGAAAATAGGTGTGAATGTTGATAGCGCAATTATTAACAAATTGTGAAAAATCCTACGTGTGAAAACAAGTTCGTAAATATGTGTTTTGCATTTTCAGTTAAAAAAGGTAGTTTTATCTCATGCACGATATTTAAGATCATGGAATTATGTATAAAAAATATTGTAACACTTTTTCCCCAAGAATCAGTATTTCTGAGATAACATAGCGATTCTGAAAATGTACGAAGTTATTTTTTCATAATATGACGGTGAATCAATAAGTTCTTGGGATTTATAGAAATATGGGAATATTCTGACTGAAATATTTTATTTATCTGCATTATTTCCTTCCAACAACGCATGTAGAATGCCACTACTATAAGCTTACTTTTTCATTTGTTTGCAAATAATTTATCGCGCCCTCAAAAGATCCATTACAATTATCGTAACTCGGATTTAATTAAAAAAATATGACTGATCAGGGACTTGGAAGGTTGCACCTAATATTATGTAGAACACAACGTTTTTAACATTTAGAATAGCTATTTGTCAGAAATTGTGATTCCTAGGAAAAAAAACGTGTATTTTTTATAGATAATTACATAATCTACAATTTTATCTGACCTATTTATATATTAAACTAACCGATGCAAAAACTAATACTTATGAAATTTGATTTTTAATTATTTTTTGCACACATACGATCGATGATGACTTTTATTGGTTTATAATAATTGTGTTCCCAACATTCGTAGCAAGTTCAGTTATATATGTTTTTTTTAAGCTTACTACTTTATATTGTTTGTTTGATTTTATAATATTATATTATAAACATATAATATTATAAAATATATATAACAAACAACATTTCCAACTGTATTAGTAAGTACTATAGATTAGGAACAGTTTTCCCCAAAATGTCGCAATTGCAACTAGTTTTACCTCTAAAAATTAATCTGACTTGCTATAAAAATTATGTAAAACCCACATATTGTTACATTGTACGTGTACATTAGAACAAATTTAAATGTCTGTGCAATTTTAGATATATAACCGCAATTTGGGTGAGTTTATGCAATACCCACATGTTAGTTTAGCGCTGACAAAAATATAAGGAAAACAACTCAAATGACATTGTTGCACGGGCGTTTCTGGGATGTAGTCATTATTGCTTGGTTTGTAAAGTCAGGTATCCTAGGTTTGATTTCTAAGGTCTACGATATTACGTACTTATGTTTTATATTAATAAAGTACAAAAAAATTGCAACCAAACTCAAAGACTTAATTTATCACCTAATCAAAAATGTCTGTCTGCAATGCGACAAATATACAGGCGTGTGAAATTAATTATTTGCAATTGAAGGGAAGGATTTTTTTTTCTAATTTATTTTGGTACACTAACAGCATAACATGATTGATAGATATATTATGTATAATAAAATAGATATGTTGCTAACCGAAAACTGGAGTCAAGGCATAACACTAAAAAAACTTAAGCGCGGATGAACTATTACTTATTCCTAAGGACATCATACCATCTTGCTAGTCTGCCCCGATGACCAGGCGACATTTATCTTAATTTTATATAGGTAAGTACTATTTTCCTTAGAGCGGCCATTTAAAACAGTTTTTTATAAACCGCTGTCCCTTGAAAACTACTGTTTTTGAACATCGTTTGAAGAAGGACGAGTAGCGCTAAAGAAACACCATTGGAGAAAGTTCATTCCATAGTAAACATAATGCAGGCAAAAGGCGTTTCTAAGAAAAATGTATGAACTTAACTTATTTGACAAATGCTACATGTGATACTTAAAGCACCGTTTTGATAAAATCTACAATATCTACAAAATAAATCATCAAAATAAAACATGTGCCACCATTCATGAAAAACTGACTGAATCACAATACATATCCATTACTAATGCTATTTTTTCGCTCTACAAAAAACAGTTTTATTTCGAATTGTAATAATGACATAGCAAGATAATCGATCAACACTATAAAGGCCATAAATGGCCAATGACCAACGAATGAATCGACCTATAGCACTCAAGGTTTAAGCACGGCTTAGCTCGTTCAATTAAAAAAGTAAGTAAGTAAGTTCTGTTTCAGACCTATGGAATTTACATATACTTAGTATTTTAAATTATATCATGGACCTTACACCTAACTGCACAGACGCAATTATCTATAAATTCGATTAAAATCAAAAGCCTAGTTAAGAGATGCCGTCTCTAGACGTCGGTTTACTAGAAATGTGTATACACCTATCAAATTATATTACGTCATTCGTTAATCTTCCTATTCTACTTATTGTAAGACAACCGGAGTATCGCCTGGCAACCCAGACCTCTTCGGAGATATGTACCCGATATTTCAACTTTCAAAGGTTTACGCAGTACTTAATACCTTTTGCCCTCTTCGCTTGAGAGGACATGATAGGTGGTGCCTCGGCTTTGCTGTTTCTTAGCATCTCTCCCTTTGCCATTGGGCTATTTATACGCCCAACCGACACAGATAAAATTAACACAGGTATTCTGAAACTGAGAACTATACTGCGTAGCTTATGTTTAGAAGAACTTTACCCGCTGTTTTTTAAATTAAATAGTCTAGCATGGTTATGAATATTTTACTATTGTTAAGTTCCATTGAGTGATGAGTCATGGGGCTATAGTGTTTGAAGGTTAGTGAGTAAAGTCGGGATTACCAAAGCGTGACCTGACAAACGGCAATACGGTAAATCACGACAGGGAAAACGGGAATGATAAATAAATTATTTTTAGAGATCCTTAAAAATAAACCGAGGTGTAAGTATTGGTAAAGTTGTATTTACCTTTACTGCTTTGAATGACGAGACGAGCCTGCCGTTCGCCTGATGGTAAACGTTACTATCGCCCAGAAACAGCAGAAACGCCATCCAACACCTTGAATTACAAAATATTGTTTGGTATTCTACTGAGCTCGCCATCTTGAGACATGAGATTTTAAGTCTTATTATGTCCTCTAGTTACATTGGCTACAATGTCCTTCAATCTGGAACACAACAGTGACTACACACTACTGCTTGGCGGCAGAAATAAACATTGCGGTGGTACCTACCCAGACAGTCTCTCACATATTAAAGACTTACACCAGTAGAATTTAATGTACTTTTATCCGACTCTAATGTGAATTCAACGCTTACTATCATGCTGTTAGTAATTTGACTTAGGTTCAAAACGTATAACGTCTGCTACGGAATCCAGTACCAGACAGAACTTTTCAAAAATATACAAGTATTGCACAACCTGGGAGTCCAAGTTGACGTTGTGTTTGTTGCCTTACAACAAACACAACGTCCACTGCCACTGGCACAATATAAAAATTTAAAAAGTGTTAAAATAATTAACTGTTTATTGTTATAAAATTTTATTTGAGCTAAGTAACATTGAATAAGAAGCGGCGATATCCTAGTTGGTTGTGGAAGGACTGCCAAGACGAATGTCCGCAGGTTCAAATCACAAGGGTACACACCTTTGACTTTTCTAAAGATTTGTGGGTATTCTTTGTAGATTATCGCTTGCTTTAACGCTAAACGAAGACATTGTGAGGAAACCTGCATTCCTGACACATTCTCTATACGAATTTTCAGGGTGTATGAAGTCTACCAATCCGCACTAGGCCAGCGTGGTGGACTAAGGCCTAATCCCTCTGAGTAGTAGAGGAGGCCTGTGCCCAGCAGTAGGACAGTATATAATACAGGGCTTATATTGACATACGGCTGCGGTTGAAGTTCCAAATTAGTCATTTGATACAGACATAAAATAGGTACACATATATGAGTCGTACGAAATTGGAATTTACGGCCGATATGACTGCCTCGGTGGCGCAGTTGTACTTATTGCGTTCGAGGTACACCACCCTTCTTAGGGTCCGGGTTGTAATCCCGGGTCAGGCAAAGTGATATCATACTCAGTATCAGCCTGAAGTCTGCAATTCGTGTTCGATATGGCGACAGGCTCTATTACATCATGGGACGGATCAAATTCGGCGAAATTCTACTCCTTCGGGGATAAAGGCGTGAACTGTATATATTGCGATAAGTTAGCTATTTCAACGGAATCTAGAACTCGAGAAATGAACTATAAACCGCTCAATTCACAATTCAAGTAAAAGAAGGGAATATTGTCTTACAAGTTATCTTTTATAAAGAACCCTCATCACTAATATTGAGGACATGAAATTTGGTGATATTATCCTAAATCTTCAAAATAAAAGATTATAGCACTTAAAATCGTTGCCCAAATCTAAAGTGCATTGATAACATCGATTTATTGCAAAACATCACCTTATGTTTATGACTAATGAAAACTTATATTAAGTTTTTGTTCTTTTAAAATATGCAATCCTCGAAATTGCTAGGAAATCTAAAATATAAGAAATTCTAGGGTTTGCCAAAGACCTTAGGACTAAGTCAGCGTAGTCGATTAAGAACTGAACCCCCCAGAAGCAGAGAAGGCCCGTGGTCAGTCGTAATTAAAACAAATGTAATCTACTAACCTAGACATCATCAGCGCGGTGGATTAAGATCTATACCACCAGGAACAGAGGAGGCCCGTGTTCGTCGTAGTTAAGCACTTATGTAAGGTGGCTTATTTATTTCAGTTATTACTCGCGGCTTCACCTATGTGAGAAGCCTTTCCATAACACTATAGCGATCCAGAGCGCCAGTAGTACGACACCAACGCCATCTTTTAAAAAAAATGATTAAATATAATATTATTTCCTATGGGAGCAAATTATCGGGATAAAAAGTAGCCTATGTATTAATCCAGGGCATGGTCTAGCGTGTGCCGTCAGCTGTTTCTGAGTTTACTTCTAACAAACACCAAAATATTTTCACGTACGGCAACATTTATAATATTAGTAAGAAGTAAAAAAGTAATAGTACTAAGTAAAATACATTATTTTCAAAATTTCTCAGTCGATAAATACGTAATGGACGATTATATTACTTAAATATTTTTTTTAAAATACTATTAGAAATGTTAATTTTCAAACATACAATGAAATAAATGCCCATATTATATTATCCATTTTAAATACTAGCCATGGCTTTAGTGTTTGTTCTGTAAGCATCATATTTACATTTGCAACAAATGAAAAAAAGACCTCGCATTCAATCACCCACAAAGTAGATGAACAAATTAAAAACTCATCTACACATTACCTTTAATCCCAATATTCATTTTTTTAATCTAAAAACCCTTCCAGTTTTGTTATTGAAGAAAAATCGATAGACAATAATGAGACAAAAGTTTAAAGATGATTTCGGAATTAAGTTCAGCTACTTTTGCTAATGATTACATACTTAGATCATATCTAGTACGTTATGCCGCAAATATCACACATATTACATGTATGTCGTGCACATGCCCTAGTTATCATTATACGGGTAACCTAGCTTAACATCAATGTAACCTAACATTCGAAACGCTCTACATCATCAGAAAATTGATAGGCTGCAAAACCTACGTATATAGTTACATACGGCAAATAATTATGTAACTCTCATGTTACCTTGTTTAGAATTAGGACGTGTAAGTAAACCAACATGCTAACGATATTTAAAGCTATCAAGTCCTGAGTACTTATTTAACACTTATGATACTATAGCTTGGTTTCTAAGCCGTAAGAGTTGAATAAACCAATAAAAATTATATCTAATAATGTGTACTTGTGAGTGCTATAGGCCACTTTTTATGTAGAGAAAATGTAATACGCAATTTTACTTCGGAAAAACTTTTACGCGGGCGGAGCTGCAAGCAAAAGTTAGTCATATTATAATTAGGTAATAAGAATAGGATATTTGCCACTAAGAATTCCACATATCGGAAGTCTCGTTTCTGCAAGTCATTACAATACTCCATGTGATGCTATTAATCAGTGATATCATTCCGTAAATATATGACATCATTTGTAATATCACAGAAACTATTTCCACTGTTCGGGAAAATCTACATATGGCTTAACGGAGGAAACTAAAGATTGTCATAAAAGTGACGCAATTTAGTACTATAGAATTGTCTATTAATTTGTACGTGAATCAAGTAACTGCAGCTGAACGTATTTCGATGCATATTTCCCTATCATGATTTAACATCCCAGTAAACAGTGTAGAATCGTTTATGTATAAGTATTTGTAAAGATTAAATATTGTTTGGTTGCTTTATTGTATCAAATAATTTTAGTGTCAAATATGAAACTGAATAGAATTACCACTGACATTTAAATTATTAAAAAATACATAAATATAATAAAAGGGATTTAAATAAATAATAATATTGATTTGATTTATAAATAAATCATAATAATCAAATATTGCCAATTTAAGTTTATACGTAATAATTACCAAATTTCCAAAATTAGTTTAGTTGTTTCTGAGATTAACGCTTTCAAACAAACAAACAAATTCTTTAGCTTTACATATTAATAAAGATATTACCAACCCTGTATTTTATACTGTCCCACTGCTGTGCACGGGCTTCTTCTATTACTGAGAGGGTTTAAGCCTTAGTCCACCACGCTGGGCTAGTGCAGATTGGCAGTATACATCAAAAAATTCTACAGACAACTCAGGTATGCAGGTCTCCTCACGCTCTTTCCCTTTACGGTTAAAGCAAGCTATAATTCACAAAGAATACACACATATTTTTAGAAAAGTCGGAGATACGTGCTCTTGTGTTTGAACTTGCGGACATTCGTCTCCGCAGTCGGTTCCACTATCTACTAGGCTATCGCCATTCAAATCATTTTGTATAACTTTAAATTACATTTATTTATAAGTTAATATTATGAATGGCAAAACTCAAAGCCACAACATGGCTATCTTTTATCTTACAGGCGTCTCTGTATATTGCATATAGGTGCTGGGATTGATGGTGTCCTGCATATGCGTCAAGTCTAGTTGTATATAATAATATCGACCGTATATTACATACTGTCCCACAGCTGGACACAGGCCTCCTCTACTACTGAGACGGATTAGGCCTTAGTCCATCTGGCTGGCTTAGTTCGAATTGATTGACTTCACATAGCCTTAAAATTCCGATTGAGAATTTCTTACGTATGCAGGTTTGCTCACGATGTTTTCCTTCACCATTAAAGCAAGCGATGCAATTACTATATGGGCATGACTTGCATGTGCATACAAAAAATCTAATTTTGGCAACTCCTCGTTGTTTTGCAAAGACATTAAACAGTATTTTTAATCTTACAATGCTTTATTGTTTTGGAACAATAAAAACAGAAGCAATTCATAAACGCGACATCTTCAATAAGTATTTCACCGATTATGACGGTTTATAAATAACAATCAAATTTCATTTTGTAAAATAATTCTTGTGAATGTTTTAAAATAATATTTGGATAAAATCATATTATCCTGGATATTTACTTACCAAAAAAATATATTTTTCTTGTTTATATCATAAACGTGACAGACGTCCAAGTAATTTGTTGACAAAACTACAGAGACCCTTGAATAAGTAAACCGATAAGAAAAGGAATCGGGATTGCAAGAGGCATAAACTTATTACATTATTTTATGTTTTTGTACTAAATAGCTCCTATACAAATAATAACATTTATCTGCCTTCACTTTCACTAAGTGAAGAAGGAGAGTAAAGTAAATTACATTATTTTTTTCTAAAGAGCTCCTATACATTTACTAGTATTTGCTTTCACTTTAACTAACTTATGTATTTTTAACAGGCGCCTACAACAAATGTTATGTTGAAGTATAAAATGTGTATTGCTATGTAGATTGCTATTGGATGGAGAGTTACTCCATATCCAGAATCATTATTAACTTATGTCAATCCAATGCTGCATGCGACTGTCGCAAATTGTTACACTCACTTTGCTGTTACTAAGGGAATCCGAGCTCTAATTTAAGGATTCTCGATTTCAATCAAGCTTCAAATAGGACTTAATACGAAGCTTCATGAGTACGTAATAGAAAACATAACTACAGTTAGCAAGAAAATGGGCAATTTAATCAAAAACTTTTTTATGCCAATCGATCATGTAGCTTGTAAGGGTCAAAAGGTTCTATGGGAATATAAGAGGTTTGAACACTCTTGAAGTCAGAAATTGCTAAAATAACTTTCTCCGTACATTTTGTAGGAAATGCGACTGCAATTCGCCTTTAAACTTAACAAAACCTTGTGTTTACGGTCTACAAATAATAAAAATGTATAAATAAGCATTTCAATTTTATTTTATTGCACTCCACAATTGTATAAATATCGGTTTTACAAATTAAGGAAAGTACATAATCGAGTACCCTGCTACGCACGGCAACATAAAAGAGAGGCAGAAATTTTCCGTTAAATAAAAAAAAAATGTTTAAAGAACTAATTAATTTAAGAAACAATCAATACATAATATATATACATCATGTTAGCGACATATCATATTTTATTAAAAGACACGACGGGGTGCTTAACGGAAATTACCTCACTACGCAGGAGATAGTGTGATAGGCGCAAGTGTGTGAGCAATACATAGGTGTACTCTATTCCATCTACGGTTTACTTTACTCTCAAAGTCCGATGAAACGGAAATCCGACTTGACCGGAGTGAGACTAGGCGCAGCACCATCAACTTCACGTTTTTTGGAGGTACGGGGTTATCACACTTGCAATTTCCTAACTCCAACCGACTCTAGAGTAATATTCATGACTGAAAAACCCCCGTCACAATGCTTTGGCCTGACTCAGGATCCAAATCTGGGACTTGGTTTGAGGTTAGCTTTAGTGACGACTAGACCATCAAGGCAGTCAGATAAAGTCCTATCTTATATTTCTTTCATTTACAATTTATGTACCTACTTATAGTATAAACGTGAATGTTATGAAAATATTATAGGTATGTTTGTAAAAATTAAACCCAGAAACTGCTAAATGGATTTGGATAAAATCGGACATACAGATAGACAGCATATATGTACAATGTCCTATAGTAACATATAAGCTACTTTGTATCCCTGTTACTTGCTCCCAAAGGAAATATTTAAATATTAAATCTGATTTTGTGCAAATGCAATGAATGGCTACAGTAAGTCAGGGATCTTTGTAGGGGGCAAGGCTTTTTACGTGGGCGAAGCTGCGGCCAACACCTAGTTATATAATAATAATGTTTATTGAATTTCCGGTTGGTCTAGATTCATGAGTAAACTGTCCTTGGTACTTACTAGATTTCACATTTAAAATGACTGGATTGATGTAGTTTGTTTCATTGTTTGTAAGCACATTGCCCAAAAGCTACCCGTTGGATAAAAATTCTAATTACTGAAAAATATGAAGCTTTATTCTGGTCAATATTTAGTTAATGTGTAGTCACAGAATTAAAATATATTAATTTCATAGCATCACTACACCGCGCCGGGTTGATTTGGAACTGGTCAAATTTTAATTACAAAATCAATAGAGAAGAAGATATCAATAAAAAGGAATGTGATTTTTTTTGCTAGATGTCATACATAAATTGCTTTCTATAAAGGCAAGTTTAAATATTTTTGGTAAATTAATATTTCTTGGTAAAGGATAGATCAAAAATTACTTTCAACTGACGGACTTTATGGAATATAATACCAATGGAAGAAACAAGAGAAGTATGGAATCGGTCAAAGTGATTATCTACAGTATCTGGCTATCCCTATGGCGTAAGGCATGATACTATATACCTATGTATATTTTCTGTCATTGTACGTAAAATGATGTAAAAGTTATATAGGTAGATAGCTAAGTATTGGTATGTTCCACTTTTGAGGCAGTATATTATTATAGAATCAAAATCATTTAACCGTTCCCAACTTCACCGAAGTCATGGATGTATTTTGTTTTTGGAACCAAAGAATAGTTATGTTATTTGAATAAGCTTTACATTTAAGTAGAGTGTAATTTTACAAAAATGTTATATATATTTTACCTTAATTAAAAATTAACTTATATCACTTTGAGTTTATTATCAGATCTTTGCGGCATCCACGTACTGAATAATACATTTTTTTTATTAATTATTACAATGTTTCATCAATAGTTTCGGTATTTAGGTAATAAGAAATTGAAAATGAAACGAATGGATAAAATATTATTAGATTTTTATTATACATTTTAAGTTCGCTCTACAAGTTTGCAGTACACAGTTCACATTCAACTTTATACAGCTTAAAGTAATCTTTTTTTTGGTTTTTTCTCATCGTCGTTTTGTATAAAAAGTATAAATCAGGCAGTGACGGAAGCAGGGGTCCGAGGTAGGGGGGTTCAGTGCCAGCCGTGGCCGTGTCCGTGGGCGGCCCAGGGTTCTTCGGGCGCGGCGGCGGCGGCGTGCGCGGCGGCGGCGTACTGGGCGAGGTGGGAAGCCCTGGCGTGTTGAACCTCAGGGGTGTCGATCACGTATTGGCCGTCGTGGCTCAGCTGGATGTTGGCCTGCAAGATGATATTGTTAGAAATCTTTGTCACTTTCTCATATAGTTCAAAATATATAGGTATATATTTAGATGGTAAATTTAAAGTAATTCTTTGAAAATATTATAGAAATAGAAGTAAAATACTTTGTTAAGACATAATACCCGTAATTATATAACTTTACAATTCCATTGAATCTTATTATAATACTGGAATATAAACATACCTGGGGACCGGTCCATTTGCCGTATCCGGCGGCGTAGCCAGCGCCGTGGGCGAGGGGTGCGGCGGCGTAAGCAAGGGGGGCGTAGGCCCCAGCGTGGGCGAGCGCTCCGTGCGCGGCTCCGGCGTGCGCGGCGGCGTGCGCGGCAATGTGCGCGGCTTTAAGGTGGGCAACCTCGGGGGTGTCGACCACACGGCCGTCATGGGCTAAGGGAGCGGGGCCGTACTTAAGGAGACCTGGTGAACAATAAAGGTTGATAAGAAATAGAACGCTAAAAAATAATCTAATACGAATGTTGGCAGTAAGATGAGCCATCACGTCGTTATCCTTATCAAATTTATAAGAATATCCTTTTAAGTAACTGAATTGCAGCTAAAGACATCAATATCTATACTGTTCCCTGCGTACATAATCTAAAGATAATCAAGGCATACCAGCAGCAGGAGCGCCGTAATGAGCTCCAGCGGCGTAACCACCGCCGAGGTAACCGGCGGCGGGCGCCCAAGCGCCGTGTGCGCTGGTAGCCGCCTGCGCGTGCGCAGCGTAGTGAGCGGCCTTCGCGTGCGCCACCTCGGGCGTGTCCAGCACGTACTTGCCGTCCGGGCTCAGCTGGATGTGCGCTGGGGTACCGGCGTAGAAGGAGGCCTGCGCAAGGCAGAGGGTGGCTGCGAGGATAATCTGTGGACAATTTAAATTAGCATTAGGATAAGGAATGTGAACAATTTTTTAGTATCTAAAGAGAAATGATAGCTGCTCAGCTGGTTAGTCTTCTCTATTACCGACTGCAATTTTGTGGTATATTAATTTTCAATGTTATTCATATGATAACTTGCCTCGTAATAGAAGAAGTTCTTAAAGTAAGACTAAAATCTAGGAATTTATTAATATAACACAGACCGCGGTGATACTACATCAAGAAGGGTAATAATGCCTTGTATCCAATACATATTAGACGGTAACTTGTCACCGACGCCCTTCATGGGTACTTACAAAATACGTAAAATGTATTGACATTGGCCGCGAACTTAACGGAGCGAGACTCGATTTCACGCGATCTATGAAAACATTACCAACTATTTCACTTACGCACTGAATCACTGGGACGTGGATAATTGGTCACTTTCGACAACTATTTGAATAAGTTAATTATTTAATTACAGTTTTACGTTATCGCGGGTTATGTAGCGATTTAAATATAAAATACTGGACTTGTTTAGCCAAGTATTTATGAAAATGCTTTCTAATAGTATGACTTTTCTTTCTGGTATAAAATCACTTTTATTCATGGCAATTTGAGTATCAGTAAAAATCGCTGCTAAAACTGACTGGTTATTTAAACTGTATTCTTTGTATGTGTCAATATATTAATTGGAATTTCCACTCACTTTAACTCTTTTTAATCACGATAGTTATTTAACGGAAAACTGATTTGATCTATTTAAAACCAAAACCTATTCCAGATAAACAATTACTCAACACTATTGCAAAAATACGTGCCAATTAATAAAAATGTTCACAAAAGAAAATGTTTTCATATAACTTATAACGGCTATTACACGCATCGCTGAGCAAGTAACATGAATAATATTTCTTCACGAAATAACCAGTAAATAAAAATAGAATTATCGAGTAAATTTTTTCGGAACCGATTTTATTAACACCTCATTAGGTTCACGTTAATTTATCACTAATAGAAGACAGTCTTTGTCCTTCGAATGAAACATAATTACGTTAAAGTTAATTACATTACATTTCATAAGAAAATTACGATGAAAATGAAACAGGTTTGAAGATTAATCTATTATCACGAGAAACAATTTTGGATATCAATCTAAATTAACCTACAGGTAAAAAGCAAATTAGAAACGCCCACACGTTGACAAATGACAGCAAGACTTGGCTTAATAATGTCTAGATACTGTCCAGGATAAAGATGACAGTGATTGGTTGCCTGAACAAACGGCTTCACAAACTAAGTACAATATTTATACTAATAAATTTGAAAGTAGGTTGCCTGTTATCGTAGAAATCCACAACCGAACTAATGGTTGATACCAAAGGCTTTCGTAAAAGTACTTTATGTAACTTGATATTGGATGTTAGGACTTAACAATAAGAACCAGTAATTTTATTGAATTCGATGTTATTCTACGTCATTTACGTATCCAGAAAAGAAATAAATATTAACTAGGGCACGTAGTATTTAATACATTTGCATGTTGTCAAACAGATACGATCTTCTGCAATAAATCCACAAAGAACAAAATGCCTTGCGATAACACATGTCATCTCATTATTACAAGTGATGAGACTCTAATCTTCGTCTCGAACATAATTTCGTAAGATAATCACAAATGCACACTTTGTGTCGTTAATCTGATTTCGCACGGCCTTTTACTATTATAAATACTAAATATAGTACATAACAATTAACCTTATTTCATCACGCTTGTGCTACGTGTGAATGGGGGGTTTTAGAAAACGAAAATTTACGAAACAGGTGACTCTGACTAAGTTATAAAACTAAATGTGAAGCGCGCACGCAAAAAAAGAAATCTTTACTGTCCGTGGACTTTTCGATGAGGTACAATAAGAAAAAATAAATTGAAAGTAAAGCTAGCTAATATAGGTCGAAGATCTATACGAAAAATAATAACATTTTTGGATATTTCCTGCATTATCTCATCCAAATACAAAAAATAGTTTCAATTGATTTATTACAAAATTTCATACAATTGAAACACCAGAATAAATTGATTTTAGAACTATAAATTTTTTCATAAGTTATATAAGTCAATAACTAGAGCTTCAAAATGACGCAAGCGCAGATTTATTGTAAAGTGGGATGATTTTGCAACGCGTTGGTCTGATAAAGTGCTTGTGTTGCGTTCCCGGGCGTGGCATACTTGCACGCAGTCCGTTAGTAAGTGTGCTAAATTGTTAGTAATACTGTAATTTAGGAATCCTAGCTACATACAAATAGAAATACAAAGTAGAATCTACCGAGACTATAAAAAAAATCAAAGAATCATTGCAGAAATTTAATACAATAAGAATTTTATTAAAGTATTCATACGATTATTGGTTCATTATCTGCATGCTAAGCACCTTTACTAATTTCTTCAATTGTTAAACAGGTAACATTACAGTATTGTTCGATAGATAAAAGAACAAACATCCATTGTTCTATACAGGAGTAACAAATCACATTCTTACCAATGTTACTCGTTTATTCAGCGAAGTTTTTACTGATAATGCCCGAACAAAACAAATTGATATCGATGTAACATAAAAAAGTCAGAGAACCGCAACTAGATGGCAAAATAAACAACACCTAAAATCTAATAGAACAAGATTTAAATTGATAAATAATGAGATACAGTGAAACCATGTATGAAATAGATTTGAGGATACCTATATAAGTCTCTTTAACGAACATAGTACTAAAAGTGAATTAACAAAACCCAACAATTGACTTTATCACGTTACAAAATATAAATTCAGCACGCACCAGCAATACTAACAAATTATTGGTACCTGATGTGAAACCGCATAGTTCTGATTTACTACGGTCGGGTAATAGAAAGTTTCGTATTCTAGTAATTGCTAATTAAAATTGCGATTTAAGAATATTGTTACTAAGACATGTGTGGTTAAATATGCGTGATCTTATTAAATATTTCAATAGAAGGTTTTGATATATCTAAAAAGCCTCTGTGGAGTTTTATCTAGAGCGTTATAGGATAATCGTTTTTACAAATATGTATGTTTATACGTTGAAATTATTCTTATTCATGTCTGATTAGTAAGTACATTTAAACTATAAAATGTATAATTAAATGCTAAGTGATCTACAAAACTCATAATTTCAATGTCTTTTAATTATAAATTTAAGGCTGAAATGGCCACAATTTAACATTTAAATTACGTCGCATAAGTATGTTGTTGGTAATAAATTTACGTCTAGGAGTTTTATTCTCTTGCCTCAAGCTCTCAATCTCGTTCAATAACTATAAACATAATTATTCATGTACTATTAATATGCTCCTTAACAATAGAATTCAAACTTAGAGCAGTCTAAAAAATACAATAATCAAAATTGTTTAACTCAAATACATTTCATGAATAATCGAGCAAATAATACGTTATCAAAACATCATCTCGCATTAAATAACAATTTATTCTATCTACATCTTTTACAATGAACTTATAATACAGAAACAAGCTGGTCACTTAATTTAGCTCATAATTCAACACTTGTGCACATAAACGCAACCTAATTTCTTAGCAGGTTCTTGGTTTGATCGGTCGTGCAAACGAATGGGGCCATTTCATACAATTGAACGTATAATGGACACAGCCCTGCGGAAAGACCTGCCCTGTATTGCAAAGTTCTGTTGATTTATCATTTATCTCTCTTAGCAAATCAAAAACTTTCATTGACGTTAGTATTATGTAAATTTTATGATAATAATTTTTTAATTAATCAAAATATATGCGAAGAATTATTAGAAGAAACTAAGAAGTATATTTTATCCGTTATAGACAACGGGCGGTGATTGATGAGCACAGAGCATAAAAACATAAGTATCTGCACTTTATGTTCGATGTAGAGATACCACGAAATGATTTGTCCTTTACGTCCGGAATACGTCTACAATTCAAGCAAAATTCATTGCAAACCATTAAAGAAAACCAAAGGACATCAAACAAAGCGAACTGTAATTTGTGGGCGTCGGCCTCATATCGACTCGCCTTTGCATTCTGTTGCAAAATGTTTTGCAATAGATCGGAATTATCATTCGACGAACTGGTGCACAACCGTGTAATGCAACGCTCTTGCTTAAGAGGAAGGGGGCGAGGAAGTGCCAGGGAAGGTCATTGCTGGCCATGGAAATTATAATTTCACTCAAAGGCACGTATTGCTTTCATATGCGAAAAGTAGACAGAAGTTCGAACACAATTACCCTTCGTTTAGGAATCAACTGAATTCAATACTAGTTTCAAATTTAATTGGGTCGTTTATTATATAACTTGCACACATACAAAAACCATTTGATCGTTTAAAATACATTTCAAATTCAATATTAAAGGAAACAGCATCTAATTTCCATACTAAGACGCCCGCGTCGAATGTAAATACAAATCTGATAAATAATGCATTAAATGAATCATCTGTTGTTAGCATCGGACGAATCATGAAACACTGCCGCCCACCGGGCGCGGAATGTCAAGATGCGCGCCCGCCCTACCGTTGCTACGCAACTAAATTAGCATGTTAATTTGTGAATGAAAGTGATAATTATGGAACTTGATGTTGCGATAGAGTTGTAATTTCATTTATCTCTAATCGTATGGGGTTAAAAAAATATTGAAAGTTATAATTAGATGAAGCTATGTTTACATAAAAATGCGTTTTTCTTTAGTCACGCTACTTTGTATTAAAATGAGATTTACTGATAATAAATGTTTTGGATTGAATGAATATTAATTACCAATTTTATCAATATGAATCATATATTTGCTGTAGAGAATAATATATTTTATGCAGTCCTGATTTTACTCTCTATTATGATATTAGATAACTTAAGAGATGTATTTTAAGGGTTAATATCTTAAACATGTAACTTATGTTTTAGTTAATTGAAGTTAGTAGTCGACATCTCATTCCGGATGTTATTCATCAATTGTTCATTAAGACCTTGACATAATGTAATGATTTTATGATTCAAAAGATTTATATGGTAAGTACAAATTGTGGGTTGGGCCGAACGCCTTGTTACCGACTTCTGAATTAATTACTTGTTTGTATTCCGAATTGTAAATCGAATTTGGAATCTTATTTTAACGGATTTATTTATGGATCGATTTTTGAAAATGTATCGGTTATTCTGGGTACTGTATGCATAGTACTAACAATATTTGGAATTCGTATAGCATATGAAATTCTCCATTATCCAATGATATAGAAAATGCTATGAAAATCAAGTTTCCGCCACTTTTGATATGAGCAAGTTACGGATGAAATAATAGACATAGATCGAGAAATTGATCTTCGCGGAAAAGTAATACGATGATGGACTTTTACTTTTTAAATTTTATGGAGTTCCATAACATCTTTGCTTTTAAATTATGTTTTCACTCACTTAGTTCTTGTTTTGCACAATTCACATTGTTCTTTTTTTACTTTTTAGACACTTATTATTTTCACTTTTGCGCAAATTTAAAAATAAATGATGGTGAAGAAAAACTATTTTAAAAGACAGTGCAAGACAATTTGAGGTTTACATTAAATTATATATAAATAAATATTATAGGAAATATATAAAAAATACGATAAAATTACTCACCATAGACTGCATGATTAGTGTTTTTATTTCTAAGTGTAGAGATCTCAAACGAACTAACTTAGGCGCTGCTGGAGCCAGTACTCGCCTAGAAATTTTCGCCTAAGCGATGTGTGAATGCAACCACCTTCCGAGTCGGAATGTCGATTGGCCACAGTGCGCCCCCTTATATATGAAACACCCCGCTTGGCCGTTCGTAATTGGAAACAATTAGTTGGCCGACAAGTGCAATGCTGTAATTTTTAATTTGCGAGATGTACCAGGTTCCGCCGGAACGCGAGCTATGGGGATGATTTGATATTGTAATTAAAAATATGTATGTAAAACAAACATGACTTAAATGTTCTAGATCATTCTTCCTTTGTGTACTTGGCTATAAGCTTGGCATATAACTTTTTCTTTATTTGAATTATTATTGCACTGGATTTTTTTGCGCTCATTGTAAAAATAACTCTTTAGGGTATTCTTGCATGGTCACATACTGTACAAGTTTTTTTAGTACGTATTGACGTTGAATTATTATTGAATAATTCAAGTTTTGATGACATGATTTTAAATATCGAAGTGTTTTTATTTGTGTACTTGTATCAGCCGACATCTTGTGTTCTTTTTATTATTTTTTTATAGCGTTGGTTTTCGATTGGAAATCTAGAGTGATATTTAAATGCCAATATCTCACAATGTCTTTAAAATGCAATAGTTTACGTACTTAGATATCCTTATATTTTTGTTTATTAGACATGTTAAATTTGATACATCATAATTTTCAATTAATACATACAAACCTTCATTTGATACAAATATAACTGAACTTATGACCTTCACGACTTTTCTCGATCAACTGCGCCATAGTGTCTCATAGTAAAAATATAGAGTTGACATACTTATTCATATGATAAATGGCCATTGTCAACATATTAGAGACACCTACCTGACGGAAGTATCCGAATCCTAATTGTAGTATCAAGATCAGCTTCTTTGCGTGAAGTTGATTTTATATAATATGTACTGTGATTAGTGCATGATATGGTGATAAATCTGTTATCTCATGATGTCGGTAGTTAGTCATATGAGTGGGACTTTAACTAATCAACTTGCGTAAATAAAAGATATAATGTCTAAATAAATAAATTCACCAAAAAATCGAAATATATATTTTCTCTTGTGAATTGAATTGTGTCCTTGATCATTAGGCATATTTTTAGTGGTCCTATAAAACCAAGCCTCGGTACAAATGTTCGTGAATCGTAAAATGGCTCGTGGCAGGCGTCGCATGCAGGAGTATCTGGGATTACAGCTGCTGCACCATGATATTGAATTTTTCTTACCTTGATATTCGCTATATTCTATAAATAATATCTCTAAATCTCTTGCTTCCATACTCAATTTCATATTATATTCTGCTCCTAGTTGTATTTTCGCAACTTTCGTATGAATAAACTACTATGTAACTGATATGTAATGGAAAGGTCTCAACAGGCGGAAGTCGGGAGCTTGATTCAACAATCCATAGACCTATGTAGTTTTATGAAGCTGTATGTATTCATTATTATTATGACGTGAAGATTAATACATTCTTTTACAACTTTCCATAAAAACTTAAAATACGTGAATAAGTAGGTGTTGAGCAGGTCAGCAGTAACACAGTTTGCAATTTAAGGTATTCGCAATGCGATTGGAAAAAAATAAAGCAAAATTTTTAAGATAGTTTTTACTTACAAAATGTCGATAGCAGATTTCCTATATTGTAATCCATCATAATTCTGTCAAGTGTTCATTGCCTAATAGTGAAGGAAATTTGGCTTCGGTTCAAAACTCTACCCCGGATAGATCGATATGCTTAGAATACATACTAAGACAATGCTCTATAAGGGTCAATCTGTGCATAGTTTAAATTATATGTATTTATATCGTTATTGCTACTATTAAAAGTCATTTCTGAATTCGATTTTCAAGTTGAACAACTAATTTTCATGTGAGTTTATTGGTTCGATATCTAGAACTCGTAATCGTGTTCGATATCTAGAAATAATCGAATAGACCATGTGCAAGATTAACACATACGCAATTTTTTATCCTGGAAATTTGCTGCCGTGGACAATAATTGACCTTTCAATCTAGTTTTTGAAACAGATGGCGTTGACGTAGTACGGATTGCGCAATGGATCGCTATAATGATGTAAGGCCTTTTGTAGTAGGAAAGGCTCTTCACGCGAGAGAAGCTGCGGGGAAACCTAGTATTTTTATAAATTCTACAATCCGTTCATTGTTATGGACACTACAGCCGAAGTTTAATATTGAAGCTTACACTTTAGGGGCCATAGACAAAATGATATTATACATTGTTAACGCTAATAGAAACAAAAAAATGACATAATGACATATCATAATGATAGAATATCTTTTGTTTAAGATTCCAGCTTTGTTTTCACAAAGCCAGTCTAATAACCAGTTGCAATATAAGCTGACATAGTGCCCGCTGGACTGATGACCTAAAGGATATAGCGGGAAGCGACTGAATGAGCGGCTTACCGTCAAAGGCGGCGTAATATTGAATGATTTGTTTCATTCTATACTATGATGGATGGTGACGGTAATTGACTTGTCCTGTATTACAAATAGGTTGGAATATATATTAGAATAACGCGTAACTATATCAAAAAACGATAAAATATGTCACAAAAAGTTTTGTGACAAATCGATCTCATTCAGTCATGTCTAATATCGATATAGGCTTGAACATAAAAAATCAATTCTAAATTTGAAATTCGAACACGTCATTCGAGACACTCAACCATCGTCTTACAAAAAGGTTAAAGGCGACAAAAAGTGTCAACATTTTCTAAACAATTTTCATCCAGTGTCCTAAAATATCGTAAGAAGCTCGGCAATCTGTCAATATTTTGTTTAATGGAGACGAAAGACGCGTTGAGTAAGATAATGTGTCCCTCCTATTATATTGCCATTTGTTACCCGTGTTTATATTGATCGTTGCTACATCGCACACAACGAGATTCGTCGTGAAGTATTAGGAAAATGCGTTGATGACTACTGCGATCCTAACAGGCCGGTTAATAGAGTTATGTTAAACGAATTTGTATTATAAGATTTATATGGTAGAGCCGATTTTGTTGGTTCACTCCAGGCATTTTTAAAGGCATAGGTTACTTGATATTATACCAACCGCTCATATAATTTATGATGAGCAAGAACTTAGTCTACGCGCCACGACGGTCAAAGATACGCATCGTAAAAAATTTGCTCGTAATATATATTTTACCACAAACGAAGTCAGGGTAACAGCTTGTCTAAGCTAATCAGAAAGGTTTAGTTACCCTTTAACATAGTAATCGCTGATTTCTCACGTGTACGCGAATATGTGACAAGAAATTAAATTTTCTAGATGCATCGTATATAAAGTAATTATTTGATGTATGACTGAAGATGATGAATAAGTGCCAATTACTTTGATGTTGGTTGACTTAATTAGGATTTTGTAACTAGACTTTGGGTGTCATTAAAGAAAGAGCTCATTCCTTGATTACTCATTTGTCATCACAATGGTTTAGTAGGAGCGTGCCTAAGATGTAAAAATAACGGAGTGGGTTTGATTCTCAAGACAAGCCATAATAATTAATGTTAGTTTATTAACTAAAAAATGATTTGCATAACGTTATACTATGTAGCCCGTGTGGAGAAAGGCTTGACCGTCATTACATCCTGGGAAAAAAATTAGCTCAGTAATAACGCTACAATTTTTGCAACTCTATACGTTAAGAAATAAGATACGATTTTATTAAATATTTGATTTCTGAGATAAGATGGCACATATATTTTACATATTTATATACTACAGTATATATATTTTTCATATTTTAGCATACTTTCTGCGTCATTTAGGAATGATATCGCTTAAATGACCACATACATCATAGCATCATGTCAACGTCATATCAACATGTAGCCTTTGGTACAATACAGTGGCTGACGCAACGAATAATTCATAATTTCAATGGCACGTAGTTTCCTCATACTTTCCTTCACCGCTAGACCGTGATATGTAGTACTTAGTTTCGAAAAACTTATTGGTACAACGGTTATAAAGTAGAGTTGACGAAGGCGCGGAGCGTGAGTGACTGAGAATTTATGAGACGCTGGTTCGATTCCTGCATTGGGAAAATGCGGTAATATTTGATATGAGCTGAGATGTAACCAATGTTTAAAATATATTGGCATGTATGTAAAGAATATTGATTTATATTTTATATTAAAAATACTTTAGTTCATAAGAAACAATTATTATTTGAATATTTGGGTACAAAATAGTGTTGTCGGAAGTACTGAAATTTCTACTCACTTCCTTTGGCTTATTAATAAAAATCGTACACAAATTCATTATTCTGATATAGACATTAGCATTTATTGACGACGTCGACAATTTACTGACATAACCCTTAGAATCTATAATGGTCCAATTATTAATTTGTTTATATTCTGCTATAAAAATATAATTCATTTAATTAAATAAACGACGACGCCACCCAGGAAGAATGACAGACCTTTAAGAATCAAGGCATAATATTAAACATTTCATAAATAAAGCAACTTATCGAACGCTCGTACAAAAGACATCAACGTCGTCCATAACCAGCGGATACGACTTTATTGCATGTTACTGCGGAATTTGACTCAACTTTTATTATCATGAAGTGAAAACAATATTGCCATTAAAAATGATATTTCGATATGAGAATAAAGTTATTCTCACATACTATGTGCTTTAATTATACTTGGACACGGATGTAAATGTTTGTTGATTTATGTGACATTCACAAAGAATCATAATTAAATATGGTTAATGATAGATAGATAAATGGTTTAGCACTTACTAAATTAACTACTATGGATTAATATTACACATGGCTTAATGCAATTTTCATTGGAATATAATTTGCATATTACGGTAAATGAAATTTCTTATGAAACATTTAATAAGGAATATTCTAAGTTAATGTGAAGGTTAGGGTAAAGTTTATTACATCTTAACTTCATTTTATCCGTGACGATATGCAAAATTATCACTGACGTATTGTGTAAAAGAAATTAAATAAATTGGTCATTCAGTAATATGTCCATAACCTTACTATAGCATTTATAGTATGTATATTATTAAAAGATAAAAAAATGGTTTAGATTATCATGGTATTTATAATTCGCATAACTAAAAATATGCTATGATCAATCGTAATTATTCTAATTAAGTGCTTGATAGCAATTTTTAATTATTTGAATTTTAATACTTAGTCACATCTGTGATTTAAATCTTATTTTTTTAAATAATTTTTCGTAAATATTTCACGAGACTTATTTTTTTACTTTTATTATTTTTATTTAAAAAAATCATTATTTGTAGCACGATTCTTAAAATAAACTCAACTATCATCATCAAAGACTACATCAATCATACAAAATAGTAAAACAGTACAGGACATAACGTAACACAATTTCAATTTTTAAAACAGCGTAAGTACAAGTTGCGTGCAAAAAAATCGTGAGTGTTGCAACCGACAGGTTATCAAGTTGTTTTACTTTAAGCGCGTTTTTGTCGCTTAAGTGAGCTGTTACAGAAATTACTTTATCGATCGTGGAAACACGACATCTGTTACACGAGCCAATCTGAGAAAAAAAATTATATCATCGCTTCATTTACCTGATTTTATCGCGGTTTATATTATTATTTTCACCCTGGCCCATGTTCAGCAGTTAACTTCCTGCGGCTGATGATGAAGTCATAAAATGATGACGTCAAGGATGCATTACCATCCTCACTGGTGAGGACAAAGAGGCCCTCACCTACCAGCCTTTCACTAACCACCTCAGTGGACTACCAGAAGAAGTAAAGCAGAAGAAACTCCAAACTTGCTTCTGGCCATCAATTGTCAATTACATCTTTGTTTTCAAGTGTTTCATCTACAAGTCATAATAGTTATAAACTCTTAAACGAATGCATATCACTGTTAAAATGGGAACATATTTTTTCGCATATATAATATGAGTCAGAAGTTAGATTGTGAAGGTGCTTACTTTTATTAATATGTTATGAGTCTAATAAATATTGACTCAAACAATTAAATAGACAAAAAAATCACAAACCTCGTTATAGTGATTCATTCGTCATCTAGCAATTAATCTATGCAGAATAAGACAAAGAGCATTAGGTTTCCATCGAGTCTTCTGCGACAAGCGTGCTTGAGATGTTTATGTAACAAAAAGTGCGGGGATAAAAAGATTGGCCACTATGTTTGGTTAACATTTGATTAAATATCTGTAATTACACAGCCTCTGTGGCGCAGTTATATAATAATGCAGAGCTCAGGCCTCGGATACGAACCCCGATTTGGGCAAAGTAATATTGGATTTCTTTACTCATGATTTGAAATTTGTGCTCGATAGATGATAGGCTAGCCCCTTGTCGCATAATAGGGCGGAATTCACACAGCGGAAAGTTGTTTCAGTAGATTCGACTCTGCCTACTCCTTTGAGGATAAAAGGCGTAAGTGTATGTGATCTGTAGGTAATTAACGAATAAAAATAATCTCTTGCTTGCTGTGGTCAGATTTTGTATTGGATAAAAATGAAATCAAGTTTAACAGTTCACTAATATTCTGTGTGTGAATACTAATAATTCAAACATATGACATTAAAAATACCCTAAATTATATTGATAATATAATAACAACTATAAAACCACTGAATATCGAATCAATTTCATCATTGCCAAATTATTCATCCATTCCCACTTTACCGAAATGCCATATATCATATGTATGGTAATTTAAGATATATAATAAGAAAAGGGTTAAGAATGCAAGTAAAATCCTATCATCATCATCACTAGCCACATAAAGTCCACTGCTGAACATAAGCCTACCCAAAGATTTCCAAACGGACCTGTCGAAAACAAAATCTTATAAATAGGCTTTAACACAATAAGGAACATATTACGTGCAGAATTCAATTAATTAATTATAATTGTAACATATCTATAATACGATATCGTTACAATTTAAACAGATAAAAGTCACAATAAAATACCAACACTTATCAACACCAATTAATATAAAGTCAACATCCTTGTGGCGAAGGAAAACATTCAGAAATCCCGCATTCCATAAGAAGGAACAATTTGTCCGCGAGGTGACAGGTGTTACGCCACCTCTCGTTTCGTCGAAATCAAATCAGCGCGGTATGTGGGTGATGTCAAGTGACCACTGCATCGCGGAATAATATCTTACGAACCTAACATTGAAGACCCTAAGTACTCTAACAAACTTTTTTTCACTTTGGTAGAATACTAAACTAGTTACTACTAAAATTTGGACCAGTAGGTTTCGTTACTAAAACTTATTGTTCGAAATTTAGCCGCGAAACGTATTTGTTGTTGGTAAAGTATTTGTAACTGATCGTCGCCTACTGGTCAAATTTCGACCGCATTTCATAAATTTTATATTTCTTTATACATGAACTTTAATTATGCTTAATCTCACTCTCCGGGTGCTTAATAAGGGATACAAAGTTTTCGCGTATTAATCTCATTAGAAATACTTAGTACCCGAAAATAGTCTTTTTTGGATGGTATACAAATATCGTATAGGCACGGAATGTACATAAAGTATAAATCCTGTGATGGTAGCATAGGTAAGTATGTTCGGAATCACCTCTGTTTCAATTTTGAACAGGCCAACACAAAAGTGTCCACGGAAAGATAATCCCCTTACATAATTAAAAACTATAGATGCCACTCTACTATCAGGTGCAGTTGTGTATGTAAGTCAGTTATTGCAGGTTGGCATGAGAATCGAACCCAGTAACTTACGATATTTTGCCTAACTACTACCGGGACCATAAGGGATAACGAAATCGTATGTAAATAAATATAATATAGGTGAGAAGATGAAATTACAATGAATAAGGGCTAATAAAAGAAAACGATAAATCTATGTAGTGGTGAAAAATTTATGTTCACTGTTTAATTTTTGTTTTTTACATTATCTAAAAATATGAAAGCCCAAACCCTCACGCGGAACTTATTACCGTGCGTTAATGACATTGTTTTAATCACGTGAAAGGCTCAGATAGTTGCGTGTATTAATTCATTATTAAACTTTCTACATGCTAAATGATACATCATCGAGATAACTGAGTAAGTAGGTGCGTTGCGCAACTAGCTCGTGCCCGCGTCTTTGTTCGCACTTAATTGCTCTAAACTCAGCCGATTTCGATTTAAACATGAGTTTATCATACATCTATATCGTTAGTAAGTAGGTAGACGTCCAACTAGCTCATTCACAGCGATTATTTTCACAACTAGTGACTAACATAGCACATCGAATTAGCAAGCTGATGTGGTAGTGGGCAGGGCACATAGCTCGCAGAACTGATGGGGCAAGAAAGTTCTGGAGCCACGAACTGGCAAGCGCAGCATCGGACGTCCACCCACGAGGTAGACAGATGACCTCATAAAAGTCGCCTTTGGGGGAGGCCATGTTCGGAAGTAGACATCCCTCGGCTGATGATTTTGCTGATTCATTTGTTTATGTGCGGTATCGCTTACCATCAGGCGAATGGCAAGCTCTTCTCAATATTCAAAGCAATAAAAAAAATAAGATAGAGGAAATTGTTTTGATCGCCATCGATAGGTACTTGATAGTGTAAGACCGCGAGGGTGTGTTTAACTCGCGTCTTGCCGTGAGTAAGTGGTAATAAAAGACATTCAGATAGCGTATTAGGCCGTTTTACACTGAAGTAAACTAAATATATACTAATATATGAAATTAAATAAGTAAAAAAAAATCTTCGTGTAAACCTTTTTGGGATGCATTAATGAATCATTAATTATTGATAGTAATTATTCATTAATGAATTGTCCATATGCGGGCCACTTCCAATAAGTCGATCTGGAAATCTTTGGGGATGACATGTTGCGGGTGATGTTGAATGAATTACTGTTTAAAATTAATTTATTATAATCGCGTAGAGCATACTGTTTGATGTGGGTAGATAAGATTACTGATAAGTTTAATCCAACTTACCCTCCTACATATTATAAACTTTATATTACAGTTACATTTAAACAAAAGACTAACATCACTTAATGCAGAATAAATTAATACAATTATAGGTTCTTTACAAATGTGTTATGCAAAAAAGATGGACCTAAATTAGTTTATCATAAAGGTTACTACAGTTTTTCCTACTTATGTAATTTAGGTGAATAACACAAAAGCCTAGTAAAGACGGTTATAAAACTAGTTGCTAAGCGGCTCCACACGGCGCCTAAAGGGCCTAATAAATGGAAATATAAGTGCCGTATAAAATTTCATTCTATTCGCTTTAATGAATAGAGAAATGCAATACATCGGATTACTTACCGCGTGGTGTGAAATTGTATTACGATATTAACACATAGTTTTCGCAATAATGTGTATGTAAATACGTTACAAACAATAGCAATGTAATAGTTTAATGTGTATTTCATAATTTTATGTTCTGGTTAAGTATTTTAAAGGCGAGCGACTATTGTTCGGGTCGCGAAGTTTAGATCTTAGTTGAGGATAGTGGAGTTAGTTTTGGTTTCCAATGAATAAAGAGGGTGTGAAATGTTGGTTTCATGCATACAATTTTTTTTCAAGAACAGTGAAGGATAATTTTTTGTTTTTGTTTTTTTTTTAAAGTCAAAAACTTATACAGAATTTATAAGATTTATTTGTGGTACTCCGGTCGAGCTGGTCAATACGTGCTTCGTTTTCAATGCGTCAGTAGCCCACGACGAGTTATTTCGTCCATACTCTAGATAAATCTACACCGTGGCATCACTTACTTTTTACATACCTCAAATCATCCATTAAAATCCTGTTTAATTTCCATCGCATTAAGCCAGAGCACACTTACACAAGAATACACAAAAAGACTGTGTGAAACTTATTGACAATCTTCGAACAAGGATTAATATGTAATAACACGTTCAAATATTAGTTTCGCGTCGTTTGTAAGGATTAATCGAGCACTAGACCCCATTATTCTAATCGTGTAACGAACATCAAATAAGTATCCATGAAAATGGATGTTGAGGCTTGATTTAGACACACCAACACGATATTTATTCGATTAAATATACAATCTATCTATATTTGCTGTTTATTTATGTCGAACCAAGGAGTTTATTCAAATGTAGATTTTTCTCGAACCCTTAAAAGGGACCAAATTATAAGTTTACATATTTTTTTTATTTGTATTTCCCTAATATTATATACTTACTTTTATGTAGAGACAAGTACTAATATAGATCTGCTTTATCTAAACATCAAACCTTAATATTTTTATTTATAAATAAATACTTAATAAACTATTTGTTTCCTATCTATCTAAAAGCACAGATCTCAAATGCAAATTCTAGGCACAATACATCATGGATCCAGCAAGCCCCGTTGCATATCAATATATTATTAAGACTGGAAGTGGGTGGCTCTGAATACTTGCCTTTGATTACATATAATAGCTTGGCTAAATGCGCACAAAATACGACCGTACCTACAATAATTCAAGGATGTATTACGAAAAACAAAAACCACTTTTACATTGTGACTTTACTGTAATTTGTTATATAGGAATTTTATGTATTATGTGTAAGAATATCATTGAGTTTATGAAAATAGACGAGCTGTTTTAATCTGTTAGTTAACCATAATCCTTATCAATCATAATTGGACTCTCTATAACATAGTTCAAAAACGTTAATGAGCGGGTGAAAAGAATCCACTCATCCCTGATATCCGGATATGAAAATAGACTTATAATATGTTATGTATTAAAAAATAATTTAAGTTTCATAACACTTAAAAATAGATAAATAATAAATATATCTAAAATAGATCTAGAAAAAATGCTGCCACAACTACTAATGACATTTCCACATCTGGAGTGTTAATTAAAATATCATTTATTCAATCAGCCTGCCGACGTCGACAGCTCACCGCAGGCCTCTCCAAATGAGCGCCGACTATCCCGATCTTGAGCAGCACGCATCCATCCGCTATTTGCCGCCTTTTTGAAGTCGTCGGTCCATGCGCAGCTGGACGTTCTCGCTACATCTACCCAACCGCGGTCTCCACTCCAGCACCTGTCCACTCCATCGACCATCCGTCTGGCTGAAGGCATGGCCAGCCCACTTCCATTTCAGTGTGCTAATTTTAACCAAAATATATTAGCGAACATCACACATTACACAATCCGCTTTATTAGACTTATGTCAGTAAACTCTAGTTATTTTCGTAAGATAATATTTAATGCGTACGCGCAGTGTTAATAGCATTTAGTCTAGACACTTCAGTGTTAAGATACAGGACGTGAGGTTCATACAAATGCATTTAATACATTTTTCTCGTCTCATGTGTGCAATTATTAATATGCATTACGTGCATTTTAATTTGTTACTGCGCATATAAAAGTATAATGTGGCCTGAAAAAACTGCTGCGCAATGGAATTTCTCACTAATGAAATATAAATGTATCTTAACAATAAAAACTATATGCTATGTAGAATATTTGTTGCTACCGGGTCAATCCGTGTAATAATTAGTTTGTAAGTAATTAAATAAACAACCTTTATACGTGATTATGTTTTGTACTAGTGAATTTATTTAAATCATATTAGTAATTACGTAAACTGCGAATTAGTATCATCATATCACAGGATGGCGAGCGCAGCAGAATACCAAACGATACTTTGTAATTCAAGGTGTTGGATGGTGTTTCTGGTTTACTGTTTATGGTCGTATCGCTTACTATCAGTCGAACGTCAAGCTCGTCTCGTCATTCAAAGCAATAAAAAAAACATTTTTATAATTTAATTTAAAGTACCAAACTGCAGACTGCACTCTATCGGTGACGTACGCGGCTCGGGCCAATCGCTAGGATCGGAAATCTACCTCTAGCTATTCGCCTTGAACGTTACCAAGTAAAGCGAGATTGCAATGTATATTTAGTAAAATTGCAAAGGACGGTAAGACACGGACATATACATTGGATTTATTTTAATGAGATAATATCCGGTAATGGATATTTCACGGAATCTATGCATTAGCAATCATTACATTACGGCCTTTATATTACCTAATTGCATTAGTGGCAAAGTTAATTTTAATGTTAGTCTATTTTTCCTTCAGCTTAAGGGTCAATTCTCTTTTAATAAGTGATCTTTATTATCTTCCAATGACACANCCTTTTTAGCGGGAAAAATGTGCTTTGTCGCTACCGTCACTTGAGTGGAACGGTTATGTTGGTTTCATCTCACCTGCTTGATTGCTTTTCTTTTGCTATATAAATTAAAAGCTGAAATTAAATGCTGTGGGATGATAGTAGAGATGTCAAATCAGTCGTTAGTAAATAGGTAACAGGAATATTTTTTAAAACAATGGAACATGATGTCACATTTGCTTCAGCGATCAGTACATTTTAAAATGGATTGTCATCTCAGCTATATGGGCATGAAATCGTGGTAATTTTGTCCGTGGCGTGGTCAATTGGGCGGCGAGCTGTAATAAATTTGCCACCGGTAAACCACGAAATTCAAATGAATTAGCTGTCATCGGTATATCAGAATTAGTTGACGCGCGGGTGCCAATTATTTAAATCTTGTAATATTTCAATGCAAACCAGCGCCTTACAGCAAATCGATACCCTGCAAACTGCTCAGCTCTATCTATTTCTTCAGATGAGATCCCGCAGGTTTTCGTGTTAATCCAATATTATGACATCAATATTATACAAACTACGCAGCTATATTGCTTGGGATGAGATCCGACAGGTTGTAGTGTCAATCCAAGCTGGACACCAAGAATATCATTTTTATTAATAAAAATTCTTGCACGATTATCTCGAAAATTAAATTATGTCGAATATTATAGCAATAGGCACTCCCCTGACACATTACAAAAAACTTAACATGGACAGTATAATTCAAAATTTAAATGAAAAAATACTATTAATTTACTTCAATACAATATTACCGACTTGCTAGTCGCTACTAGCCCTTGTTAGTAGGCGTAAGTAAGAATAGACCAGATTAACAGTAGAACTGCAGCAAATGTCAAAAGTTATGCTCACGGGCGCTCGTGACTTCTCACTGCACCAGGGCCCTTATTCTCTATGCCACACGTTACTTTGATAGTGCGTTACAAGCACGTAACGCAACGCGTCACGTTTAGGACTATAGAATTTGGCATACAGAATACCATTCCAAGCACATTTCACGAAGATAACATGACACGGCCGCGTTACGCATTTACGCTGTCATACAGAATAAGGGCCCTGGGGCCTTATTCTCTATCCCGCACGTTATTTTAACAGTGCGTAACAAGCACGTAACACAACGCATCATGTTTAGGACTATAGAAATTTGGCTTACAGAATACCATTCCACGCACATTTCTCGAAGATAACATGACACGGCCGCGTTACGCGTTTACACTACCATACAGAATAAGGGCCCAGATTGTCTATGCTAGATAACGAACATTATCTACATAAAGATTTTTTTTGTTCATTTGCGTTGTGTATTTATTTAAACGGACACTTAGCAATATTAATCATTTATCAGAATTGAGGAAGTTATGAATATCTATGAAATATTTCTAGTCACGGACGTTATAAAGAAAAGATAGACCACACTCAGTATGCTAACCTATTTATAAATAACTGTTTACACTTAGACATAATATACTTCACCAAAATAATGTGAGTTCAAACTACAGATTTAAAACGTCGAAGCCCTTAATTTGTTGTCTAAATGCAGTAGATAGAATTTTAATATCGTTATTGTATGAAACATATTTATACTTGCCTCACGATTATTTTACTTAGTGATAAGAGTAGTTCTACCCACAAAAGAACGGATTCAAATGTCCTCCTGCCGAAGCTCTTCAGGTTAGTATTTAATAATAAAATAAACTTAATAGTCCCTCCTCTTCAGAAGGGACTATTCGGAGCCCTAATCCTCAATCGTTGGTATTTTGACAGACCACACTCACAGATCTGGTGGGAATCCTCTGTGAATATGCACAGGCATATTCTTAATTTATTGTAATGTCTCGAGCCCCCTTCCTGAGACAATTCTTGAGCGCTTAGTCCTCACATCATCTCCATTTCCCAACATCATCCATCACCAGGCTGTTGCAGTTATTAAGCCGAGGGTAAGCCCTATAAACTTTCAACACGGACCCCCAGAATTTTCCAGAAGTTCCACTAAAAAAAAACGGATTTACACATAAAAGGATTTCTTATATCTATTTTACATTGTAATGTAATGATGAAATTTAGCTTTAGTATGTATTTACTCCATTGTAGGCTATCAGTTATTCGGCAGATAAGGGGCCACTGCTTCAGTATACTAATTCGGTCATGTCGGCAACTTTGGTTGCTCTCAGATCAAATCATACGCATACAGTCCTACGTGGACAATCATAGAATGTTAACAAAACCAGACGCAATCCAAATTCAAATTTGCCATTCTCAATACAATCTATGTATATTGGTTTTTCAACACTTTCATTTATAATTCAAAAAGAAATTACATGTCGGAAATAAATAAGTGCACATAAAAGAATCAATATTACAAATGAAAGATATCACGCAATTAGATACACTAGTGATTATAAAGTTAATTTTACACCTACTTGAATGAACAACGTAACGAATGCAGTCTAGAAATAATAGAGTAGTTGGACCAAGAATAAATTACGAAACGTGTTCACTGTCTACCTGGGGTCAATTATTGGTAATATGTATAAGTAAGTCTAGTAGACCGTTGCTGAAGAAACTTGTGACTTTCAATATTGTCTTTTTGGATCCTATCATGGGAACCCGGAAGGGGCTGCAAGGGGGTGCAATATAATTGAATGATTATGGGAACTATCGATCACAGAAGTTTTATTATGGTTTAGCATATGCAAATACCCACGCGATTTTTATTTGAAATAAAATAAATAAATTTAATCATAACATATCTATTACTTACTTATGCAGATTCACCTCCCTAAAAGTAATTTTGGCGGCGCCCATGAATCCTATACTTAAAATATTCTGACGAACTGTGATTTGTTAAATGAATGCGAAAATTGATGTTACATTTACATAATTTATAAAAATTGATAAACGTACAACGTAACACACTCGATGCAGGCCGCTTTTGACAAGTACGACTGGTGATCTTGAGCAGAAGTCTATTTTCAGCAGCGGCCGTTGACAGTCCATGTAGCTGATGATAATAATGATAATACTAGATGTTTTAATATTCTTTTGTTTAAACAACTTCATATATTTGGTGTAGATCGGTGTCTACAGGCGAGTTACAATAAATCACAAGACAATTTACTTTCGTATTTGCCAGCATAAATTAAAATAAAGTATTTAAAAATTTACTACCACAAATAGCACCTCTCTCTCTACTCACATTTCGGCAAGTCACCTGCCATGAAAAGAAATCAAAAAGCTTAATCAACTTCATTCCGTTTAATACCAACTTCGTTTTCGTTATTTGACACCACAAGGATACGAAATATAAAATAAATTCCGATAAAATCCTTCACTTCGAGAACCGTCTACGTGATCGCTCATTCTTCCTGCTCTTTTTATAATTTGTTCTAGTTAATTAAACGTATGGATCGTAAGAGTTAAAACATGCAACTACCAGGAAGCCGTCGGCGTTTTACCAAATATCACAAACCTTTCTAGATCGCTTTTGAATATTTAACGATAGAAGACTGGGTTCTGCAGTTTTTAAAAACATTAGTGGATATTTTTGTTGATTTAGTTTTTCCAAGACAATTATATCGCTTGATTCATCAATAACTCATTGTTTACATGAACACAAAATGGTAATCCATGCATAAATTTATTTCACCTTTTGCAGATGCACCCATCTTATTTATCCCTGCACCACCCTAAAGTTGACTGGCAAAAATGCCTTTGGTATTAAGTCCACCTATATACTTCTCTGTATATAAAGTATATAAATAAATAATCTAAAGTCTATATTATTGTTAAAGTATGTCATCATCAAGTAGGGTCACTGTTTTTGTCATTTCCATACTACCAATCCCGTTAACTCATATTGTCTTGTTTCCATATTACATTAGAATTTACAAATTACACTATGCAACATTTTATACATGGAATACCTATCCAACGACTGTGCAAACAACCATCAGCCACGCCACTCCGATACGCGTATAAACATTTCACGAATATGCGCGTTCAAAAGGTCCCTTAAAATAATAGAGAACGGGATCGAAGGGCGATCAAATAGTTGAGAAATAAGGCTAGTGGCCAGCCCGAATGCCGCGGCGAATGTCATGCCTTCACCGTACTGGCATTCAGCGCCCCCTACCGACATGACACGTTAATGACACAAATTACCGCCGAAATAGAGCTTATTACGTAAGCCATTCGTACACGTGAATGTTTCAATTCGTCCTACTGCATCGCAGTTAATTATTAGTTATCTATGGTTGTTATATTATGGGTGATAGTATGTTTTTATTCATATTTCGAAGTATTGATAAAATTTAAATTGTATTATTGTGGTATTTGCAAATAACATCAGGTCAAATAAACAAATGTGTTTTTTTGACGAAAGTTGATATTTCGGAAAGTAAAATTCTTGCACTACAAAAAATTTGGTCCATATAAGTAGTTTCATAAAAAATTTAATACCCCGTCTCAGTGTCGGTTATATATTCTATAACTGGTAAACTCATCGACTTTAAAACAATCTTACGAACTAAAACCTAATTACATACTTAATTTCTTACATTTCAATTTTACTTTTACATTAATCAAACATAATGAATAATAATTAAGGTAATAATTACTTTTATAAAATATCAACGAGAACAAAACAATACTCATACATATTCAAAATAAAATTAATCAGTGCCGACATTGATTCATTGAACACTAAGCTTTAGGAAGTAAAAACAATACACTAAATCATTTCAACTTAATATCGTAAGCTAGAACAATCCTGACTCATAAATCTAATGCAGAACGGTACGATGAAAAATTAACAATATCATTTAAATGACTGACTGTTCCAATGACTCATAAAAATGTAAATCCAATCGGAACGAGTTATAATATTGACCTATATAAGAATGTACTTACAAGTTTCATAGCTTTTTATAACAAAGTTTTATTTTACGGCATAGCAAAGTGACTTTACTGCATCTGGGCCCTTATTCTGTATGATAGTGTAAACGCGTAACGCGGCCGTGTCATATTATCTTCGAGAAATGTGTGTGGAATGGTATTCTGTAAGCCAAATTTCTATAGTCCTAAACATGATGCGTTGTGTTACGTGCTTGTTACACACAGTCAAAATAACGTGCGGGATAGAGAATAAGGCCCCTGATGGTAAGTCGAGTCGCGTCTGACTCTACCACACGTAAATAGATCACCCTTCGTCAGTCAACACAATTATACCAGTTTGAGATCATATATACACCGACTGATACCGGAACGCGGCACACTTACGTAGTCTATTTTGGCGTTTCTTACACCATGTTTAAGGTGGTCGTTGTCTGGCCGGATACCATTTACAAAGGTAACGCAAGGAGCTGCTGAATCACCTAAGACTGTTCAACTTTATGCTAGTTTAGTAATAGGGTTGCTATATATTATATTACCCCGTGCAGAACACTGGCCTACTTTTCTACTAAGAGGGTAGTAAAACTCTGAATTAGAAATTATGAGATTGACAACATAGCCTCATTGAAGTCTATCTTAGCTTAGTTTGCTGCTATTCGAAAAAAACAACGCGGAACATTAAAAAGCTTCGACGAAAATCCATCGCATTGCATCGAAGGTCAATTGCAAAGTTAATTACATTCCCTTTATGAGATGGAATGCCTTGGGGTCGAACCGATACCTCAAAGAAATACACACTAGTAACATTTACGAATTTTTAAATCCGTAATGTTTTAATACAGTTTTAATTATGCCCTTAAGCACATGTCATTTATTATGAACGGTATGCAATAAATAATTAGTTTAACTAGGTATATTCGTGACGTGTATAGAAAATCCGGTTTTTATTCCCAGTGCCAATGACGTTGTCGTGCAGCTACGGCAAACTACTTCATAAGACCTTTAGAAAAGGTATAGGGGATTGATGAAACACTAGGTGCAGATATGACCAAGATTAACTTTTAAAAATTTCTTCTATGGATTATTTTTGTAAGTCGTCTGTAATACTTTCACATACTAACTGCCAAAATCGCCCTTATTCACTTGAATGTCTTCAAGTTACTTTCAGAAATCTGTACTGGTCTTTTCATTTCTTCACTAATTATTACAAATGGCGTTATATTATCACTTCAGCAGAAATTTTAAATAGCATTGTACCAAGTATGTCGGCGTACCGTTTTTGGACTTCGAAAATAGTTTATTCATTTACAAAGCACGTAACAAATGACTTACACGATAATTAAATACTATCAGTTTTGATTCATACTACGCCCACATTGAATTTGGCGGCTAATTTGTATAATATGGAATTATTGTTGCCAATTTCGAGCAAATAATGAAATATTGTCCAACTATCATACTTGACAGTAATAAACGAGAGCTGAAATATATAGAGAGGGGTAGAGACTCATGATCCTAAGATTACTTCAATCGACTGTAGCTACTAATGCCCAGCAGTAGATTAGATATTAAGTCTTATTATAAGCAGGCTTAAAATCTTATGCCTCAGCATGAGGAGCACACCTTAATCATAGCTTTGTAATCTTAAATTCAGGTTCACCTTTTAAGGGTAAAGTTGCTATTGTTTTTGACCAGTTTCATTTATCATCAAAAGGGTGCCTGGCCCGTCTCATAAATCGGATATACAGAAAAACTCAAGTTATCCACTTCGATATGATAATCTTATGATTTCTAGCAGCAACATCATGCACTCTACGTCACAAAATTGAAGCCCAGTTTTGTCTACATTACCAACTCCACCTACTTTCAACATGACGTAACTACATACATACATAACATCACGCATTTATCCCCGAAGGGGTATGCAGAGGCGCAATAGGGCACCCACTTTTCGCCAAGTATGTTCCGTCCCATGATGTGATAGGGGGCGAGCCTATCGCCATATCGGGCACAAATTCCAGACTCCGGGCTGATACTGAGCAGAAAAACCCAAATATCACTTTGCCCGACCCGGGATTCGAACCCAGGACCTCAGAGCGCTATTGTACCGGACATGCAATACAACTACGCCACCGAGGCAGTCGGACGACTAATTGCGACCATTACTTGCGTATGACGTAACTAATTGCGACTTAAAAATTCCAAGAATCGGAACCTTCAGTAATGATTTCGAAGGAAATGTGAATGTTTCGCACAGGTATCCAAGATACAAAGTAAATTGAGTGTTATAGACTCACGACCGACGGTAATATATGAAATTTTATTAGATCAAGCACAAATCGAAACCCGATTCTATAATTAAATTGACTTCTCCACCCGTGCTCTAAACTTAATTTACATTAAAATAAATACATTTAACTGTTTATTTGGTTAATATTCGATACTAAATGTAGCCTCTAAAAGGGCGTGCCTTGTCCGAAATACTATATTCAACAAAAATGGTCACGATTTGCCACTAAGAAACCTAGTGGGCGCGAAAATAACATTGACATATAAATTTATAATAAATGACATTCCCATAAAATATTTGGAAAAATAATAACATTTTTACATTACTAGAAGAGTAGACTAAACTTAATAAAATAAAATGATTTAAAGAAGACTGAAGCATAAAATATATCATTAATACTCAATAGCAAACTACAAAGAACGTTAATGAATTCCGGGCGCTGTAGTTTCATATACTGAAGATTCAGGCCATCACTGCCGCCTACATCAAGATGGCCTTTAAGCCGTAGCAGCCCTCAAATCTCACTTCATAGCATTCTTAATGACGATTAAAGGTCGATAATCTAGCAAATTCTAATCTAAAATCTAAACAAAGGATAAAAACTAATCCAGTTACGTACTATTTGCATACTAGAAGTTAATATTTCTTCACTAGCTTACATAATTACGTTAGGATTTCCTTTACACGATTTATGTGGATCGAAACCGCATATGCTTACATAATTCTCAATGTAAGAACGAGCCCTACGTGTTTTTATGCCATCGGAAATGTACCTTGTCCCTTTGTTATGCAATTAGTTTAACATTAAGATTATAAAGAATAGATCTTTTGTTATGTTACGCCTTGTCCTTAACACACTATGCGAAGGTTTAGAATCTCAATTATGTTGTTATTTTGATATAGTTGCGAAATAGGATGAAATAATCAGCAATGTTGATCATCCTTGTAAAATAATTAAATATCTTTCGGATTAGTCATTTTTACCTGCCCACTTGGGCGATTACAAACGCTTATAATTATTTACTAGGTGTAGCACGCGACGTCGCCCGCGTGAAAAGCCTTCCCCGCTACAATTTTTTCTATAACATTATAGAACGCCAGCTCTGTATATAAAAAAAAAACGATTATTTGATTACTTATTTAGCTAATTACCATGATAAAAGTAGACTATTTGTTAACGTAGGACATACCCGTACGGTTAATTTCATCTAAATCTGTTTAGTTGTTTTTGCGTTTACTTCTAACATAATTACAAATATCCAAACATTTTTACAAACTTTCGCATTGACATTATTAATATGAAATAAAATGAGAAGTATGAAGTTAGATAAATAACGGAATGAAGATCTCATATCGATTTTGACAAACATAGGTCAATCTTACTAAAAACAGCAAACTACTACTTCCCATCGTAGTATTGTGACACAGCTTAGGACTTAAGTTACTGCCAGACTGAAGTTGCTATTCACGCTGTATGAAATGCTGAACTTAACAGGTATCCAATCATCTTCATCATCATCAGTAACAGGATGTCCACTGCTGAACATGGGCCTCCGCCAAAGATTTTGAGATCGACTTATTGTAAGCGGCCCGTTTTCAGTGGCCTCGTGAGACTTTTATGAGGTTATCTGTCCACATCACCGTATCCAATATTTCACATAAAATTAACAAAAATATATTGATAAAAGTAACTATTTCCAAACAAAGAACACGCTGTGTTAACAACCTTAGATCAAAGATATGGACTTGTACGAAACATCCCTCGTTCAAGCGTGTACAAACGTTTTCAACGGAAAAAGCTGATCGGAACCTGCGAACATAGAAAAACTCTCAATTATAAAGGAATTATAATTGTATCAAGACAATTTGTTGCAAAGTTTCGTACATTATGCACTTTGGCAACGGCATTGCGTCCGTCTGTGTCCGTCACACAGCTAACAAATGCCTTTAAAATGATGCTTGAGAAATCGTTAATTTACACAAATGTAGACTTTATGTCTTTTTGATAAGGAATATGAAAGTGCAGGTGACCGTTGCCTGCCGTTCGCAGTTTATTGTGTGCGTGTGTGACTCTTTGATTTCTCGCTCCATTTATCGTCGAGTTATTAATCAGTTTTAACGCGTTACAACAGTTTTTTTTGTATTGCATTCTAAGTTATTTGTCAATTTAATTGAGATGGAACAGTAATTACTAATTATGTACTTAGCTTCACGTGCCTTCAACGAGGCATCAGATATCAAACAGGTTGTTTCTACCGTCGACACTTCCTTGACTTTCACTGTCAATACATCTGAAATCAATACGTTTTGTTTCTTTCTATTTATCTCTTTTCATTTAAATTTAAACTTTACAAAGTCTGCTCCACTTGATTTTAGCTTGCCATTGAGTTACACATTATTACGTGCGGTGTTGACAGCTTCCTATGATTTGTATACAGATATATTTCATATCCTTTGATATTTGCTGCCTGCGCCTTTCCTACTTCTATCATTCTGTTTCCTTTATATTCATTAACTGGCGATTCTTAGTAAACTATAAATATTTCCTATAAATAAGTGTATCCAGAATATCCGCTTACTTACCTTTACTGCTGCTAGCTCGTTCGCTGATACAATTACGAGCATTAATATCTTTTCACACACAATCACGCCTTTTATGTCCAAAGCGGTAGATAGAGACGCAACTAAAAAATACTGTAATACTACGCCACCCAGTTCATATTTTTTCGTGGAATAAAATTGAAAATTTTGCAAGCATTTTTTTTTAGCCACCGCAATTACTTTTAGAGTTGGCTGTTGGTTCTTGAAAAACCAATAGAAATGTCCCATTCCATGACAAAGTCATTTATGATATTGTATTAGATTTAAGGTACCTGTAAAGATATTGTACAAATGATGATAAATAAAAATAATAATGCTAACAATCAGGTCTCAATAAAAATACGTTACGTTTACGATACTTCAAGGAACAATATGGTCTATAATTCTAATCCTACAACTTATCTAAGGCTACACATATAATTAAGATACAATTAACAATCCAATAGTCTCACGCTTTGAGAGAATAATGTTATTTCTGTCCCACCGATCTAGTTTCCATGTAGCCTGGATAGCCACGCGACCTTTCGGACACCTTATCTGTAATAAAGAATGCAATAACAAACAACAACTGGTCACAAATTAATTTAATTGTTTTATACCATTTATTTTTATTGTAAAAAACTGCATTACTCTTTGCCTAAGTCGCCTAGTACGACTAAGTTAATGATTTCATTCGTTTTAATTGAAGAAATCGATATGATTTAATGCGTCTTTATTAAGCTTCTTATAAGGTTTGGAATAGCCTAGATTTGCCTAGTTGGGTACTTGTGCCGAAGAATATACGGGCAAATGTAAAAACCTATCACAATGACACACTTGCGCGCTAATCGCGTCTTCAGATTCAATCAGATCAATCTATGCAATCTATTTTTGATTCTTACTTGTACTTGGCTTAAGACGATAACTTTATAATTAGGTACTAGACTCAGTGGCAATGGAAATTTTTTCTGAAAAGGAACCCGATGCAACGTATAGATACTAATTTGCTTGAACGAGATGTGCAAATCGTTCTAAAGATATATTTGCATAAATTGTTAATAAAGGGAAGCCGACAGGGTATATGGAACCTTCGCAACTACTAGACATTACCCAGATAGCAACAATAGTAAAATAAAGCCTAACATTAAAGACATAAAAAGTAAATAATTATATTCTGAGTTGCAGTGGCGAAGTGTCCATACAACCCGATTCCTACCGGCTTCCCTTTTAGGTTTATTTAAGTTTAGCTTTTGTTTTCTGTTAAATTGGCCGCGATATCTTTATTAAGGCAATTTCTTTTGCCTCGGGTAACCTTTTAAAAAAAATCACCCTTCGCCACTGCTGAGTTGGATTATTAGAACACAAAGATCATCCGTTTATAACTAACTCATTAAAAATGACAAACGAGAGCTATCATTAAACAATAAAATCATGTTGAATTAGCTTTTGCTCGCGGCTTCGCCCGCGTGAAGGAGTTTTACGGGATAAAAGTACCGCTATATATTTTCCCAGGATATAAAGTAGCCTATAATCTTGCTAGGGTCTTAAACTATCTCCATTCAAATTTCATAAAAGTCCGTTCATTAGGTTTTGAGAAAATCGATAACATACAGACAGACCTAAAAGGAGACTTTGTTTTATTATATAGATAGATAACATCAGCATAATCAATAATCTAACGTTGATATCAAATTATTTTCATAAAAATAAAGTACAAGCTTACTCGTAAATATTAACCGTGTGAGATATTTATTGCTGCATTTTTAAGATCTTATCTTGCGCACGTGCCTTCAACCAATAAACTACTACATATAACGTAACATAATGACAAAATCATTTACAGGGAATGGTCGATATATCTCAATTGAAGTTAATATGAGATATAAATTGGCAGTACATTAAGAAAGAATTTATGAGCTTTTATTTATTTATTGAAGACTATGTTGACAAATAGCTTTACCTATTGGTATTCTTAAAGAAAGGGATTACTACATGAATTAGGGGTAATAGTTATTATATATATATATATATAATAATTATTACCCCTAATATATTATATTAGTTTACTTTGTTATTTTATATTGCAATCTATGTGACCGTGTGAATAAGCTTCCATTTGAGTCACACACATTACCGTAAACGTCTTATTTTTTAGATTTTACCCGTGGCTCCGACCGCGTGATAAACCTTTTCAAAACTAAAGATTCGCCTCCAAACCGAATTTCGGTCACGGCAGCCAATGTGATAGGGACATACTGGGTATTTTATTTAAGATGAAAAAACGCAGCCAACATTTTTTGCCTGAACAGGGATTCGAACTTGGAACGTTAAAGCGGTAGACGTACACATACCGTGTACGCATTACAATTACGCCATCGAAACAGTCCTGAAAGTTCCCCGATAAAGTAGCAAACATGCAAAATTTTATCCAAAACCATTCAGGTATATCATCTTCACTAAATTTAACGTTTATATTAGTTAAATATTTATCAACCGTCTGAATTACAAGTAACATTGGCAGAAAGCCGACTGCTTATCACAGGCTTTTAATGTTCGCGTAAAATATTCTAAATATGCAATTTATCCTAAGGTCACGCTATCCAGGTCGTATGAGTTACATGGGAAAACAATCACTTGGCAGCAGGCGGGCTGCGGTCATTTAATATACATGTTTTAGCACTGAAACTCGATACGTAGCTCGGTTGCGAATTGATCCTAGATTGTGTAAGATAAGAACTTGTACTTCAAGAACTTAATTAGATATGATTAATGACTAAATTGTAGAAACTTGACAAATATTGTCGTCGTTGGACACAACGGGTATGACGGATATAAACGAAAGGCAATTCGATTTATATTGAAGGATATCTTTGCTCCATTAATATTTGTTTTGAGTTTTGGTGCTGTTTCTTGCCGTCAGTAGTCTGGAACCCATTCGTAATTCCTGTCTTAGTGGAGAGTACGTGTAAGCTAAAATTTAATAGGTAAACGATAAACATTGAAAGAATTTTAATACTACTTCCCTTCAGATACCAGTTAGTATAACCATGTTCGGCCATTGTTTAAATAAAAAAGGGCCCCTTAATTTTGGTGCCTCTGGCCACAATGTAAATTGACCTTTTTAAATATCTAAAATCATTATTAAAGTGAAAAGATTTTTTAATAAAAAGTATTCACAATTAACTGAATTGTTGTATTCTAATAGGATAATTGTACAGGTCAAATAAACTTAAAAAAAAAATCTTTAATTATTGTGAATTTTTTTAAATCAGATGGACTTGCTACGTCTCAGCGGGCCGCACACAAGAGCTCAGCGGGCCACCGCGCCGCGCCGCACTGATTGAATAAAGCTGTTTGTACGACTAAAACTCTAAAAATATTTTTACCGCTTCGTACTTTAAAAGGAACTCTTATAGGAACACTTTCTCGTCAGTCTGTCAAAATCTTCTTTCTAAAGAACGCGTAGAGGTAGGTATCAAGTTGAAATTTATAAATACTTGAGTTAATCAACGCCATCAAAAGATTTGACCGTTTGTGTCGCTTATTTTGAAATTTGACAAGAGAATCAAAACCTATAGAGTACCTCCCAATGAACAAGAATCATGCAATTTGGCAAGAAACAATGTCTTACAGCACCTGTATCAAGTTAGTATTAAATTCGATGTTAAAAACCTATTTGTATTGATTTATTTTATAAATACATAACACTAAATCCACCCTAAAACTTCTAACTATAAAATGAATACCAAATGATCGTAATCAAATGTTAATGGCCAGTGAAAACCATTAAATACGTATTTACTCCGTTAATTATAAGTTCTAACGCAAAATTAACAAACAGCGACAACTAGACCGTACTCGTTGCTTAAGTTTTTTTGGTTCGTTACGTGTATTTTTAATTTAGACTAGGGGTTTCTCGCGGTTTCACCGGTATGAAAAGCCTTTCTTTTACGAAGTTTACGAAAGTTCCTAAAACACTAGCAAATCATAGCACCATCTATACGACGCTAGCACCATCTATTTAAAAATCGGACTAATAAATTCCATTATTTCCTGTCAAAGGAAATAATCGGGAGAAAAAATAGCCTTTGTGTTAATACATGATATGGTCTACGAGTATGCTAAAATTTATCCCAATCTGTTCAGCTGTCTGCGTTTACTTCTGTGAAACACTCTTAAATTTTCACAAACTTCCATATTTATATTAGTAAGAAGTAAAATAAGCTAAGATGTCCCTTACGCTAAGATGTTTTTATTACACGTCATTGCCCTTACGTATTAATGTTGACAATAAAGGCATGACTTTTAAGTTCATGTGTATTCAATGTTTTACAATATACATTTTCAATAATTATTTATTACCCTAATCAATGTTTAATTTTTATTGACTAATTTACTTGAAACGGGAAGAACATGATATCATTTATTTTTATTCCAAATCAAACCACGGTCATTGATAATAATGATCGATAAGGACTGCCGAGACGAATGTCCGCAGGTTCAAATCCCAAGGGCACACACCTCTGACTTTTCTAAAAAATCATGTGTGTATTCTTTGTGAATTTATCGTTCGCTTTGACGGTGAAGGAAAACATCGTGAGGAAACCTGCACATCCGAGAAGTTCTCTATAGGAATTTCGAAGGTGTGTGAAGTCTACCAATCCGCACTAGGCCAGCGTGGTGGACTAAGGCCTAATCCCTCTCAGTAGTAGAGGAGGCCCGTGCTCAGCAGTGGGCAAGTATATAATACAGGGCTGATATTATTATTATTATTAAGAATAATAACTATATTATTATAAAATATAAGTAAATATGTTATTATTATATACACTTAAACTATGTTATTATTTGTGTGTATAATATAAAAACAATAACTATGCTACTTTCTTTTCTGTCAGTTAAAAAACCTAATTAAGAATTTCTCCGCAAATATTTTTATTACAATTCAGATTATATCATAAATAGGCCACAAATCACGACATTAATTTGTTGTAAATATTTGCACGATATGTATTAAATTAGGTGGATATTTCTCACAAAATATTCACAAAGCGAGCGGATAAATCGTTCAACTAAACCCATTATAAGTAAGACATGAGGTCGATTAGGCAAATAGCATATCAAAGATTATGGTGTATCAGAGTTTAATAGCGGCCTACGGAAACACATTCCCACTGATATTTTATAAGAATTAAAGAATAAGTAAATGCTGTGTTCACCTATTAGTAGCACAAATATCAGATGCTCTACCTTATTGCTTTTTTTAATATTGGTTGATGTAATATGTAGTACTGTTGGTGTAACTTATTACAATTAAATAAATAAACAAGCATCACACAGACGCTGACGCGTGTTGGGGAAACACTTCTATAAAACTGACTTTCTGTATTTAGTGACGCTTCCATAAGTTTCATAGCAGTGCTACTGAATTTAATTAATGGGACAACTATCAGTTTCATAGTAGTATAATTTTTCCTAACAAGTTCACGTCTGCGCAATGCCTTAGCCGTGGGGCGGTGACTTTTAGAATATTTACCGCTCCTCTTCGTTACCTAAAAGGGGTTTATAAGAAGCAGTCAGTTCATTCCTACTAGCATTTGATTAGCTTACCTGTAGAGCGGTTATAAACGCTATTGTAGCGAGTGTAGCATAAAAAATACCTATTTAATTTATGATTTCGTAAATAACTTAAGTTCAATTATGTATTGTTCTTGATGAGCACATCAAAAAAAATATTGTAATGTTTATTTGTTATTGCTTTAAAGTTGTTTTAAGAATATCATATCCGCAACACCAATCAATTGCCAATTGAAATACTAAATTTCGGCTTTAAAAGTGACGTGAATTAACTCTGTAATAGTGTTAAAATTTTATAATAAAATATACAAGTATGTGTTCGCAGGTCCGGTCGTGACAATGTTTTACTCGGATGAAATCAGAATAAAGTTTATGTTAGCGTACATTTTGAATAGGAAAGAATAGGAAAAAATATTTTAAAACAAATTAATTTTTAGCTTCGATCGTCATTATTGTTCTCAAGTTATGTTTACCCTCACAACTCTAACTTCACTTACTTATCTGACATTTTTCATGGAAGAAAATTTCTTGAGCATTTAGTCCACTTGTATAATTTATCGATATATTTATACCTTTGTTCTCTTTTTTAATCTATTTATATCAATATCAATTACGCCATGTATGTAAGAGCATAACTTAAGTATAGGTCGACCGATTTGAGATGTCCCTATATTTTGTATCCGCAAATATCTGGACAAGGTTTGTATGAAAAGACACTTTTGGTAAATCAACGAGAAAAGTTTAAAATTTGGTTGATATTGTTGTATGTAAATCTTTTTCGTACACGCTAATCTCCGAAACCGCTTTACTGAAGGCGATGAAATATTTTGATTGTTATAGTTAGTTTTTTTTCTCTGTCTCTTTTTGGCAAGGTGCGTTTTGCGTATCTGCCTACGTCAACGTTTTTAGAGTTAGTCCCAAATAAAAAAGTAAAATACCCGATAGATGGCACTGTTATCAAGAGTTAAAACTTGAAAGATTTACATACAATGCGGTCTATGACAGCACAACGTCTATCGCGGCCACAAATTTATAAAATGTTGTAATTCTAAATTAAGCACTCCCTATAAACAAATTGAAATACTACCTTTATCTTTTTATATTCGATTCAACAAGCCATAACATGACAAATTGCACTTGCGTATTGTTAGGATTCCTAGCATTAGTGTTAACGGATATCGGACTTGTCTTTCCAGTTTGACTTCTTAACTGAGAGTTGTCACGCGATTAACGAATGAGGAATTTAGAGGATTAGTAGGTATGTGCGGTATTCCAATTACCTACCTTACAATTGGTACTTGGCGCCACTTCGACTATCTTTATCTACTGTTATAGAATAAAGAGAATACCAACATGGGACATCTAATATAGAGCATTAATTCCTACATTAATAATTACTAGGTTATGTTCTCGGTTTCACTCTGGTAAAAATAAATACAAACTTTGGATCCGCATTAACCACTTAGGGACTAAATTTCGAAATATCTTTTTTTACTATTTATTGTTAAAGAGATACTCGGTACAAAATTTTGTAGACTAAGATATAACATGTAAAAAAAAATTATATGGTCTAAGGTGGGAAGTGTCGTGTCATCGGGCAGTGATATAGTTATTTTTGTTCAATATCAGCTTTGAAGCCTAGAAATTGTGCCAGATATTCTAATAGGCTTGTCCCCTATCACATTAGGAGACGGAACATGCATGACGAAAAGTGGGTGCCCTATTTACACCTCAGAGTACCTCTTCGTGGGTATAGGAGTGATGTGAGTTTTTTTTGTGAGCTTGAGGAAACCGTATCTTTATTGTAATAAGGGACAAATTAAAATACTATAATTAAGTCATTTAAATAATCACGTCACACATAGGCATACATTCACCGCGTTTCTTTCCTATTATACGAGGACGACTAGCTAATTAGTGAGATTAAAGAAAATTAATGGGAGCGAGGATAACTCCAAAGCCATATTCAATAAATAATACTAATTATACTCTTCATTAATCATTCGACGCGTACGAGTTTTTACACCTGATATTAAGACGTATAAGTTATCAATTTTTGAAACCTGATTGTATGATAGCTTCGGGCTGACAAGAGTTTCGACTTTTTTAGATTTTTCGAGGCTATGTTAAAATTTTATGTAGTTTAATGTATAATGATTTCTTATGTTTACGCGAATGTTAGACATTGAAATAAAACTATTTTACGGATTTTTTCGCGTTTTTTATATAAATAAAAAACCGCTATAAAATCCGTAAAATAGTTTAATGTAATTAATTAATATATTTAAAAAAACTAAAGTTACTTAGTAAAAAAAATAATGATAACTCTATGTAGCATCGTTTTGGAATATAAATGAATAATATATTTTCACAATAATTAACTGTAAAAATTATTTGATAATTCTGGACGTCACGACAATATAAAATATTTAGAGGAAGTAATCCGTGATAATTTAGCATGAATAAATGGTAGGAGAGGTGGGCAAAAGAAACTAAAGCATTGATAGAAGACATAAATTCGGTCTTTATCCGAAAATAAATGGCATATAATTGAATATAGGTACGGCGAGTTAACGATCTGTACTTAATCACTAATAACATTTAACCGGTGTTTATTCAAAATTTATTAAATTATCAGTCATGGCTAGAAGTTTGCCTCAGTATATAAATATGATTGAAACTAGTTTCTTGTAGATTATTTTAACCGAAAAGTTTGTACTTGTTTTACGTAAGTATAACTTATATATAATAAATAACTCTACATTGTCAACTAAGTATACTAGCAAAAGTTATGTTAAAGTTAACTTTCTGAGGTGACAGTACACAATCTTCCAGACAATCATGCACTGGAAGAACCATACTACATAGCGTGAAATACCGCTGAATTTTGTAGTGTGTTAACAAAATATGAATTTTATGATAGTTGTAGCGGTAACTAACCATTGTAGCCCTATCGGACAAGTAGCCACTACCTATTAAACAAATCAATACGTAGTAATGGGGAATTTGGTACTTTAAACTGACCGCCAATAGGAAATATTACGTTTCTCTCGAATTTGTCTACAGCCAAAACTCTATAATTTTATATAAACGGATATCCATCACTCATTTACCTATTTGTAAACACTTTTATATTAGTTACTTCGTACCTATCTTTTACGAATCGAGTCCAATCTTTCACTAATTAAGTAGCAAGATTGATCCGACAACGTATCCGTAGATAGCAAAAACACAAATATTTTCGCATTTATATGATTAATGGGACATAGATACACCCTTAAAAGGAGACAAAAATTACTGTAAAGTAATTTACTACTACATTCCGCATTAATTACTCGCTTGACTAATTAAGACGGATCGAATAAAATCGCCAGTAATTTTTCCCACGAAGTAATCTGGTAAATGGTTTATAATTTATTGTTACTTTTGATTTATTGTGATTTTTAACATTTTTATTGTTTAACAAGGATATTTATGTTTAAAGACATATACATAAAATGGGTATTAGAATTCTGGTAAGTACATAACCTATACTTTGTTGATTGGACTTCTCCAGTCCCCAGTTCCAGTTCAGAGTGGTGAATAAAAAATATAAGCAGACTTTTAAATTGCAGAAATAAAATATATTTTTAACGTGGTTATAATTTATGTATTGTGTAATACAGCCCGATCCAACCAGCAATACTCTAACACTCGTAATATTACTATTGTGTTTTGGCTCTTTAAAATGTTTTCCTTATTTTAGATAATCATAATTCAACAGCAACCATATCGTTTAAATAATATACGCAAGCTGCAAGTATTTGAATGATTTCCGTTTCCTAAATTATACAGTGCTGGTGTAGGACTGAGATAATAAAAATAATTTATAGAGTCGTTTCAAATACAGCATTGAATACAAATTGTTCGATAAGACGTTTTGTTTTTAGACTGTTCAACAAACTAACTCAATCAAAATGTATAAATAACTATTGTCCTAACGATGATCGATAAAAATCATCAAAAATAAAATGAAATCCAAACTACAATATAATTTTATATTGTAAATATATCTTATAATCGAAGAACTATATTTTACGAATAAAACGACACACAAGCTTGTGCCCCTTATCCCTAAAGGACCAAGCGGAGGCGTAACTACTACACCCGCTTGACGCCTTGTATATTTTGTCCCATGATGCGATAAGGGGCGAACCCAAAAAAAACAATTACACATTAAACCAAAAATAGATCGGTATAAAATATTTTTGATATTTGCACAGCTCTCGACTCACACTTATAAATAGGAACTTAGGACATAATTGTTGAAAGGACACGGCCGTCGTGTCGGTTCTTACGGTTTCAAATTGATGTCATTAGTGTTTGAAACAAAGTAGGTAAGAGCGTGAGCTACCTACGTAGTTAAACGTTGTAACACTGGTGTGTAATCATATTATATTAAGCCCTTTATCCACTGGATATATAGGCGCAAAAGCGTCGCCAGCTGATGGCCCGGTTGGGCAAATTATTTTGAAGAATGAGAAAAGTATGATTGTAGGTAAAGTCAAGAGCACATGTTCCTCCCCCACTTGCCTCTACAGCTTTAACAATAACATAGAGCGGAGCGTAATTAAGCGTACGGAACATTAGGAATGGAATTGGTGAATTCATTCGAGTTTCGACGTACGGGAATGATCGATCAAGCAAGTCAAAGACTGAGGACTTTGGTTGTTTTACATTTGGCAACTTTTTTAGAATCTCTTGGGGACAGCAGCTCCTCCCTGCCCTCCCTTAGCGACACCCTTGTGTAGGCGTGAAATCTGAATAAAGCATTAGATAGGGGTAACCGAAATCAGAAACATAATTTTTAAAACAGGATCTGCTAATATTTCTTGAATTGCAAAAGTTGGTGGGAGAAGGTCATCTCTAGGTCCATTTTTATCATTGGCTCTGTATAATAATGGTTTTCTGTTCAATTTGGTTTTGCTTACTAAATCTAAATCTGAATTAAATATCCAAGCTACATTAACGAGACTATTTTAAAATTTAATAAAGAAGACACCAAAAAATATATTTGTCATTTGAAGTTGCGAATTCCTTATCTTACCTTTGTTAGACAAATTAAAAACTCTTTAATCAAGAAGTAGCAAGGTTCAGCTTAGCACAAGTGAAGGAAGCCATCATATATTTTCATAATGAATTTAATTTGTAAAGCTAAACATAGCAAAACTCAAAGAGCTCCATGTATCCTCGCCGTGACCACGAAGTCTGCAAAGTCTTTGAAACGTCAGGAGAAAATTAAAATATAAAAACCGCAATAATATCCGAAAAATAGTTTCATTTTAGAGCTCTATGTAGATACAAACCTTAAATGATATTATAATAATAAATGGATAGTAAAACGCAACAACGGTATGCGTTAACAAAGGAGTGTGATTTGCAACAATTATGTTGTATCGATTGTGTATAAACTAATTTGCCTATTTATCTGACCATTTTAGAACATTTGATATCTTCCGAAGTTGCGGTCCGTTGGTTGCGGTGTACCGCGCCTGGGAAATCTTTATTAATATGTATATCGTGATATTATATTTATTTAGGTGTGATATTAATGGCATTCAGTTATAAATGTGATGTTTATGATCAGCCCTGGATCTCATTGCTTAGCACGGTCCTATAGGTACTTTGAGAGTTTAGCCTTTAGTCCACCACGCTAGCCTAGTGTGGTCTGGGTATCACATATTATTCTATTAAATAATTCAGCATATTTTATTTGCGGCATTTTTTTTATGTACTACCTCAGAAATTACTGTTTATATTTATTTTTCGTGGCCGGATATCCCATCGACAAAAAAAATATATTTGTAAAATCACCTGCAATAAGAGCAGGTTACTAGCCCGATAAGTATAAGTATTTTTTTATAATTGAAAGCTGATAAGGTACTCGCCTACGTGGTGCGACGTCCAAAAATTTGTACAATAAACGAAGCGAAGTCCTCAGAAAAACAAAAGCCGTCTATTATATCTGCTAAATCACGTGTTAATATAATCTAACTAAATAGCTTCAAAACCATGTCTTCAAGAAGACTGTGAATGATATCCGCTTGAAGATTTTTTTTTATTGCTTTGAAAGACGAGACAAGCTTGCTGTTCGTCTGGTGGTAAGCGATATGACCGCCCATAAACAGTAGAAACACCATCCAACACCTTGAGTTACAAAGTATTGTTTGGTATTCCTCTGCGCTCGCCATCTTGAGACATGAGATGTTAAGTCTTATTATGTCCAGTAGTTACACTGGCTTCAGATTTCGTAAAACCGACGAGATTTAATATAATTCGATCTGACGAGTTACAAATATTGATCGCTGATTAAGTAAGTAATCAATTGCGCACGAAAATTTCTAAAATACTATTTGTTTAGTACACGCCCAGTGTGACTAATGCTAGGGTCTTAGTATCGAAATGAGTAGAACATTCTAGATTCAAGCGTGATATATCCGAATGACGTGATAATATCACGCTCTGTTCTATTGTATAGACGGGTGCTGTGTGTCTTCTGTATTTAATACTAAGAAGAAAAAATATGGAATTTAAAAAAAATCTTAATAACTTATAACTATATTATTTGTTAAGGTTTTCAAACTAAATAATCCTTATGAAGGCTTCTTTTAACCTAAATCGATTCTCTGCTGCAACCCAAAATCATAGATTTTTTTCCAACAATTTGAAGGGGATTAAAGCATTTTTAGTATCTAAATTGAAACTTCACACAGTAATTAATTAAAATAGGTACTGTCTATCGTAGTGACTAATTGTCAACAGATATTTGAAGCGTGTGAAATAAATACTTGCATAATGTTCAGATACCGATGTCTTGTCAACTGATAATGTTGATAAGTTTCGATCATATCACTATCAATACTGGGTTAGTTGTTCAATAAATTGCAGTATTGCCCCATTGGCCGCCACTCCCTTGCAATTTATACATCAAAATCATTTCAACCTTGCGAATCGAAAGGGCCCATGACCTCCCAAACGCTGTGGAAAACTATAAAGTACATCGTTGTGTCATTTAAATATTTACCCTAGTTACATATCAGAGCGGTAACGGATGGTAATCAATCAAAGATGTCGAAGGTATGCAAGTTAATGAGAAATCCATTTACGAAATACTAGATTTTTCTCGTGGCTCCGGCCGAATAAAAAGTTCTTCCGCGATAAAAAACCTACTACTTCTTCATACCATTATATTAATCAAGAACAAGATATATTTGTGCATAAAATTCCATCCAAATCCATTTCAGTTTAGTTTCAAATCTATCCCAACATCTTCACAAACTTTTGTACAATTATTTGTGCCCATGATTGTAACAAAGGTCGACCGATGTTGAAATTAAAATATAAAGTGGACAGAGTTGCTTCGTGGGCAGACGTTTGAACTACGCCACACCCAACCTGTCAGAATTCCATTCAGAACAACACAACCCAAGTTATTCGGTGTACAGTAGCATATTATTAATGTTGACAATAAACGTTATCTCTCAACGTTTTAAATGTAATCTCTGGTTAATGGAGATTATATTCCTTCTTGTTTAACACGAACAATGAACTGTAAAATCACGATGAAATTTATTATAATAATAATATCAGCCCTGTATTATATACTTGCCCACTGCTGAGGACGGGCCTCCTCTACTACTGAGAGGGATTAGGCCTTAGTCCACCACGCTGGCCTAGTGTGGATTGGTAGACTTCACACACCTTCGAAATTCCTATAGAGAACTTCTCAGATGAGCGGGTTTCCTCACGATGTTTTTCCACCATTAAAGCGAACGATAAATTCACAAAGAATACACACATGATTTTAGAAAAGTCAGAAGTGTGTGCCTTGGGATTTGAACAGTCTTGACAGTCCGTTCCACACCCAACTAGGCTATCGCCGCTTTTCAATTTTGAAATTGAATTATAGAACGAATTATCTACAAACAAAAATATAGGACTCTAGTTCATTTAAAACGTTATGAAGACATCTACAATAAAGTTTTAAAAGTTTTCTAGTGAAATTTGTTATAAAAATATGTCTCCAAAATAATTAAAACAATAAAAATGACGATTACGGAACCCCAGCCTCAAGACTTAATACAAATCACTTGTCTATAGCGATAAAACAAAATATCCACTAAAAATGTCACCGTGATATACAACCGCTTTGGGCAATTACACCTTAACAGATTAAAATATAATAATTTAAGATTGTAAGTAGCTCTAAGTGATTCGAAAACGCCGGCGGCGCACGCAATTAATGTTGATCTTACCCAAGTACAATCAATTGCTATAAATGTCGACTTGTTTTTTGTTAATGATGATTTAATACATCTGTACTTGTGTCATGATTTCGGTTTTATGCAAATTATGTTTATGGCACTTTGACCAATCAAGTAATAGGTACAAAACATTCAAAAGTATGCATGATTGTAAAAATACCTGAATAATTATTTTATGACTGGTTAAGTTAATTTCATTACAAACAGTTGTTAGAATATATTTCAAGATCTCTGGTGATCTCAATTGCTGTCCAAAATGAAATAAAGACTTCTACCGAGGTAAAGCCAACAAAACGGGAACAAATTGAATTGTGCCCATAACACCTCATATAACACATTTTAATGCTACCATACACTATAATAAATCCATTTATAATATAGAAATAAGTTTAATATAAATTAATTAAATTGTGATGAAACCTTGATGTACTCATAGATACGAACGTTTAATTATCTAGATCGTAATCTTAGCGTAAATAGTTTATTTGCTAAAAAGTAAATGCACATGAACTAACAATTGCCAAGATTCATTTAATAGAGATATCATCACCGCTGTAATTAACTATTTCGTTTTAACGCAGTATATTTAAATATGAAATAGTTTAAGCCGTTAATTACTCAAGCCAATTGAATATATAAATGTTAAATTATATTTTAATTTCTGATTAAATAGAAAGTGTTAAACTTTTCCCTCACATTTTCACACTCACAAAATTATTTGCTGCTTAAATATTGTAAATTAGAAGCCTATTTTAATGTTTATCAATTAATACTTATTATAACTAGACGTGACCACGAACCGGAAGACGCAGAGTAGGCAGGCCCCCCACGAGATGGACCGACGACCTGGTGAGGGTCGCCGGAGTCCGATGGATGAGGGCGACCCAGAACCAGTCCCTATGGCGCTCAATGGGGAAGGCCTATATCCAGCAGTGGACGATTTCCGGCTGAAATGATGATGATAACTAAAGTCATTCAGTAACAAAATACGTGGAAGATAAATATTAATAACATCGCCGCATGTATTAAAGAGGGAAAAAAAGGAATGATTTATTTATCAGTCGTAAGTCGTAACACAAATAAATACAATTCCTTATTATAAGTACGCGCTAACCTTAACACCCGGTATCACTTGTGAACTAGTTACTACAAGGTCTCACAATGAATAAGGATGCAAAAACTACATATAATTGTGAACTATTAACACCCGTTACTAGAAACCGTCTGGGATTTATTGAATTAATTTATTCAATGTATGCAAGCCATTAAGTGATTAGTCATAAACTGCGCCAGTTTTCTTAGAATGTAATATAGCCCAAGTTCCTTATTACAATCATTATTATAAGTCATAACTTCTTAGTTTTCAATAAGTATGAATTGTTGATTGGGCGTGGCTCGTCGAAGCGTACAATTTTTTTACAGATGCGTTGTCATCTTTAAGTTACAGAATAGTACTTCTGAAGATTTTTTTATGTACGTGGCCGGCAATATGACCCCACTGTACCTGACGGTAAGTGGATTGGCGTCCAATAGAATGTCGACTGACGAGAGATGATTGCCCACCGGCAGTCGACGGAATTATGCCGGCCTGTTAGAACCGGATATACAGAGGCTAATCGCGGAACGCGATACACTTAGTACATGGGCCACTATGGCGGGTTTTGACATTTTGTGTACGGTGGTCGCAGTCCTTGCGGATATAAAATATATCCGCCAGGCAAGCAAGCAAGATATAAGGCAGGCAAGCAACATAATTAAGATTGAAAAATATTGGTATCGAAGTGAAAATTATTATTATGTCAAGCCATGCTGTATTATGTGTTTAACCGAGATGGGAACACTGCATCACAGAAGAACGAGGTAAATGCTTTTATATTAATTTACAATTAATAAATTAGTAGACTTTATAACTACTCCTAGAAAGAAATATGTACCCTAAAATGTCTAAGCTCTAATTAACTATAAATGCCCCTTTAGTTATTGTATAACCTACATCATCATATAAGGACAAATAAACGGATATAGAACACCCTTGCGACTAAGAAACAATTAAGCATCGTACATATGATACAATATATATTTATACAACAAGCTACCTAGTTGTAGATACACTTAGCCACAAAAATAGCTGAACAAGTTTAAAACTTTAAATCGCGTACATACTTACTTTTATAGATAATTTTGCTGAAGGATATATTTTATATCCGGCCAGATTAAATACAGTGTTAAAACCCGCCATAGATGACCACATAAGTGTGTCGCATTCCGAGATCACCCTGTGTATCAAGGTGTTAAAACCCGCCCAGGGGATCACCCTGTGTATATCCGGTTCGAAGAGGCTGGCATAATTGTGTCGACTGCCGAGAGGTAATTATCTCTCGTCAGTCGACATTCTATTGGACATCATTCCACTTACCATCAGGTGCAGAGGAGTCACTTTTCCGTGCACGTATTAAAAAATACCAACATTTTTTTCTTCACGAAACTAAACTCTAAAGAGATATACTTTGTTATATAAAAGACAAAAATATTTCGATTAAATTTATGTGTAGACGTGATTTGAAATTTCGTATTTGTTCAGTTACTTTTGTGACTGACTGTACTACAAACTCGCACTGCAAGGCCGCTGATAAATTCCCGGACGTACAAATTCGCATACCAATGATATACAGGGTGTGTATTATTTATTATTCCGTCTGCAAATGCGTTTCTTTATAATAGCGCTCTAAAGCATGTCACATATATTATGGTGTCAACAACACAAAATGAATAAACAAATACATTTTGCTACAGTAACTGTCAACTTATCAACTTTTTATGAGCAATTTAGTGACAGTTCTTAGCACTCATTTGTGACATATTTTAATACAACAATCCTCAACCACTCCCCACCGATCCCTAAACCCGATTTCTTTTCTTCAACTTATCCATCATTCTCTTAGTTTTACAAGTATTTATAACCAGTGATTACTTACCATTAGGTCACCCACTAAGGTACTCTTTTGACATATTTAGTATGAAGAAGAAATTCAAAAAATCATCAGCCTGTATGTCAGTTCTGAATGTTGATTGCAAACGAGATTACAATCAATGCAGTACATACGCGTACGTGTGTGTTACAACATATCAGATGTAACGTGAATGAGATGCGGAAACAATAAGAATTCAGACGATGATTTTTGTATTTTGTTCGCACGATATTCATGAGTTATACGGTTTGGTAGTGCCAAATAAACTTTATTGCGACTTATTATTTATATCAAGATCCTGCACTTCTGGAAGAAGTTGGACTGGCTAGACCCATAGCCGGCATCCAACGGCCCGGCCTACTACGGGCTAAGTGCGGAAAAAAGAGCCTCCCAACATAGAACATTATATCATAATTTTTCTAATTCAATTTTTATTATTTCTCTTTATATTTATAGGTAATGAAATAGTACCTGACCGATGTCTGTACGTTGCAGATATTGAAGAAAAACTAATATGCAGAAACTTTATTAGAGCAACATAAGCTAAAACAATAGAATTGTTGTGTGTCGGTATGTTTGTACATCCATATTAGCTCATTTGTATTGTGGCTTATAAACCCTATTGCTTTTTACCAGACTTCCAGAAGCCGATACCTTAACACGGTAGTTTATTTATTTATTTATTTATTTAAGGACCTCCAACAAAGGATACACGGCATATAATTAATACAATGTCGTAATATTGGTATAATTAACAATGTGACGTGCTTCTTCAATTAAAGGAGACCACAGCATGCAAATTTATGTATTAATACAGCGGCAAAAATAATAATATTTGTTACTAATAAAATTTAGAATAACAACGATAATAGTTAATAAAAATAATTATAACAATAATAGTTGCACAACGTACATAATACAACTACGCTACGCCACCGAGCCAATAACTTTAATAAAAATTACAATAACACCATGTAAATTAAACTGCCATTCTATAAACCGCCCTAAAATTCTTCAGAAGCAATAAAATTTCTTAACGATTTCCTCTACACGCCTACAACTGTGAAGTTATTCATAACACCATTAGTTTAATATTTACAATTTATCTCTCACGATTGAATTTTTACGTGCAATAGATACAAAGGTGTGTGCGGAATGAAGTTTATAAAACATATTTCGAAATTAACCATTTATTTTCAATTTAAACAAAAGTTGACAATATATCGCAAGAAATATATACCAAAAACAAATTAAATACCTACTGCAATATTATGTACAAAATATTCATCAAGAAAACAAATAAATTCCAACATTCCAAGAAGAGAAAAAACAGCCAAATGTAGTAATATATACTATTATATAAAGCTAAAGACTTTGTATGATTAAAAGCGGTAATCTCAGGAACTACTAAGCCGCTTGAAATTTTTTTCACTAATAGGAAACTATTGTTTTTTCCTTGAATTATACTGTGTTGTTAGAATGATTTCAGTAAATTGTGTGAGAAAACTAAATTATTCTTAAATGCTATAGGCCACTTTTTATTGCGGGGAAATATTTAAATGGGATTTTTTTTATTCGGGCGAAATCGCAGGCAAAAGCTATTCACAAGTATAACCTAAGTTTTTTTATTGCAGTTGAATGACGAGACTGGCAAGTCGCGCGCCTGATGGTAAGCGATACGACCACTTATGAACAGTAGCATCACCATACAGAACTTTGAATTACAAACAACTACGTGGCATTTCTGTGCGCTAGACACCCTGAGACATAGGATGTTAAGTCTTATTCTCAGTAATTATTCTAGCTACATTTTCTTCATACTGGAACCCAATAGTGCATAACTACTGCTGCTTGGCGGTAGAAATAGACTCTACGGTGGTACCCAGACGGCCCCTCGAATATGAAAGACCTTCCAGCCTGAGACCTAAACCCTCTCTGTAGTAGAGGAAACCGTGCCTAGCAGTACGCCAGTGTACAAAAATTTAACACAGAACTAGTATCCATTAGACATCAAGTACAAGCATCAACTTCACAACATACAAGGCAATTAACATAATTCCAATGGCCTTTCTTTAATTGCAAGTGTTCGCGTATTAATACATCGTTATAATAATAATAGTAATTTAAATACTTAAAAATTATACGTTTAAAACTCAACGCTGATCGTGAACCCCAATCAAATTGTAATTATACGTCATTTGATCTCGTAATTATAACAAAATACCTCGAATTAATTTTATTAAGGACTTAAATTACTTTTGTAACTATTTTTTAACAGTAAACTCCCTTTTAAGTTATTGGTGCTGAACAATTTGGGTGCCATACCATCAGGAAAAACTACGGTTGTCATTTCTATCTGATTGTATCCGTCCAGTAACAATATTGCATTTAATTGTACCAGTACAAACAGAAAATCTTAATTAATAACCACATGAATGGTCTACAAGTCAATTTCTTGCGTTGTCATTTGATTTGGAACATTACACAAGCCAACTGCAAAATCATTATCAACAGGTGTTGCATTACACAATCCATTTATACATGATAAATGTAGTTATAACTATATATTAAATGTTGCGTATCGTTACAGTCAATGACACTTCATTTACGAGGTTCATGAAGAATGGTCATAATGTCATTGGTCATTGCTAGTGGTAGGATGAATTTTATATCCGCCCGGATAGCAACGCCCGTACACAAAATGTTAAAACCCGCCATAGCAGCTCTCGTAAGTGCGTCGCGCTCCGGGATCAGCCTGTGTAGATCCGGTTCCAATATAGTTCCGGATACAAGTCTTGAGTATGCGTGTGTGTATTTCTTAATTTCGTAGGAGAGTAATACTTCTCAGCATCAAGTTGGCCGAGTCTGCGCGATGCCTTAATGACTTCATAAGTCCGCACATCACTCGTTAAGTAAACAAAAAAGTCGAAGTTCCCACCAAAAGTCGTTTTTTAATTATTCAGGTAGAAAAAACTAATTTACTCGATATTACGTTGCCAAAGAGGGTTGACGATGCAGTAACTAGTAATTTATTCTCGTGGAAAGTGTCAGGGCCCATCTATTTTTAGGCTTAAAGTGTTGACTGCAATCGTTGTGCCATCCTCTCTTAAGAGACAAGGTTTTTAACAGAAAACTTATTATATAGTTTCAATTCTTTTTTAACATGGGCCAGCAAACCAGCTCGTGGTTAACTGGAGTAAAGTGACCTCTACTGCCAATAACTCATAATGCCCAAAGTGTAATCGATGCGCTACCAGCCCTGAACAAGTATTAACAGCTAATATTAATTCCCTGTATATTCTACCTATCTGCTCGCACTAGCCCATTCATACTATAAACAAAATATAACAATTAAATGTTTTCAAGGTGCCCCTAACACTAAGAATAAATTAGAACATCCGTCATTGCAATAATAAAGTGACGAAAAATGTAACATGGAATTACTTTAATAAGAATCCGTCCTTAAAACACGAGGTCGAAGATCGAGACGTGACACAACGCTCGTACTTAGCCAGACTTGATACGTCACGACTTACCCATTCGATTTTTTACGTAGTCTATAAAATGTTTGCAAACTTCAATAAGTGTGGTGTATGTGGAAATATAATTATGTTTTGTCAGTTAACACAGTACAAAAGTTCCAATGCGTGAAATAGTTTATTTTTGAGACAAAACTTTATATTTTTTCTTCAGTCATAGTTGTTGTATACATTGCCAGAAATCTTACTTGTACAACACAACAAAAACGTTACCGCAAATTGTCAACGAGCTGTCATAATTTGTCATGCCATGATATAAAAACAAATGGTGTTTTTACATGACTACAGTAAGAACTAAGAAGAAAGAAATTTTAATCTTAGTAGCTGTTTGTGTCAATAATGAAATACCTCGTAATTACAAATATGTCTAAATTACATAAGCAATTTCAACTTCAAAATTTTCTGAGCTTATTATCTTATCCGATGTTGAACAATCAAAATCAATCCAATGTCTAACATTCACGTAAACATAAGAAATTATCCGATGTTGTTATAAGGGGATAAAACATACTAGACAATTCACTTTAAATAACGCAAAAGATCGTTTCGATAAATCGTCATGTGTAAACACTATACATACGTAGAGATCAAAAATGTCTGGCCGTCAAGTGACAAATTAAAAGAACAGCCCACATTACTTAGATAAATTCTAGAATGATTCAAATGCTTCCGCATGCCTGCTGTCAATTCCATTTAGATACTAAAATGCCTCTGTTACTGTACCAAATATATTGTAAAATTGATTTATTTATACAGTCGACATTTCCCTTGAGCCATCAATTAAAAGTGTCGTGTTTTATGCAAAAACTAATTGTATTTGAATGTTTGCATAATATATGAGCTAGCTCTATCAATTAAAAATTGTATCTACGGATAAAAAGGTAAGGTTGATCAGAAATGTATTAAAAAATCTCACTGTACCTAATATTACAGAACATATAAACTATGTTTTGTTTATATATTTAATTTGTATACCTAAGTTATTAAATCTTTAGTACACTTACTATGTGATTACAACCAAATTGACTTTACACTGATTCCTTAATTTTTATCCGGTCTATGGTTGATATTATGCTATAATCAGAAATAGCAGATTCTAGACTAACTAAAGCTCTACAATCCGTTGACTAACTAATAAACAATTGCCCAAAACCCATACGGCCGAAACGCAAAAGACGTGGAAACAGGTCCCACTCTCGATGATGTCCAGATTACGCAACGTTAATTATAATCACGCAGTATTCGTAATCAATCTTTGTGAATACAAAAAGTCAACTCGGTTATCGGACATTTAGATCGGTTTGAAAATCGAACGTTTTCATTACGCACCGGTCGAACGAGCGATTTTATCGGATCGTTTATTAATCTTAACAAATATGTGATACATAGCAAATATCATGATTTATACCGTTCTAGAGCAATCTGGAGGCCGTCTACTTTTTGCGATCTATTTGAGATGTAATTATTTTTTTATTGAACTATTTAACAAACTTATTAATATTAGGTATGTATTCTGTGCGAATTTTCGTAACTTCCTTAAAATATACGGACTATAAACCTATTGACCTTATTTGATAGAAATTTTCCCCCTTATTCATAGACGTTTTTTATCTGTATAATATCCTTTTTTGCCTTTTTTATTTGAAGTGGGTCGTGGACTGATACATTAACGTTGCACACTACGAACTCCAGAAGGATAATTAATGCTAACTCAAGGAAGATAATTCCCTAGAACTAACTGCCCACGATGTCATTAACCGTAAGAATTCCCGCCAACTTGTGTTTACTTCTTCATCGCAAACGGGCAAAAGAAACTTGGCCCCTACAGCTTTAAAAGAAATCGTTATAAAAATTATTTAACAATAGATTTCTGTACGTCTGAAAATCCAAAAAAAATGCTTCTACATATTTTAAGTAAGTTAATAAATAATTTACTGCATACATGGAAATTACAAACGAGATTATTGAGAAACCACGTTGCGCGCCACTGATGTTGCATTAATTGGATTAATGATCTAATTCACTCATTAAAAATATTACTACACCCGCACTTTATAGCGACTTTGAAATACTGGCTATTGTTAGAAAATTTATGACGAACTTCTTGGCACAGTGAGTAGTATTTAGTTGGTTGTACGTGAGGTTATCGTTTCAATAGATACAATGAATTCGAATGTACCTAAAATGACAATATGGCGTTGCGTATACGCTGCCAATTTGTTGCAGACACTACATTTTATGAAATATTTATTAAAAATATAAATACAGACTAAATAATAATATCCAAACCATTTACAGTTCACTAACTAATGTTACAAGGCGTGTCAAATGTCTATGGAGGATAAAGCAAATAATAAAACTATAGCTTTAATGTCAGCCTTCCGCATTGTAATAAAAACCGACGAACAAGCAGTTGTAGGTAATTGAAATCTATATATAAGTTTACACCCATCTAAGTTTTTACAAATAATTTCAGGCTATCACTTTTTACTGATTTATGGACGGTATTATAAGCTTGTATGAAAAGACACTGCTATTGGTTAGTTAGGTATTTGAATGTGATATAAATAATGCAGATTTTACATACATACATTTCGATTTTTTTACTATTGAGCGTAGGAAGTTGTTTACACAGGTCCATATTTCGGTAGCTATGCAATGTTCCAAGTAATAGTAAAGTCAGGCTATTATCATTTTCAACCTCCAAGGGAAAAAGCGGGTGGTATAATTTTATGGTGTTTCTATATGCCTGTCTGTGCCATAGAAGTTCCGAAGTTTTGATGCGTTTTTTTTTTGTTTGAAAGCCTATGTGATCAAGTTTGGTCTTAGCCAGAGTTCTAAGATTATAACTGTTTAATGTCTTTGGCCTTAGGTATAATTTAAAAAATCTACTCAGACGTTTGAAAATCAGCAGCTCTTTCCTATTATCACAGGTTCAATAGCCAAAGACATTTATTTATTTATTTATATATGAAAGAAATAAAACCATTTTGTTTTCAATCGAAGTTATTTATGAAAACGCCCATGTTTATCAATGTATTTATTGTTGTTGACAACACGCGCTCCCGCCCATAAATTGACTGCGGAAGCGACTCGCCCCGTCAGTGACCTAGATCTACGCAATACAGTCAAGCTAAGATTTATATTACTCTTATTATCCATGTTAGTAGTTATATTTAGAAACGCTTCAAAACGTTCCTTAATTTAATTAAGTATTGGAAATAGTTTTAGCTTTTTTATTTGCTTGAACGTAATTTTATTGTTATTATTGTCTTAATATTGTTAAATTTAAGTTTGATTATATTGTTAGATGTAAGTCTTTCGGCCAAGTGCTGTTAACTTTCATAAAATTTATAAATAAACAAATAAATGTTAAAGTATGTGAAGATGTTTGTATATTATACAATCACGAATAAAGGCTTTGAATAGAATACAAACTCTTAATAAAAATGCGCTAAAAGACTATTTATATTTCGAGAAAAGTCTTTCACGCGCAGACGATAAAGCTTGTTTTACTATAACAAAAAGAGCACAGCCTAAGGGCAAAATACATTAACGTTCGCATTCTAAGCGGGTCAACGCTAAGGGCACCAACACCTGGTGTAATTTTTCAAGCGCACTTAAGCGAGCCCTGCAAACGCCATTATTCATACTTATCACGATTAGTCTATTAACTTAAGATAAAAGTTAATTAAACAGCAATTTTCTTGTAAACCTTGTTTCGCATTCAATTAACAAAATCAGATATAATTTTGTGCGTAATGGTCCTTCGACTTAGCTGATTAGATCTGACATTAGCGAAGTACCTGGGATTAACAAATATACCACATTAGTCAGACTACTACATTATATGTTGAACTCACTTAAACTTCTGTCCAGGTTGTTAGAATTTGACTGTTTCATATAATACAAAATTTTACAATCGTTTTACGATATAAACATCTATTTATACATTTTTTGTAGAAAGTTTTGATTATAATTCCATATTATAGTCTAGATAGTTCTGTAATTCTGTAATCATCTCGGTTTGTCGGGTTTGTGTGCGTGACTGAACTGCGCTTACGCGCGTGCCGCCTGCGTATAAGTGCGTGCATTAATAAACTATTGGGAATTAATATCACTGAATTAAATGTAACAGAAAACATAGATGATAGAGTTAATTTACTGATCGTAATCATAGCAATGCCGCCTAAAAACTTAATCACAAAACTGTTTCTAACCATAACTGTATATTATTTCGTAAGCCCTAATAAATTATTTGGGTAAGTATATTACCAAAGTTTAAACAGTAAGAATTCAGACAATAACTAGAACTATTCTGGATATACCTGTTAACATTTAGATTTTAGACTACAAACATTACTATGGGCGCCAATATGGCGATACCAATTATTGTGAGTAATAATATATATAAAATAAAATACATTTATAAAAACAGTGTCCAAGCTTTATCACAGTTACTTATGTGAGCATAGTCTGACCGCTATATATTTACACAATACCTAAGTATATAGTCACTTTTATTTTTCGCGGGGAAAAAGCGAGTTGTCGCTACCACCACCTAGGGGATGAGTGGAACGACTATGTTGGTTTCCCCGGTCTTACCTTCCAATGTCGACACTCGGAAGTATTGCATCATCCAAGCATATAGAAGTACCTACTCTAAGATTTTACAATTAACAAACAAAATTTTCGTAACCTAATGATAGAATACCATTGGAATAGGTCGCTCGACATACGAAGTGTTACACTTGTGAGATAGATATGGTTCTACCGCGCCCACTTGTCTGCAAGTACTGTAAATGACACAAGTGATTTCATTGAATAGGCGGCCAGTTTTGCAATCGAAAGGAATTTTTATCAGATTAATAACTTTAAAATCTTTTTATTTAAAATTTTTGCATTTCCAAATATGACCGCCGGAGAATTAGAATCACTTATTTGTCAAAGATCGTTACACAATATTATAAGGTCTTAAATAAATAAATTAATAAAACGTCTATGGTTTGCCATTGAGTCAATAATAATATCATGTAATATTTAAAATTCCAGTCGTTATAAGTATAATAACATTAATATAAAAGGAAAAAATATATATTATTACCTGATCGTTTATTCTTCACGTTAGAAAAATACTTAAAATATCACGAGCAGTGGTTGATAATTTGCCTACAAATTAATAGATCGTTGGTAACATTATATAGAATCACTCGGGCTATGTTGCACTATAATTATTGAATGCTAAAGTGTCCATACAATAAATATCCACATCAGCACAAGTGATGATGAGATGATAATGAGAGATCAGACGTGCCAATTTTTTCTTGTAGCCTTAGTAGGCAAACGATCGAGCATTCCGCCTGATGTTAAACAGCATCCGCCGCTCATGAACAGAAGCACAGTTAAGCCGTTGCTGTTTAATTTATGTGAAACGATAAAAACGTAACGCAATCGTATCTATTAATGAAATATTTAAAAGTTATATTCATTGTCCGTAACAAATTAATCGGAGGCCATAACAATTTTTTTACGAATTTCGTATGACCTTTCACTCGTCACGCTAAACTACTGAATTAAAAATAATTTTTAAATTCTTTAAAACTGACACAATTTAAATGTGATGAAAATTGATAATTGCTGTAAAATTAATTACTTAATTGCAGAATAAATTATTAAAAATAACAAACTGCCTGCCAAAGGAAAGCTTTCGTGGTATACATGACAATCCGTAGAATTCTTTAAATAGTGTCTAAGTTTCTTTTATCATAGTTGGCTCCAGCGCATATATTTGTAAAAAAATATTTCACGCCTCTTACACATAATATAACACGTTTTTTAACTATTTATTTTCGTTAAGTAACCATATATTTATAACATTGTGTCATATCTAGTTATTAATTATTGTTCTACCTATATTAATGAAACGATTAACATGTATGGCATTTTTCGGAAAGAAAGGCTTATGGCTCATAAAATTTCAAACAAATTTGACGCTAATGTTACCATCTAAATACAAAACATTATTGTGGTTGGCTGCGGTGGGCCGAGTATTCGATAAATAAAATTGTGTAATAACTGTACCACTTTCATTTGTTTAACACAAGAATTTCACCACACTATCATTTAATTGTAACATTCGATCATCGAAATCAGCAACACATTACACAAGCATGAGGAACTTCTGAAGGTAGCTTGTAATTGAAGGTTAGTTGGGTGGTTATCAGGCCTCCGATGGTATATATATAATTTAGATACAAAATACAGCAAAGAACTAATATTCTAAACCTTCAAGATATGTAATTAAAGGTATTAATAAATTCCATTTTTTTATTTATTTTAGATTGTACCACTGTAAAGAAAGGCAATGCGAACTGACAAGTTACTGTTGTGTTTCATGTGGTAAGTGAAATTCAGGAAGCCCAAATACCCCCTACTTTCTTAAATTACTATTCCTTTACTAAGAGCTGGCGGTGCAGAAAGGGGAGAAATAGGAATTCCGAAGGGCTTATCCGAACGCTTATCGAACGATCCCGGAACGCGACACACTTACGTGAACCACTATGGCGGGTTTTAAAACCTTGTGTATCGTGGACGCTATCCAGGCGGATATAAAATATATCCTACCTGCATAATCATTAAACATAGCATTATCATTTCTAACATACATACATAACATCACGCATTTTATCCCCGAAGGGGTATGCAGAGGCGCAACTAGGGCACCCACTTTTCGCCAAGTATGTTCCGTCCCATGATGTGATAGGGGGCGAGCCTATCGCCATATCGGGCACAAATTCCAGACTCCGGGCTGATACTGATAATGAATTCATTTCTAACAAGTTCTTTAAATATTAAATTACTCCGGAGAAGAACACGTTTGCCCAAAACTGAAGACTACTCAAAACAGTTATAATTTTAATGCAACAAGTGGTTGTTGCGTCTTTCAGTAACAACCTATAAAAGTGTTTTGTTGTACATAACACAAAAACAAAAACATTTTTTATGCTTTAGTCTACAAATGCTGAATTTGTTTATTACATAGCTCTACTTTTGCAAAATATAGCAATTTGGGATAAGAATGCCACGCGATTGGGTGTGAATTGCCCTTTACCTGTGATTGTATTTAAACCAAATTTTATAGAGAACGCCGATTTGTAGATAACGCAAACAATGGTCAATAGAGAACGTAGGGATGATAGTGCAGAATAGAAAGCCGGAATTCTGATAGATGTAGCTAACTGGAATTGACATCGGTTGCCGTAAAACATTATACTAGTTACTCACTGTTTAATTTGTCAAATCGTGATTCACTATTACTAGGTTCTATGTAATAATTATCATTTCTAATAATCAAAAATCATCATAAGTTATTTAAATTTTTTACCCACATTAGAATTGTTAATATTATTCTTCCAGCATAAATAATAATTAACATATGACCTTGTAAAAGTGAGCCGGCGAAATTCTAAAGTTGTTTACAGCGTCTGAGCGGAGCCTAAACCAAGCATTATTGTAATAAGAGATGTTTTATATGTTTAGTAACATTTCCCTTTGTACCCTTTGTTGGCATCCACAGGAATTGTAGTTTCCATATCATAGACTCAAAATTGTAATTGCTTGTTTTATACTGTGATCACACCAAGAAGCATAAACTACATGGTATAAACCTCACTTCCCAGTGATCGGTATGGTATTAAACACTAACACGCTATACTTTTTCAAAATTGCAGCGTTCTGGTCTGTTAGTGAACATGATATGTAGACCGATTATGCTATGCCTATTTGCCTAAGCGTAGGACGTCCTCGGACCAAGGCGAGCGATGAACTGGGAAGAGGGCTAATTCGATCAGACGAGCTGTAAACGAGAGAATAATAATATATTTTTAAAGGTTTAATCTCTACAAAGATTTGTTCATATTGGATTACCGTCTCACCCCTCCTGCCTACCTAGCCGATCTCCGTTAAGATTGGCCGCCGTCGCCAAAATTCGGCTTAAAGGATTCATTAATTAATAATGTGAACAACCATTAAAACAGTGGAAACACTACATACAAAGATAAAATAATTAATCAAAAATAAAATAGCCTTTATACATAATACATAACATCACGCATTTATCCCCGAAGGGGTATGCAGAGGCGCAACAAGGGGACCCACTATTCGCCAAGTATGTTCCGTCCCATGATGTGATAGGGGGCGAGCCTATCGCCATATCGGGCATAAATTCCAGACTCCGGGCTGATACTGAGCAGAAAAACCTAAATATCACTTTGCCCGACCCGGGATTCGAACCCAGGACCTCAGAGCGCTATTGTACCGGACATGCAATACAGCTACGCCACCAAGGCAGTCAAATAGCCTTTATATATTGAAATAAATATTCGTTTATTGCCAATTACGTTAGGTACTACTCACTATAGGGTTTTTCTGGGATGAAACACAAATTAGTCAATCTATGATGGTCTGTGTGTGTGCCAAACATCAGTTTCAAACTTTCTATTATGTACGGAAGTAATAATCTACGGACGACTACAAACCTTCACCTGTACATTGATTCGTTATTAAATCACTATACAATAGACGTTTAATCTCAATCAGCGACCTTTAAACTCGACTGACCCACATTTTAACCTTTAGCACCACACCCAAATACATTACTAATCCTTTGGTATACCATGACCCGTTTACCGCCGCACTATCACAAATAATTCAATACAATTATATTTTATCTCGTAATGTATAAGTTTAATCAAAATCATAAATAAACATAAACCGCCTCTCCGTGATATAAAGAAAAATTAGTTACAATTAAAATTCATTTGGATCTACGATTAATTTAATATTGATAATGTATGTAGTTAATTAATGCTCATACGTTATTTTTGATAGCGGCTTGCATGTTCCGCATTATTCCAGGAAGTTATGGCAGCTTAATACTGATATACGAAATATGCCACTGGTGGTAGGTCTCTCATATCTGAGAGTCCGCCTGGGTAGGTACCACCGCAATGTCTATTTCTGCCGCCAAGCAGCAGTGTGTAGTCACTTTTGTGTTCCGGTTTGAAGAACATTGTAGCTAGTGTAACTACTGGACATAATGAGAGTTAACATCTCACGTCTCAGGATGGCGAGCGCAGTGGAACATCAATTTGTAATTCAGTTGTTGGATGGTTTTCTGCTGTTTATGGGCGGTCGCACAGCTTACCATCAGACGAACGGCAAGCTCGTCACGTCATTCAAAGAAGAAAAAAAATATTAGACTCAATAAATACGTTGATAGTGACACCAAAGACATTCAATATTATTTAAATAGCTACTTTTAATCATAAGCGGTATACTCAACCGTTAGAGGCTAAAAAACATGGATTGATGTAGGAACGCGATCAGGTGTTCCAAGACTTTACCTATTGTGTGTTTTGCGGTATGAATGATATCCAATTTTTGCCATATGAACAGCACCTAGGGCCGACCCGTCCATAGGGCCGGGCGGGCGGCGCAACTACTCCAGGCGCGGTGGCTCAGGGAGCTCTGACTCTTGGTGGCAAAAGCTTCTTTGATGCCGACGATACCCTGCACGTATTTTGTGTGAAGCGGGCTACGCGGGTACCCAAGGAGCCAGGTCTTAGGAAAGGCGTCAAATGAGGACTTCTCTTAGAGGACGTCATGGGCACTTGGGAAGCATAAACGCAAAAAAAGGTGCAAAAAGTACTTATATCGCTCGAGGCGCCAGAATATCTAGACCGGTTTTGCTAATTCCATTTTACAAGAAACGTTGCCTTATTTCTAGATAATGTCTTTTTTTCTATAATATTTACGAAGCAGGAGGGCCCGTAACATCTATGATAATGATGTATATTACCTTGTACCGTTCATGGCAAAACAATGAATTCTAATACAAATAAATATCATTCAACCATTTATAATTTACAGCCTAACACTTGATAAGAAATGCTAATTATCGTAATAAACACTTCAACTGCTTATTGTTATTGTTCTTCGGCTCATTTACATTGAAATCTGGGTAGATAATTCAATTTGATGAAATAATTAATAATAAATAAAATTATGTTATATTTAGTTAACAGAAATTCGAACCAAGTGGATACGCATATTTATATTAGAAATTTAAATTAACAATATTATACCTATTAATATATCAAATTAAAAAGTGAAAAATGAAAAATACGAAATATTAAAACAAAATACGGCTAAGTAAATAATGTACAGTCAGCCACAAAAGTAACAGAACAAAGTGAAAAATTTAAAACTCTTCTACACATTAACTTCAATCGCAATATTCTTTTTTCTGTGTCGAAATAAAGTAAACCCTTCGAAGTTTATATTAGGTAATTTTTTTTTTGATATGGACCAAGATTTGAATGGCACTTGAAATTTTGAATTTCTTAGCTTATTTGTGTGGCTGACTGTACCTACCTGCTATTATTAGTTGATACCCTTCATCTCTACATATAAATAAATAATAATAACTTGACACTAAACTTGAAAATTTTGATAGTATTAAGAAAAATAAGCACATGTTGATAGGCACTTCTGTGTTGGCCAGTGTAATTAAGTATTGGAAAAAGTTTATAATATATTTTATAGATCAGACATAAATATATAGTTATAAGATGCTCACGGGGCCGTCCCGTATGCGCCGAAGAATGCCACCGCAGGTTTTAGTTGATATGCCGGTGTAGGGTATACAGGGGTTAGGGACTCGGCCCAATGCTCGCTCGGATGATTATACTCCCGAGTGTCGACATTGGGACGTAAGACCGGTGCAGCCAATATAACCATTCCACTCACCCTCCAAGTAGTGGTAGCGCTTTTTCCCCGCCAAAAAAAAAAGAGTTATAAGAGGTTGGTATTTGACAATAAGATTAAGATGATCAAAAATCATTAACTTATCTCTTTTGTTATTAGGTAGAGCATCAGAATCTAGAGCTGTTCGGGGAAACCATGTATATAAATTATGATATTATCTTGATTGTCCCTTTATCTCATGAATAAGTATATGGACTGCAAACCTAAAGGACCCTGGTTCGAATCCCAGGTAAAACTACGCGGAATCCTTTCTGCAACTACTATTTATATATCAGTAATTATTTGTATAGCTACACCATACACCATTATAGCATTATTCAATATATTTTATCTATGTGCCTGGCACAAAAGTAGATAGCAGCTCCATCTAACCAAAAATTACACAAATATATTGGAGCGTAAGAAACGTCATTAGAGTGAAATTACAGTTAACGTTAGTCCTCTCCGACTTGCACCGCCATCTAGTGAGCGCAAAACGTACATTCATTTGTCATAAGTTCTTACAAGTTTTATCTCCAAATTGACGATAGAGCTACAACCTAAAAAAAATATTGAATTGAACTCCAAATTGCCTTATTTATAATTTAGAAGTTCAATAAAGGATCCACGTACGATAAATAGTACGTTTTAAAACTTTTTTTAGGTGTTACACGCTTTATTTTTTGTACTGGCAACATGAAATCTATAGTTATCTATGCCATGAATTGGCCTTGAATCATTTGCATTGTACAAGTAAATAGTTCTCATAACTAGGTGGAATAAAAAGTTTCTTATTTTTAGAACGAATTTCATCGTAATACGAGGTAAGCATTACGGCTTTTAATATTTAAAAATGTAAATCTATCCTAATATTGTATTTCCTTGTATGAAGACCTACCAAACATTTTGATGGATGAGGTCATTACATATGAATTACCGGTGTATGTACTATTTGATACGGAGCGGGCCCACTGCTGTATGCAATTTTGAATTCTATTTTTAAAGTACGAGTGTCTTCAATCCGTCATTGGAATTTCCAGTTTTCTTATTACGAATGTAGGTAATAATAGATTGCAATAAATATCTTTTTTCCTGCTAAAACTTAGTTCGTTAATAGTTATTGGTATATTACGTTGATTTTTACCTGCTTTGCTTATGGCTTAAATATCTAGTGCTAGTGTGTTTTGCAATGACTAAATATTCTTTTTATAAAATACAAACAGCTACAAGTACTTAATTACAAAAGCAATTATGTATTTTAGTTCTAACTCGAAATTTATTAATAAATAATTGGTGCTAACATCTTATGCGTTACATATTATACATCGGAAAACAAAAATAATTTTACGAAGCTTCGTATTAAATGTAAACTTCGTGTGGTTACGCTTGCCAAATCTTGGTAGTGCAATTTTTACATCCATTATGGATGCCACAGAAAAACTAACCAATGCTGTAAACATGCCATTTGCCCAATTAACTTACTGTATCCAAATAATCATAAATTTTATTGTATGCATTGTATCAAGCTTCGCGCCTAATTAAGGAAACACCACATCGGTATCTTACGTAACATATCTTTCAAGTTTCCAGACTAGCTAGTGCGTTCTATTTAGGAGTACCGGCTTTGCAGGCTTCTCATTTTAAGATTATGCGAAAACAGATTCTCGATCAAAAATATCTACACTGCATAATTTTGTGCCTTCCACAAATTATCGTTAGAAAATAAATTGTTAGGAAATTCCCTCCTCTTGTAAACCTGTATGCTGGGTTACATAAATGGATATTCCCTGCACAATCTTGGAACAAAACACGTGGTTTATTATATTTAACACTATATTATTATCATTTTAACAACCTATCCTTGTTATTATCTAAAACTTGAATATCATGTCCGTATCTGTGAGAAGGTAGACAATCGAAAGCAAAACTCGCTATTATGTGGACGAGAAGCTACAGTGTACTTTAGTACAAATCAAAATAAATTAGTTCCAGGCTATTAGGGCATCCTGTTATGAATTATTCTTGTACCTATATTAAATAATTGGATAATCTCTACTATTCTGTATTGATGATACTGCCACAAAAAGATAACGGTTTATTTGATTTACGTATTAATATTATTTCACCCGAGAGTCTGATGTGTTTGTATAGGCCGACGCTTGTCAGACGAACAAACATAGAGTCAAGTTAAATAAAAAAAGTATTTCAGATCCAAATAGGAACACAAGCGCTGATCAAATTTGTATATAAAAATAACATAACGTAATGTTTAGTATACCGCAAAAATTCTTACTAGCTACCTTGGTTTACGATTTGTGACAACATAAAAAAATTCATATCTCGTATTAAGTACAATCGAAATCTATTTTCATTCGTTCTATCCAGTACAGTAATCAACTACCCTAAAAAATATTATACGAAGGTGAAAGTGAAAAACAAATACATAACTAACGTCCCAAAAGCAAATAAGTAAGCAAAATTATAATGCATGGCTCTTATTGACCTTAAAAACTATCTCACCGTGTTTAATTTAAAGCCTCTAAAACAAGGAAGCAACAAGAACGGTACCACAAAACTATAAATCATATTCTATCTTCTTACTCATTAATTTACGAAATTATACAAGATAAAACGTTTTTTTCAGTGCACCATTATGGCGCCACTAGAACTAGATGGCGACAATCTTGGAAAGAAACATCAGCAATATAACAGACTGTTGAAGGAGGCACTAACTAAAAAGAAAATAACACTAACCCCAAACTTCAAAGAGAATGGAGACATTGAAAATCTTCTTGAAATCGACGTAGCTTGCACAAATAAAAATGTTAATTTTATTCTTGAAGTCCTCAAATGCGAAGATATGTTATATGTTAGCAGAGCGGTGAAACGAAGCACATGGTTGGTAACTGAACCCGAATACGCGCACATAATCAACATAGACTATCTAAAAATAAATCTATTCCCTTATATGACAACCAGAGCAATTAACAAATTCATGCTCAGTATAAGACTTCATATAAAGGATGAAAAAAAAGCGGAAGAGTTTTTTGATTACGAAGAAAAAAAGAATCTAGATAAGGCACTAAAGTGGTTACCAAATTGTTCTTTGCCTTTCATTGAGCAAACCGTGACAAAACATAAAGATTCTATATCCAAAGATTTGCTTAAGCGTTTATGTGAGAGGTCTATCAGTGTCCTAGAAATTTATGTAAAAAATAAAGACTACGTTTACGCAGATACATTAACTTCAACGTTGTTTTTAATACATAAAGACGCCAAAAGATACTTAGACGTGGTGGAGAAATTAGACTACTACCAAATACCTCCTTTTGGGCGCAAATATAGTGAAATTTTAATGAAAGTGTGCCCTCAAAAAATATTAGACAATTTTGAAAAATTTTCGAATCGCATCGATTATGGGATTTGTGCGAAATACATGAAAAAGGAAGATATAAAACCATTTTTACTGAAACAAGCAAGTAATGAAAAAATGAACTATTTTCTTAAATATGATAATGTCAAGCATTTTCTTAAACATATGCCTAAAGAAGGTCGATTTGAATTTATAAAACAGTTGTTTATCCATAATGAAAAGCCGGATACGTTCGAAAGAGAGGAAAGTGATTTTGTGGCCATGTGTGCATCTACATCTTGCGGATGGACAAGTCCTAAAAATGTTTACGACTGGTATCGATTTGCTCCGTTCGATACGGCTTTTCGTGATCTAAAAAAACTAATACGCGCTGAATCGTCACCTGATGAACGAAATTCAATGCTGACAATTCTTTTATATTGCGCGGGCAAAAATAATAAGAATATACATACTTTGCTGCAATATTACTATGAAAAACATATAAACGAACCATTTAAATTCAAGATTAAGTTTATAGAAAAAGTGCTGAAAAATGTAGATGTTATTAAAAATGAGGAAATATGGTTAATTGTTAATCGATTGTTCCATAGTATGGAAGTATACATTCAGTCTACCAACAATGTCGAAAAATGTATCGAGATTATAATAATATACAATGCTATAAACGACAAAGCAAATTCGAAAATTGTTGAAGAAAAATTTTCGTTTAATACTTTAAAAGCATACAGAAACAAACTCCAGCCAGCTGAACAAGAAAAGGTTTTTAAATACCTATACAATAATTTACAAGACAAAATAAACGGTAAATCAATTACCACCGAATTATGTCTCAACGAGGTAGTTAAATTAATAAAAAAATTACTCGACCTGCTCGATCACTGGGAGAAGAAGTTAATTGATTATCCATTCATTGTTAACAAGATAAAGGAAATCATTGCACTCAAAAAAGAAAAATCGTGGAATTCAAAGTTATCGATTCTTTATCATGTCAATAAAACATGGCGTAAGTACTTGTTTGAAGAATCTGTTTTACTATCGCCTTCGGAATCAGTATGCATCAATGCACTCAAGCATGATCCGAGTTTGCTACCACGTCACAAAGAAGAAATAAATAAATTGTGCTGCAACGACTCCGTATCTTTGAGGATTTTCTTGAATAAATTAAGAGTGTATTGGCCACTTTCTTTGACTGCTGAGTGGACAAATTTCTATTTTCAACAACTAGATAATCCCAGTAAACATAAAGCTGCAATAAGGGCTTTGATGATAATTCTCCCTCAAGAGCAATTGAAAGAGTTTATTAGGAAATATACACCGGAAGATACCAAAATTAAATGGGGCGAAACAGATGAACTAAACCTTAGTCTAAGGAAGTATGTTGCGAAGAAGATGTACTTGTCAAGACCCTTATTGCCAGCTGAAATGGTTTTGCTATACGCCAAAGGCGATTATTTGCAATACTGTATTCCCTCTTTAAATTCAATTTTATCAAATATGAGTAGTGATCAAAGTAGTTTAATCGTACAAAAATTACTAATTGCGCCTGTATCGCTACAAAAATATGGTATTCGCTTAGCGTTTTCCAAGCTTGAATCGAAAGAACTTAAGCCATTGTTCTCGGAAGCATGGAAATCAACCACCAACTCCACTATACGTGCAGTTCTATTTGAAAAAACGCACAATGCCTTATGTAGCAAATCAAACATTGCAATGTCCGAAGAAATGTGGGAATTGTTAAGTGATTTTATTGATAACTTATCGCATAAAGAAAATAAAAAGATATATCATTTATTGGGTGAGGTAACAAAAGTGCCTTACAATGTGAGAGGAAAATATTACATGAAAAGTTACACCTTTCTGAAGTCTATGCCCGTTGAGGACTATATTGAAAATATTATTAAAAAACTGATTAACATTGTGCCTCATATTATGGAGCAGTTAGATACCGAATTCATAGCCGAAGTAATGTTGAAAGATGTCGATGAAACTTTTAACAAAAGTAAATGCAAATTTCTCGATGTAATCACAACAAATGCACTATTTTGTAAAGATGAAGAAACTCAAATGAGAAATTACGAAAGAATACTAGCTCCATTTTTGGATCGCCATTTGCCTGCATGGAATTTTAAATATGATAATAAAAAATGTGTACTATACAATTTTGAAAATTTGCTGAAATCGTTCGCCACGAACTTGAAAGACGTCTTTTTAGACCGAAATAAAGTCATTCCAGTAAAATTATTTCAAAATATACTAAATAAACTTGAGAATTCATTATCAGTCGAAGAAAATTATGTTTACATAACAACTTGGAAACTTCTTACCTCCTTCACTGAACTCGTTAATACGCATAGATCTTCTTTGGCCTACGTTGAAATAGACGAAACTGATGATATAAAGACTCATGTAAGCTACAATAGACAAAAATACATACAAGAAAAATGGGATGAATTTTTTACATCAATTATACCGTCATTTGCTAAAGTTTGTACTGATAACTTACAAATAGATTTAAAAAAATATTTTCCATCAATATATATACTTTATGGACAAGCCGTGGCAAATATCTTATCAAACTTTGAACAATACTATAAACAATATCTACTGTATAAGCTCATGCTGACTAATGACAAATCAAATGAAAACTACTTATTGGTACTCAACTACTGCTCAATATATGCAGTTGAAGAACAAAAGCCAATCCTGAATGAAATACGAAGCTTGCTAGAATCACACCCGTCATCGGAAATAAAAATTCATTGCATCGACAAATTTAATGTTTTAGATATTTCGGATATATTGTAATTTTTCACAATTCATACGAATTTAAATCAGTGGTGACCTTAACCGATACAGGCCTCTAGGAAAATTTCTAATTAAATTGAGTTTTCCTAAAGTTTAATTTAAAAGTATTTTGTTGGAAACTACATTTATAAGTGTACATTCGAACTGTGTCGTATACAATTTATTGTTTTATTTTATCTTGTCTACATTTATACATACGTGGAGAACAAAAGTAATCGTAATCAAAAGTAACAAATTAGAATTATAAAAATGTTATTGTTGATCCTATTTCTTATCTTCTATCTTCTTCTATATCTATACTTATAATAAATCTGTAGAGAGGTCAATTCTGTACATGAAATATATTTCCAAAATAACTATCAGGGGGTGATTAGGGATCGATACTGATGCCAAAAATGCAATTAGTAAAATTTTTGTCTGTCTGTCTGTCTGTCTGTCTATCTGTCTATCTGTCTGTCTGTCTGTATAACCGTTATAGAAACAAAAACTACTCGACGGATTTTAACGAAACTTGGTACAATTATTTGTCATACTCCTGTGCTGGTTATAGTATACTTTTCATCACGCTACAATTAATAGGAGCAGAGCAGTGAAGGGAAATGTTGGGAAATCGGGAGAAGTTACTCCATTTTTTAAGCTTCCGTCGCGTGTGCAACCTTAATGGTTAAAGCTACACAGAAATCATGTATGACGGAAATGTTCTCCTTAAAATTATGTAAAAAATATCCCACGACAGCATATGTCTATCTTTTATGGTTGACTCACAATAACACGTCTAACTCCCGATAGCTTAGCAGTTCGAAGCTTTCTCATTATATTTGTCTACTCTTACGTTTATAACACTCTCAGTCATCCCTAATTAAAAAAGTTAACATTATTAAATATTCCATAAAAAGAATCATAGAAATCGGTATAGAAACAACAAAGTTATACATGAAATACGCTAATAATAAGCCATCACGCGTGAATACTGAATCATGCTATAAGGATTATTTTTGTATATATATAAGGTCGCGAACGCACAGGCAGGCGGCTTGCTTGGCACCTAGAGGCTAGCGAATCACCTAGCGAGTAGCTTCGTAAAACGAACATTCTCGAACGTTCGCGACCGGCTCCATTTTTGAAGTCCGAAATCCACGCGGGCGAAGCTGCGAGCGGAAGCTAGTAACAAAATATTATTGTAATCGTTAAATAAAATTTTGGATTACTTTTCCGAGTAATTTGTAATCGTACGGCTAATAACATTTTGTAATCGTAATCGTTAATTTGTAATCCTATTACTTTTGCCCAACACAGCCAGGCGGTTGATCACTTTGCCTCCCCTAAGGACACCACTGATTTAAATCACTTAATTACCTTGCACGAGATTTTGTGGAGCGGGAACACATATTCAATCATACATTCCAATTGTTGTATTTATAGATTGCACATTTTATACGTATATTTTTATGCTATTTTAACCTTTATAACTACTACTTAATAAAAGTATAATTTTATTAAAAGTTTCTATGACGATAAAATTACCTTGTGTTTTATTGTATTCTACACTAATATAATTTCTTCATAATACATTTAAACACTAACAAAGCTTTTAATGTAGTACTTATTGATACAAAGATAGAAGTTGACAAAAGTATAATGGACAATATTTAATTGAATTGCCTATTGAATTTCCTATAATGTTATATACCTACTATCCGTGTATGAAATTTTGGGTGTAATGTTTCTTTTTTTTATTTTATATTATGGCAATTAGTGCCGATGTCGACAATTCTGCCAGTGTCAAACGTGCTATGAGTACTCGTGTGTTGAAATGCATGTTTAAACATAGTTAATTAATTTTGTTGGCATAAAATATTGACTAGTAAAATAACCATATAATTAGTAAAATAAAAAATATCTGCATAAAAACATTAAAGAGTATAGTTAGTTAATATAAAATAAAATATTTTTCTTTTAAAATAAGATATAATTTTTTTACTGGCGAAGCGAAATAGAAGTTTACCTGATGGTGAGCGGTACGATTCCCCATATAAAGTAACAACAGAGCCGGAAGAGCCCTGCACTTGTAAGCCTTAGATATTCGAGATTAGGTTTCTAGATGGACAGTAATTACTATGTCGTTCAAACCGGAACACAACTGTGCTTGTTGTTAATAAACATTGCGGTGGTAACACCTACTGAAATATAGACATAGTCATAATTCATAAGTACATTCATAGTTTTTGTTACTTTACAGCAACTCAAGATGGATACTTCAACGCTGGAACATGAGAATCTAGGAAAAAAACACAAAAACTACAACGAATTTCTACATAAAGCACTCAAAGATGAAACAATCATCAAAATTGAAGACGTGGACTTTGACAAAAATGATCAAGACAATTTACTGATAATAGATGTCGCATGTGAGAAAAAGAATGTGGAATTTGTACTTAATATTCTTAAGTCGGAAGATATGATGTATGTCTCCAGAGCGCTGCAGAAGAGTACCTGGCTATTTACTGATGACCAGTATGCCCACATCATTAACCCACAATATGTACGGGAGCAACTTTTACCAGAAATGTCTACAAAAGCCGGTCTGAAATTATTGAAATATATCAGACGCTATTTGAACAATGAACCGCGCGTTGAACAGTTTTATTTAAGCGAAAACAGGATAAAAGAAGCACTTAAATGGCTCCCGAATTGCTCCATCCCCTTTATTAAGAAACACGTGAAACTACACGCAGATAAGTTGGAGCCAAAGTTATTCAAACGTCTCTGTGAAAAATCTATAAAAGTCTTCGAAATAGTAATAGGAAATACTTATTATTCGTTACCATGTTTTGACATCGCAAAGTTCTTACTGAAAACTAATACCGATCAATTTTTAGATTTCTTAGAAGACACTAAATATTCGACATCTTTACCTAAATTTAATGTTAAATGTACAGAGTTACTAATGAAAGAATCGCGTGATAGAATCCTTGAAAAATTCGATAAATACGTGAATTTGATAGATATTGCTACTTTTGCTAAGCATATAGAAAAAGAAAGTATAAAAGATTTTTTATTAGAGCAAGCTAACAAAGCGGAAAGCGATCGAATAAATTATGATCTGAGAAACTTTTTAAAATCTCATGAAATATCATATCTTATTAAAAGAATACCAAGAGAAGAACGATTTGATTTCGTAAAAACAGTTTTTATTGACAACATAGCTCAACAAAAGGATAATGTAATCATACCTTTCGACTCAGAAATGTATCGCATGAAGAAACTATCGCAGGCTTGTGGGTTAAAAAAACATGAGTGGTATCAATTTGCTCCATTTCATATAGCTTTTGAGGCAATTACTAAAATGATGAAGATGGAACCTATTCCCGTTAAAAAGTATCCAATGTTAATCACTCTTATATGTATTGTAGGTAAAAGTGAGGAGAATCTTCAAACTCTATTAAAATACTATATAAGCAACCATATTAATGACGAATACAACCTGAAAAACCAGTTCATAAGCAATCTCATAAAAAAATCCCCAGTTTATAAATATAGTAAAATCTCTTGGGAAATATTGAATGAAATATTTAAGAGCATGAATGTTTATATAGATAAAGAACAAGATGTGCAAGACTGTGTTATTTCAATAGTCCTTCACAATTGTTTGAACAACGAAGAAGTACCCGAAATAATAATTAAAAAGTTTTCATTTGAGACTCTTAAATTTTACCGCAATAAACTGAACAACGAAGAGCAAGAAAAGGTATTTACGTTTTTGTATAATTATTTAGTGCGTAAAATTCAAAAACAAAATGTTACCACAGAAACGGAACTTAAAGAAATATCAAAAACGTTGGAACAAATGTTGAACCTACTTAACGATTGGAAAAAAGAATTAGTTGCTTACCCATTTGTTCTGAATAAAATAAAAGAAATAACAAAAATCAAACACGAGAATTCTTGGAAAGCAAGTCTTTCAGCATTGTATAATATTAATAAATCCTGGAGAAAACACATGTTTGAAGAATCTCTACTTTTGTACCCTTCTCAAGATGTGTGTGTGAATGCTTTGAAACACGACCCAGGATTACTTTTGCGATATAATCAGGAAGTAAAGCAGATATGTTACGATGACAATGTGTCTATGAAATTGTTACATAGCAAGCTACGTATTTACTGGCCCGAATCTTTGGCCCTCGATTGGGCAAATGGATACCGAGAACGTCTCAAGAATTTAGAGGGCCACAAAGCTGTCGTACGTGGTTTGTGTGGCTTAATACCTGAAAAGTCTCTAATTGATATTATTAAGAATTATGCACCAGAGGAAGCAAAGATCAATTGGAAAGAAATCGATGAAGTTACGATTAGTTTGCGAAGACATATTGCTAAAAATATGCATCTGGCACGACCTCAACTAAATCCCAATGCCATTTTCTGGTATGCCAAGGGTGATTACTTACAGTACGCTCTTCCCTCCCTTCTCGCCGTGTTTTATAATATGAACTCTGATCTCAGTCGGGAATTCATACCGAAACTATTAGATGCTCCGGTATCTGTACAAAAACATGGTATTCGTTTTGCCTTTCTGAGACTCGAACCAACAAAACTCAAAACAATATTCTTGAATATATGGAACGATTCCAATAATCCTAGTATTCGTGCGGAGTTATTTAAACATACGTTTAAACTTCTCAAGTCTGAGGAGACTGATAAAGTAGAAGAAGTGTGGACACTATTGCAATTATTCATAAATAACTTAAATCATACAGATGATGCTAAACTATTTGATCTGCTAGTGCGTATGGACGAGGTGCCGTCACTCATCAGACCAAATTATATTGTTACATGTTACAATGCCTATAAACGTTTACGAGAACACTTTATAACTGATGGCGTTTACCGGTACGAAAGAAACATGGATACCTTAATAGAATATTGCAAATATATAATAGAGTCTATTGATAAGGAATTTATTAGCCAAATAATAAAAGATTACCTAAATAAAAAGTTATTTAACTTTGAAGGTGAAAGTGCAATTGCAATTGGCGACTATAATGAAATGATTAAAGTAGTTTCGGGATATCTGCTCTACGCAACGAGTATAGAACAACAGACTGAACTATATGAAACTATTTTGGACCCTGTCTTAACACGTTTATTCGAAAACAAAACGAATCTCACTAAACAGTCTAATAATTTACAAAATTTATCAACATTACTTTTCAGGATTTATATTGATTTGAAAGAGTATGTTCTGGATAAACATTTGATTATACCATACAAAATGTTTTGTTCTATTCAACAGAAATTAGAATCATTGCCTGTACCAGAAAACTACAAAATGTTAACAATGTGGAAATTAGCAACAGCTTTGGCAAAACTGTTAAGCGAATACGACACAACATGCGATTGGGATGACATAACATTGGACATAGCTCCAGAATTTGCTAATTTTTGTAGATCTTATTTGAAAGAAGAAGTGACTACGCGATTTTCCTGTATTTACGTTCTTTTCTCCAATGTTCTACATAAAATGCTTAATGCTATAATGTCTACCGACACTATCTGTAAAATTTATGAATGTATGCTTAAAGACAAAGATTTTGTTCAAGCTTTTCTGAGCGTAACATCAATTATACCTGCCAAGTGCTACCTCACATGTAGCAATGAAGTGAAGTATAATAAAATACATACAATCATAGCAGAACGACCCGTGCCTGAAATTAAAATGCATTATTACAGCAGATTTCCAACATACGCCGAAGAATAATGTTTCATTGAATTCTGAAATAACTAATACACTAAAATGTTGTTATTTCATTTAATAATTGAAATAGATAACCACGCATTGAGGGCTTTTAGTAAAAGCTCTCAATTAGTGTTTGGGAATTCCCGGCAATTTCAAAGTTCCGGGAATTCCCGGAACTTCGAGAAATTTAATAAGAAAAAAATGTTTTTGTTGTTTTTAGAGTGGTAAGCCCTTTATAAAAAATAATTTAGTCAGTATCTGGTGAAACGTTAAAATGTTTTAAAAAAGGCAATTCGTTGTAAAAATCAACATCATTAAATAGAAAATTAAGTCTTAACCTATTTAACGTTAATTTCAGTCTTAGTAATTGCTTTGTTCATTTTTTTTATCACCCATAGATTCACTTTAAGCTGTAAAATCTTATAACTATAAAACGAACTTAGTTAAAAATCATACACATTCATGATAACTTTACTTTTATCTAGTAATTCTACTATCTAATCATTGATCATAATTACAACATTGTTAATTCTCATAATGCCTGACTGACTGCAAACAAAATATTAAGATATTGTTGAGCTGCTTGGCCGGTTCTCATTCACGTTACAACAATCATTTAGGCAAACAGAGACTACTAGATAGTATCAAATTAGATAATATGGTAATATTTAACAATAGCGCGCGACATAAGTTACTTGAATGAAACACTTTCATAAATAATGAACCTCATAAAACGTTTCATGAATCCAACATATTTTAATACGTGTGCATACTATTTTTTTATGTAATATTTTTATTTCAATAAATGTATTTGTCATTCTTGTGTATCGTTATTTACCCCAGTACTGGCAGAATCCAAGTCTTTCGACTGCAAGGCATGAAAAAGGTTCAGGAAACATGATAATAATCAAGTCATGTCTGCACATTGCTTATTTGGCATGACTGACGGGGCGCGAAATCTTCCGCTCCCCGTGTAAGGAAAGCAATGGGCATGCATCAGTCATTGACATTCTTCTTTTTCTGCCTGGGATTGTCCCGGTCTACCGTCCAGTGCAAGGATCGGTCTTACTACTCTTTCGCCTCGAATTCGCCGAGCTTTCGCATCGTTCTGAGTGAGACCGTTAATTCTCACTTCTAACTTGTAGGACGTCAAGGCCTCGTTTTAGGGCCAGCATCGGTCGAATAACGAGTGATAACCCTGGTAGCTGATCAAGTGAATGATCCGTTCCATTAGATCTGCTCATCAATCTGGTTAAGGCGATTGGGCCAATTGTTACGGTTTAAGAGATCACATTTTATAGCTTTATACTTTTTAGGTGCAATTCTCAAAAAAAATGTAAATAATTGGCGAAAGAGAAGGATATAAGCGCACTTCGATGTATGTACTTTAATTTTTATTTATTTCATTAAATCGATTAAATTGTTTGAATGTTACATCTACATTTATTTTTCAATACTGTTTACTTTACATTACTAATACTAATGTTCAAGATCAAAACGACGTAAATCATCGTTTTTACTGGTGGTAGGTCTCTCGTATGCGAGGTGACATCTGTATAGGTACTACCGCAATGTCTATTTTACCGCCAAGCAGCAGTCTATATGCACTGTTAAGTTCCGGTTAGAAGGACGTTGTAGCCAGCGTAATTACTGGCCATCATGATCATCATCTCAGCCACAGGAAGTCCACTGCTGAACATAGGCCTCCCCCAAGGATCTCCACGTCGACCTGTTGGATGCGGCCTGCATCCAGCGACTTCCTGCGACCTTAGCCAGGTCGTCCGACCACCTTGTAGGCGGGCGTCCGACATTTCTCTTGCCTGTACGTGGCCTCCACTCTAGAACCTTTCGACCCCAACGGCCATCGGATCTTCGAGCTATATGCCACTATAGGATCATCTTATGTCTCAGGGTGAACACAATGAAGTGCTACCCAGTACTTCGTAATTCAAGGTCTGTATGGTGTTAATACTGTTTATGGGATGTATCGCTTACAAACCACCCGCCCGGCATGCTCATCTCGTCATTCAATTGCGATAAATAAAAATCAGACAAGGTTGCCAATAACAAGTTAATCAATACGTGGACATTGTATAGGTATCAGATATCTAAACATACCAAAAATAAAGATTTTTTTGCTCCGGCAATACAGAATCTACGTTATATTTTCATAGCTGGTTGTATAAACCATAGTGTAAGTAACACTCAGAATAAATAGCATACTACGTACAAGTATAAACTGTCTATCGTTATGATTCATAATATTGCACAATTTTGATATTACTGCAGTTCCTAGTATCGAAGAGTATTAGATAAGTATTTTTAGAACGAATTGGATCCCGTTTATGAGGTAAGAATTATTTAAATATTTATAATTATTCTATAATTTGAAACAAATGCAAAATTTTGTAAACGTACGCAGGTAAGTACATACTACATAAGTTTACGCGTATGTAACCATAACAAATACCATTCGGCCCTCGGCATACCGTCGGCCCTCTCAAGTGTAATTAAGTGCAAATCACCAAACACAAGTTAAAAACCTTCTCGAGCTATTACGTATTTTCTACGTATTTCATGTGTTGTCCTAAGTTGTTGTACTTATATAAAATATTTATGCGTATAATATTGAAAAACTAGGAGTTTGTACATTAAAAAAAAGTAATAAAATCGAAAGGGGATAGCTAAAGAAGAGTAATAGAACATAATATAGGGAATTTTACAATGCTTTTCTATTTATCTGTTTGTTTATACAAATCCGAAATTAATGAACGGACTTTCATGTAATTTTCAAAGGTGGATTTAATATAAGTCGGAGCTGAACATAGGCTTTGTTTCAATGATATCTGATTTCGAGTTATCTACACGTACGGAATCGCATAGAATCATACGATCATACATACACTCTGTACGTATATTGTATACACATACAGAGTGGATTGTTGAGATGAGGAAGCAAGGACAGCTTTTTTAATCGCTGTAACTACATACAAGAAATTTCTTACGAAACTGTTTATCACTTATCGTTTTTAAATATAATATTTTCCTGTATGTTGCTTCGCCAATTTCCGACAGCGTAACATGCCGTACTTTTTTACAAAACTCGAGATAAATTTTGCTCATATGACGTTAACTCAGGATTATATCTATGTACGAAATCTCATACAATCCCAATGTCTATTAATGACTACGGGGTAATAAACATCCAAACATGGTCGTAAATATTCAATTTATAATACTCATCATGGCCCCTTTTTGAAACGAATTACCGATGTCATAATTACGATATTATACAATTATTATGTAGGGTACATTCGGCATGACCGGACACAGGTCAGGCGCAGGACCAACGGCTTTACGTGGTTTCCGAGGCAAGGGGGTATCACACCGCCAACTTCCTGACTCCGAGCTGTGACTGAGTAATTTTTAAGACGGAAATCCCAGTCACAGTTATATTGGACCGACGCGGGATTCGAACCCAGGACCTCAACGCGGTATTCGTGCTCGTAACCTATACAATTCCAACGATGCCACCGAGGCTGACAACAGTAGAAATACATTACCCATAGACAAGATCGGACAATCACAGGATAAGTTCGGACTACATAGGTAACGCTTCTAAAGCTGGTATAATAAGGTCTACAAAACTAAGTGGAAGTTCTTGGTCGTAGCATCACATGCGGCATACAGGGTGGCGGAAAAATAAACAACGTTGCCGTCGGTATCTAGTTAATTAATTAAAAAATTGTTTCGCGGCATTTTTGCGTTATACGATTTTTTATCATGACGAAAGAACGGCTCCCATTCTCATAAAATGCAGTTGTCGGCTGCCATTTTGTTTTCTTATTGCAGGATAACAACAAGGGTAAGCTAACCGATTTCTGCCAACAAATAACATTACCTAGTTCAGTATAAATAATATCGCTTTATCTAAGTACTTGAGCATTAGAATACTATGAATCATTATCTTGGCGTGGAAGGATGACTATACTATTACTCGTAACTTTGATAATTCTTGATTTTATAAAACTATTTAAACTGTAAATACTTTAAAATCGTAAATCACAACAGTCAACACTAGTCAGCATACACATTCCCACGACCCAATGTTCGACCATAGCGTTTTGTATTGAACACACAAATGAATTCACTTTTTATTTTTATAAAATATATGTATATATATACAGTAGATTCCGGTTATAACGACGGCCAAGGGACCGGTGATATTACGTCGAAATAACCAGAAATCGTACTAAACAATCAATTTTTAATAATCGCATATTTAATACATTTTAAGGCGATCAGCAGACAAAAAGAGACATGTAAAAATAGCATACACGCGCAAATAAGGAACTGTAGTATAATAAACAGTCTCATTAGTCCGCGATGCAAAGTGGGTACACAGGACGGAAATAGCTTTTATTATTTTTCAATTCCATTTGTTTGTTAACACGTCAACGCACGTCGTATAACCGGGCAATTGTGTGGAATTACGTCGTTAAAAGCAGTCGGCCGTTATAAGCGGAGTCGTAATAGACGGATGTACTTTAAAAGTGATTCAGTATTAAAACCAAACATGCCTATAGTTACGTCACTCGCAACGGATGGTTGTTATATGTAGTCGTACTACACTTTATATATATATATATATATATATATATACAGTGTAGTCCGTTTATATATATAAACAGATATAATCCTGTAACCTAATCTATCAATAGAATTTACCTACTGCTACAAATTTAAAGGAATAAACGGTTTTTTTTCAGTACACCAAAATGATTCCACTGGAACTAGATGGTGACAATTTGGGAGAGAAACATCAACTTTATAACAGATTGTTAAAGGAGGCTCTCATTAAAAAGAATATAAAATTAACACCTAACTTCAAGGAGTGTGGAGACATTGAAAATCTCCTGAAAATCGACGTTGCTTGCATAAATAAAAATGTTAATTTTATCCTTGAAGTGCTCAAATGCGAAGATATGTTATATGTTTCAAGAGTGGTGAAACGAAGCACTTGGCTGATAACTGAACCCGAACACGCGCATATAATCAACATAGACTATCTAAAAACACATATATTCCCTTATATGACAACCAGAGCGATCAACAAACTAATGCTCAGTATAAGGATTCATATAAAAGACGAAAAAAGAGCAGACCAATTCTTTGAATACGAAGCGCAGAAGAATAATATGGAAAAGGCCCTGAAATGGTTACCGCAGTGTTCAATGCCTTTTATAGAACGAACTGTTGCAAAACATACAGAGCTTATATCATTACATTTAAATAAACGTTTATGTGAGAGGTCTATCACGGCGCTGGAAGTGTACATAAACCATAATAACCAATACTTGCATCCAAGTTCCTTAACAAACACACTGTTTTTAACATACAATAATACTGAAAGATATTTGAACATTATAGAAAAACTGTATTATATACCTAGTTTTGGGCGTAAACATACCAAGGTTTTAATGAAAGTGTGCCCTCAAAAAATTTTAAATAATTTTGAAAAATTTTTGGGCCACATCGATTACGCTACTTGTGCGAAATATATGAAAAGAGAAGATATCAAATCGTTTTTGTTAAAACAAGCAAGTAACGAAAAAGTAAACTACCGCTTTCTTAAATACTATTACATCAAGCATTTTCTTCAGCGATTGCCTAAAGAAAGTCAATTGGAACTTATAATACAATTAAAGTTCATTAGCACTAAAACATCTGGTACACTTAGAAAGGAAGATAATAATGCACATAAAAGCGCGTCCAATTACGAATGGACACTTCTGAAAAATGATTATGAATGGTATAAAATAGCTCCTTTTGATGTAGCTTTTCGTCATATAAAAAAATTAATACGAACTAAATCCTCACCTGTTGAGAGAAATTCAATGCTAGCCACTATTTTATATTGCGCTGGTAATAACAGTAAGAATATACATACTTTGCTAAAATATTACTATGAAAACCATATAAACGAACCACTTAGGTTCAAGGTACAATTTATAGAAGGAGTATTAAAAAATTTGGATGTTCTTAAAAACAAAGAAATTTGGTCGATTATAAATCGATTGTTCTGTAGTATGGAAGTGTATAATGAGTCTACTAATGATAACATCCAAAAAATTATTGATGTTATTATAATTTATAATGCTATAAATAAAATACCGAATTTGAAAATTATTGAAGACAAATTTTCATTTAGCACTTTAAAGGAATACAAAAACAAACTATTGCCAACTGAAAGGGAAAATGTTTTTGAATATCTATTTAACAATGTGCAAAAAAAAATGGAAAATATATCTATTACAGAAGAGATATGTTACAATGAGTTAGTTACATTAATGAATAATATTCTCGAGCTACTTAATGATTGGGAAAAGAAGTTAGATGATTATCCATTTATCATTAAGAAAATAAAGGAGTTGATTGCAATTAAACGAGAAAAATTATGGGACTCAGATTTATCGACTCTCTATCATGTCAATAAAATATGGCGAAAATACTTGTTCGAAGAATCAATTATCCTATCGCCTTCGGAGTCAGTATGCATCAACGCTCTTAAGCATGGCCCGAGTCTATTATCACGTTACAAGAATGAAATACAGGATTTGTTTTGTAATAATTCTATGCCTTTGAAAACTGTCTTCAATAAACTACGCATATACTGGCCGCTCTCTTTAACTTCTGAATGGAGCAATTTCTACTTCCAACAACTAGATAATCCGAATAAACATAAAACTGCAATTAAAGTATTAATGATAATTCTCCCACCAGACCAACTAGAAGACTTTATTATAAAATACGCACCGGAAAACACTAAAATTAACTGGGGCGCAATAAATGAGCTGAGCGTCAGTTTAAGAAAATATGCTGCGAAGAATATGCATTTATCAAGACCCTTATTGGCACCTGAAATGGTCTTGCTCTACGCCAAAGGGGATTACTTGCAATATTGTGTTCCCGCATTGAATTCTATTTTATCAAGTATTAGCAGCAATCACAGTGGCCCAATCGTACAAAAGTTACTAACTGCTCCTGTGTCTCTACAAAAATATGGTATCCGTTTAGCGTTTTCCAGGCTTGGATCGAAAGATCTAAAGCTACTGTTCTCGAAAATGTGGTTATCAACCACCAACGCTACTATACGCGCCATCATATTCCAAAAAACGCACGACTTTTTATGTAATAACACAAACATAGACGACTCAGAGGACATGTGGGAATTATTAGGTAATTTTATCAACAATTTATCGCATATGGAAAATAAAAATATATACAAGTTATTAGGCGAAGTAATGAAAATGCCTTACAATGTTAGAGGGAAGTTTTACATGAAAAGTTATAGTTTTCTAAATTCTATGCCCTTTGATGATTATATTCAAGGCATAATAAATGAACTAATCAAAAATACACCTAATGTTGTGAACCAAATAGATATAGAATACATCGCAGATACAATGTTTCAAAGTGTCAACGAAACTTTTGACAAAAGCATATGTACATTACTAAATGTATTTACAACGAAAACACTATTTTGCAAAGATGAAGAAACGCAACTAAGAAATTACGAAAGAATTATAGTTCCTTTAATGGACCGCCAATTACCTTTTTGGGATGTGAAATATGAAAATCAAAAATATGTACAATTTAATATAAAACGATTACTGAATTCTTTCATCTCAAACTTGAAATACGTTTTATTAGACCGAAATAAAGTTATTCCGGTCAAAATATTCACGAATATACTAAACAAACTTGAAAATTCTTTATCATCTAAAGAAAATTATGTTTTCATAACATCTTGGAAACTTCTTACTTTCTATATTGAATTAATAAACACACACAGATCTTCCTTTCCTTTTGTCGAGATCGATGAAACAGATGATATAGTCACAGATGTTAACTACAATCTATACAAGAATATAGAAGACAAATGGGATGAACTTTTTAGAGCAGTTATTCCTTTCTTTGCAAAAGTTTGTACCGATAATCTACACGTAGATGTACAAAGATATTTTCCTTTAATACACGTATTGTATGGACAGGCCGTAATAAATGTTGTATCTGGTCTGAATCAATGTCATCAACATTATCTTCTATTTAAGCGTATGCTGACTATTGACAAATCACTTGAAAACTGCTTTATAATTATCAAATACTGCTCGATATATCCACATGATGGACAAGAATCGAATCTGGATGAAATACGAAGTATGCTGGAATCACATACATCCCCAGAGATAAAACTTCATTGTATAGAAAAATTCACTGTTGTAGATCATGAAAATATAAAAAAACAGGAGAAGTAGTAAAGAGGCTCCATTGCTCCGTAGTTTCCCTTGCATTGAGAAAAATGAACAAAAATATGCGGATCAGTCGGATCCAGGATATTCAAAAGTTTTATGACAAATGTCTTTAATGGTTGTATGCTGTTCCAATTTTCATATCAAATAGTATAAAGCAAATAATGACGTTAATACAATTTTGCATTATCAATTACCTACATATCTATATACATAAAAGATAGTCGTGTTAGTTACACTATTTATAACTTAAGAACGGCTGTACCGATTTAGCTGAAAATTTGTGGGGAGGTCGCTTTTTACTATTATATAAAGCTGAAGAATTTGTTTGTTTGTTTGAAAGCGCTAACCTCAGGTACTACTGGTTCTAATTGAAAAATTGGTGTGTTTATTTACTTCATATCTGACATTTTTATTTAAAGCTTATTTTGAGCCACCACAATTTGCCCCGCAATAAAAATTGACGAAAATTTTACTCTAAGATATTGTAATGAAAAAAAATCAATATGTACGATTTTTGTTAATTTTATTCCTTTCGTTAATAAATATGCTGCAATTAAGTTAAAGATTTTTCAATATATTCCTTCGCAAAACGGTTTGATAAAGGTTTTAAAATTAAAAACTATTAAAAGTATTTTTGTTGCTTAAAATTTATTAAAGTACTTAGATCGACGATAAAGGAAGTCACTAGACATATTTATCTACATCATGGATCTAGTTCTTCCACTATATTACAGAAAAATCCAAAGGCTAAGTTCTAAGGGCGGCAGGCATCGAATTCACATTTCCTCTAGTATTCCGAGTTTTTACAGGGCAAATCACGTGAAAATCAAGTGATTCTGTGTTTTTCTGCACTGTTGTAGCGCTCATTTTTATATGAATTCCTCCATTAAAATTGTATTAATTGAAGCTTATATTAAAAGCAAAGATGAAATTCAGTAACCTTCTACGATTATTATTGTTATTAGTGTACTGTGAATCTGAGTACTTAATAAACAAAATATATTTTTATAAATACGAAAGTTTCTAAAGATGTTTAAATGCTTGTAAAAATAAACTTACGGATAAACAGTTAAATATTCATTCTAGGGGTATATAAAGTAGGACTTTTATTCCCGGCCGATGTTCCCAGCAATATCTTTTACGCATGAGGAGTCATGAACTATGCCTACAATAGATACAATTATTCAAAATGAAACTCGACCATAGAATAAACATTCTGTACCACAAACATGAAACTCATGTGCACTTTTCTCGAATCAATGCAATTCAATTCAATTTTTAAATTGTGGCTCCATCGTTGGCATTCTTGAATCAAAACCAAAGAGAATTATAATATATATGGATCAAAACATATAGTAAAAGAAATTAACTGTTTTTTTTTTCAGTATTGACATCAAAATGATTCCACTGGAACTAGATGGTGACAACCTGGGAAGAAAACATCAACATTATAACAGACTGTTGAAGGAGGCTCTCACTAAAAAGGATATAGAATTAACACCTAACTTTAAGGAGTGTGGAGACATTGAAAATCTCCTGAAAATTGACGTTGCTTGCATAAATAAAAATGTTAATTTTATCCTTGAAGTGCTCAAATGCGAAGATATGTTATATGTTTCAAGAGTGGTGAAACGAAGCACGTGGCTGATAACTGAACCCGAACACGCGCATATAATCAACATGGACTATCTAAAAACACATCTATTCCCTTATATGACAACTAGAGCTATTAACAAACTAATGCTCAGTATAAGACTTCATATAAAAGATGAAAAAAAAGCGGAAGAGTTTTATTATTACGAAGAGAAAAAAAATGGAGATAAGGCATTGAAATGGTTACCATATTGTTCTTTACCTTTCATTGAGCAGGTCGTTGCAAAACGCAAAGATCCAATAGAAGGAGTTTTATTGAAACGTTTATGTGAAAAGTCTATCAGCGTGCTGGAAATTTCAATAAATAATTGTCATTACTATTACAACTACGAAAACACTTTAAAAGCGACGCTTTTTTTAATACACAATAATGCTGAAAGGTACTTAGACGCAGTAGAGAAACTGGAATCATACCAAATACCTGCTTTTGGACGTAAATATACCGAAGTCTTAATGAAAGTATGTCCCCAAAGAATACTTAATAATTTTGAAAAATTGTCGCCCCGCATTGATTATGCAACTTGTGCGAAATATATGAAAAAGGAAGATATAAAACCGTTTTTATTGCAACAAGCAGGTAATCAAAAAATGAACAAATTCCTTAAATATTATGTTAAGTATTTTCTACAGCACTTGCCTAAAGAAGATCGATGTGAATTTACAAGACAATTAATGTTCATCAATCATGAAAAGTCTCTATTGCCCGGTAAGATAGAACGTGATCATATGCCAGAGAGTGAAACTAATAGGGCATGGACAAACCCCAAAAATGTTTACGATTGGTATCAATGTGTTCCTTTCGATGTCACTTTTCATGATCTAAAAAAACTACTACAAACTGAATCCTCGCCAGGTGAGAGAAATTCAATGTTGACAATTCTTTTATATTGCGCTGGCAATGACATTAAAAATATACATACTTTGCTGCAATATTACAATGAGAAACATATAAATGAGCTATTTCAGTACAAGATAAATTTTATAAAAAATGTGTTAAAATATGTAGATGTTATCAATGACAACGAAACTTGGTCAATTTTAAATCGGTTGTTTCACAGTATGGATGTTTATATAGAATCTAGCAATAATGTCCAAGTATGTGTCGAAATTATTTTAATATATAATGCCTTACATGATATACCAAATCCAAAAGTTGTTGAAAACAAATTTTTATTTAGTACTTTAAAAGTTTACGAAAACAGACTAATACCAGTTGAAAAAGAAAAGGTCTTTAAATATCTGTACAATCATTTACTAGAAAAAACAAATAAGATAACCATTACTAGTGAATCATGTTTCAACGAACTAGTTACTTTAATAAGAAAATATCTAGAGCTCCTTAATGATTGGGAAAAGAAATTAAATGATTATCCATTGATCATTAACAAAATAAAGGAGTTGATTGCAATTAAAAGAGAAAAATCATGGAACTCAGATTTATCGTTGCTTTATCATGTTAATAAAACATGGCGAAAGTACTTGTTTGAAGAATCTGTTTTATTATCCCCAACGGAATCAGTATGCATCAATGCTCTTAAACATGACCCGCGTCTGCTTTCATGTTATGAAGACCGAATAGATAAATTACATAGTTCCGTATCTTCAAGCACTTTCTTAAATAAAATACGCGTGTACTGGCCAATTTCTTTAACTACTGAATGGAAAAAATTCTATTTACGACAACTAGATAATCCCAGTAAACAGAAAATTGCAATTAAATCTTTAATGAGAATTCTCCCTCAAGATGAACTAAAAGCCCTTATTATAAAATACGCACCGGAAGACACCAAAATTAACTGGGGCGCAATAGATGAAGTTCACATTAATTTAAAAAAATATGTTGCGATGAATATGTATGTATCAAGACCCTTACTGTCAGCGGAAATGGTTTTGCTATACGCCAAAGGCGATTACTTACAATACTGTATTCCTTCTTTAAATTCAATTTTATCAAATCTTAGCAACCATCAAAGTGCTTCAATTATACAGAAGTTACTAACTGCACATGTCACTCTACGGAAATATGGTATCCGGTTAGCGTTTTCTAAGCTAGAATCGAAAAATCTAATTCCACTGTTTTCGGAGGCGTGGAAAGCAACAAACAAGTCAAGTATACGTGTCTTTTTATTGCAAAAAATATATGATGCCTTATGTAATGAGACCAACATTGACATGTCCGAAGAATTATGGGAATTATTAAGTTATTTCATCGATAATTTATCGTCTAAAGACTATAAAAAGATATACGATTTACTAAAGGAAGTATCAAAAGTGCCTTACACGGTTAGAGGAAAGTTTTTTATGAAAAGCTATGCTTTCTTTAAATCTATGCCAGCTGATGATCTTATTGGGTATAAAATGAAACATCTTATCGACTTTGTACCTGATGTTGTAAATCAATTAGATACAGAAATGATAGTAAATGTCATGTGGAAAGATGCCCAAGAAACTTTTGACAAAAAGATATGTGAAATTCTCGATGTATTCACAACCAATGCACTTTTTTGTGAAGATGAAGAAACGCAAATTAGAAATTACAGAAAAATACTAGCTCCTTTAATGGATCGCCATTTGCCTAAATGGGATATAAAACATGATAACCAAAAGTATGTGCCATATAATATGGTAAATTTACTGCATTCATTCATGTCAAAATTAAAAAATGTATTTTTAGACCCGAATCTAGTTATTCCAGTTAAAATGTTTAAAGATATACTAAGCAAAATTGAAAATTCCTTAATAGCTGAAGAAAATTATGTTTTCATAACAACTTGGAAACTTCTAACTTCCTTTACTGAACTAGTGAATACGCATAGACCTTCCATTGGTTATGTTGAGATGGAACAAACTGATGAGGTTTTGGATACACGAGTTGGCTATAAACGATATAAATATTTAGATGAAAAATGGGATGAACTTTTTGCAAAAATAATTCCAACCTTTGCAAAAGTTTGTAGCGATAACTTACAAATAGATATAGAAAAATATTTTCCATCAATATACACATTGTTTGGACAAGCTGTGACAACTGTTATATATAAGTTCGATCCAGATTATGCTAATTATATGTTCTATAAGCATATGCTAACTATTAATAAGTCAAAGGAAAACTACTTAATGGTGCTTGAGTACAGCACCGTATATGCACCTGAGGGAAAAGAAGAAATTCTGGATGAAATACGTAGCTTACTGGAGTCGCACCCCTCGTTAGAGGTCAAATTACATTACGCCGAAGAATTTAATATTTTAGATATTACAACTTTATCCCAATATACCTATTAAATTATAGGGATTCTAAAATCAGTGTTTAATTGTTGCACTAGATAATAAACCTAATAGCGCACGCAGCACAATAGACTGACCAAGTCAAAATAATTTGATCGTTGAGAAACTGCAAATAAACATTTTGAGAGTCATGATTTGCATTACAAAATGGGATGTAACCGAAACACAATAAAGATGTAACGTACAAATAGTTATGAAATGATTACATACACACAAACGTGTTTTATCCCCGAAGTGAAAAGCAGAGGCGCAACTATGGCACCCACTCTTCCCTATGTGTATTCCATCCCACGATGTGATAGGAGACGAACCTATTTCCATATCAGGCACAAATTCTAGTCTACGGGCTCATGCTGAGTAGAAAAACCTAACACCGGATCCAGGTCCAGATCCTACCCGATCAGGGAAACGAACCCAAAACCTCAGCACTGCAGTCGTATCGTAATTATTGATACGAAAATAAGTTTTTGACGAATTTTGTTCTATTTATCACACTTCAATAGGGTTCAAAATTATATTCATGATTCATGTCTTTACCATCAAAATGTAATGGCCATCTATATTCGGTGATATATTTTGTAATAAATCTTTACTTTATTAAATATGTTAGTATATTAGTGTTATATTATATTAATGTTATGTTTTCAAGTGTATAAAATGTTAAAATCTTTTCTACCAGGCTTATTTATTAATCATTCACTCGCCTTACATTCCTCTTATTATCGGATACATAAAGATTTCACTTTTTAGTAATAATCCCTGTTAAAAGTAAATAGACCGATATAGTTGTAATTTGAAAATCGGAGTACAATTAATTATAAAAAAAAATAGAAAGATAGATGACATTAATAACCTCTGTGTGCTCAACTCATTTTGGACCTAGTCTGTAACACCAGTATTCATAAACGTTACTTATCCAAGGACGGAGCATTGCTGTGATAATAAGTCTGTTTCTCAGTTTTGTTTATCTGATAGCCAACTAGATTAAAGTTTTATCTCGATATTAGCCAATCACAGAGGCCCTACGTCTACGCACTGCGAAGGCTGCCATGCCGTTAACACAAAGAAACAGACTTATTATCACAGCAATGCTCCGTCCTTAGATAAATAACGCTTATGAATACGGGCGTAAATGTGTAAGTCTATTTTTGAGCGTAGGATAAGTGCATGGTTTATCAAGCAATTGATATGTACCTTGAGTTGACACTTGAACTATTGGAACTACCTGCAAGAAATTCTTAATTTACCGTACACCCGACGATGCGAAGACATCGATCGGTGTCTATCTCCAGATTCTGTTAAGATACAGGTGCAGACTTCCCATGGAAGGCTAGTTGCCAAAAATGGACACAGATAGACTCTACAAGTAATATGAAAGGTACTATTTTGGTAAAAAAAAAGAAACATATTAATGGCAAACTTATTTTATTGCCTGTACATTTACAACTAACGATTATTTAATGTATTCATCATTTTTAATTAGATCGCCTATGTGTATAGATAAAGAATCTACAGGGTCATGTAAAAACTCATTCAGACAAACTAACTTGATCCTTGAAAAACATGTTTCAAGAGTCTATACTTCAAAGAAAAACACAGGGACTGCAACTAAAACAGTAGTTTGACTGTATGTATACTTAATATTTTTTTTTACTTTTAAGTCAGCTGCAGACTAAGAGTTAAGTTATTTTTACTTATCTCGCATAGCTGAGGTTATTTTTTACACTTATTACAGTTTACAGCCTGCACATAAGTATGAATAATTGTTACTTTAGCTATTCAGGATAAGCTTAACTAAGCTCTTGCTCTGCGAACAGCTTTTGCTTACATTACCTTACATTACGTATTTCCAATTTACAAGCCAAAGGACCTTCACCAATTTATAACGCAATGAATTCACAAATTAATGATACAATACTATGTTGTGAATGAATATTTAAATTTTTAGAACATTTTGTAAGTATATGCTTGAACACAAAATAATTAAAATCAAATACATTAAGGAATGATTGCACAAAACAATATAATTTTTTTACAACATTTATTGTATGTCATGCCATTGCACTTACAAAAATGTATATTATTTTGTATATTTTCTTATGGGATGATCTCAATCGTCAGTTCAGTCTATCAGACTACAAAAAGGAGGTATCGTGTTTGATACTTATCTCCAGTTGGGAATCAATATCAATAAGATATAGATTGAAATTAACCAAAGTTTATTACTTGACCAACGAGAGACGCGATATAATTTCCCTGATGATTGAAAATCAACCCTAAAACAATCAAGGTGTAAAAGTTAAACATAAACATCAAGTAAAACTGATAAAAACTGTAAAGCAGTTGCTATTTTGTTTCAACAATACAGTATAATGGGCGATACAGTCCACAGTCAAGCATTCCATCTTTGTCATATACTCAAAACTTAAATCTTGATTACGACGCCTTGCACTGTCACAACCAAGTTGTAATATACAATCAACAATCAACTGAATCTAGTAAGAAACAGTTCTTTATAAAATTCATCTACAAGATTGAATCTGCTAATAATATTATTAAGATCTATGTTTCTTAAAGTTAACTAGTATTGGAAAATGTATTATCAAATGAAACTAGGCGCAGCCAATCATCCAGCCTATTAGCAGTGTCCTTAGTTTTAAATAGTTACTGCCTCATAAGTAAGAATGATTGTTTTACTAAATTGTCAAACCAAATACAAACACTAATAAAAAATCTATTAGAAAAATTATAGATGAAACTCTTTACAATCTAATCTTATTGCGAAAAAGTACCATTCAAACACATTTGAAATTCTTTTATGGCTAAATTGGAATCATTGTGATCATCCATAACCTGCAAAGAAAAACATTATTTGGTAAAGTATACTTAATCAAATACTTAAATAGTGTAATGTATAATTAAGGATTTAACCAATAATATTCAAAAAATATATAGACCATGAAATAAAAAATGAATACTACTCACCAATGGATCCCGAGTTTACAATTAAAATCACTGCACAAAGCCCTAGTCCTCGTTTGCCGCCTCATCGGGTGCGGGCGTGTGCCATGTGAGCCTCTCCTCATAGAACTGTATGACGACCTGCGGACACCGGACGTTGGCTTGTTTTGCTGGCACCAAGTCAGCTTCATCCGTGCCTTGCCACTTCATTAGGAACATTAACTCGCCACTGCTGTCTGTGGCACCTGAAAATAAATATTTATTTTAAAATTAATTTCTTCCTGATTTAGTGCCATTATGCATGAGGTGTGGATATAAGGATATTCTTCATAAAATTTCCAGATCATGAAACACTGTGGGTGGATATCTTGGAATTTGGTTCTCCAAAGACAAAAAACATGTAAGAAATTCCCAGTTCTTCCTGTTCAAATATTAATAATATAAAAACATCTATTGCCAAAATTAAAAACTTAAAAAAAGACAATCTTATAAATAAAAAATGGCAAAAGGAAGTGGCTCTGCTTACTGCTGTCTGAGCTGTAAAACTCATCCAGCACTGGTTTTCAACCACTACTGGCCCCTTTCGTGGTAGGTAGGGTAAGGATATTAGGCCAAACTTGTAAACATGTGAAAAAACATACCAATAATTTTCTCTGGTTCCAAACCACGATCAAAGCCTGAAGTCTTTTTGTCGTCACTTTTTATTTTTTTAGCACCTTTAAGGTCTGGCGTCGCTGCCGATTTACGTTTTTTCGCATCCTTGTCAACCTTTATACTTTTTCCCTCTGTAAATACAGAATAAGTGCTAGTTTACTGACATGCACTGTAGAAATTATTATAATAAAAGTTACATAGTGTAAGACTTGCACACACAGACGCCTTTTCACCCTGAAGGGGTAGACAGATGCACTACTAGTACACCCATTTTCACCTTGTATATTCCGTTCGATCATGTGATAGACAGCGAGTCTAGCATCATATCGGCCACGAATTTCAGACTCTGAGCTGATATTGTGAATACATACCCAATATCACTTTGCATAACAGTTTCATAACAGGTTCATATCCCAGTGGATATGAACCAACCTCAGAATTGAAGAATGTATGATTGGAAATGTAAATTAAATAGTTTTTACCATTGAACAGTAGAAGAGGTTAAAAATAATGAACTAAACATCAAAGTAGACTGACTGGTTAAAATTAAATTCTTTTGGTGTTGGATAGCTCATTGATCATGGAAGGCTATAAGGCTATATACATCACACTGTGACCAATAAGAGCAATTTATTTTCACTAATAGGAAGCTAGATTACTCCTGATTGCTATTTTCATGCAGACACAGCTGCACGCAAAAGCTAATAAATCATAATATTCTTTTTAATCAATTTCAAATTCAGATATGAGAAATTTCAAATTCAGAAATTCAGATATATCAACAAAAAATGTATTAATAAAATACCAACCAGCCTCTTTCTTTTTCCTAGCTTCTTCAAAAGCCTGTATAAGATCTGGACAATCCAAGTTTTCTTCTGGCTCCCATGTGTTGTCCTCATCACTGTAACCTTTCCATTTTAGATAGTACTCCACCTATAATCACAAAACATAAATAAATGATTACCAAATCATTGTAAACTTGTTCATACATAATTTGAATATTGAGGGTATTACAAACTTTATGGTTTATTTTGTTGAACCCAAAACAAATATTGCAATTCATACAAATATTTATCCTAACGTAAAACTGTCTTTTTTTTATAAACTGGCTACATGATGGGTGTGTCACATAGTGACTTACAATACCTTCAAATTAGTAACAAGATAATTCAAGACTAGATGGACCACTCAAATAAATTTATGTATGTATAGACATGCACCAATAAAATATGATTCTGTTCCCTCTACTTACCCATCCAAGTGTAGGCTTAAAACTCAAACATGCAATATGAAATAACAAATTATTGAATCAAAAAATCCCTAATTTTGTGTGGGCTATACATATATCATCCACAATACCTGTAGTGAATAAAAGTTTTTTGTTACAAGTGTACTATTTTACTTATGGCAATCTTTAAACATGCATCAAACAGTATGTAAATCTAACAAAAGCAGTTTAAAATCAATTAATGCAATTAATTACCTTTCCGTTCCTCACACGGCGATCAAGCACCTTCTCCACAGAGAACTCTTCTTCACCTTCTGGCTCATTCTCCTTCTTCTTATCCGCCATATCTGGAATTACAAAGACAAAATTATTTTCCAAATGTAATAAATTTATACAAACCATTTACTAACTACAAGAAGCCACGGCTGTACAAATGCATCTCTTAATACTCATGCCGTCCTATGCCTTAAACATTAAATTACCTTTAGTTCCTTCTTCTAAGAGGGGCATTGTGAGAAAGAGTCACTGACTCAGTCCCGTTTCCACAATAAATTGCCCCGTATGGGTGTATCGGAAACTATGGGACTTAATGTTAACACCCAAACCTGGAACAAATATTGGTAAATTTGTTCCAATGCAATATTGCTGTATGTAAATTATATTTACCCACCCGTTTTCTAAAAGTATACAGTATGTATTGCTATTATATATTTGTAAAAATTAAAAATATACCATTGTATATTTTTAGCCCTTTTATTATTTTGTCTCCAAAGGCAAACAAGCAGGAATCCTGGTGGTAAGTAATCAGCGCCCGCCGTTCATAAATATTCCAAATACAAGAATAACAAACGATTTTCATGACCCATATACTTATTGGTGTTGGGTATCTCTGCTATCATTCAAGGCCTAAGGCAGTAGATGTTAGGAGAAATTACTTTATACATGTTTTGAATTAATATTCATGTGTCTGATTTTTAGTTAAAAGGCTCTAAAGTCTGCAAGCTTGTTTTCTTTTACAGATCTAACCTGTTCCAACATATATCAGCTATACAGAGTGGCATAAGCATTTAGAAAAGAATATAATTAGGTAAAAAAATTCCTTCAATGAAAACAGACTTTACCACTATAGTTTATTTCAAAAATCGAATATAAATTGTAATCATAAGTATCTTTTCCGAGTCGCAGGATATAGGTAGTCAATGCAGGTGTTTCTTATCTGTATTCCAATGCCATGATTGTACCTATTGATGTTATATCGTTTACATATAAGAGGATTCTATAAAATGCTACTATAAAATAAAGTTAATTATCAAACGCATAAGGAAAGTTAGTATAGTAGTTTTAACCAAAACAAAATAAATAATGTGTTCGCGTAATATATAGCGTCCCGCCATTTTGATTGTCTACATGACGAGCTCACCGGCAGGTATTAAGACAAATTATTTTGCCAACACCTTTATTCCCAACACTTTCACAAAGAAAATTGGCTACAAATATGTAAATTTACACTTTTTTTCACTTGCCTTTTATAAACTTCGAAACAAATAATTAGAAGCACAGACCAACAAATCAAAGTAATCTAACACAATGTTGTAATTTGTAACGCCGGCAGTGACCAAGATTGCCAGTTTTAATTTTCAAAAAATTACGCAAATATGCACAAAAATCAAAATTTTATAGAAAGGTACTGTTCTAGGCAGAATCAACCGCTACAGGCAAAACGGATATTAACCATCCTTTAATATCTTCTTATGTTTACGCAATTGTTACATTTAAATTAAACTATTTTACGGATTTAATAATTAACACCATATAAGTCCTGACCTTATTATTTGAACGAAAATACGTTAAGACATATTTTTTGTTATCGACTTGCTAAGCATGGTAATCTTCTATTTATCTATATATATTATAAAATAAAGTCCCCAAAAGCTGTCTGTCAGTATGTGATAGATTTTCTCAAATTCTACTTAACTGTTTTTTGTACGGTTTTACTAAAAGAATAACTTTCGCTCGCGGCTTCACCCGCGTGAAGAAGTTTTCCGGGATAAAGGCCCCACTATATATTTTCTGGAATAAAAAATACCTTATAAGGTCAGTCGGGGGAAGTGCGCCATAAAATGTTCATAGCTGGATTCAATGCAAAATAATTTCTTTTTGTGCTGACTTACGTATGTAACTTTATTAATTTAAGAATATTTGGTATTTGTGTTAACAACCTATAGCCATTCAAGGAAATCGGACCATAAATTAATAATATATTGCTCAAAGTAAAAAAAATGGAAGTAGGCGCACTTGCCTCCGGAAATGGGGTAAGTGCGCCTGTGTACAAAAAAAACGCCAATATGAAACATTATAAAGAAAACACTCATTTTAGTCCATAGAGAAATAGGTTTTACTCGCATTGCTCTTGGATAATTTTTAATCACTCAATATTATAACAAACTATGGCTGTCAAATCAAATTCGGGGTAAGTGCGCCATATATTTGTAAATCAAGGTTTCAAAACATTTTACAATTTCTTTTGCTATATTTAGGTATTAATATTAGAGTTTTATGTGCGGATATGTTGGAATAAAAAAATAGTAGCTCTAATACGAAATCCATTTTATTTCTAAAACCTAAAAAAGACATACAAAAATGTAGGAATTAACGATTTTGAATGCGTTATAACTCAATTACTTAGAATTTGACCTTATGATATGTTTTAGCTGCATTATACCCAGATAACGTGTCTGATCGAACTTTTGCAACCTCTTCACGTAAAGTTGCTCTAGACCAAGGTATTTCAGTTTTTCTTTTCTAAAAACGAACCATCTAAAACAAATATACGATGAATTAACTAATACGCCCTTTTATTTAAGCCGGCTCAAAACAAAATACCTTGAGTACAAAAAATTATACCGTTAAGTACTTATAACATTTTAATAATAATAATTCATATTAGTAATACATATTCTCAAAAAAGGTTGGTTATATATGTATCAGGGGCAAGTGCGCCATACGACTATTAACTGTGGCGCACTTGCCCTACTCGACAATTTTGAGGTTCATTTTTTCTCATTGCTGAAAAATCCTTTATTTTAGTATATATAAATAAAATTCAGGCAGGAAGTTAAAATAAAAGGTACTTTGTATTCACCTTACTGGTTTACAGAAATATGTTAAATATCTTGAAATATTTGATATTATATGTTACGGGGTCATCTCTGTTTACAGGTTTAAATGACACTTAAAATATAATTGCGAATAAATCGTATTAAAATGAACAGAGCCATTTATGTTTTTTAGTGGAACTGTATTTCAGTTAGTAGCATAGATATAAGATTGCGGTAATTGTATAACATCAATAGTCTTCGAATTTTTTAGGGCAGGTGCACTTACCCCGTCGGCGCACTTGCCCCACCTGACCTTAAGCTTTTCAGGGTCTGAAACTATCTCCATACCAAATTTCATAAAAATCCGTTCTGTAAATGTTAGGAAAATCGATAACATACAAACAGACAGAAAGGGGCACTTTATTTTATAATATGTATAGATAGTGCAATTCTTGACGAAGGTCTAGGTCAATAGTATATTGCGTTTTTATGTAAATTGTCTAAAATATTACGATTACCGTTGGTCCTCCTCCGCATCTGTCTGCCTGTCTAAACGCAATAAACTCAAAATTTACTCAACGGATTTCGATACAATTTAGTACGAAGATTTAGGCTTTGGTAAGGATATATGATTTTTATCCCTGGAAAATATATAGCAGGACTTTTATAACGGAAAACTCTTACACGTGGGCGAAGCCGCGAACAAAGGCTAGTTTTTACAATAATTTTTCTTTTGTAAAATTACATTGTAACCGGTAGATGTTTATTCTGGCGACATCTTAAGCAATACCTTATTTTATATTTAAAAAAAACTGAATAGTAATATTTCGTCTGGGCGTTAGATAATACTATGAGTGCTACTCATCTTTGCTGTACCATTTAGCTATAGCAGTACCAGATAATTTACATTTCCACTGATTATAAATAAATAAATGGACATTAATCTTCATTCTTTAATCGTTTATGGAAAACGCTAATTTAATTCATCATATTTTAATAATTGTAATAATGCAGAAAACTGTATTAAATACTCTTCTGACAACACTCTGAGCTAACGTATACAGATAATAAGCATTGTAAACACAGTTGAGTAAGGTAACCACAGATTATTTAGAGAACAAGTATAAAAGGCTTAAACACTACAACAGTCGCATAGACCGGGTCGACGTTTTGCGCCCACCCTTTTACAACATCATAGACCGCGTTCACCAGCCGAGACGGGGCGAATCGGCTTGCAATGTAAAAATCCACCTCCTAAATATTTTGTACTAGCTTTTGCTCACGGCTTCACCCGTGTGAAAAAGTTTCCCCGGTATAGAAAGTAGCTTATGTTCTTCCCAGGGCCTCCAATTATATCCATACAAAATGTCATCGAGATACATTGGATAGTTTTTGAGTTTATTGCCATCAGACAGGTAGACAATTTTTTTTTCCCGATTTTGAAACATTTTCATTGATGCTCCGCTTCTTTTGGTCGCAACGTGATGTTATACATATATCTTATAGTCTGCATCGATAAATAAGCTATCTAATATCAATATATATCAGTAGTTTCTGAGATCTTTTCATAAGAAAAATAATCTATAAAGCAAAAAAAAACATTTTTTCGCATAATATTATATTTAGAGAGTAATAAAAAAATTATTTTTTATTGCGAGTACAATAGCTGTACAAAATCTTTGGAACGTATCGAGAGACTATACTCTTTTCGAAATTCTATAAAAAATAAAATATCTATGGCTGTCTTATTACGGGAAAGTTGTAAATAATTTTCTTTAAATTTCTGACGAAGCCCCTTTCATTAGGACCGTAAGATAAATAAAAAGTGACTTAATGATTAAAAAGTGAGTTCAAAAAGTGATGGAAAACCATACACAGTGTGCCTTATGAAACAAAAAACTATCATTGCGCACGATACCTCAACGCCATTTTGAAGCGAAATTTTATATGTAAGTGCCAAGTATTTCGCAATATTTTCAATTTTCACCCTTGTTCAGGGGATGAGATTGATGAAGGTCGATAAGGGAGGACGTGAGAGTGTCCATAGAAGTGTCTATGAATGATGAAGTGTACGGGTGCAGAGCCGAGGTCGGTGGTCGCATCGAGGTGGGTTGCGGCGCCGTTTATCGGGAGCTCGCATTAATTAAATTAAACAGTGCTCTATTGGACGGACGAATTGCCACCCTGCGAGATTGTGTGCAGTGGCCAGTGTGTAGAGTCGTTATTTACGAGTTAAGTGAATGTTTGAAGTGCAGTGTTGAGATTTGGCGTGGCTGCTGTTATCGGTCGCATTTCCGACTATTACAGATAGCGGGCGGCGCAGAGGATGGCCCGGAGCGACGGGACTGTTCTAATTAACTGACGGACGCCGCCGGCTTCCAGCTGGCGCAAGCAGTACGTCCTTTCCCTTGTCTCAACACACAATGAAAACTTTGACATTGATTTTTTCACATGCTAAATGGATTGTGTTAAGTTCACACTGTTTTTGTCTTTTATCAACAATGCCAATCTGTTTTCATTATTACATCTCTGTGATGAGTAGATTTCAACTATTCACTCATTTGAGCCATTCAGCTATTGTTGTTTTGTAAATGGGATTCAATAGACAGTGGGGTGATAACAAATTAAAAATTAAGACCAGTATTTTTTGTTTATTCTTGTTTAAAGTGGCTTAGCTATTTACAAATTAGTTGTCTTCATAAATACTTAGATACTAAATAAATTACCAAAATAAATTAATTTTAACAGTATTGATTAGCACCAGTTTGGACATTGCACTATTCCAATATAAATCACATTGAGATAACATTCTAATGTTGAATCACTTAAAATTGATAGAAAATGATGATCAATAATTATATTATGAGTTTACCAATTTTCCTTTACTTATAGTTAAGGAGGTTTTTCATATCTAAGCAACAAGGCAAATATGTCATATTGTGTATATTTGTTTCCAAAACTAGTACTGATATGTTCCAATTTAGGCAATAATTAATTATAAGATATTACTAGACATAACAACTCGAAGTCTTGGTGACAAATGCAGTGCAGTGTCAAACATTACTTTGTGATTCAAAGATATTAGTGATTGTGTACTTTACGCAGTTCAAAATTGTGCTAGTAATCAGGTGAATAACCTTCTTTTCTCATCATATATATGTACAAAGAAGTGTATTGTATTTCTTTTGCAGTTACAGTGTTGTCTCAAAAACGACTAAGTTGTTTCTAATGGCCTCCAGTTTGTATTCTATATGAAAAGTGCTACAAACAGTTTTAGAACATAACCAATATCTAATTATTTTAAAGTAGCATGTTACTTGTACTAGATATGACAGGATTGTACCGTATTGACATATTTCCGCAAGGTGCATACCAGGCCTTGTCCATTGACCAACAAGATTTGAAATCTGTATTTAAAAAGATGAAATAATTCTAACCATTGTTAGAAGATTCTTGTTGGTCAATATTGTGTTTGGACTTCTCTGTATTTACCATTAGGTACACTGTAGTTTAATTCTGCATAAAAAAAATATATAAAAAACTATCATGCACAGGACTTCTTTTAAAATATTAAGTGTAGAGCTCACAAACACAAATATGTTTGTGTATATATAACACCAAAAGGATTGATTTTTATTACCAATAAGAAAATATTTTCCGATTAGAAAAATTTTCTTGGGAATGGCTTCATATCAAAATCATACTTTAAATCGTAGACAATAAAATGCAGGTTCGTAAGATTCTGTCACAGAGTTTTGTAGTCTATGACAACATTGCAGTTGTGCGTTATTGTAACAGAACTATTGTTTTATTAGAAATGTGTAAATAAATCATAGTGGACAGTTACCTTGAGTATACTTTATAAATATTGTGATATCAACTTTATTGACATAATATGGTTGCAATTATGGAGCCTTGATGAAGGTGTTTTTTTTTTTGGCATTATTAATAGTATGTGATCTGGGTAGTCAATGCTACTCTCTCGGGTATATTCAACTAACCTTTCAAATAAACAATCCTAATCAATACCTAAAAATTGGCAGGAAAAATGTACCAATTGGAATGAATTTGTTTTCATATGTTTACAAATGTTTAATTTTGGTTATTTTATTTTTACTGTTGATTAATGCCAAATTAATTTCTGGATTAGGATTGTATAACATGCGTTAGCTTACGTTTGCCTTTCGCCTCGTGGGGGACAGCTGGGGGTATACATCAGATAAGTCCATCCTTGTTTACAGTTTATAAGGTTTTGTATACTGTAGAACGTTTAAGATCGTTACAGCAGTGAGACACTCGTGTAATGACTAAGTATCATTTAAAGAAGATTAAATTTATAGATGCGTCTGATGGCCGCTCCATCGACTAATGGCGGAAAGGATCTCTACGTTTATGACGTGCTAGACTTCTCGCTTCCTATGAAATGGTATGCTCTCATGACAAGCAAACAATCTCACATGATAGACATCAAAAATTTATTGTCAGTCATGGCAGCTGCTACAGTTAGCAGCTAAAATAATTCTCCAGTGAGGTGGCGGGCACTGCATTCTTCGCCGTCAAGCAACGCACTTCTCCATAAAGCCGTACCATATTTTCTTAATTAGTAGCCAAACTCACAGGGACCTTCGAACGATTTGAGGCAAACACTGTATTCTTTACCTCTGCATGGCTACTTCTTGAAAGCCCTCGATCTGGAACATATATTCTCGGTAATCGGTAACTCTTCCTTGATCCAGTACAAGATAAAGCAGCTAGTGAGATAGTAACTACGTCAGTCGAAATATGTCCCTTGTCCACTTGGCGAGCATGTCGCATTATCGCAAGCATATATAGGTCAATTAACTTGAGCTGTCCAACTTGGTAATGAGGAAATAAACCGAGAACCGAAATTTTATTTCCAACTGTGACAGAATTTATTTTAGATTTGCTTTTAAGACTTCACTATAGCAAAAGAAAAACAATATAATAGAACTGTAGTTAAAAATATTGGAGTGGTGTAGTTTAATTATTTTTGACAGTAGATAGCTCTTAGTCGTGAATTACAATAAAAAAGTACATGGTAATTTAGAGTGGTGTTAAACGTTCAGCATTATAAAAACTTGGTTTTCAACTACATGTTTAAAGAAAAATGTCTCAATTTGTAAGAGAACTGGAAAGTGAACAATGAACAAAAACCATACTATTTAATATTTCTAATGGTGTTGTTAATTTAAGAATTAATTAAATTTAATATTTTGAGAAGTTTATTGAATTTAATCAGTCCACATCATTTCAAGCCTAGGCCTTATGACTCATAGAGTATTACTATAGATATCTGATGTTTTATTACTGACAATGTTTAGGATAATCTTACTATAAAACAGTTTGCAATTTGATTCAAATTTTACTCCTGCTTTCATAGTATAATGTACGAGTAGGAAATCTCAAGTTAAAGTTTTCAAAATACAATTTGTTAAAAATGGATTTAGATGGGTTGATTGACGCCGCACAAGTCTTTTATTAAATGATCTTATAAAAATGCATAGCTACCCTATTTTCAGAATTGTCAGATATCGAAAGTGACTAAAGAAAATAAAGCGTTAAATAGAACAAGTGATTTGCATGATGAAATAATTGAAAAACTTTAAAAGTTTAAAATGTATTTGAAGAACGAAAGATTTCTATAAATGGCGATTCGTTCACACAGTCAATTTTGAAACTTACTATTCAAGTGTTTGCGATTTTAGTCACCTGCTATCCATTCTATTTGGACTATATTGTGCGGCGTGGGGCGGCGTAAATGGACCAGTGTGAAACCCACATAAGTCAATACACAACATGGCTCGAAAGTATTCCAATACTAAACACACTCCATTATTTATACTGAGGTAGTAGATATATGTTTACGGACAGTTTTCCATTGATTGCAAGAGCTAAAGTTACTTTTTGCCATAATTATGACGTTTGCGTTTGGCAACTTTTATAGCTTTTGTAGACTAGGATCCCAGAGACTCCAGACCTACATAATACGTCGTTTTAGCAAAGTTAAATTTTCTGAGTTACAGTAGCCCAATATACAATTAGGTGGCATGTGTACTTGCTATCTCAAAAGCGGGTTTTAAATAGTAGCTTCACTAAAATGACGTAGGTCTAGGACTGTGAGATTTTACTCTATTACTTTATCTGGTTTTATTTACAATTCATGAAAAACTGTCTGAAACATTCAATACAAGAAACTGCAAATGTTTCGAATTTCAAATACTTCATTTCCTCAGATAAAAATGCCACGGCCCGGCAGTCTCAAAGACCCAGACATTGCTGAGTTGTTCAGCAAACATGATCCGGAGAAAATCTTTGAGGATCTCCGTGAGATCGGTCACGGGTCCTTTGGGGCGGTGTACTATGCTCGCTGCAATCTCACCAAGGAGATTGTGGCTATCAAGAAGATGTCATACTTGGGCAAGCAGAGCGAGGAGAAATGGCAGGATATCCTGAAGGAAATTAAGTGAGTATGATAAGTCTGATTTATCAATTATTTTTGTTAAAATCCTGGTCTAAATCATTCAAAACTTAGATAATATAATAATATAATACGTGATAAAATACTGTGTTCTTACCAAAAATCTTTTCACTAATGATCTATTTACCATTGAGAGCAGCTGGAATACGAGGATGTTGAATATATTTACTTACATTAGATTTTGGCAGTCTGTATTGACGACCTTAAAAAAAATACAAATTTCAATTCTACAATCTCAACACTTTTTTCTGGGACCCACTTAGACAAATCTGGCAATAATGGTTTTAGAATTCTATATTTCTAGACCCACGGAACCCCTAGAATGCCATGTAAAGCTACGTAATTTAATAATTTGAAGTACTGGATGGCGTTAGTGCTGATGGGCAATATAACGCTTACATAAGTCGAACGCCGAGGTTTCGTCATTCAGTACTACATAAAAAATATATTTACGTTGTATTTGTTTAGATTCCTGAAACAGTTGGAGCACCCAAACACTATTGAGTATAAAGGTTGTTACAAGAGAGAGCACACGGCATGGCTCGTCATGGAGTATTGCGTCGGGTCAGCCTCCGATATTATAGAGGTAATACGTTTGACTTTACTATAATGCAATAATATCTGATTTGAGTCGTTGAAAGCAACAGTATTATTTTTTACGTGTGCTGTAATGAACTATGCTCGCGCAGCTCGAGGGACCGAGGGGGTATGTTAAAGTTACCATACATACCCGCCTTGGCTTGCCTTAGACCTTATTCTCTTTGAAAATGTGAACTATTCTCAACCGTGTTACATTATCTACGTGAAATTAGCGTGGAATTGTATTCTGTATGCCAATGTTAATTGTCATAAACGCGACCAAATAACGCGTGGCATACAACGGGAATCAGGACCCTTTAACCCACGTCGGCGTATCGAATAAAACTCCGCGGTATCGAATGCCAGCCCGAAAAAGGTAGCTTCGGGCTGAGCATAAGTATTAGCTTAGATTCCTACCGTAACAGCGCTCGCGATATATTGTTTAAGCAATCCGTCTGTATGTACCCTTATGACGTCCTAGACAGGGGCGGTTAGCACATCAACCCATATCAGGGTGCTTTTGGCGAACACAGCAGATTATATTTAATAAGGCGTTTGGTTGTTATAGTCACATAATGTGTGTAGTGATCGATATTACTCACAATTGTCTATCGTCTTTTATATCAGTCGCAAGCCGTGTAATTTTGAGTTTTTATGACATGATTCACCCTCTTTTATCGTCATGGCGTTAATATCTCAATAGACATCATACAAGATAAATTATTGTTGATAAACTGAGATGAAAATACATAACCAGAGCTTGAAGCCGTAATATCGTTCTCCGATTTAAGTAATCGTCTAATCTAAAACGGAACTATTAACGTTAAACGCACCAAACTTGAGTGAATCAGACCATGTTTATGGCACACGTCATGTTCTTCCCTTCGTGTTGCGTGCATCAGTGATTGCGATACAAGTAAAACACGGTTAAAAAATTATATCACTGTATTTGATAACGTCAATACAGCGGCGGGCTCGATTGTTTATAATTAAAACATTTTTTTTATTATTTTGGTCGACATCGTATGATTTCCGTATTAAGTGTAATTACCGATAACGATTATACGAATTTTATAATCATATATAGTGGCTTAGTTATTTATCGAAATTCCACTAAATAAAGCCGAAAATTTTTGTTTATGCAAGATGTTAAGAAACGTGCCTTTCGTTGGTTCGTGGGACGCCACTTTCACACGTAATTAAGAATACTAACATAATTCTTAGGAAATAGTCTTTGGCAATATGTGCACAATTTTTATAATATGCAACAAGCAAGCAGTCTTCGTACGACACTGGAGTGACCTTGATATGCCGGGTCGCGTTATTAAGGCGATACCTCAAGGTCCATTTTCATACATTTTGTTTCACCTTTAATCTGGGTAACTAAACAAGTATTGGCAAGTAAAGAATTTAAATTCACGTCTATTTAGTGATTAGTTCTCGCAGTTGAAAGAAAAACGTAAAAATAATTAATAATCATGGATATTTCGGCCTTTAAAATTTCGTCATATTAAATTTTAAGCCGGCCTTAAGCCGTTACATATCGTTCTTAAAGTATTGCTGCCTCTATGTTTCAACTTGCCAGCTATGAACTGGCAAGCGCAGCGTCGGGCGTCCATCCATGAGGTGACCAGATGACCTCGTAAAAGTCACAGGAGGTCGCTGAATGCGGGCCGCTTCCAATAGGTCGATTTGGCAATCTTTGGGAGAGGCCCATTTTCAGCAGTGGACATCCTGCGGCTGATGATGACAATAATGATGTGTCAGCTTTACTGTCTACTCTTGTTCATTAGTTTATCAGACGCATAACAAATGCCCTTTTTATTATTTTTTTTACCTGAAAATCCATTTTATTTTCTGTACTCGAGTAATAAGATTAACGAATTATCAAATGGAATGTTAAAAAAATGATATCTCAAACTAACCCGAGATATACTTTGGCGCTTCCAAATCAAAAATATCGGCAGGATCCGAAGTTCATTGACGTCATAATAATAAGTTGAGCCTGCGAGCGTTCGGCATTCCTCGAACTACCCGTGACTAACTTACATCCGAAATGCACAACTCTCATATTGAATTTATGAGGTCATTATTATCTTTGATTTCTAAGAATAACACTAAATAAATCCTAATACTCGCTTGTTGAATCACCAGCGTTTTATCTACATAAGTGCGCCCTGATTGAGTGCAGACGTTATTATTGTTAACTTTTAGTCCATAAATATTGACGTGTTTTTAAATTTTTTGTCTTATTAAAATTGTTTACGACTTATGTTCGACTAGTTATGCAATTGATTTCCATGCTCTAATAACGAGTGGGTTAGAAAATACAGGCATCCATTCTTCAACGAAGTACAACAATTATGAGCATTTTTCAGGGTTCCGTATTTCAAAAGGAACCATTATGGGATCATTTTCTTGGTCGTATTTCTGTCTATCAAAGACCCTTTTTCTCAGGAACACGAATAGAGATCAAGTTGAAATTTTACAACATATGTAAAGAAAAAAAATCTGAAAATCGCAAATATGTACGTTTAACAGCAAAAAAAATTGAACGGAATCCTTGTTTTTTATTGTTTCAGTCCTAGAGTGTAGATTGAGGATGTAAGGTTTTCAACTTTTGCCTTGAACGAACATTTTAGTAGATGTTTTATCGCAAATAATGAACCAAATCCCATGATGACCTAAAGCTAGACTCATGGGAAAGAGCACATAGCAGTACAAACAATATATTTATTTTGATTCCTTTGTTTTGATGGTACTTTATAAGCATGACCAGTGTTTGTGATTATGAATTCATAAAAGTTTTGCTGGCATAGAGTAGCGCCTCTCACTCGGTAATTTATTCAATACGCATGCCTCGGCACGCGTAAGATGCAAATTATATAAAATATAATAATGTCACTTTGTTTCCTGTTTCGAGTTGCGTAACACCGTCCTACTTCCGACGTCGTTGTGTTTTGATTTTGTTGATCTTTTTATATTATTAGATTGATTGGAGTATACAAAGATAAATCGATTATAATTTATGAAGTAATTTATAGATACATGGTTTAGGTCAATTTAGTAATATGTCTCATATAAAGTGTATTTGTCTAAAATCCGTTTAATTGCTGTACAAGTATTTTTGATTGTTTATCCGATAATTTTGCAAAATACTTTTATAGTTATAACACTTGAAAAAATCAACAAAAAAGCCAAATAAAGCGTAAAATGTCACCAAATCGTCTGTAGCGATTCTGATGATTCCAACTATCGTTCATGCTAAAAGTAAACAATTTATATTATCAGGTCCACAAACGGCCCCTGCGCGAAGAGGAGATCGCGGCGATATGCGAGGGAGTAGTGTGCGGTCTGTCGTACCTGCACAGCCTGGGCCGCATCCACCGCGACATCAAGGCAGGCAACATCCTCCTCACGGAGAACGGCACCGTCAAGTTGGCCGACTTCGGCAGCGCGAGCATCAAGTGCCCCGCCAACAGTTTCGTCGGCACCCCTTACTGGATGGCGCCAGAGGTCATATTGGCCATGGACGAGGGACAGTATGACGGAAAGGTTAGTTGATTGATATATCGTTTATTTATTTATACACACAAAATTGGTTATAATCGGGCACACATTGTATACAAAATTGCTTAAAGTTTTTTTTAACATAATAACCTCTTTTTTTTTAAGTCGGTTAATAAACCAAAACTTCTGTTTGGAAATTAATGATGAATATTACAAGATGACAAACGTAAAATTATCTAATCGTAACTATTAATGCTAATTTTAATGGGTTATGCCAATGTTAAGTTAAAAAAATATATGTTTATCATCGATTTAGTTCTAAATCCCTACACTTGTTACCTATTGAGATGATCAGGTATGTATGAACGTGTGAATTAGTAACATTTTTATTAATAAATAGCTTTCGCCTGCGGCCACGTGTAAGTTTTTCCGGGATACAAAAGGAGCCCATGGCACTTCGGAGTTATGTAGATTCCTATTAGTAAAACACATTTGAAAATCCATTATTAGTTCCTGAGATTAGCACATTCAAACAAACAAACCAACTCTAGCTTTATACAGTATAGACATTCAATATGTGTGTGTCGTAACTTGCGAACTCTGCAACATCATAAAGATCGAAATTAATTACTAAATAACTCAGCTCCTACTTTATTGATATAAACTCGCGTGAAAAGCCTTTCTCTCTTCTTTTTATATTATTATTATGTGTTAATCCAAGACATGGTCGACATGCCAAATTACATCCAAATCTGTTCAGTTGTGTCTGAATTTATTTTTTACAAAAGAAATCACGTTCTATCGTATTCAATATATTATATAAGTAAAATCATATAAAATATCCAAAATAAAACTAAATAAATAATTAAATCATATTAAGAAGAAAAAAAAACTACAAAAATCCATTGCAAAAGTAAAGTCTTTTGGCGACAAGTTAATTAATCCATGTCCTTGACGTCGCTTGAAGCCTTCTAATATAAAGACATGTTTTGTCACTCATTGTTTTTATTAGTTTAAGTACATTACTTAATTTATGCTTTGTTCTTTAATGAAAGTGTATAAAAAAAATTGACACTGGCTTTCAACATCGTTTTTAATATCACAATATGGGAATCTAAATCGGAACACAAAGCGCCTCAAAAACACCACCCCTCGATCTCTAAATTATCCATAATAATTATGCTTATAATGTATGTAGCTCTGGTTCCAGCTCTAGAAATGTTGTAGCAAAATGATGCCCAATTCTTTGTTTTTTATAAACAATAGTTTATAGCATTAATTATTCTTTATAGCATTAATTATTTACTGTTGGGTACTAAGGTTCAAGTACCAATAACATTGATATATTTTTTTCAGGTGGACGTTTGGTCTCTGGGCATCACCTGTATCGAACTGGCGGAGCGGAAGCCACCGTATTTTAATATGAACGCAATGTCTGCACTCTACCACATCGCGCAAAACGACTCGCCCCCTTTACAGGTGAACGGCAATCGCCTATTGACCGTATGTTTTTTTAAATTGTCTCTTCATAACTCTAAATTGCTACTTATAAAATGAAAAATATTTGTTCCATATTAAAATGATAAAAAAAGTAAACTTTTGTCATGCCATGCGATATTATGACATAAAATTTAAGTTTTATTTTTAGAATTAAAATTTTCCTATATATTGTTATTTATAGTTTACTATACGACATTTTAGGCGCCCGAATGGACGGACACATTCCGCTACTTCGTGGAAGCGTGCCTGCAGAAGAACCCGCAGGACCGGCCGTCGTCCACCAAGCTGTTGTCGCACCCGTTCATAACGCGGCCGCGCTCCCCGAACGTGCTCGTCGACCTCATACAGAGAACCAAGGCCGCCGTGCGCGACCTGGACAACCTCAACTACAGGAAGATGAAGAAAATACTCATGGTCGATGGGGATAACGAGAGTGCTATTGGTAAGAATTTATGTATTAGTGTATGCTCCAGGATATTTAACTTATGAATATGAACATGTCTATTAATCAGTTACGCAAAAGTTAACTAGTGGATTTGGATGATTGTTGGTATTCAGATAAATAAATTTGATTGTTTAACTCAAACATTAATTTGATCTTCAACAAATAGACACTGGTTATTTTATATATTGTGTTGGTATTATTGACAGATCCAAAGAAATAGCTTTAGCATAATGAGAGTATCCTTGTCATTTTATAACAGTTTAAGTCTATATCATAGTACTAATGTTATGTTTCTCTTTATAAAATAATTTGAAAGTAAATTCAAAAGGTAAATAAGTTGCGATATTGTGCAGGCGACAGCGAGGAGACGGCGGAGGAGCGGTCGGGCGGCGACAGCTCCAAGTCGAACTCGGCCACGTCCGAGCACAGCGCGGCCGGCGCCTCCAGCCAGAGCTCCTCCTCGGGCAGTCTGCGCCGCAGGCAGCGCCCTGTTAGTACACAAACACATATAACAAAACAGATTGCTTTCATCGTGTCACTCGAACGGTTGCTAGAATTATCGCGGATATGCGATATTCGTTTTTGTATGCACGTTGACTATGTCTTATTTATTCATAATCATTTTAAATTTAGTACACTCAATATTATATTAAAGCTGGTACAATACAGCTATTGACAGGACATTGGTATCTCTTTAAAATTTACCCACTATACATAAGCTGTAAAACACGCCATAGTGGCCTACTTAAATGAGCTATTCCAGGACCAGCCTGTGATCTAGTTTTGTACAGCTCAGCATAATTGAATCGACTGGCGAGGAAAAACCATGTCCCGTTAATCATTGTCCTATAGGACTTACTACAAGTAACCTGAAGTAACTTTGCCACCCTTGGATAACAAAAAAATAAACCTATTTGTCCAGATGAACGCGAATCACCAGAACCAACAACAGCCGCAGTACCAGCACGTGAATCACCAGCACACGCCGCTCTCTACCAGGTTAGTATAGCATGATCACAAACATACCATAGCAACCTGTATTCTTGTCTCTTCTCTTTCCTTATTGTAGTTTAGTTGATTCAAAGTACATTAGATAACCGTACTGTACCATTGATTTCTTCTAGAATAAGAATTTTAAAATTATGAAAATAGTTACCTGCAAATCATGGAGAAGCAATTAATCCAGCCACATAACTTTTCTTAGTTGATTGATCCATTATAATGTTATTTATTAACTTATTTGTTTTTTTATATTTATCTGTTGTGTATGTAGCCAAAACTATTACATATTATGCATGTTGTAAAATCTATATGTTGTGAATGTTTATACTTTTGTATGTCAGCCTGCTTGCTTCTTCATATTCAGCCTAATTACCTGTAGTCATATTTTATTTTTCTTTGATGGCGAATGGATGACAAACATGTCATCAAAGGATTCTATACAAACTGGTGCACCAAAATATACCAGTTTACACAGGATAATAAAGCATCAAGTATTTATCATAGTAGCTACCACGTAGAACTTTGTCTAGCACCACTCCCGCCTATTGTATGTCACCTGCGCATGTGTAGCACTAGAGCTTCGTTACCTTTCAGAGTTCGCAATGGCTGGCTTTACTCATGTTGGTGTTTCGTACGCAGAGAGAGCGAGAGCCCTCTGCCGCCGCCCAACGACGATTACGTGAACAAGGACGCGATGCGCGACTACGCGAACAGGGACTCGCTCGGCGACGACTACGATGACGACTACGTGAACCGCGACGCGATCCGCGAGGCGCGCGAGCGAGAGCGCGAGAGGGATGCGCACGCGCACGCGCACGAGTACCGCGAGTACGTCAACGCGCCCGCCGCCTGGCACCACGACGCCGGCGACGACAACCGCAACACGCAGCGCCGACAGACCTGCCGGAGTGAGTCACAAACACTATTTACGTTCATCTTGCGCCGTTCTTCGCTTCACTGTTTCTCCTCAAGTAGGTTGTATCGCTAAAAATCCAATTGAACGGCATTGGAATACAATGTCAATGATGCAATTGACAGTATTATAAGAATAATACTAGAATACATGTTATTCTACCTTTGGGAAAACCTAATCTTGGTATAATCTCGAATGTTACCGTCACATGGCTATCCTGTTCGGGAGCATTAAGGAGCACTTTTTTTTATTAAATAATTATCGTAACGTATTTTGTTAACATATTCATGGACTAATGGTGCTAATTTGTACATTCCAGGTATAAGTAATAATGTGTCGGCGGCGATGTCGCTTGTGTCAGAGCACGGAGCGAACAACTTCGCCACGATACGAACAACTAGCATAGTCACCAAGCAGCAGAAAGAACACAACCAGGTGCTTTACAAATTCTAGTATATTTTATTTATTTACAGTATATATATTATACTTTTCAGAGATATGAGACAAAAATAATATTTGGGTTAATTAATGAGTTATTTTTGTATAAAAAGGGTACAATAGACATTTTACACGAGTAGAGCTATGATCAAAAGATAGTTTATGAAATAAATAAAAATAAATGATTAAAAAACGTTGTCACTGTGAGATATCATGTGAATACGCTTATAAGTGCGTCATACTTAGTAAATTATGGTGTTACCGGTACGCGACAGGAGATGCACGAGCAGATGTCCGGCTACAAGCGCATGCGGCGCGAGCACCAGGCGGCGCTGCTCAAGCTCGAGGAGCGCTGCAAGGCCGACGTGGACGCGCACAAGGCGCAGCTTGACAGGGAGTACGACGCGCTGCTGCAGCAGCTCTCGCGGGACCTCGAACGGCTGCAGGTACAACTGATCTGCCACAATATACTCCATACACGTAATCAAAAAAATAATTAAGAAGCTTTTAAATAAAAGAGCTACAACTGTAATCATAAACTGTGTAAATGTTTAATAAAATAATGTTAGTCCATATTATTATTAATAACATATTTTTGTGTGTATTATATTATGATTAATAATATATTTCTATCATATTTCAGACCAAACACGCGCAAGAGTTAGACCGCAAGATGAAGCAGAACACAGCGGCAGAAAAGAAACTGGTGAAGGACATCACCGCGCGGCAGGAGCAGGAGCGCAAGGCGTTCGAGGCACAGCGCAAGCGCGAGTACAAGGCCAACAAAGAGCGGTGGAAACGCGAGCTCAGCATGGACGACGCCACGCCCAAAAGGCAACGCGACGCCACGCTACAGTATGTGAACATAACATAACAATCGTTTTACAGTAATAGTATCTTTCAAGATGTCTTAAGTTGATAAGTAGGATTTCAATAATATTGACAGAACTATCTACGCATCCTTCACAACCAGCGTTTTCAGCTTTAAGAGCCGGCAAAATACATAATGCGATTCAGTGTGGTATCGAGATAGTAGTGACTCCTTGTAAAAGTGTTGCTGTTGTGTTGTGTTGCGAGTTTACAAAATACAACAATAATGTGTGCTTGATTGCAGGTCCCAGAAGGACAACCTGAAGCAGGCGGAGGCGGCGGAGGAGCTGCGGCTGGTGCGGTCGCAGCGCGAGTACCTCGAGCTCGAGCTGCGGCGCTTCCGACGCCGCCGCATGCTTGCGCTGCACCACAAGGAACAGGAGCTACTGCGCGAGGTACGCATCACACCCTCTATTAGTCTCGATCGACAAAATATGTAAATAAATTTTTACTCACTGTTAAGAACTACACTGGACAATATGGTAAGTATTGTGTAATTCAAATTTTAAGTCGACGATGGACAGAAAATTGTGAAAGTGCCTTCCGGCGATCGTCAAAGTTTTGTCGGACTCCTTAGATGTGTGCTGGCTGACCTTCAAAAAGCCACTAAAGCACAGTTTTATATGTCTTCAGTAAAATAACAAATGAATAGTTGCTATGAATTCCAAAATAATAATGAAATACATGTGGAATATTCTAGGAGTTGAACAAACGTCAAAATCAGCTAGAACAGGCGCATGCTATGTTGCTACGTCACCACGAAAAGACTCAGGAGCTCGAATACAGGCAACAGAAGGGCGTTCACGCGCTTAGGTGAGCATTTCTTACTAGTTGCGTAAATTTCCAAATATAGGGCCGTCTTAAAGTCGGGCTTACTCATAATATATTATATTACTTTGTGACAATTTAATGCGGACTGTTTCATTGCTCATCTTTGAAGAGTAAACCGAACATGATTGGTACACAATGATCATTGGATAGATTCAAAGCGATCTATCCTTTTTGGCGGGAATGCATTTTTCGCGAAACTTATATAACGCACCATTACTCATCAAAATCAATATAAAATGGTCACTTATGGAATTGTTTACCAAACATTTACACAAACACTGTTCTATTGTCTATAAAAATTATCACATTGTATTCACCAGAGAGGAGCAATTGGCAAACCAGCATGCAACGGAACTCGCCAACCAGCGCGAGTACATGCAGCGCGCCGAGCATGAACTGCGCAAGAAGCACGCGCTACAGCTCAAACAACAACCCAAGAGCCTCAAGGTGAGCGCCTGTGGTTATTGTTACAGCAAATATTGTATGACAATATAACAAGAATATAATGGCCATTACTTACCGTCGCTTTAAATAAACGATTCTAATTGCTTTTTTCGATCCATCGCGAAAATGGACAATGAAAATTTTATGTAGACGTGCTCGGAATTGAGTCAACCCGTTATTTATGTTCAAATATTAAGATTGGGATGGTTTATTTAAAACGGTGTTTAGCCAACTATTATAGTAACACAGTTTGTTAATTTTTGTATTTTCTTCACTACTTAGTACATACTTATCCATACTTACATCGTGTGAGATAACACAAATATAGTTTCGACCTTAAAAAACATAGCGTTAGTATATATATTTAAGCGAAACTGTATGTTATTTTTACAGCAAAAAGAAATGCAAATACGCAAGCAATTCCGCGAGACATGCAAAATACAGACGCGACAATACAAGGCACTCAAGGCGCATATATTGCAGAACACACCTAAAGTATGTACCACTTTTGCACAGCAACAGAAAATAACTCCGTTTTTTTAACCTAACCTAGATGAAAAAAAAAAAAATTTGTTACTAAGTTTTTCGAAGTTAGAAATTATAAAGCTCCTAATTATAACATAATAAGTTAAAATAATTCTTCAATATAATATGTATAAAAAAATATATTAATTTTTGTATTTTCTTATGGAGATGTCTATTATAACACTGAAACAATACAAAATATAATATTGATTGCAGGAGCAACAGAAGGAAGTAATAAAGACATTAAAAGATGAGAAACGGCGTAAACTGGTTCTACTGGGCGAGCAATATGATCAGAGCATCACTGAAATGTTGCAGAAACAGACTGTCAGGCTTGACGAGAGTCAAATGGTACCTAATTAATTGCATTTTATATAAAAATAACAGTGCGATTGACCCATTGCTCTATGAAGTTTCAATAACTACAATAATATTTTACGTAAAAAAGCTACTTAAAAAACAGTTTATGACGAAAAAAAATAACGTCCACGCACCATACGCGCCGTTGACACGCTTAAAATAACAAAACGCGTCGAGAATACAAATAGTGCGTTGTTGACGTAAATATAAAGTTTATGTACCCCGTAACTGTCAACTACAATACAATCGCAATAGCTAAGTTTCTACTTTAGTATGAAATAGTAGAATAATTCGTAACAAATCACCTAATTTATCTTAGACTGAGTCAAAGCGGGCCCACCACTTAAAAACGTTATGTATGTCAGATGGAGTGCCAGCAGCTGAAGATGCAGCTGGAGCATGAGCTGGACATGCTGACGGCGTACCAGAGCAAGAGCAAGATGCAGGCCGAGGCGCAGCGCAACCGTGAACGGCGCGAACTTGAGGAGCGCGTTGCTGTGCGTCGCGCGTTACTCGAGCAGAAGGCGAGTGTGCACACATTACACAAGATATATTACAAGCTTTAATATTATTACTAGTGTAGTCTCACGTATTTTGCATTGTCGTCGAGTTGATATAGTCCAGATAATAGTCGGCACCTATTGATGTATTGTGTTGTGTTGTGTGGTGCGCAGATGGAGTGCGAGGGCGCGCAGTTCGTGAGCGAGCGCGCCGAGCGCACGCGGCTGCTGCACGAGCGCCACGAGCGCGACCGCGCGCACTTCGACAACGAGAGCGCACGACTCGGCTTCAGGTACTGTGCAACGCATACCACACACACCCACACTACACGTTTATTTATATGAACTACGGACAAAACATCCGTAAATTTATTATTAATTTCATGACTGATTTGTGGGCCAGACAAGAGGTCGATATTTTGATTACAGTATACTTGGGCTTCTTGAATTGTGAAGGGATGTCCCGCTTTGGCAACTAAAATTTAAAATCATACTAATGAAACAATGTGGTCCAGATTTGGAAATTGTGTCTATTATGCGGATAGGCTTGCAGTGGCGAAAGGTGAAATTTTTCGAAAGGGAGCCCGACACAACGTTTAGGTACTAATAGGTATGAATGCGGCCCGCAAATCGTTCTAATGGTAATTATATTCTACACAAAGGGAAGCCGACAGGAATCGGGTTATATGGACCGTTCACCACTGTAGGCTTGGTACTTGTATGTTATACAGTATCAGATATGTTTCAATAATATCGTGAGTAATATTAGAATATGTGTCCGGTATATGATTGAGTATGTATGGTCTGCAGCGCGTTGGCGATCGCGGAAGGCAGCCGCGAGGGCTACGGCGAGGAGGAGCAGTCGCTGTCGGGCTCGATGCTGTCGCTCGCACACAGCAACTCCTCCGCAAGCTTCGCGGCCGGCTCGCTCTAACACCTCCCCTCCCGCCACGATAGTGTCTGATGCTGTTGCCAAAACCACCGCCTGACTACTGTCGCACGGTTACATATAAACTTGTCCATGTCTACAAGCTTTGTGCAAACTGTATCACTCAGATACATGATGACTTCACTGGTATTCTTCTGTCTCTGTATTTGAGTTTAGAAACCGTGTGACAGGTTTGCTGCACAAATCGTAACCGATTCGTTTGCCCCCAAACTTGCGTATTGTGCGCTATCAATCTATTTATACAAAGTTTCTGTGCCATGCACTTTGCGCTTATTTTATAACTTATACTTAATTTTAAAATGGCAATGATGCCGACGATTTTCGGATATATAGATATCTTATTTAAATATCTCAATGACTGGCTATCGAACCGTTCGTGTAAGGCTTACCAGTAAATTTGAGGCTTATTACCGCGAGGAGCGGGAAGCAATGTTATACCCCGCCTTGTCTTGTTATGGATGATTCTCTACTCGGTCGAACGCGACTGTAAATCGATGTCGTAAGATGTGGTACTCGGTCTACCTCATTAGTTGACACTTAGTATTATCGCAAAGGAAATTATTGAGTGGATTGTGTAAATGTGTTGTGTGACCACCAATAGTATTATTACTGAGTATTGAGTTCACTGTATGTTTTGGCAGCAGCATTAAATTCCATCTCCCACATTGTACACTGAGACTGTTCTGCCCTCCCACAGGATAAAGTTTGTAGTGAAAAGTTAGTGTAAAATAACGGCTGCGATGCCTAATTTATTAATTTTATGATTGTATTTTTAGTTGTGTCTTCCAAAAGAATGCGTGCGGCAGTTTGTGATCGAGGAAGGTGTAAAGTGGGGGGCATTTCCTATTCTATTACACTATTAAGTTTATTGCACTCCATTATTATGCTTATGTGTAGCCGATCAGACGAGTAAAGTTGAAACAAGCATGCAAATGTCATATAAGCATCACATTATAAAGACTTGAAAATAATCTGTAGTCAAAATAATTCCACTGATGATAAATATTGTATGCTTGATTGATTGACACGAGTTCTGCGAGAGTATATTTACTTGCTTACATAAAAATATTGAACTGATTGATGTTTATGATTTATCTGTCAATTAACATACAATGTCTGGGTGCTTCAAACTGCGCCAACAGTAAATAAAGTTAAGACTGGACTACGCTTAAAATCTGATATCTTGTTCAATTTTCTTATATGTTACTCCATGATGGAAGAACAAATAAATAGTCTAAGGAAAACACAAAAATTGCTCACTTAATAAGGTAAAATAGGACATAGATACAAAATCTATATATTTATTATACATTTGTTACAACTTTACTTGTCTCTGCTGACAATGCATCAGTGTGTTTCAGGCATCTATGTGCTCGGATACAAATACTAAATATTTATACCCAGTGAATGGTAATCTGTAAGAAAAATATGTCATAAGTTGTGACAGATTGAAGAATAAATAAATGCAATTTAATGCGATTTTTACAAAAGACACGCATAGCTAAATAATATGTTAAAAGGCTGCATATCTGTCAATTAAGATACATTAGTCGGCTACAAGCGATCCACCAATTTTACTGTAATAGTATAATGCCCGAGACATATTGTTGCACACCTAAAATATATAGATGTATGTTATGATGTGGTAATGCGCGAGTCTGTCTCTCGCTAGCGTGGTGTTATTTAATGATGTTGCAGTGCGTGAGAATGATATGCTTTTCTATTAGATGTTTTACTCACAATACGACTCTGTTCCGTTGATTTTGAATACGTCATGAATATGAATTCCACAAAAAAAAGCAAAAATGACATTTATAAATAAATACCCCAGGCGATTTTAATGAACACGAGTTAGGAATATTGTGCGTTGAATAAAAAAATATTTCTCTAACAAAATCGATCTCTTAGCCATAAGTTTGACTTCAATCTCTTGAATATTATTAGACCGTCCATCTTTGAAATTGCAACATACTGTTTGCCATAAAACGATAAAAAAAAACGACGGAACAGTGTTTTTTAGGGATTATGATTAAACCTAAAAATCTAGTATTCCTGATCTACTATTGTATAATGTAGTTTGTAATAAGTTTCCATAGAGGTTTTAGCTAATTTTTCATCTTGATACTCTGTCAAACAAGATTAGAGGAAGTCGGTAAATGCGAAGGTGAGCGCGTCAAATGATAGTTTAAGGTAAACTTTGTAGTGTAACGAAGGAATGTTAATTCGCGGAGTGTACCTACGCTTAAAGTGTTGACTAAAGGCATTAAAATAGATAAGTAGCCTGCTCACGGCCAAGAAGTAAAGGAATGTTGATTGACAAAGTGTACCTACTGTTAAGATGTTTGACAAAAGGCATTAATTAGTTGAAGTAGTCTGCTCACGCCGCGTCGACTCCCGCGCCTGCCCTCGCTCGCCGCCGTGGACCGGGGGAAATTATTATTTACAACGTTAGATAGTCAAAATTATACTATTCATATCACTAGATTTTACTTTAGAAACGATTTTTGAGTGTAATTATTGTAAAAGTAAGTTGAATTTTTGATGAGCCGACTGGTGTTTGTTTATTGGCCTAGAATTGAGTTTATTGAATGTTTGTAACTGGTTTTGTATTCGAAATTATTATGCTTGTTTGGTACGTTTTAAAATTCTAAACGTGTAACAACGCTTTACTAAAACATAGAAACGTGACGTGACGCGCGCACGCCGAGTGCGGGCCCGCTGCGTCGCGCGTGTAAATATAAAGTATATATATATTATGTATTAGCGAGCACACGATATGCCTTACTGGCGGAGGGGCGCGCGGGCTTCGACGTTATTGTATATAAAGAACAATAATATTATTAATATAACTATTATACATAGATTGTTACATTTGTAAGGTGCGAGTGCGGTGTTTGTGTACATTGAGGTGCGACGCTCGACGCACACGTGCTATTTTCTTTATTTACTATCGAATTTAGTGTCCTAATACACTACGTATTGTCATCTTCACTTACCAGTCATGTATGTATAGACGAATACATGTTATATAGCGCGATTTTAGTCATAAATATCCAAATTTAGTTAATATTATTTTTAAATTATTTTTCATTTTATATTGATTAATGACTTCTTCCTGTATCACATTGCTTGTAAGCATCACACGATGTGATCGTTTTATTTTGAGTCGGTTAGCGATTTATTGGTTAGGGACTTCAAGTTGACACCAGCGAGAAATGAATGTAAAATTATGTAAAATATAAACGAGATTTGTAGCTGTTTGTACACTGAAAGCGTGAGGTAGCGCCGCGCGCGAACTACTTTTAATAATATTCGCTTAAATTCTCTAGTTAATGCAAACCCACGCGCGGCGTTGCCAACGAACGTTTGTTATAACTTAGCCTCCACTCTCCCTCTTAACTGACCAAGTAAATGACAATAATCTCTAGAAACAGCTTCATTCGACTCGACACCAATGCCTCTGTGTTGTAAATATTGTTTACCATCGTACGACAGCGCAGCGATTATTGCGGCTATTTTCTTCTCCTGTGGAAAATTTTACGTCCATCGCTAATTTATAAACCCAATTAACAGTTTTTTGTATGTTTGTAAGAGTCCTATACAATCGGCCTACAATTGTTTCCAAGCGTAAAACTAAACACAAAAATATGTTATAAACCATTAAAAGAAAATTGTGATGAGTTAGAATTATTCCACAAGCCACATTCATCAATGTTATCATTTTGATATTCAGTTTCGTCTATTGTATAAAAAAAGTTGTTTATTATTACATACCAAACTTCACTAGCCTGTTCTGAAAATTAAGTGACCATAACATGATAATTTTATATAGTTTATCATAACAGCCAATGTATAAATATTATCACATGTCGATTGCGCCATAAATAATTTTAAAACATTCAGATTAGAACTAGCGACGTCACACGACGGCGAAACAAATATTGGTATGGAAATGCTCTCTAGATATAAGGGACTCTTTCCCTCAGTATATTCCGCTGCGGTCACAGTATCTGAAATCTATGCACTATGGAATTGAATTTAAGAGCTGTATGTAGGCTTCTCGCAATAGACGGTCGGTACTTAAAGTTAGGCGCGTAGTATTTCGCTCGCTGTTGTAGTTGAACTCTGCCGGAGCGCTACAAATGACGTCCCGCAGACGGACGGCGGAGGCAAGAGTGTAGTGCAAAGGTGCGTAGGCGCGTCTGTCCCTACCTTCCATCGTTCGCTGTTCTAGAGTTAGGTGTTATCGGTTACGTAAGATCCCTCGACAAATCACCATCGAAAATAAAATATAAAGTTTATAGAAGTACCAAACGCGTAGTTAGTTATCACGTATTATGTACATTGTAACTAAATAATTTTTATATTTTACCATTGTATAGTCGTTTATCAACAGATAGATAGTTAGCAATATTGTGACAGAAATGTGACAAGGTGCGGTACGGCGGGCGCGGGTCATTCACTAGTTTGCGACTGTTGCGGCCCGCTCGGTGCACCGTTGTTTTCTTTTTATTTTTTGTTATATATTTAAATAACACGATCAACTTGTAGTTTTTAATAATTATTATCATTAATTATTATATTGTAATATAATCTTATTAATGAAAAAATCAAAGTGAAAGTAAATAAAATAGAAAGGAAACTAGATTTGTATTTATTTTATGCATACCAACTTCCAACTAAGCATATAAAATGCATCTTCAAGGTAAGTCGCAATAACAGAACAAGTTCCAATACTGCATGAAAGAATATAAATCAAACACTTAATATCGTTTATAAAATCTACTTAATATAATGTAAATACATATACATAAACAAAATGAAACAATATGCAATTATACCCTTTCAGATATACCCAATTAGGTAACACAGGGCGCATAAGCTCTTCCGGCATCTTCGCGAATTCTATTCCTAATATGTTGCTAAGACTCACTTTGCTTTGACAGCCCATGGCTCTCGATGCAACATATTATTATGTGTGACCAAATTGAAGTTGATGTACTAGCAGAAGATTTTCTTACTAGCCCGTTGTCGGTGCGTCCTTGGCTATCACATTTGCCTCATTCATCGTTGATCAAAGATTTTTACATGAATAAAAAATGCTATAAAATAAGATACTGGCTTAGACTACACACTACACAATAAAGCAGTCCTCTCACATTGAGCCTCAATTTCCATATTTTCTTGATAAATACCTATGTGGTACTGGAATAATTAGGCTCAATGTGGAAAGCCCAGATAGTGTTGTGCTTAATGGTTTTTGATTTGATTGTATCGATCGAAAAAATTGCGGAGTCTTGCAATAACTTCGATTTGATATTGCATCGAAAATTCATTATTTATGTTTCAAATATTGCTTTTTTTAATTTTAATATTTGTAAATAATTTATAAGCAATTTCATTTCATTTCGATAGGTCCCTGAGGTATTGCTTGCGTTAGTATGAAATCTGGACTTACAAGGCAGTGAAGCCTAAATATATCTATTTAGAGAAATATTTGTTGCGCTTGATACGTTATTGCGTAGGGGAGAATACAGTGGGCTCGAGGATTCGGCAGTGCATCTCCCTGATGAGCGGCACGGTGTACGCTACACACTCGTCCCAGCCCGGGTTGCGCCACGTACTCTCACGGGTTTCACGACGGGCTTGCAAATTCTTGTAGCCTGAGGGAAAATAATGAAATATAACTTTGTCTCGCTTTTAGCCTATGAGTGAGGTAACTGTGTTAAAATATGCTTTTAAAGACACAAATACCCTTGCATTTTTTTCAATACCGTGAGATTATCATAGTATAGAATTAAAATTTGTGGTAGCTCCTAATTATTTATCACTTACACCAAATATGATGCACGTTGTAAAGTCTGCCGATCTGCGAGAAGTATCCAGCGAAAGCTTCGTTTTGAGAGCGACGGTAGGTGAGGCCTCTCGCCCAGTTGTTACCCCATTCGATCATCGTGCCCGGTTTCAAACTAAACAAAATATTTCAAATAAATATTTTAGTTTTACATTTCAAAAATATGGTCTTATATACTTAAACTACTGTAAAACGCTCTTTTTACAGTAAACATTATATTAGCAAAATAATTACAGAATACAATTTTAGACATTCTTTTGACAACGTCCAGCCAGAGAGAATAATAATAGAATAGTCGCCGCGTGACATATCTTCTCTTCTGCCAGCCTGCCCGCGCAGCCGAATACTTCCGGAAACGCCCGATGTCATCGGCTAGGATAGCGGCGCGTAACACTACATTTGTCATTATACACGACTTTTAGTGTTTGACAGCCCACTTATCGAGGAAGGCTATAAGCTTTATATCGTCACGCTATGACCAATAGGAGCGCAGCAATAATGAAAAATTTTGCAAAAATGGGGAAAATATTACTCTCGAAAGATTACATTGCATGCGCTATGTAAACGGTTAAAGATATGCAACAAATGTGTATGATGAACCTCCTAAAAAGTTCTAAATAAATATTATACTTAATACAATGTCCCCCGCCGCATCTGTCTGCCTGCATGAACGCTATAAACTCAAAAACTACCAAACGGATTTAGATGAAATTTGGTATGGAGATAGTTTGAGACCCCGAGAAGAACATAGTCTACTTTCTAACCCAGAAAAATAGATAGCGTTACATTTGTAACGGACATTTTTATTACGGAGAAACTTATTCACGCGGGCGGAGCCACGGGCTAGTTTATAATTAAATAGTAATGAATATTTACCTGTAAGAACGTATTTCATAAATGTTATTTGGTTCGCGTGGTTCGCCGTTTGGCCAGAAACTGAAAGCTAATAAATACTGGAGATGCCTCGATCGAACCAAAGTGCCGCGCTCTTTCTCCAATGAACTATAATCCTAAAAAATAAATTATCTTACTATTTTTTTTCTCCTCCAGAGCTATGACACCGGATAACTGGCTAGTCGTTGACACTAAGCCAAATTATTTCTATATACCTACATGAAAAAGTGTGTAACTGCTCCAACAATAGTTCGGGGTAGCATAGGAGCAGGTACAAGAAGAATAAAGTTACTCTGCAATGTCCCAATCATTGATGGTGTTTAATGAAGCACATTTAAATTGCAAATTGGCTGTTAAATTTAAATAATATTTAACTACCTATTGATATTGTCCTAGTTTACTGTTTGTGTATCTAGGGCAATAAATAAACAATGACATTGTTAATAATTTGACATGCAATTGTTTCATTGACTATATTGACTTGCACAAGTAACTAGAACAAATTAATCTATTAAATTGAGGCAAGTATTTTTATAGTAAGTCAACTTAATGTGAATGACAGACTTTTAATCAGCTGATTTTAAGGTGTTATTTACAAAAGCATAATTTGCATTCATTGGCAATCAATGCCACTTATTTTTTGGAGTTGAACCCCATTGGCTCCAACATTAACCACTGTTTAATTAAATTATTGTGTTTGGCAAATATAAGTCTTCAAAATATGGCTAATGCATGTGATATGTGTACAGCACTCACTATGATGCTAATCATATCTACAAAGTGTGATTGTGTCCAACTTACAGGATCCTGCTTAAACAATATTTTAGCCTTGTCAATTTTCTCAAAACCTCCTACATATCTCCACAGGTGTAGGGCCTGGTCCATGTCTCCTACAGATACAGTCCATGATCCAACTAGTTCACAGCCAATGTCTTCTTTGTGTGAGTGTATGAAGTCAACTGCTTGCTTACTGGTAACATAAAGGAATATTTCCCAGTCAGAAAGAAGATCATTGTTCTATGTGAAAAAAAAAAAGGATTTACAGTGAAGTAGTAAGAAATGTATTTTCCCTACATTCCTTTATTGAACTATTATTTGAAAATGGGCATAATAATGCCCAACAGATTTTTCATAAATATTTATTTTTCTTCGATGATTAATATGTATATTATTAGTTCTCAGATCCTGAATGATTTTGTATGATACATAAAAAAATACTATGTTAGCAGAAATTTCTCAGAATAATTGTTACACTTTCTTACAGGCTATTTAACAAAAAAAATAGTATAATATGAACTTTATCAGAATTCAGGATATCAAGTATTGATATTTTGAATATAAAAAGAAATCAAATTGTCAAAAAATATGTTATGATAAGTAGTAACAAAATACTTAAGTAAGTATATAATTTTATTTTTAAAATTTACATATTGAGAGAGTTTTCAACATAACAATGACAGTTATATTAAGTATTTTGTGTATTTTTCTCATTTGAATTGTGTAATACCTACCTACCTACCTACAATCAAAATTATGAGACTGATAAGTATACAGTAACAAAATAAAATAAGATAAAATGATAAATACCTTGTAAGAAAGCAATTCACAAGTATATATCAATGTTACTTTATTTATTGGCATACATTTGTATAAATGTTTGCATATTTAAATACACCTCAACACCTTGTACAAAAGAACTTTGAACCAAAGCTAGATATGGTCGCCAGTTTCGCCGATACTGCACTATTTATGTTGTAAACAATTTAGTTAACAACTTTAATAAATTGCAGTGAGCTATTTAAAGAATGTTGCATAATAGACATAATTTTGCCGCTAGCCGGCTGCCAATCGGCGCCAAACTTACATAAGAATAATTGTTGTACATACTAGTTTTGCAAATATCTATCCATAGAATCAGGTCTTATGTTGTGTGTTTGAAGAGCATAAATTATCTCCTTGTCACTAAGCATACGACTGTGTGATTCCTTAGTGGGCTCAATTCTTCGCACCAGGAGTTTCGAAAACCATCCATCATCTGCGTTTAATCTTGTACTCGTAGAAAACACCCTATAAAAATAACTCACTTGTGCAAAATGTTCCAAATTTAAAATGTAGGTATAGCACTAATTTGACACATGATAAAAATACCTTGCATTGTTTGATATAGATTTACATGAAAATAATATTCTATTAAGAGAACTCATTTTTAACGACGTAATAATACGAGATTGGTAATTAACGACGACTAAACTACACAATAACTCTCTGATAAAGCCGTCTTGTTATCAATAATTTGACAAAATCACTTGAAGGTTATCTCGAAATAGATGTCGCTAAACTAGTGACACCTATTCCATATGACCTATAACTGCAGCTGCCAGAGATTATGCAAAATATTGGAACTTTGGAGACTCAAACCTATTTTCGTTTCAAAACATTAATCTTAATCTTTTTAGTCTATTTTACTGAAATCCACTCGTCGGAATAAATCGTTTACATACTGACTTGAATGATTGAAGGCAGTATGGTCAAAAGACTCTAGCCTGTCCTCTGGACATTTGATAAAAAAAAATAATGGCTGACAATTTACCAGCCTAGCGCAACAAGGAACAAAAAATCTTTTGTATGGAATTGACATGGCATTTAATGGCGGATACTGCTATCTCTCTCTCTCAGTACAGTTTCTCTTTCTATTCCTCACCGCCATTATTATTGTTTCTTGACTTCCTGACGTTTTGGAATACATTTGTGTTTTATTGATTTATGTTTGTATTATTTGTTATTCAAACAAGTAAAAATATACCAAAAAGTATTTTGTTGGTGTAAGTGAATACGTTTTAAAGACATGCCACCAAAAAACGTTTCATTACGTGTGAAATTTGTGGAGATCGAGCCAGTCGAATAAATCACAAAAGCAGAATATTTATGGCGAAATTTCCATTGGATGAGGTCAGGTAAGCATTAATTAGATGTTTTTAGTCATCGCGCAAATAAAGTAGCTTAGAAATAATGAAAATTCTCATTTTCTAATTACCATTATGTTACTAGTGATGTTGTTATTATTATCGATATCGATACCTGTTTAAATTTATTAATCAATTTGCCCTCCGTGGTTTCACCCACTTAGGTCCAGATTCTGTGGGAACATAGTGATAAAAAGTAGTAATTCGAACTATCTACATACCAAGTTTAATCGCAATCATTTTAGATTTTTTTGCGGGTACGAATAATAAACATACAATTGCATGCACACGCTTTATAATATTAGTAAGATGATGACTGATCATCAGGACAAAAAATACTAAAGTCGTGTATGTGTCGGTGTGTGTGTGTGTGTGTGTGTGTACTTAAAAATGCGTTGAGCAATCAATGTGCCTGGTCACTGTTTATGATTTTAGGCTTAAATATAATTTAATAAGCAATTTATTTACAATTAAAAAATATTTCCAGATGCCGAAAGTGGGTTCAGGTTGTGGGAAAAGAAGATTTGATATATTTTCCCAGAGAAAAGCTGCATACTTTGAAATATGTGTGTGATTCTCACTTTAATTACAAAGACTTTAATAAAAAGAACAATCGCCTTAGAAAGTCAGCCATACCATCAAAAATTTGAAAGCTGATCCACTTCCTGATGAAATGTTGTTTGAATTTCCGTGCCATGTTTTTATAAACAATGAGTGTGACAAAGAAGTGTCACCATCCTTTGACTTTATAATTAAATATTCTCATTGTACCTTAACCTTTCATAAGTGCAACTATATTAGCCTACATGGTGAATGAAGGATTTTATTTTAAAATACAATTATTATTCAACATGTGAAAGCTTTTCATTTTATTTCGAGTCCTCATTTTAGTCCAGCCTTGTAATTATAGTGCTAAAATGTTCACTATATAGCGTGAGTTGGATTGATAATGTGGACTCGAAAATACATTATATGAATTTTATCAAAGTAGCATTAGCGTCGATTCCCACCAGTAGAATTTATCGATATCGATAAAAAGTGCTCACTACTATGTATTTTGTTCAGTTGGTAGTATTGTTATTTGACGTTCCTGACGTATTCTTCCGTGATATTGGTATTGATACGCCATGTAAATTCGATTTTATTACTTTGTATTAAGTCCTGTCTCTTAAAACGTAGTGATTATATTCTCTTTGACAATTTACAGACAATAGATGAATTGTCATTTTAATTTACGAGTAAAGTTTTGCTTATTTGATTTAGCAAAAAGTCATCCAAGGTGATCATTTAGGGATTTATACAACGTCTAAAACCTCGTCATGGGTGAGTAAATCTAACGAAACGGTTAGTGTTTTTGTTTAGCTCACATAATGGTGGGCGGTGTTTGTCGGCAAGTGTTGTGATTACTATGGCGATTTACACAGCTTCGAGCGAGGTGACCAAGCTGCAGCAGCATCTAGCGCTGCTGAAGGAGGAATATGGGAAACTTCAGAGCCACTGTGCCGAAGTGGAGCGAAAGTACACCTTGGCAGCGGCTTCCGCCGGTGACCTGAGTGAGACGAGTTTCGTAGCACGACTGCTCATGACTGTAGCCACACTTTATGGCAGGGAAACATACTCCGATATCAAAATTAAGCTGCAGAACAAGTCTATGCCTGGCCACAAGTTTGTTTTGAATGCTAGATCTGATGATTGGAATGAAGCAGCTTTGCGTAATCTGGAGGAACTAGGTAAGTTCACTGTTTATTATTATGTAGAAAATATATAGGGTTGGCAAGATTATACTTTGAGATACAGATAGACCATGCCCTGGATTAACATATAGGGTATTTTTATCCTGGAAAGAACTCAGGGATACTTTTAAGTTGATTGGGTCGAGTAGGGAGCAATACCTATTGAATTTGAAAGGCCAATGAAACTTATCAATGTTATGAAGCTAATGCACTTATAACCAACAAACATATTACATATACAGTTATAAATGTATCCTGTAGTTATCATATTCATGTACTGGTGAGGTTTATTACAATTAGTTAATGATTTATTTTTTTTTGATATTTACTTAAGCATGTTAAAATGCAATAGAATTAAAAAGTCAATAAATATAAAATAATGTTTTACTAATCCATTTCTAAGAACAATAAAGACTATATTAACAGTTAAAATTCTTTATTTGTTAATTCAGGGTCCTATTCACCCAATATTCCCATTCTTTCAGATTGGTCAACACTTCCGGATGAAGTGGGCTCAGCTTTGCTGAAATGGCTGTACACTGATGTGGTGGACCTAAGCCGGGGAGACAGTTTTGCTATGCAGTTGATGAAATGCGCCGCCGGTTTCAAGTTACATGGGTTAGTTGGGAAATGTGAACAGGCCCTTATTGCATCTGTTGGAGTTAGGTAAGATTAAAAATTATTAACAAATTTTATATAATAACACTTAGATTAATTTTAATTCATTTTACTGGCAATGTTTTGAAGGCTTTTATGGTCTAATAGTCGCAAATAGTTTTATACATACATATTTTGTTATGAAATCTAAGCCCAAAGTAGATTTATTATACTTATAGAGAAGACCTTCTGACAAAAAGACAATCTTTAATCAAGGCTGCCGTGAAATACCAATAAGTTTAGTGAATAAAGGCTTTTGAATTGAATTTGAATATTTAGCATGGTAACCTTAGTGATATTTGGGATTTCTTATCTCATAAGGAATCCTTAAAAATCACTTTCTTGTCTCACTGTCTGTTAATATGGAGGTATCATGTTAAAATTGGTTCTAAATACCTAGATGCCTATTGATGATTTGTTATAGATCCCTATGGTCCCTTTCAACTGTGAAAAAATCAAACTTGTAACACAATGCAATCAAGAAATATTACTGCTTATGTCGTATTTTACAATTTTAAAAGGGAAGTAAAATTACAAAATACAATATAAGCAGGGTACTTCCCATTGACCCAGAAGCATAAAAAATTTGCAAAAACCAAAAGTCTTACAGCACATGTAAAGGAAAAAATATGACCACCATAAATATGTGCTATTATAATAAAAAAAAGACAATTTATTATTACAAACTTATTATTTGCTGTTGCTGCAATGACCATGTTGAGGTATTCAATGGCAAAGTTAAATTTATCAAGTTTATATATGTCTATATCCTTATATACTTACAAGTTTTTACGAAACTCTTGTTGCGCGAGTCAACCTCGTATTTGTTTGGTTTTTTTATTCATAGAAAATATTTTGTAATTTTAGAACCTGCGTGAAATTTTATTCGGCTGCAGATGAAATTGGAGCAACTGCACTCAAGGAGCACTGTTCAGGTCTTATATCTGCGCACTGGGATGATCTAACAGGTAAATAAGGAATTTAACTATCTGGAATGTGTAAAAATATATTGGTAAAAGCCCATACCTTTTTTTCTTGATTCTCTTAAACATATTTTTAAACATACTTTATAAATTCGTCATTTTTACAAGAATAATTATCAAAAAAGTTTAGTAACAATTAATTTTGCTTTATCTATGCTTCTTTTCACAGGTGATGATTTCGCTCACATGTCATCCGCACTGCTATACCGCATGTTGAAGAGCAAGACTCCGCAGCCGCTGCACGGCGCCGTGCGTCTCATGCGGGAGGACGTCGTGTTCCTGTGCCTAGTCGAGAACCACGCTAACGTGAGTATTTCATTATAATGTATTTTGAGGCTGATTTTAAATGCAGACTTCCCTGCAGTTACACATAACTTAAAATAATGGATCTTTCCTTGATAAAAACACAGCCTAATTATATTTTTGTTATCATAAACATATTACACATAGGTTGTGTATGAATTAAATAGTTCAGGTATTTAACTTTTATAATCAGGAAGGGTTCCAGCCGCCGTATTATTATTACAGCATAGTATTTCTTATGTGGGTAGTCAATATGTTGCATAAATAATAATATATGTAATATAAATAACGGCATCTAATGGGATTAAAATAAAGCTTTAATTACAATCTGTGATACTAGATGGCGCTTGCCCAATATTCAACAACAACAGAACATACAAAATTATACGATATTATGTGTGGAGGAAACGTGGTTATTATATTATTATGATGATTCGAGGTCAATTTGTGTGCCAAATGTGGATCTTTAATTCTATTTGCTAATTTTATCAGAGGTTTTATAACTGACTAGCTTTTCCCTGCGGTGCCGCCCGCGTGAGTAAGTTTTTTTAGGATAAGAAGTAGCCTGAAACATCCAAGAATAATGTAGCTTCCTATAAGTAAAAAAAATTTATATCGATTTAATAGTTCCTGAGATTAGCGCGTTCAAACCAACTCTTAAGCTTTATTGGTATAGATTTCTGCTATTGCGAAATTATGTTGAAAAGTTAACCAACAGACATCCAAGCGACAAATAACCAAACTATGATGCCAGGTTACATTCTGTTACTATTATTCAGCAACATTATCAAATCTTTGCAACTTTTGCCATACCATTGCTGATAAGACATATTACATACATTCAAAACCAACCAAAGTTATCAACTCAATTAAAATGGATGTTATCGTGTTACTCCCACATTCTGAGCCTAATAATCGGTATTATGTTCATTAGGAGTCTCGGAAACAACAAAATAAATAAAGAAGGAATGATTTATTCAAGTCGGTATTTTTATGTTACATATTAAAAAAATATAATTACTTGCAGTATGCAAATTATTATCATATTATTATATTATACTGTGGGACATAAATCACAGTTTATTTTACTTAAATTACATAATTTATGACTAGTAACAATGCTTAACAATAAAGCACCAAGTTTGTAAGCTCTTTGGAATTGTATAACATTTTCATACAGACATTAATATTATTCCTGTTAAAGAAAGCGATCAAATATAACTGTGTCTAGACTCAACTATTTTTAAATACGGAGGTATTTTTAAAAATATAACTATAATTTACATCGCATCACTTGAATCAAACTGTAGGCCTTAGAAAACTAATATACTAATAATATATGGAATTGTTTTCAATGAAAATATCAAAATGACATTTGGTTCCATCAACACATAAGCTTTGATCTCAGAGCTTTGATGTATTTACCTTCGATGGGCGTCGGTTATGCATATTTTCAAATTTTACAATATTTTTTTTACGTATAAAATAAATGTTATTATAAATTTATTATTACTAAAAATACTTAGTAACATTCGGATTAAATCAAAGAGCTTAGCTGGTACTGGAGTCGTAGCCAAAATGGCTTTTTACAATTGTTTACGCTAATAGGAAACCAAAGATCGACGAGTGGAAGGCTGATCATTGACTTGGCGACATTTTGTTCATACATATTTAAAATCAGCCCCTTTTTCTACGTTTCTTTAATCTAGTTAAAATATTTCGATATAAATATCGCTTAAGCCAATTAATTAGTCTTTCAACTATCGAATTATATATACTAATTATACATGTGCTATGCATTTTGTGTTGTTTCCTATTAGCGTTACCGATAGTAGAATGGACGTCTTGGCTACGGCTCGTAGAATGTGCACACAAAAGTAGTATATTTCATATTAATTAATTGTTGCTAAGGTGAAGCTTTAGGTAAAATTGTACAGAAAAAATAGAAAGGTATTTTATTATAATTTGGCATAATTATCGTTATTATGTCAGAAATAAATAAAAAACAACGGATATAACCTAAACCACAACGTAATAATTAAAGGATTATTTACATGCGGCATATTTTTGTAATAAACAATGCAGCAAAAAGGGATATTTACCTCCCCTCTGTCTACTTCTCCATACTTTAGTGCTTTGTTCTAACCCTTGAGTGTAGTAATATGCACCTTAAGGCAAGTAAATATATAATTGAAAATTTTATAGGCACTGATAGCATGAGAAATGCAGCGGCCAATGAGAGCCAACAGAACCCACCATTACGGAAAAAGCGTTTACTGTTATACTGTTGAATTATTGACAAATTAAATTTAATTAAAATCCGTAGTTACCTACCTATACTTAATGTAATTGAGGTACGTGATTATTGCATTTATTTACCTCCTATCAGCTTTGAGCCCAGCGTCGCTTTGCCTTGTACTAATCAGTGCAATTAAACATTGCGTATAAGGCTTTGGTTTATATTCTGAGTATTATCTTATAATTTATTTACAGTTTATAAACTCATAACTAACAGACCTAATAAGACAACGAATATTCCTATTGTTGCGGCTCGTTGCGCGCTGTTGCAAAAGTCGCCCCTACAGTAACAGATGGTCGTTTTGGTGATTCTCTGCTCGTCGCTCTGATCTTCCGCGCACTTCTCCTCGTAAGCTTCGTATATTTTCTTCACTTGACGCCATTTGCCGTTGATCTTCGCCTGATCGCCGCTCAAGGTCTGCGGCGCGCATCCACGGTACACGTTCGTTGTTGTCACTGTAGAAAATATTGTTATTAGATACGTACTTATGTTCACGCCTTTTATTTTCTGGGTTAGGCAGAAATACATTTCGGCGGTTGTATTAGGTCCTATATACTAGAGAAAGAACCTATTACCATTACTGTTACTACAATTTTGACTACGAGGTAGTCCGGACACCTAAGTGGATGATCATCGGACCGTGTTTTCCTTTAGTGGCCCATTGGATGACCGACAGTTAAATCAGCTTTGGTTTGACTGAAGTCGGACTGATCATGTACAATATGTATAGATGAATGGGGCAATTAAAAGAATTAAATGCTTTGGCCTAATATCTAAAATCCAGAATCCAGATTGAACATCTAACAACGCAATAACAATTTGAATTGATTTTCAAGAATTAATTGTGGTCCAAATGTTATCGTACCTACATGGACTTCTAACTTGGCAATAATGACCATTATTCTTTTTTCAGTAACGCGATAGGATAATTAATTTAACAACCTAAATTAATATAAACACACGTAGCTGCAGATATTACTAAATCCACTATAAAGCAAATTTAGTTTAGTAAACTTAGATGGTCGACGGCAATGCAAAGTTCAAGACCATGTTGCTTATAAATATTTTATATTCTCATTACTATGCAAAATGCGTCGCATCCTACACTAAAAATAGCGACTACAATTTTGACCTTAACCTTTGCACGATCATTAAAACACATATTTGTTAGCATTTGTCTAATTTTAATTAAAGGTGGGTGATAATGGAGTCTATAATTCGAAACGCCCACCACAATGTATACCTAAATTAACGATATGAATAATTTTAATAGAGTTTCCTTATGTCACAGTTAAATTGTTTTGTAGCAGAAAAATATTATAACAATTTTGCTAATAAAGTCAAAGTTTTAGTTCATATAAGTAGATTATCTCCTCATCTTTTTGGCAACTTCTGCAAGCCAGGAACCGTAGTGGCTCGCCTTACGTCTGTAATGACATCTAGTATTCAATATTGGCTTGTCTCTAAGGGATAAGCTGTTTTACCCGCAATTATATTGATATAATAGCTAAAAATAGAAGTCAGAAATTAATTAGTCTATTTTCCTCAAGTAAATTCTATAGTATAAACAAAAAGGTCATGAAACGTAACTTTCATTGATTTTCATGAACCGAATTCTACGGCAATACTTGCCAAGACACGTAACAATATTAAATATTAATCAATACAATTTTTATGCTACTACATGACTAGTAGGTCACTGTCCAGATGATAAGCCAAGCAACATATTGCCCATAAACAATATCAGTACAACACATAACTTTAAATAATGTATAGTATACCGCGCCATTACATCGCTTTCGACAGTCTGAGATATAAATTTTTAAGTTTCATAGTATCCTGCAATAAGGTACAAAATCCTTCACATCTAAACACACGAGTTTATACTTTTAAAGCTAAAAGTAGTAAAACCAGAGTCACTTATCTTGTGTAAATGATACCTTACAAGTTAGTACTTAAATATCTGACTACCTCGGTGACGTAGTTGTAATGCGTACGCGATGCGAGTACAACTACCTGAGGTCTTGGGTCCGAATCCCAGGTTGGGCCAAAAATTATTGTGACTAGGTTTTTCAGTCTTGAAGATTAGTTAGTCGCAGTTAGGAGTCAGGAGTTAGCGGTGTGATCAGTGATACCCCCGTGTCTGGAAAAGCCTTTAAAGCCATTGGTCCAACGCCCGACCCCTCTCCGATTATAACGGATCACCGTCTCACCGGACTATTAAAGTAAAAGAACAAAGAGTGCACCTGTGAATTGCACGCACACTTGTGCATTATATCTCTTGCGTACCTGGCTGATCTCCGTTGAGATTGGCCATCGAAATTCGGAAGGATTCATTCATTCATTTTCATTCATTCAAATATACAATATTATAAAGATTTTTACACGATAATACTACTCATATTATTATGACTGATGTCTGAATTGATATAATTAGAAAAGAATCGATGTCATTTATTTTTGCACTGAGCTGGATAGTCCTCAAAGAGAGGAAACAGTCTGATTTCACATCTCATTAATTCGCATATGTTAGCATGGCAACTCATGTGGCCGCATTTGTAACGAAAGCAATTAGAGCCGGCCGACCCTACACATGCAGTCAACAGACAGATCTAATTACCATCCACAATTAATAAGGGGAATTGATAATATATGAATCATGCGTCGAATGCAAAGTTTAATATTCAATTGTGCAAATAGTTTTGTATGAACATGTTTCACACATAGCCTCTAAAAAGTATGTTTGCATGCTGACTTGGCCACTCAGTCATCTATTGATGGTATTGATTCAGTGAATAATATTTTATGATATGAATCTGTGTTGTGGTAACTGGAACTATTCTTTAACGGTACAGTCATTCACTAAATTCTAACTGATCTACGAAATCTTAACATTTATACATGAATGGTATGTGTGAAAATAATCTGAATTAAACATTATTATGGTTAATTAATTATAATAAAACAAAGCGAAAAGCGACAACGGCGTTAAGTTTTGGATTCTTGGCTTTGAGTGAGTGATTACTAAAGAAGTACAATCACCCGCATAAGTAGTTTAATGAGTTTAAAACTTCAAATCGCCTATTAACTTCTGAATCCATACCAAAAACAAATTCGTTACAAAAATAAAAATAACAGGGATTTACTTTCCCAAAAACAAAAAAAAAAATTTAATCGCCCTAACCGTGTACAAGTGATTTGAAGTTTTGAATTTGCTAAGCTACTTTTGTGTCTAACTGTACTATACTTTAACACAATCTTGTATTAGATACATGCCCCATTACAGCTAAGTGTTCGGCTGAATGGCTTTGTAATTGGCCCGCTTTTCCTAACTTGAACACGCCAAGTACCCTTTTATTGACAGATCGTAAGATTGCGCGATACTCCAATGCACATTGCGAGAACTCGACCGTAAAAGGAATCGAATCCGATTAATGGGATCCCTTATGTTTTACAATGTAAGAGGAAGGCAAAAAGATAAAATTGTCACTAAACGATTTCTGTAATACAATTGACTAATCAACAACTCGTTACCTTGAGGCGAAATAGTTATTTCTGACAAAGAACAATGTATTACATAATACATACAGCTGTTTTCAATAAATGATCCTAATCTCAATTTTTCTTTAATCCGATTCCAAGAATGAACCAATGAAAATAACTCATTTGTAAGCATGTCAAAAAACTTCGTTCTGATTGTCCAATTTTTCATATAGATCAAAAAAGCTATTAGGATCGTTTATTGAAAATGGCAGATAGTCAGATATAGGGTCGGGCAATGTTTGAATTAGTTGTAATTAAACACATAGTTGAAATACATATTTGGTATTCGTACTTCAATTACGTCCTAACAATTTAATTTGGTATTTCAAATAACTATTGTTTAGTAAGTAATTCAAATAGGTACTTATATGTTCAAAATACATTTTAACGTATATAAATTTATCAATCTTATTAATGCGTGCATTCTGCAGAATATAATTATTCTTTCCACAACTAGAAGCTGTTTGTTTGGCAGTATTTAAAAATCTAGTCTTCATCAAAGGAAATGTAGAATTTTGATGTGTATGTCTTGAGGCGACGAAATGGTCTTTAGGTCCCGGCTTTCCTGATGGGAGGATATTTGTATCCAACCTGATAGCGACCGCCGCATACATTGTGAAAACTACGATAGTAGCCCACGATCAGGGATCAGCGTGCATACATCCAGTATCAAACAGTCCAGCATTATAATTAACAACTTAAACGCCACTCCACTTATCAGTATATCATGTAGTATCATGCGTATGTGGAGATATACGCTGCCCGTCTAAAAAAATAATTGAAATGTAAAATTACCTCCATTTTGTAAAGTAAACGTGGTGACCCTCTTGACGCACATTGTGGACGAGTCGCATTCGGTTTGGTATTCTTCACTGTAGTCGAAGTGTTCGCACGACTTCGTGTTGAGATACGAGCGATCTAACGGAGTTGCATCACATTTATAACACAACATGCTCCAGGACGCTGGAAATGAAAAAATATTTATTATTAAATTATTTGTAATTACCGAACGCACGCAACGGAGGCTTTTAAAGGGATAAATATTCCCCGTTTTTGCAACATTTTTTATTGTTCCTCTACTCCTTTTAGTCATAGTGTGATGTTCTATATACTATAGTCTTCCCCGCTAAAGGTCTACCCAACACGAAAATATTTTTTCTATTCGAATCAGTAGTTCCTGAGATTAGCGCGGTCAAACAAACAAACCACCGTAGACTTTTTGACAGATGTGCAATATTAAAATTACCAATTACCAGCAAAATATTATCATATTTTAGTACTACACAATATATATTTTAAATTTAAGTGGGTTATTTATAAATGGAACATACTATTATTTGTTCCCTTGTAGTCTTAGTTCCCGATGGAACACAATACACGCGATTATACACTTAACAAACGATTCTCACAAATATTTATGCCCAGTTTTAGTTGATATTTAATAAAAGAATTTGAAGATTTTGCTTACTTCTAATAGACAGGTGACTTTTCCGCCCAGCACCCGTAATATGAACTTTCTAGCCTATACCTTCACAATATAACGCGTCCTTCAATAATATGAACTGAGTTCAATATTTTCATAATAATAATACGTGAAAATTGAAATACCCGTTGTGTTAAAACGCAGTGTTTATGTACTCTCTGGTTACGTGTGATTGTTTTACTCAGTCCGCGAGTTGTAATAACATTGCGTAAATTTGAACCCCGCGTCAGTTTTCCTTGACATTTAGTATGGATAGACACACATTCGATCGAACGCTTGCCTTAAATGTATCTGATATGCAAATAGGTTAAGATTTTTTGCCAATCATTGCGTATAGTAACTTTCACCTTTTGCATTCAGGTACGTAAAATATCACATCAAATTGATTATAACCATATAAGGCTTCGTATTTTATTATTACCGTAAGCGGACTTTAAATTGAACCACGTTGTAATGAAATAAAAAATTGGCCTGGATCGGACAAAAACTTATTTCAGAATTCGTTAATGTTTAAAAAATCATCTTTACTTTAGAAATATATAGTCTTCCTTATAAAAAAATCGCAAAGTTATGCTTAGTTAAAACACAAATTTACTCGATCAGCTGTAAGTCAAAACCCGCCACCTTGCCTCTTAATAAGGCTTAAACTAGGAAATCGGTGATGTTTTTGACAGCTATTTAAGCAATTCTTAATCACTTCTTAACGCCAAAACAAGTTTTTAAGTAAGACTGATAAGCTTTATTTCGAAATCATAGATATAAACTTTAATTTTATTTATTTGTATAAGTATATATTAGTCTCACGATGAGGTGACAATAGTCTAATAAAAAATACACACGAAGCCCACGTAATGCTAAATAGCCAGACTTAAACACGCTTCAAAAGGTTTTTTGTGAATAAAAAGAACGCGAACAATGGGACGGTTTCTATTATACGGCCAAATATCCTCCCATCCTTACATTCATATTATATTAAATAAAGGTATGACGGGACAACGATTACATCATCTATATTATTTGTGCCACTTTAAACATATCATCAATCGTGCTGATATTGCAAATGCGAAAGTTCATAAACATGTTTTAATGTTTGTTAGATGGAAACTCGGAAACTGATGAATGGATTGGAATGAAATTTAGCTTACTGTGAGTAAACATATTTATATAGCGAAGTTAACAGCGGCTCTTTTATCCCAGGAATGGTCTTCGCAGGTGGAATGCCTATCAAAACCTAATAATAATACATTTTGTAGATGTTTTAAACTACATAAAAAAATGCCTTATTCATAACGTAAGCAAACATAGTTGCGCTTATGATAAGTCAAGGAACTTGAGAATATTAATAAAGAAATAAAGTTGCTTATAAAACTAATGACATGGAAACAAACAAAACAAATCTATTCAAGATAGTATATTATTTAATTGAAAATTTATTTAAGACGATTAATGTACCAATAATTCTCTAACAAATGTACATTTTACAAATATGTGGTCTCAGGAAATCATTTTATAAATAGACAAGTGCCGCTACGCAAGACATGTGTTTTTCGACCTGCTCAGCGTGTATAGTTCAAAGAGCGAATTGTTCGCAAATCTCTCGAAGACTTAAGAAATACCATACTCAATTAACAGCGGCCGTTTTAAACAATTAACTGTGTCTGGGTGTAATTTTGATGTCTATATTAGTCTGTCACTATATGAAATTTTCTATTATTGTTGTGCGCTGGGAAAACTCGTTAAAGTGGTGAGGTTTTTAATATCGTTGTGGTATATTATGAAAATATTATCCAGATCCTGGTCTATTATTGTTAATATATACTTTGAGAATCATTTCATACTTATGTTTACCATAAAAGAGCTATCATAAAATTTTAAATTTGTCGCAGTTATCGTCAGTATTTCCCGGGCTTAGGTTTAGCTTTCTGTAAAAGCATTCGTAAAAACCCTTGCCATATTTTAGTCAGACAATTGTCGTTCCGAACAATAAACAAATGAATACCATCAGATGTTACAGACAGAATTCATTAATATGACTAATGATAAAAGTTCAAATTAAATATGTATTTCTGATTCCATGTCTGCCCACTTACGTAGATCTCCTTGGCATACCGTTATTCCTAATACGTCTGCGCGTGTCAGTTATAGTCTTTAGTCATTTGTTTTTTACAGTTAATATCCTAATTAATAACATGCGACCTCATTTTGTCTCGCCTTATATTTGAATCGCCTTGGTTTCGCCTACATGGACGTGACAGATTTTTTTTTACCACCCAATGTGTTTGAATGTTAATCATGAAGTTCGACGTCCACATTATATTAATTCACTTTTAAGTATGACTATATAAGGTCAGGCGATCGGTTTAGTGCCCATTGTGTGTTCGGCGAGTTTTTGTTCTCTATAAAGGATTGAATTTTTTTGTTTTTTAGCACACACGTGCCAGGGTCCTGTTATAAGCACGTCCGGAATTGTCTGCAAAGATACCAACACAAGTAAACGAGTTCATATTACTGTAAATAGACTTAAATATTTACACATATGGAATTCGTTAAGTACTTATTTTTACTTTTACACTTTATACATGGTGTTTATACGGTCTTAATATCGTAAGCATTCTCTACCAGTAAACCTTGGAATGTACTTCACTTGATCCTATTTCTTTGTCAGTTCAACTTTCCGTATCTTCTAATTCCTATCAATTCTTCGATGACTTAAAATAAATTTTGATGCTAGCAATAAGACATTTCGGAGTGGAATTTGTCGTATCATTCAGATTGATACGCTTATTTGATTAAAAATCATTTAAACATAATTTTACTGTTTATTTTCCTTATGAAGCATTCACACTGTTTGTCAGTTAATAAAGGAACATAAAAATATATATAATGTTTTTAAAAATGTCGTGTATCTTACAGCGCTTAAAAATATGTAATTACGATAATTATTTCCTTTAAAATGACTCGTGGTATATTTTAGTTAAAAACTTTTGAAATAACATCAAATTTGCTGTATGTTATTGACCTAAAAAGAGAATATTGTCGGTGATAAAGTACAATGTAATAAAAATTACTTATCTTTATGCAGACGTAAAATAACATTACTCAGATAATGTTTATCTTTTTACATTGTTCGATAATAAGTATTTTTTTTATAAATATTTAATTGCAACAGTTTACATAATATTGACTAAAGTAAAAGTGTAAATATCATGCTTTCGACGTTACACAACAGAAGATATTATTTGTCCCAAAAATAATTATCATTTATTTAAACAGCTGTTACTTACGTTTCCAAAACATAACAAACACCAACAAAAACGACAACAACTCCATCGTAATAAATTAAACAACACTTTAAACTAGGAATATGTAACAATATAAAAAAAAAATATCTATCTTTTGTGTTACATCCACAATGTTTTTTACGATAAAAAAATCCACTTATGAGACGCATGCGTCCCTCTGCGTTTCACATTCGACTGAAATTGGCACCTCACCGCACTCGAGTCATGATTCACAGGAAGGAAGCCTAGTGGCAAAACGGGACATGTTCGTAATGCATAGAAATAAGGCTCTTATATTAATGTGAATAATGGTTGCCCCCGCGATCGATGCCGGCGCCGGCGCGAGACTGAATAACTTTTGGCGGTTCGTCTGTAATGTATTATTTTTATTATCCCTCTCCCCGCTGTCCGGGTGGTTCGTATTGAATACCAGGGTAACAGTGACCTTTAAGATGTTGGAGATTCAAGTTTACGTCGTATCTGACAAGTTTAAGTGTTTGAATAGTAATAAAGTTCTTAATTCGTAGTTCGTATGAACGAAACTCAATCTAAAACAAGTATTATTTAATTAGTTTGTTTACATACAAAAAAATTTAACAAGATATGATGATTGAATATGTGATAATGATGATTAACGTACTTAATTTATCTGTTTTTTAAGATGTTTTTTTTTATCTTAAGATGCTGTCACCTGATATATAAAATTTATATCAAGAATACTCTGCTGTAGATGTTGTTTGGTGCTAATTGTCATTGTGATTCGTGTGGCAATTGGTAACTGGAGAAGTGAGAATTAAGTGTAAATATAAAGGGATTCTAGCACGGAATGCGGTCAATAGTTTTTACCGTATGCACGTCACGCATTCTACTTCTGATGTGGTCTCTAAAACGAGAGTCTTCCAACAATCCTTGGTTTAACATTACTTCTCACCAGCTATACCTATAGCTATATTTTTCTCGCATGAGAAATTCAGCGTATATGACGGCCTGTTTTGATGGACGCATCAGTCTTCTGCATTGATTGTCACTCTATTGACAACTCTTTTGAGATCGCAAAATATTCAATGTGGATTTTTGAAATCCGCAGGGGCAGCTATCTTAACCTCTGTGGTCACAAAAAAGTCCTTTATGAGACCGACCCATCAATTTTGAAGACTTTAAGGTCAGCGTTCACAATTTTGAACAATAATATAGTCAACAAGATAATGGACAATTTATAAAAAAAAATGATGCCAAACGATCATTTAGATAATAACGATCAAAACACTATACGTCCATCAGATCATGTATTTTATAGGAAATGCGACTCCAATTCCCTTTTAAACATAAAAATTTGTGTTTAACGTCGATTAATCTACAAATGGCAATCGAATCGTATTCGGAAATTGAATTTTTTACAAATAATAATTGTTCGCCATAAATTATTGAATTTTCTATAATTACCAAACAGCAACTTTATGCTTTACCACATTGATAGAGAAACAATAATCTGCAGTTAATAATTATAACAAATGCAATGGACTAAAAGTTACAATTATTTTCATTACAAAATTATTGGTTGCAAACAGGAATTTCTGTGATAATCCATTTGTATAAAATAATATGGCGTAATTCCCCATGGGAATGTTCTGACCAATAAAAATAATGTTGTATCCTCAATGCGGTAATGTGCCATTAAAAGTTATTGCTAAAATTTCAATACGCCACAGCTCTCCTGCAATTTTAGAATACTTTACTCATTCGTACTGAGGTCACGGAAGAAGACTGAGGCTGCGAAGGCGGAATGGCCGGGCTTATTAGCATGCAGTCATTGTTGTCGGAGAAGAAAAACTCGAAATATATTTGGAATCGAGCCTCTTTCTGGCAAAGTTAGATCACGCTACCTTACTGTAAAGCTTTGAATTTTCTGTAGATTCTTTAGGTTAGGTTAATTGCGAATATTTTCTTCGCAAATCTAATCTTCTTGGCTTCCTCAATCTCAAACACGGCCCCTATAAAACTGTAGTCTGTTCTGTTATTTTCAATTGTCTATTTTTAAGTATAATGTACTAAAGCTGTTGGTGATATGTAAGTGTTTCAAACTAAAATGTAGTTTTAGTAAAGTACCATATAACTTCATCATACAGTGTTCCGCAGACGTGACCTCAATTTGTAAATTTGCTTTATTAAATCAATCTGCGTAATATTTTGGTTTATAAAAAGACGATCTATGACGCCAGACCGCTCTCACCATGTGTGCAGGATTAGCAATAGGTTTTTAACAAAAACCGATGCGGACTAGTTTAACACTTGTTTATTATTCATCTCTTCGGTTGTTGAACCTGTTTTCTGTATTCTTTTAGTGTAATGATTTATTGTGTCTAAGATGTTCCCCACCATGATCCATTCCAGTATGAGTTTAGACCAATACAGACAAAACATTAAAACCTTTGTCAGGGATATTGAAATATGTATTATGCGGTATTTTTATTTCCAAAGCTACGTTTATTTTTTTTTGTCTGTTTATAAAATAAGCATTTTTCATAAATGTTAAAAGCATGATATGCTCATTGGGCACTATGAAACGTCATGTACGATATCATTGTGTTGCCTGCAACATCCTTTGCTAGTGGATGATAAAAATGTTAGCGATTTTTGCGCAGTGACGCACAGTTGACGCTTCTTTGTAAGCTATCATGCATAAGTATATAAACTCCAATTAAATACTTATGACTTAGATATGCTTATTAAGGACTGTCGCTACATTTTTTTTTTATTGCCAGTGTAGGCTCATATGATGACAATGTGTCAGACAAATAATTTCATATTGATTGTAAATGTTTCTATTAATCTTGTCATCGTCTAAAAGAGCTCAACACAATAACATAAAAATTGTTTTCATACAAACCTAGGTTAAGAAGATATTTCGCTGTGATGATAACCCAAATACATAATGAAAATTTCGTAAAAATAATGTTAAACAATGATGGCCAGCATCATCTAATCGTCAATCAACATTAACGAGTTGTTAGTACTAGTAGCTTCCGATAGACATGAGTTTAATGGTATAAAATATGAACTCTACAATTTTTTTATCCAAAAACATGAACTCCACAGTTTAGATATTTGTATGAAGTTTGTATGTTTGTGGTATGCTGATAATATCATGTTTAGTTTATAAAATAACTATAATAAACAGGATAGCATTTATTTCTCAGAGATATTGTACCTTCTTAATAGTAGTGAATAATTTGTTCCAAAGATCCTACAACAAAATATACTTTACCTCCTTAAAATATTAATCCAGAATCACTAACGACAAAACCGTCGAAAGCACTTAGTCTTCTATTTTTATTCACTTACCAGGAACCGCATCCTTGCTATATACAACCTATTAAGTGTAAACGTGCATGTTCAATGAGTCATGTGCTGACGTCGTGGGGGTCATTGATCCCCTGAACATCCCTGTCGATACAATAAATGCATTCTTATCTTCGTCTCTCGATGTAATTAGGTCGATATCCGTATTTTATTCGAACAACCAATCTATGAGTTTTGGTAGATGTACGTTTTTTTTTGTTTTTAATTGAATAAAATCTGTTATTATAAAGATGAAGAGTTTGTATATTTGTTTGAATGCGCTAATCTTAGGAACTACTGGTTCCGAGTGAAAAAATATTTTAGTGTTGGATAGCCCATTTATCGAGAAGGTTATATAATATAACAATATGACCAATAGGAGCGGAGCATCAATGAAAAATGTTGCAAAAATCAAGAAAATGTATTCCTTTTGAGAGCTTCTGTTGCGTGCGCTGCGTAAAGGATTAAAATTTCGTGACAATAATGGATGACGGAATTGTTCCTCTTAAAAGTTGCAAAAATATATTATAAAACTAAGTCCCCCACCTCATCTGTCTGTCTGTTTGAACGCGATAAACTCGAAAACCTACGCAAGACTTTCGTAGAAATTTGGTATGGAGATAGTTTGGGACCTTGGAAAGGACCTAGGCTATTTTATATCCCGGGAAAGTATATATTAGGATTTTTATTCCGAAAAATGGTTTCACGCGGGTAATACCGCGAACAAAAACTAGTAGGTACCTAATAAGCATTAAAGGACAAACAAAGCAATATAAATATGTCTTTTATAACAGTTCTTAATCTATTTAGAGCGTTATTTTATTGACTGTCAAATTCGATTAATTGTCTTACTACGTACTACGAACACAATATATTCCACTTTAGACATTTTAATTTGCAATGACGATATAATAATCTTTTTGTTCCTATGATACATGTGTTTGACATACCAAAAGTGAACGCCTTATGTTTTTAATAGGTCACTATGAAAAGTCTGATTTTGATAGACAGTCATTTATTGCGGCTAGGCTATAACGAAATTAGGTGTATATTCGTTTACACTCATTAGTAGTACTTATGCGTTTGCGTCCAAGATATGAAGCTACATACTACTTTAAATTTAGAAAAAGAAGTGTTGGTAAAATGATGAATTGGTTAAATGCTGCCTTGCTACAGCGTATGTATTTCTAGTAATGCATAAGGGTTTAGGGGTAACGAAGATAAATCTGTATTTTTATACGAACAATAGATTCTTAATAATTTGTATTTAAATGCTCCATACTCTAATTACAATTGGAGCGGCCTATATTTTAGTTAACGTTGTTGCCCTTTACAAAGAAAACAAAACAAAGTTTCCTGTTATTCATTGAATTCCGTGATTACTACTTCATATGATGACTATGGTTGTCGTCATTGTGTATTCCCTATAGGCATACCTTTTCCTTTTATAAATTAATTGTTCAATGAATTCACTAAATTAATTCGAAATTAAGGTGCACCATTGAGTGACGATTTTTATTGTTCAATACCACCAATTGATTCCACTAACCTACTGTGTGTAGGTAGGTTTAGTGTATCTTCCGGTACTGCAAATAATGACTGATTCAATTCAATTCATCATCCATATAATGCTTACAATTTGTAGAAATTATGTATCTCCTTACTTAATTACGTATTTGTCTTATAATGTTCTTTATTAAGTCTCTTTGCTCTCTTAATTATTTATTCTATGTGCCGTTTCCCCTCTTGTGCAATAAAATTTAACCGTCATGCCAATTAACGTGTAATTTCGTGCGGACTGGCGAGATAGTGTAAAGAAAATAATATCAGTACACGTAAAGATCTGAATGCCTCATCATTCCATTGTTTATCAAGTTTACAGAATGTGTCGATTTCATAACGACACACAATAAAAATACTTTCTGCACATTGCGGAGATATTTTCTACACATTATTTATGATATAAATATGATCGAAAATATTTAATTTTTTAATCCATATTGTTTTTTACTCTTCTTTTTTATTGAAGCTAAATGAAGTGTAGGTAGTTTTGCTGATGCTGATTGTCACGACTGCTGATTAATCTCAAAGACTTTAGACTTTACGTATTATAATGATTATTAATTACTTTGACGATAATTATCTTCAAATCAGAAGACATCAGGCCTTGTATACTACTGCTTGGTGGTAGAAATAGGCATAATAGTTCGCGTACTTCTTGTGTCAAACAAATCTTGTGACCTCGAAGCCTGAAGTTTTGCACATGAGTACTTTATCTAGTTCAGATGTTTGTCCACGCTAAATAAGATCCACTACGAAGGTATTTATGAAAATGAATTCCCTAAGGTATTACTGAAATATTCTTAACGGTTCATTGCATTAGGCACACAGCTAGCAAATAAATTGATATTCCGTTGGGTTTATTGCAGCTCTTTTGGAACATAGGATGGTTAAAGTGGGTCGCTATATTAACTGCATATACTAGATTGAACAACGGTCCACGCCGTTTAAAATATCTATTATGCAGGATTTTAAGTTACTAATTACAACTACTACTACTAACCACGGGACCGTCTCGTATGCGCCGATGAAAGCCACCGAGGGTTTTGGTTGGTATGCTGTTAGGGGTAGGAACTGAGTCCAATGCTCGCTCAGATGCTCCCGAGTGTCGACATTGGACCGTAAGATCAGTAATACCGACATAAACCGTCACTCACTCAAGTGATAGTAGCGATAAGGTTTTTTGTTGCAAAAAAAAAGCGTTATAAATTATAACCTTTTAATTAAAATACAAATCCAGTATAATGTTATGAAGCAAGTTCGTTTATCATCACAGTATAGATAACCTGTTTAGTCAGCAAAGAGGTACGGTGACTATTCGAAAATACCTTTTAATGAGTCAATATATACGGAGGTGTTCATTTTATTATAAAAGTTAATGATATGTTTTTTTTTATATTCCATTAATAATTCTTTTGATATTGTAGATGGATATCGGAAGAGGTAATCTCTATCGGTTATTTTATTTGCTTATTTACTTTCTTATCTAAAAACAAATGATCACATTATTATAATTAATGGTTGGGAGGTAGTCTAACGAGTGAAATATTAATCATGGTTTATTCTTGTTTAGATAATTCTCGAAGTTGCCATAATTTTCAAAGTTAAAGAGTGTTTGAAAGCCTTAAAGCTTTGCCTTTTTTCAGTAATTTCGAAACCAGGGTTTGTAATTTAAAAAGTCATTCCTCATTATAATAATATTGTGTGTTTCTATCCGTGTTGGTGCATTACTGATTTGAATAATATTGACAGAAGTCCGCGTTGGTGCAGATTAATCTTCCCCTAGCGATGAATCCAATATCTATTAGTTGCGGTACATTTATTTTGGAATCTAGCTTGTCTTAATTCTAATAAACCATAATCTTAATTAATTACTGTGTATAGAAAAGGTATTTTGCGCCGATAGTTCCAGACGACGCCAAACCGTGAAGCAATATTTAGGTAAATTAATTAACCTCTCGCCATCTACTTTATTGATTTTCATTAAAACGTGAAAGTATCGCGTGACATGTCCCATCAGACTTGGTTCGTGACTGTCTGCTGTAAAAATTAGGTCATTGTGCTGAATATGAAGCAGAAAATTAAACAAAACCAGGTATCATAACTTTTCTGTTTTTTATTAATTACTAGCTTCCGCCCGCAGCTTCGCCCGCGTGGATTTCGGGTTTCAAAAATGGAGAAGGTGCTCAATTTGTCGGGATGTTTTTTTAATTTATGGTGGTATGCAGGTGGTCCGATTGTCCGGTCAGGGTCTGATGATGGGATCCTGGTGAAATCGAAGGAACTTTTAACCATTAAGGTTGCACACGAAATGACGGAAGCTTAAAAAATGGAGTAACTTCTCCCGTTTTCCCAACATTTTCCATCACTGCTATGCTCCTATTAATTGTAGCGTGATGAAAAGTATACTATAACCAGCTCAGGAGTATGAAAAATAATTGTACCAAGTTAAGTTAAAATCCGTCGAGTAGTTTTTGTTTCTGTAACGGTTATACAGACAGACAGACAAAAATTTTACTAATTGCATTTTTGGCATCAGTACCGATCCCTAATCACCCCCAGTTATTTTGGAAATATATTTCATGTACAGAATTGACCTCTCTACAGATTTATTATAAGTATAGATATGCAAAGGTAGCTCAAAAATTGTCCATAACGAAAACATGCATTTTAAAGTAAAACAAAAGAAATAATATCGTGAAGCCAACCAAATAACTAATGATATATTAAATTTTGTGACTGTTCAATTTAGTCGGGTCCGCGATATCACTTTTGTTGAGTTTCAGAACGCGACATTACATTATTATATTCTGTGCTCCAACGCACACTGCTTTGATGTTAGGACACACCTACATTGCTTAGACAACAGTGAACTTTATACAATAGCAATAAAGCTCAAATTGACTCTACGTATTAGTTAGAAAACGTTTGTATGGGAAATAGAAAAATGCTGTTTTGAGGATTTTCCCGGCAATTATTCGAATTTTTCTCACCTTTTAAACCTTCCCTAGACCTCCACGAATAATTCAAGACCAAGATAAGATAAATCCGTTCAGCCGTTCTCGAGTTTTAGCGAGACTAACGAACAGCAATTCATTTTTATATATATAGATTTTTTGTTGTAATGTTTTTGTAGTCGGTACATCTAAGAGACATAAGCATTGCGTAAAACTTGTCACGTCGCATATAGATTTTTAATTCATATAAAGGAAAAAAGCAAGTTCCATCAAAGCGTTATAATCGGATCTATATGAGAATCACGTTTACAAAAACAATGCACAAAATATCGAACTTGAAAAGTTTTTAAAGCTAAGTGTATAACATTTTATCATTTATCACATCACGTACCTAATTTATAATCTGCGTCTGTACGCAAAACAATAACTTATACATTAGCTTCTACTGCAGGAATGGACATATTCAAGATTTCTTATAATAAAGTACTGCATATAAGAATTCACTATTAGATTCCTAATTAAGCCATTGCTCCAAAGTGTACTGCTATTGTCACCCATTTTTCGAAGGCTCACAGTCAGTTACTTCATGAATAGTAATATTAAGCTTATGTTAAATTCAATAGACATGCCAACATAACATATTCGCTAAAGTAAAAACCATAAGTTGCCACGACACAAACGTCATAATTTGGCAAATGTATATTGACTATTACTGACAATGAAGAAACTGCTGTTAGGTCACAATATTACAAAGCATTCATTATATTACAGCGAATAAGAAACTGTAAAGCTTTCTATAATACAAAAGCTATGGTCAATGCTCGAGTAATATATTACAAAATAACTTACTGTAAATAATTCTACACAAGCAACCTGTATTCTTTACAAATCAAATCGATCTGATGGCGCAATCGTGACTAGATTCAAATTACCATAATGTAAGATTTTGTTATCTAGTTTCATTATACAAGCTGTTTCTTTAGCTAGAATACAAGCGGATTTACATTTTCTTTTGAGGGTAAACGGAAGGGAGGAATAGTAGTTAGCATGCCGGCTTACCAGAGTTTGGTATGCCGTATGCCAGGTATGTTTATTGTTGATAGTAACAAAATTCATTTCAAATGCTCTATATAGGTAAATTAATTTAAACATATTTTTTATTTAAGAGCGGTTGTTCGACAAACGTTTATTTAATTGTAATACGCAAATCCAGATGGCGCCACCATTTCATATTAATATATACGGAGACTAAAATTTCTATCTATATTATCGTTCAATAATTTTAGCTATTATTATATTTTTTATTCTATGTTGTTACATTGTATGTCACCTTTTCTATCAGTTTTAATGTGATATGTACATTTTAATTATTCAATACGTAAACGGTGTAACATTTACAATCCTGAAAGTCGCCTCGTACACATTTAGTACAAGAAACAAACTTTTCATCGATATCTGTTACATGTCGTCTCATACAAACATTACTACTAGCATTTGCTTGCGTCTCCTTCTGTTTACATGCTCATTTTCGCAATCAAAGACGCGTCCCAGGGCAAAAAGCAACACTCAGGAATTGTGTAACTTCAAATTTATAAAAGATTGTTCAGGTTTGTAGCAGTAGTAATTTCAGGGAATACTTACTACAAACAAACTTTGCCTCTTTACAATATAAATATTGATAGTATAGAACTGAGATATGACGATGCTTTTATAGTTTCTATTCAATTATATTCAAGTTATTGCATAGACATACAATTTACAAACGCCTAAAAATCTATTCAACAATAACAAATAACCTTGACTGGTCCCATCCTTCAGCCGTGACTGCGTCAACATTCAATATCACATAATGCTTGCGAGTCCATAAAGCGCTTAGCACTTCACGAATTATAAATAATCACCTAAGCAAAGTTTATTCACTACCTAAGGCTGTTGATGTATTTCATTAGGTTGAACACGACTATGACGCCCATGATGTCGGTGTAGCCTTCGTGGCTCGTGTTTGGCGATGAGTTGCATAATTCCGAGCGGCAGTAGCAGTATCTGGAATTGATAAATGTGATGATTATAGTTTTGAATAGGTTAAATATACTATGGTTTTACTTTTTATTTGTTGATGGCAACGTCTTCGGGTTACGTGTGTAATAATTTTGACTTGGTGCTAAATAGAAATATTGATATAGGCTTTAAAAAAGGCTTAAAACATACGAATATCTATGTAGTAGTCGTAAAATACGAATAGGCATGTAGTAATATTACATCTTATAATAGTTTTTGTGAGATGCGCGCAAAAGTATCAATAATTTTATTTATGTAGACACACACACACTCAAATGTTTTATGCCAGAAGAGGTAGGCAAGGCACAACAGGTCTAAGGTCTAACTGTTTTTTTTATTCTTTCGATTAAGACCAGTTAGAACTAAATAAGTTCAGAATTAAAAAGGTGAATATTTTTGCATTAATGTATCCTTGTTGAATACATTTGGCTTATATTACGTATTTTAAACAATTACGTTAATGCCGATAAACGGCCTTCGGTAAAACATTAAATTACATACAATTTAACATGCAACATTCAAATGGGGTTAGGGCTTGTGACAGCTTAATTTCTGGCTCGCGATCAAAACTAGTCCACAAGAGGTGTTTTTAACCATTTATGAGCAATTAACATGCAATATAGATAATGGACAGGTTCTAGTTCATAATTGATAAGTAGATGATTGTGTTACGGGGCGTACAATATCTTGTTGCTTAGACTTTGTAGGCTTCAATTCATACTGAGCAAAATGTTTGTTTAAACATATATTACGAAGGATTATCGCCATCGTCGGTCACGCAGAATCTTTAAACATCAGATATTTAAAGGGCGGATCAAAAGTACCCTTAACCAAAGGTAGGTAGGTAAGTACACAAGGATATTATTGAAAGAAGAAGGAACTGCATAATGATTTGTTATGTTTACGCAAATGTTAGACATTTAAATAAAAGTATGTTGCGGATTTTATTGCAGTTTTATATTATATTTTCGGATGACCAACACCTCAGTCCGCCCCGTGACAACGAAGGCTGCAAAGTCTTCGAAACATCGGGAGAAAATTATAATATAAAAATGGCGATAAAATCTGAAAAAATAAAACTATATTTAAAAAGAAGGAACTGTACCAGGATCGAGCACATTGGCAATCTATGGGCTCTTTGTATCCTTATACGATACAAGCGTTATGTTATATATGTAATATCATGAAACAGAATCAATACCTGGTCGGTGTTGTCCTCTCTCCTTTATCGTCCACATCGTGACAGCCTTCTGGATAGGGCTCCATTATTTCTATTTTCGGAGACCACCGCCCGTTCTTGTACTCTTGATACTCGTTCTTCTGAGGAGCGCAATCACGGAGCACTCCTTTTATTCTTACTGGAACATTTTAAAATATTTCATTTTGTTTTATAATACTACGTAATAGCTTTGTGTAATTTATTTTTTTTATAGAAGAAGACTTAAACAAGAAATTAAGTCACTTGATTGGGATTGTAATGATAACAGATTTATGTATCGACATGAATCGATTCACTATAATTGAATGTTTACCTGATGTTTATAATTTAAAACTCAGTCGATAATAATCGTATCCAACTATTATAAATATCATTTGAAAGAAAAACACTGATTCAGGTTATTAAAATGTCAATATTGGTAAGATCCTTATTGTGAAACATGTAATTTTTTGTCCTATCGTTTTAGAATAACAAGGACAAAAATCCAAGGAGAGTCAACAAGCGTCGTTAAGTAAGCAAATAAAAATATTTTCATATTTTAAAACGCAATAAAATATGTTTTGTAATGCTGTTTATATCTCTCATGAAAACATTCTCCTATTCTAATTATCAGTGTAATAAGTCACAACTTACCTCCGTTCTGTATGTCGAGATAAAACTCCTGTTTCATACACATAGTAGAGTAGGGGCAGTCGACTATGAACTTGTTTGAATGGTCAAAATGCACGCACAAACGCTTTGTGGTGTTGTAGTAGTGGCCCGGCAGTGGATTTATGAGGCACTGGTAGCATTGTAGCGACTCAACTCCTGAAAAGATTACGTAATTGTAATTTAGTTTAATCTGCCTATGTAATATGCTTTAAATTGTGTATAAGAAAAGTACTATTAGAAACGATTTTTTTTAACTTGAAATGCCAGCAATTACGACTTTCTTAGTGATTCAAATTTTTACTGTAATTATGGGACAGCCGGCTTTAAGTTATTATATTATCGGTAGAGTCACTGCTAATGGCCTTTTCCACAGTCAAACTTAGGGGGGCACAGAGATAAATAAGGTGCATCAAGGTAACTTGATATTTAAAGATACAAATAAACATACCTAAAAGTGAATAAGGTTATTAATAATAAATAAGTAATATAAATATCTAAAAACATAAAATACAAATTCAGATTCGTTCAACAGCAGCTGTCAGACTGTCCTTTTCGAAATCAAAACGAAAGGTGGTGGTATTTTTGTGACATTCTTTTTATATTTAGTAAAACCTAACTTTGAACAGTTCCTTGTGGTAATCCTACGTATTACTAGATCTATCCTATATCATTTATAAGTCTGATTGTTCATTTTATTTTCTTAAGTCGCGCTCTATGTTCACTGTTCATTGTTATTAAAGATCGTGGTCACTTGGCTCTCTCTGGGCGACCTTCGTTTGTTTGACAAAGGTCGTCGGAACTAGCGTGACGGTGTTGGATTTATACTGACCTAGTGCAAATGTGTTATTGTACGTTCCAAGTGATGACTTACATCATTAATGATTATAACAATTGTTAATGACCGATATGCGGGTGATCTAACATTGCACGAGTAATGCTTATAAATCTTCAATAATTAATAGGTATCCTACTGTTTGTTGATGACCCAATATCGTTGAATTTTATAAAGGGCACTAAAATTATGGATAAAGTGTTGAATATGGTTGTGCATCATTTTCTTATAATATTTTAAACAGTAGTATTTCTCCGATGGTATATGTAAGTCTTCCCCTATTTTAATAGACATATTTTGATTGCCTTGCCACTAAACTGGGCCATTACTGTGATTTATATGATTTTGCTCTGAATTCATAACTCCTTTTTTACACTATTGTGTTTAATGGTTGGGTAAACCTAATGGTGAAATAAGCATAATATTAGTTGTGGATAATATAATGTATGTATGCGTGCGTTAATGAGAAATTATCTGTAACATGACAAGCGAGCTTTAATGGACCACAACCTGACGTTAGCTATAATTTACATTTGACTGAATCTTGCGTCAGTTGTGCAGCAATTATGATACTTACAGTTGCTTTAATTAATATTTTTTTCAGTGATTGCGTTCAAATATAATGTTCCAAAATAATTGTTCTAAATACATTAAAAGTTAATTTTGAGACTTTTTATAATTACGTACTGTCGTCTTAATACTTTGTGTCGACATTCGTTGCTTGACTTTGTTTTTGACATTGAGCACCAACTTCCAGTAACCTATATCAGGAATTAAACTCAATGTCACGTTAAACTTTCAAGACATTATTATATTGATTTACGCAATACAGCTGTTGTTAAACTTAATTACTTCAAGGTAGCGTTAAAAGTTAAGTACTACAAGTGTACTTTAATCTACAATAAGTATTGATTTTCAATGAGTCTTTGAAAATTCCAGTTTACTATCAACGGAAGTAAAGACAATCGAGTTATGAGCAATTTTTGTTGAAGTATAAAGAACTAGTGTTACTGGTTATAGAAGTAACACGGATGAATAAACAACGCAATAACCTTTTCGTTTTAATGTTGCTTTTAACGTCTGCAACCTTTCATTATACATCATTTCAATGCATTTACGTCTACATATTTCTCCCATTGTCACTTGGGTACGCAAACATTGCACTGTGTCGTGCAAAAACACCATGTCAAGAAGTCAACAAGTTAAAACTGTTATCACCCTTCTCTGTAATATATTCAGGTCGTTGACTTTTGTAACTTGTTAAATTTAGAGAGTATGACCGTTGACCTGGCGAAGCTCATCCTATCTGCAAAAGAGCATTTACTTTAAAATCCTACGGAAATACAATTATTGCGGGTAATGATAAAGTAAAAAAGTGTTTGGATTCGTCATCATTCGATCGGGTTTTCGTTCGATGATTCATGTTTATAATGTTGTTTTGTTTTTATGAATTATTCATAACGCTATAACAGGCAACGGGTATCGACTCCTACGCAGTTTAGGACGACGCATGCGCAGTTGAATTGTGTCTTTATTAGTGAATCCTTGCCCTCTATGTTCAATGACTATCTAAGTATGGTAATTCAGTCGAATGTCACAAAATATTTAGCACTGTCGCAGTTATGCAATAGTATCAAATGAGTTGCGTTAAGTTAGATTTGTTTCATAAAATATGTGACTATAAAAAAATACAGTCGAATTGAAACCTCCTTTTTTTGGATTCGGTTAAAAATCATAACCACCAGTTGAACCACACTTTTTCTGTCAATAAACATAAATAAATATAAATAGAATGTAGTGGAACAAAGAAAACCTTCCGCAAAAAACTTATTTATTCGTGGATGTAAGAATGTGATTAGTGATATATTTAATATATACTTCCTATATTTTTAATGTATCCAAAACTGGTTATCTAGTTGGTCGAGCTAAACAACCAAACAATATATTATGACGCTGTTCTGTGTATTTTTATTATTCATTCTTGTTAGACCAAGTGAGTTTGTAGGCCCAGATTATTATGCGGATTTCATAGACACGACTCGTAATAGCTATCGTGTTGATAGCACAGTTGATGCGCGTAGAATGGAAAAGGAAAATGCTACAACTATAGATTTGCAGGTAAAAAATGAAAGTTATGAGACTGACGAAGAAGAAGCCTCTGAACAATCGGTGAATATCGATATGGATGAAAACAGTAATGGAACTCAATGTGCATCGTGTTTAATGGAGATTTTTAAAGATTATGAATATTTATATGAAGATACATCTAACACTACCAAATTAAAACACCATAAACCACTCCGCTATGATATAGATGACTATAATACTATTAACTTAACCATGTCCGTTACAACTATTGATAGATCTAAAATTGACCGTTACGTTAACACAACTACAAGATATGTAGCTGATTTTTACAATATAGAACCTGCAGCGGGTAAAATTAAGATCAAAGAAGACATTATTACTGGAGTCTTAACAAATAATACAGTATGGTATGTGCCAGAACAATATCCATGTTGGGACTTGCCTGTACTTTATGCCCAATTAGGCAAAAGAAGACGGTCATCTGAAGTATTTCTTGTTTATAGTGGAAGTTTAAGGAATGTTATTGATGAGGGAGATTCTGATTTGCCGTTACCAAAATCATTCAATGTGCCAGCGGAGCAAACATTAAATAAATGGTGTGCAGTAAGCCCCTGCTATGGAGATCACACGTTGTGCGTGTTTGCAGATAAAACTATTTCCCATATCTGTGATAAGGGCTACCAAGTTTTAGTTCCCAATATGGTGGAACAGATAGCTCTGGTCAATACTGTGAATTCTATGCGTAACCGTGTAGCTAATGGTGTAGCCGATAGGTATAAACATCTGCCTACTGCAGCCAACATGGAGCAAATTATATACGATTTTGATTTAGAAAAGATGTCTAAAGCGTGGCTCCGACAATGTTTACCCGGCCCAGCGCCTTGTTCTGCTCTCGACGGCAACTATGTAACACAACTTGAGTGTACCAAATATGCAGAACTGTGCTGTGTTGCTTCGTACAGAAAAAAATCTGCTTCTAAATGGTATAATTTTCACTTATCTTCGTGTTATACATGTTAATTATATTTTTAATATGTTTGTATGTTCTACAGCATACCGAAGGCTGAATGTTTTGTGTCTCCGATTATTGGATGTATCCATGCATGGTTTTGGAGCGCTGGCAGCAGGCTCACGAAAACTGACGTGGAATGCGGTCACCCTGCCCCTTCCACTTTTCACACGATCCAGTTGTTATGGGCACATACAACTAAAATAGGTTGCGCCTATGGTAAAAGGCCTAACGGAGATGTCAGAGTTGTATGCAGTTTCGCACCAGGAGCACCTTTTTATATAGACACTAAACTCTACTGTGGTCTTATCGCCCATAGAGATGTAACACACCGGTTATCAATACAAGGAGATATAACTAGTGTATCCTTTCTGTCCGACATAGGAATACAATTGAAACCATTAACTGACGAGACAGAAGTTCTTGCTCCTCGCGCAGTACCTACAAACGTACGAATTTCTGATGCGGAAAATATAAATAAGATTTATAAACAAGGGTGGTTGAGGAAAAAGATTCCTCATAATACGAACGAAACTACAGGTTTGATTGCAAGATTGGTAACTAAATACACTTTTTATGAAGGTAGCGAGGCGCGATGCGACACCGAAGAGCCAGTATATATATCAGGAGAGCCGGGTTCCCTGTGTGTCGAAAGAGGCAGAAGGTTCAGTGCCCTGTGTTACGATTTTCGAGATCCTACGCCAGGATATAGATTAGTAGCAGTATTGGCTCCTGCTGCTTTATTCTCGTTGATTTTATTTGATTTGTTTAGCGGTGTGATGCGGCATAATATCAATTGATTGGTAGTTATTAATATTAATGAATGGTCATGATTATTTATCTTCAGTGAGTCATAAGTTTACACCAAGTTACTAACTATTATACATTCATTTCTCGTGCTATACATTGGAATTGTATATATAGAATTTCATTTGAATTAATTAAAGGTGAATGATTACTATAAGCTGCCTCCTTTTAATAATACAAAATAAAAAACAAATTATGTTAGTAATTAAACAACAAGGAAATACCACGGATATTGTTATAACATTTTTGATAGTACTCAATTTGCAATCAAAATTGTTTAAACAACCATCATTCTAATTAAATATTTTAAAATTGTAAGCCTCTATTTTATATTCCTTTCGAAATTAAATAAAGAAATGTTTCATAAATAGTTTAACAGACAAATGCGAGTTTTCACTTAAAACAACATTTAGAAATATAAAAACATCAGTAACGGTCAACGAAGTTACTATTGTTTCCGAAGCGCGATGGTTAATATCATAATAATTAATGATCTCTATACAGATTAAGGGCCCACACGTATAGCATTTAGCGAATTGACGTGCAATTTTCAAATTGCCTCAATATTCCATGTTAGCTCCACTCTACATAGATATTTCTGTTCGTAAATAAATATTACATTGTTATACTAATTATAATTTCCTTCTCAGTAGTAGAGGAGGTCTATGCCCAGCATTGGGACTTGTGGTTTTTCCTCCAACACAAAGACATTATGATTTTTATACGATCTTATGAGCTTTATGCGTAATTACTAACATACTTGCATCACGAAATGAGCAAATATTATATAAGTCACTAAGCAGGTCACATACCTCATCACGAACAGTAATAACTCATAAATCAATGGATCCTACCTGGATCAAGATTGCATTTAAAGGCTTATTACCAGCTTCTTACAAAGTAACCTTTTTTTAGATTATAATTTGTTGTAATGCTACAATATATGTCGGCTACAGTAGGTATTTATATGTTTACTAATAATTATTGTGTACCTGGTTTCTTACCTGGTAGCTTACCCTGTCAGATAATAATTCCATTATCATTTTTTTTCTAAATGGCAGATATTGCGCCTGTAAGTAATTTCCTAATGCATTTATTTTAGGTCCAATTTTAAATACTTGGTCCAAAATAATTCCGTCACCCGTACAGAAGAGTCTATCGTTGCGTATTATAGATTTTCTCAAGAAATTTTTGCGATAATTTTGAATTTCATAATGGTTACTAGCGTCTGAACAGCCGCATTTGTAATCCAGTTCCACCTTTTTGCTATTATCAAAGTAAGATCCGTCGATTGCACGATATTTAGTTCAGTTTTACGTTGTATACTCTGTTTTATCGTATTGAGTGAAATACTAACTATAAATCTCAAAGTCAATTGACGTTATGTTAGTAAGCCAATTGGAAAACTAGCGGCCGATAAATAAGTTTAATTTTATGTTATAAACAAAAATTATAATGCGCATGCGCAACAAAAATTTTAGTTCCCATTTGATTGTTTTACTAATATCCTAATTTGGCACGGGTTGTATATGTAATAAAGTTTCAAGTTACATTTACAAACCTGTTGTTATCAAGGAAAATATTAACAACACCACTGCTAACACGTATTGGTCCATTCTTGATAACTGTTGCGTTTGGTTGAAATAAAATATGTGATATTTGTTTTAATTTCACTAATATCACTGTTCACTTATCACATAATTTTCTTTGTCGACATCCCAGCTGAATCTGTAAAGACAAAATGTAGATTAGTATTTGAAACTACATACTTATTGTATAATGTAATGGGGTCATTAGCCTTTGTCTGAAGCAAGACCTGCGTGTTGTACCTATATATTATGTTTATGTAGTTATAATTATATAGATAAAGGGTGTTTAAAACGTGACTGTTAGATTTTAAACTAATCCCGTCTGCATTTCTTGCAACTGACGTCATAAATTTAAATTGACGTACAAATGCGGAAGTGAGTAACAATGCGTCGAGGTTGCATTGGTATGATTTTTGCATAGGAATAGCATCAGGATTAGACATCACTTGCTTTTAATCAGAAAATATCAAGGACTCTGTGAGACTTAATTTTCTAAGAAGTATTTGTTTTTTTTGTTTCTTGCTCTGTAAAATGTAGCACGGATATATTTTTACACCCAACACTTTTGAAGACGATGCTTGAGACATTAATTAGAAGGTGGACACCGACACCAACCGCGATACATCTGTTGAACAGGCGCTTAACCCAATTTTTATCAAGTGAAAACAATGTGTAAAGTATTAGACATTGCTTATGTAATACGTATGTTAAAACGATATTAAGAAACAAGACTTGTCTTGAATTGTAAATTTGCTATGGCATAATTTGTTGCTCGATATAGAATTGTTGAATCATTAATCGATCATTTCTGAATATTTTTTTATTAGCATATTAGATAATGTATGTAATATCTGTTTGGGACTTGATTTATTACATAATATTTTGTATGATTAAAATTCTCATCGAAGAACATGCCATGGGTACTTCCTTGACCAATAATTTAACAATGAGATATTAGTTATTCTTGGTTTACACATATTCCTACGAGAAACGCATTGTACATTAACCTATAGTATAACTTAAAATAAATATAATTGTTCTGTGTTTACAAAAGTTGTTACAAACATTGATAATTAAAAGTACTGACCTTAATTTGGGTTTTTACTGAGAATAAAATAGGTAGAGATAGTTGAATAATTATGTACGTATAAGCGATAATGTACGAGGTTATTTTATAGTCCATGCTATAATAAAATCTTTTGTATTGAAATATTCGATGTCGATGCGCAAGCGCTGTTTCGTCACGCGCATTCGTGATAAGAATGAGCTAAGATCGTTCAACAGTTACCGAATTTGTTCCAAGACAGGTAACGCATGGCGACGAACTCGTTTAGTAATATTGCGTTGAATTGGCGCGGTCGTGTTATTTTCAAGGTCCCGACACGTTTGTCTGCGGCCTTTCCCCCGGCACGCTCTAGTACTGTCAACTGGATCGATTTGTGTATCGATTGTCGATATTTTTTTTATCGATGACAATTAATGTCAAAAAGATTGTATCGAAGCGTGCAAGGTTTTGTGTACCATTTCAACATTATATTTTGCTAAAATATAAATATAATTTTGTTTTACTTATGTTGCTGTCACCGACAAAAAAATGTTCATCTGAGAACTTATAAAAATTAAATTTTTTGAATGTAAAATTTATCTAGGTGAATTATTGCTAAAAGCAATTTTTTAATAACATTTATTTCGCCGTTTTGCACGCGGGTAACAATGTCACCTACTTTTATTAATTCATAAACTTCGTCTAGCATTCTATAATTTACACATTTGTAAGACAAGGCTGTTCATGTAATTTTAAATACAATAAGTTAATCGCGATAACTAAGTCATACATGAGTCTGCAAAAATTCAGATTAGTTGAACAATGGTAGCTAGTCATTTGTAACCTTTTTATCTCGAACTTCTTTATCTTATAAATAAATAATGTGAGATGATTCAGGTAGTATATACAAAAAAAAATGAATAAAAATCTATTTACAATTGTCGGAGATAGGAACTGAGAAAAAAAAACATATTACATTCGGAAAGACTCTTTTTTGACATCGTATATAATAATAATTAGCTAGATGCTTAAAAAAATGTATTTTTTCAGTTTCTTTACTGGATTTCTTACTTTCTTTAAAGTAACTGACGCGATAACTGACTACGTAATCGACACTACAAGCGAATACCAAGTCTAAATAACAGACACGTAACAAAAATACGTATCGTAATAAACAATACTTATATTTATGAAAACGGAGTATAATGTCGATACTATAGCAGCTCTTGCGGCAATCGGCCCGCCAGCTCCTGACTGGTTCTGTAGCCGTACTGCGCTTGCGAAAGGACCAAAAAGTAAAAGCATTTGAATAACAATATTGTAACATGTGAACATGATTTATTTGAACTGGCACGAAATTTGATGAATTTGTACATAACATTGAGAATTGTAAGCTATGGATTCATAGTTGAATTAATCAAGTTTCAAATAGGCAAAAAATAAAACTATACTCTTTTAATCTACTAGCCTAATTGGAATAGTTGAACGGCCGTATTTTTGTGCCGTTAGCCGAAGAAACGTCTCGAATAACGAACGCCGAAGCCGAAAGAATTGCAAAACGCACGGCTATTGCGTATGTTTTGGTCAACCATGAAATGGATTTTAATGCGTGTCTCACCTCTGTTTGTTTTACGATATCGAAACGTTTTGAATGGTTTAAATGTCGTTTACCTTCCGAGATTTATGACGGATGCAATTATTTGAATATATTTGTCGGAATTCATTTTATTAATGTGTTTTTTTTTTTCGATGCGTGTTTTGAAAAATGTTTGTTTGAAGGAATTAAATTACTTGTTTTCTAAGGGAACATTTCACAAGTAAATATATATTTATGTGAAAAATACCTTGATCGCTCATTACGTTCAGTATGTCTGCTTCGTATTAATTGTATGGTTCATAATCTGTATGATCTTATAACGATCCTTGTCGTACGGTATAAAGTATAATTATACGTAATTAATAGAGATCAAATAAATCGTACTAACCGGCGATTAAGATATCGTTTGACGTCGTAAGCTATCAATGTAAACAATTTCTAAATCAATCTAATACGCACATTGTGTAACGTAATAACATCTAGGTCGGCTGTTTGATCTCGCTTCCAATGTGTGATGAAAAACTAAAAACCTCCTTATACTATTTTATTAATCCGGTTTTATGACACTTGCAACATGCTGATGTTGCGTCAAACATTTTTTTTAACTGCCGCCAGGTTAAGGATAAATAATCAAGTCCACATTGTGAAATCATGCGTCGTATAATTGTGATCTGACCGAAAATTGCATTCTTTTCTCATAACCTTATATAAGCGAATGTAGAGAATTATATAAAATTCTATTGTTCTAATTTTAAACATATGAAGGTTATTCTGAATTGTAATTTTATCACGTCGGTATTTAAATATATTTAAACAACCATTTGAATTTAGAAATTTCTAACCACGCCACATATTCAATCTTCTTTTTTTTTCTTTTTTAATAAATGCAGCTTTAATTTAACGCTTAATAAATTTTAGTGTGTAGTATGTAATAGTTCGTTCACTTTAATTTTTATTGTTTTCGGAGATCATCCAACTAAAAATTTGAAATACTTCAAGCGTGTAATTCCGCACTAATTTGGCGTGTTGTATTTTCATATATATATGTGGGATCACGGGAAGTGCAAACACCAAAAATACCGTAAACTTACTTTACTTTTTTAAAAAAATCACAATCACCGTCCTATAATAAAAAAACGACTTAATCCTACTCTCTCTTTTTCTACATACGTCGTCGTCTAACATTACTTTCATTCTATCTCTTTTACTCACCTTCTTAACACTATCTGTCCCTTTCACACACTTATTTTACATTCCGTTTCACTCAACACCTTTCTTACACTCCTACACTCGGTCATCCTGCATTCTGTCTGCCCTCAGACACACTTAACAAACACACACAGCAATTACACACATAGTAAATTCACACACAAAATACACATTTACTTTTTGTACCAAACTTACAACAAACACTTCACAAAACAAAATTAACAAACATTTTGTTTCAGATTTTTTTTATTATATTGTGCTCCAATAATGTAAACAATTCTGTAACCTGTAATATGGCAATAAAAGATTACTCTATCATTACTAGCTTTTAATTCTTTCCCTTTTCCTATTTCCATTCCTTACCATTCCTCTCCATTTATCAACTTCTACCAATTACAATTACCTTACAAAGAGAACTCTACTTTTGATTAATATTATCTGGCCATTGTTTCATAAGATCTGCCGCTGTAGATGTCTTATTTGGGCCTTCAGTGGATTGGTCCACTTTCTCTACATCATACCTATCAAATCTTTTGACTTTGGTGATCCGGTACGGTCCCAAGTATTTAGGTTTTATCTTCATTCCAGGACCAAACTGGGTTCGCTTTATTGCTACAATGTCTCCCTCCTTATATTTTCTACAATTTTTATTGTTCTTATCATAGCCCTTCTTATTTTCTTGTTGAACTTCCAATATTTGTTGTTTAGCTCTTTTCCTAAGTTCATCCCTATTTTGCATATAGGCATCCCGCTCTTCTTGTTGTAACAATTCATATATTTCTAAATCCTCTTGTCTCCTCATTTTCTTTCCTATTAGCATTTCAAATGGTGTTGTGTTGACACTTCTCTGGTAAGTACTATTTAATGCCATCTGCACTCTTCCTACATGTTTATACCACTGCCCTGGTGTTTCTATGCAAAGTTTGGTAAGTACTTGTATAACAGTTCTGTGGATCCTCTCAACTTGCCCATTCCCTCTTGGAACTCCTGTAGTAATATGACAGCACTCTATACCCTCCCTAATACAGTATTGCTGGAAATCATTACTGGTAAATGCAGTACCTCGATCTGTGATAACCCGTTCAGGGTTTCCAAACGTTGCTGCAATACTTCTAATTTAATCAAAACCTCTTTTGTAGTTGTACTTTTACACGGAAATAACCAAACAAATTTGGTAAACGCATCAATTATAGTAAGAATGTGATTGTACTGTTTATTAGTCTCCGTCAGTGGTCCAACATGATCTAAATGTAGGGTATGCAATGGGGTATCACCCTTATCAATGGGATTAAGGTAACCTTCCTTTTTGCCTTCCTTTCTATTTGATAATAAACAGGGTATGCATGATGCAACAAAATCTTCAACTTTTCTTCCTACTTTATCAATATAATAATCTTTGCTTATCAAATCTAATGTTTTCTTCTTGGCAAAATGACCATTGTTATGAGCTCTTTTAATAATCTCAGTCTCCATAGCACTTGGCACAACCAATTGGTGTTCTGGCCCTTTATAAAGTAATCCCTGATTTAAGTAATAATCCTTGTACGACCCTCCATCTTCTAGAATTTTCTTTATTGCATTAAGACCTTCATCACCATCCTGTGCATGCTGCATATCCTTATGCAAGTTAGAAGTTATTGTTCCTACATATGGGTTTCGACTAAGCGCATCAGCATGTCTCATTTCAGTACCTTGACGGTGTTCTACAGTAAAATCATAATCTTGCAAAAGTAAAATCCACCGAGCAACTCTAGTAGATAAAGCCAAGTCTTTTTATTAAGAGTCATTTGGAATGCTTTACAGTCGGTAACTATTTTGAACTGTTGCCCAGACACATAGTGCCTAAATTTTTTACCCCTTCAACTATTGCTAGTGCCTCAAGCTCATAGCTTGTATATTTAGCTTGTGCATCTGTTGTCCTCCGGCTCATGTAATGAACTGGGTGCATCGCTCCATCTTCACCCTTTTGCATTAAAATTGCTGAATAGGCCACACTTGATGCATCTGTATGCAATTCTGTTTCATCACATTGATTATAAATTTTCAACACAGGTCTGGAAGCTAACTTCATTTTTAACTCATGAAAAACAGCTCTATGCTCATCAGTAAATTTAAACTGGCTATTCTTTTTTAATAAATCCGTGAGAGGCTTGGCTATAAGTGCATATTTAGGTATAAACTTTCTAAAGTATGAGCACAAACCTAGGAAACTATGTAGCTGCTTTAAACTGCATGGCTCAGGAAATTTTGTAACAGCATCCGTCTTCCCTGGGGATGGCATCACAATACCATTCTCAATAACATGACCAAGATATTCTACTCTTCTTGTTAATAACTGAGACTTCTTCCAATTGATGCATAATCCATATTCCGACGCTACCTTCAGGACCTCCTTCAAGCGTTCTAAGGCTTGGTACTCATCCTCTGCTGGAATAAGAATGTCATCAATAAACACAATAACAACACCTCTAACAATCAACTCGCCAAATATGATTGTTATAAATCTTGTGAAAACTTTAGGACAGGTTGCTAGTCCAAAGGGGCACGTAGAAATTCATATTGTCCATTCATGGTCACAAAAGCAGTATACTTAACAGAATCTTCATGGACACGCAGGTGAAAGTAACCATTTTTTAAATCCAATGCACTGAAAATATTTGCCGTAGCTAACTTGTCAATATGGTTGTCTATTAGCGGGAGTGGATATTCATCTTTACAATTTTAGAATTAATCTTCCGGTAATCCACACATACTCTTAAATCACCATCTTTCTTTTTAACTAAAACTAATGGGCTTGCATATTCAGAATAACTTACCCTTATTATTCCATCCTCGAGCCAATCCTGTACCTGACAATCCACATACTCCTGTTCCTTAAAAGATAAGCGTCTTGCTCGCTGAGATACTGGCAGGTCATCTTTCAATACTATCTTCAATTCAATCGGGACTTCTTTAATTTGCTGGGGTACATAACTCTGGACTAACTTGGAAACTTCTTCTTTGATTTTTGGATCTAAGGCATGATTCACACAATCGGGGAAAGTAAGAAAACACGACATATTTTGCAACCATTCACAACTAGGATTCATTCGGTCATTTTTCGGAAACAACCAAACATTACCATCTTTCATAACCAATGTAATATTTTGTAAAAGTCATTGCCAAGAACTATATGAAATGGTACAGAATCGTTAGGCATTATATAGAACCTTACACTTTCATAATTACAATTATCTATGATAATATCTAAAGTTACACAGCCGTAAGTATTAACTTTTGAATAACCCAAACCAACTAAGGTTATATTTGAATTCGTATCACATTGTGTGGTTTTAAATTTTCCTATACAGATCTACAGACATTAAATTTACGTCGCAACCCGAATCTATTAAAGCGTTCGCCGTTTCACTACACAAATACACTGTTTTAATAGGTTTTACCCGGCACCTTGATTCACTATTTTGTTTGTTTACATTGCAAACGTCACTGTTATTGCACTTATCTGCCATCTTGTCATTACAGCCAATCACAGCGCCGTCTCGCGTTGTCGTGTTGGCAATCTCGTAACACGAACAATTCGAACTAGTGCATGCGCATCGCTTCACGTCGGTCGTAGCTACGTAGACTTCGCCTTGAACATCGCTCGGATTGTTTTCGCCGTCTTGCAATAGGTTGAAGAATGCTTGCTTAGAGATTTGATTGGCCGGTGCTCGTCGTTCAGTAGTGCCAACCTGAGTAGATTCACGTCGTCCGATTTGCTCCGAAGTTTGCCGATTGTCACCCGAACTTATATGCGACGATTTTTTGTAATTCGTTTTCGAAACCGCCATCTTTTTTGTAGGACAATTTTCATCTGAAGCGATATGACCGAACTCATTACATCGGAAACATTTCCTGCCTTGCAATTTATGAGGACAATTTTCAGACACATGATTTTTCTCTCCACAGCTAAAACATCTCAAATCTGTAGCCGCCGTATTTCTTCTAGGATTATTTTGTGAATGACTTGTAAACGTATTATTTCTTATATTATCTTTAGCTGAATTTTTCTTAAATGTTTCGTATAACTTTAGCTTCTCCTTTAGTTCAGCGTATGTTGTAACTCCATAGAGCATAATTTTATTAATTTCTAAGTCTGGAATACCTTGTAGTATATATTTGATGGCCACATAATCCGGCATTTTCCCTCGCTTTCCCAATTCCTTCATAATAAGCATATAATCAAAACATGATTCATCTTTCTTTTTACGTCTTGAGCTCATTATTTCATGTATCTTCTTGATATCTAATGTGTCGGTAAACTCTTTACTTATAGCACCTTTTAATTCGTCCCATGTCTTATAGGTTTTTCAGCGCGAAGCCATAGTGCCGCTGTGCCGGTTAGTGAGCGACGTGCCACCAAGAGCGTTTGTGTAGGATTCCAATCAAATATTTCCCTATGGTCTTCAATATCCCGTATCCACATTGACACCGGGTGCGCGTCATCTTGCCCGCTAAACTTTGTTATAAGTTTTCCGTGAGATGTAGTGTGTCGGCTTGGTACGGCGTTTCTTCCGAACTGCCTTCGCTGCCCTTCCGGCTTCTGGTATTCATAATTTCTCGTTCGTCTTCTAATTTCCAAATGCAAACTCAAGTAGCAACAAATGGCCGAACCACGTTCTTTTTGTACGCGCACTTTGATGGCACTTTATTTCCCCGATCCCGGCCGAGCCCCCAATTTTGTGGGATCACGGGAAGTGCAAACACCAAAAATACCGTAAACTTACTTTACTTTTTTAAAAAAATCACAATCACCGTCCTATAATAAAAAAACGACTTAATCCTACTCTCTCTTTTTCTACATACGTCGTCGTCTAACATTACTTTCATTCTATCTCTTTTACTCACCTTCTTAACACTATCTGTCCCTTTCACACACTTATTTTACATTCCGTTTCACTCAACACCTTTCTTACACTCCTACATATATTTAAACAATTTCATAGAGACATTAACAAACGATACAATATCATTTAAAATGATGTTTTTTCTGAATACTAACATATAATGATTTTTTCGAATAATCGGCAACGGATTTTTTTTATTCAATAATGGTAATTATTTCATGAATGAACAAAAATGTTGATCAGTCATTTTGTTTCATGCATAAAACTAAAAATATCTGGAAGTGATAGTAAGTCAAGCGGAAAATCATAATATTCTAAAATTATGGCTAAGAGAGTCAGACATTTTCTAATAGAGAAACTTACTGTGAGTGCGAAGTTAAGAGTAATGAATGTTTGTGAGTATGACGTTTATAAACATGACTAATACCAGTGGTTAAATGCAACACATTTGCATAACGCGGTAGACGCTTAAAACGCAAGTCATATATTTTATTTTAACAGTCCATTGCGTAATTTATATGCGAAGTCGAAATAGTTGTCTATTTACTTCGGTTAATGAACAGTGAAGTGAAACAAAAACACCCTGCTAGACAGCTTATGAAGCCATAAAACATTTACAAGTCATAGTTTTGAATTGCAAATATAAAGTTGCAATAAAAACTATATTAAGTAACTTTAAAACATAATTAGGTTTCCTATATTGTCTTATTGAGTTAAAAATGTTGCGATGTAGTAGACTGTTTTAAAATGGTCTATATACCTCTCATATCGCTTAATGAAGATCAATGTCGATGCTGTATTTGGAAATGCTCTATATTGAGCATGTTATAACGTTTTTTTACTGGAATTGAAATGGAATTAAAATAAATTTTACTAACTTTATATTACCTATATAGATTTGAAGCTAGTGTCACAAATATTTAAAAAAGTATAATTAAGTGAAAATAATTGCAGAATTAAATGTACACATTAGAGCTAAATTATCTTAATATTTAACTAATGCTATTAGTTTTTGAAAGTATTAGAAATAATATTAAAATCAACATCGCAGTGGCGTATTTCGTCAATGGATATTATTATTATTGCTCATCGTAATTCGTGACCATTGTTTTCAAATCTTATTCAATGGATTTAAATCGCATTCTTTCGAAGCATTATTGTCATAATTATAATAGATTACGTTAGTTGTTCGAACTGGGTCAATATCACTGAATCCATAGGTCAATAACAAAAGTTGACTCAACAACAATGTCACTCAAGTTCAGGGATCACATACCATGATTTAAACAGCCTCATCACAATAGAATACAATACAATCACGACCCGTTGCGAACTCAAGCCGGTCCTAATGCAAATCGGATGTCTATTTGAGGTCTTATTTAATAATGTTAAATCGGGTCCGTAGGTCAAATGGTAAAACGCTATTCATATTATTAGTTCTTTGTAACTCGAATCTTAAATATTCTGGAAAAATAATGCCTACCGTAGAAATATATTTTCAGTTGCTCGATGTCTTTGCGTTCATTTTAATTAGTGCTCACGGAAAATCGCAGAAGTTCGTCACTCGGTGCCATCATCCCATTTTGATCCTAGCTTACAGATGACGTTATCTTCTTGATATTAGCGTGGAATCAATATAGGGTATGCTAATTTCTATCGTCTTACCCCCTTATTCATAGATGTTTTTTATCTAAGGACGGATGAAAGCTGTGATAACAAGTCTGTTTCTCAGTGCTGACGGCATGGCAGCCTTCGCTGTGCGTAGACATAGGGCCATTGTGATTGACTAATATTAAGAAAAAACATTAACCTCTTCGCGGTGTATTACGTTCTTGTTACGCACTGTCAAAATAACGTGTGGCATAGAGAATAAGGCTCCAGGAGTTGCAGTGATCGGTTGTATGGTCTCTCTAATAAACAAGCTTTATAGAGTGATCTTGGTCCTCTATCGAGAAGTACGGCAGCCGGCGATTCTAGATGTTTCCAAATGGCCATCAGGTCTTGTCTGATTACGCATGACTTGATCAGTCTGACACAATCACGACGGTCTCAATATATTTGTACAGACTAACACTACGCCTTCGGTTTTGATTTTGCAATTATATTTTGATTCGGCTATGCCATGTTAGAACTCTCATTTCTAAAGCTACACGTGTATATGACGTACGCGTAATATATTGGGTTATTGATATTTTTTTATCTTCGGCTCGTCGTTTTGTTTCCGCGTATGTATACAAAAAGTCGACACTTGTCTTAATCCCTTGAAGGGATTTACGTAAAATCTTTTCATAGCGCATGTATAATATTAGAACCCACGTACCAAGCGTTCTGTTTGTATATTTTTAGTTAAAATTTCAACTAAGCAGAGGAAAGAGGTCAGAAAGGGTGAAATTTTTCGAAAGACAACCCTCCACTACATATACGTACTACTAATATGCGTAAATGCGGTCTGCAAATCGTTCTAATGATTAATAGATTTTGTTTAAATTACGAAAGAGAATCCGGTTATATGGCCCCTTTACTACTACTAGTCAGTATTTAAAATATATTCCAGGTAGAGGTTTATTTACAGTGTATTTTGTGATGAGCAATGATCTAAACGCCATTTTCCTCATTTGTCACGGTAAAGGCAGTTGTAAGTAACTCGATCATAATATTTTGTAATGAAACTTGACACAACTATGGCTTCCCGCTGACGTTATCATTTAAAATGTATCACGAATTGTATCTCGATCTGTCATTCCGTATCCGGCACAATTAACATCGCTCAAGCCAAGCTTTCGCTGTTTTACACTTTTATGTACCATCGCATCATCAACTTTAAATTGACCTTTATTTGCCTATTCATTAATTTGTATCTGGCTTGTCTGCTTGGATGTCTTAAGTCTAGGTAACAAGAATTATATGTCTTAAGGCCACTTCATACTGTATCGGCGGCTGCAGCAATGAATTCCTTCGTCAAATTGTTTATTTTAGTACATTATGAAAGTGAAAAAGGAGTCAAGGTGAATATAAAAAAATCAATTAATTGATATCAAGTTTACAATACTTGGCGTGTTTTGGTATATTTTGTATGTATATCTGATGAGAAGTACTTAGCACCTTTTTATAGAATATAAATTGTACACATCATTATTGACTCAGGTTTCAACTTATCTACGGTACATAGTTCTGAGATTGATGTCATAGTGAGTCATGAAATAAAAACAGGTAACAAATTGCCGATAGTTAGTGCGTCGCGTCGCAATATAGGCAGATTGAGTCATTTTGAGTTTATAAATCTGCATAGGATTCTGATGATACCTTATTAACACAATTTGGCTCAAATGCAAGCAGCAATTGTTTAAATATTTGATTTTATTACCTTTTTTATCAAGCCTTAGGTGTTAGAATTAATAGTGTCTCTTTGACCATAGAATTCGTCAAAATACGATCAAATTCCTCCCTCTAACAAATTATATCGGAAAATGCTCGCTTCATCATCAGTCACAAGAAATCCACTGCTTAACACCCTTCCTCTAAAGATTTCTAGGCGGATCTGCCAAACGCGGCCTGCATCCAACGTGTTTAGTTAAATCTTACTAACGATAAAAACGGATTTCCCAATTATTTGTAAACTATATCAATGATGTAAATTATTGAAACTATAAATAAACAAACATCGTAAATTAATTGGCCCTCTTCAAAGATTTAGTCGACAGGTACTGCTTTATCACCTTTGATATTCGAAGTAAAATTCTAGTCAGGGTACCTTATCTGTCTACGGGGCCATAGCCTTCTTTTTACAAATACGATTGAACTAATAAAAGACAGCATTGGTAGCCATATAGATAAAATAGTAAAAAATATCTCCTATTTACCTATACGGCTATCAAAGCTGTCTTTCAATTAGAACGCCCGTAATTTCAAATAGACTTAATCGCCCTGTGGCCAAAATAAGGCCCAGAATATACATATTATATTGAAAATCATGAATAATACTATTAATAGTACAAGCACCTTTCTTTTAGGTTAGACGATCGCTTGGCAGAGGGATAAAAGCCCGATTAGTTATTGAACCTAAGCCGAGCAGGTCAGTCATGACGTAAATAAACATAGCTTATCATATAGTTTATGTGTAGATTAATATAATAAATTATTTTCTAATCAAAGTCCATTAATAATTTCTTTGTTTACAATTGTGAACTGATTAAGTGTTAACTTTTTAGGTCGGCAAATGTCTTTAGAAATTCTATGTTTTGGACAGCACTTCTTCCCAAAATATACGTATTGGAAAAAATATCAATATGTATACACTACGTAAATAAATATGACTATGAGTATTATAAATAATATAATATCAGCCATATCTAAGTTTTGGTTAGGTTGGTATACTAAAATCATCATCATGCAGCCCACTGTATACAGGATTTTTTATTGGTTTTTAATATATCTATGGGGCTATCTTATTTGTTTGGTCAAAATATTTTAATTAAATGAATCAATAAGACCTAATCTACTAGTTAATATAGCTTACAATATTAACTAGTAGATTAGGTCTTATTATCTCTATGACTTCTTATATCGTTCAAATTATACCAGATGCCTAATAATTAAAATAATTAATATATAACATCGGCCTTAAATAATTTACTTGAGTCTAGAGATCAAGTTTGTTGACGTTATATCATCGCATGCGGCAATTAGGGTTGACCGAGTAACGAAAATAAAGGTATGCGTGTCAATGGCGATGTCAAAACATGAGTGTCTAGTTATGTTATGTACACATTGTCCATGTGGGTGCCGAGAGACAACCCTCTTAATTCGGTCTTTTTAATTTTGCACATTTTTTTTTAATTTTAATAGACTAAACTTTAAATATCTGCTTACTCCTAAAAAGTACTTTTTCGACTTATTTTCGTATAACATCTGGAAATTGTACTTTAGCATTAAATAGATTTATTCATTATCGTATTTAACGTGCCCTTTGAATAACTAAACTGTAAACACGTGCGATCTTTGACTAATCTTGATAAAATACATAATAACATCGCTGCTCATGGCCATGAATTATTTAACATACATTGTAGTTAAGTAATTTTAAGCGGAATATTTTATTATTTATAATAATATTAGATATTCTTGACCGAATTCAAGGTATTGTCTAACTCGAGTCATATGAAATTTATACCTTTCGATACGTTTCAGGAACAAAAAAAATATCAAAACTAAATTTTTAACAAAAAATAAATTAAAACCTGAATAAACAGATGCCTATTTCACTTACATTGACTAAATAATCACTTGTACACAATCACAGCCGCGTATGAACAAAACAGCACTATACTGAAATAATTCACAAATTCGTATAACACGTGCAAGGTACAAGATCGTGTTAAGTCGGAGCACACGTGCGTTATAGTGTGGTGCTAAGAACTGACTGAGTTATGGACCGAGGAGCCAATGCCAAGCGGATAGCCGTGCCATTTCTCAGTACACAAGGACTTGTCCAGACACGTAGGGCGCGAACTCACTGTGCACAATTTGTCACACGTCATATAAAGTTAAAAAAAATATATATGTTCTAATTTCAAATTATTTTCATCAATTTTAGAAATCATAATATGATACGATCTCTGTTATAATCAAACTCATACACCGTAAAATTTTATGAATTTAAATACATTAATAGAGCAACATTCATTCATAATATAATAATTTCAATTGAATACGTCAAAATGTAAAGTATAAAAAATAGAACCAATTGTGTACATAGGTGCAACACTGATAAACCTTCGTAGTTTTTAGCACGCGAACTACGATCTTGTTTACGAAACGTATTATTACTTACCTCATTACGAGGAAATAGCATTTCAGTAGTTTTCCTACAAGGCTGAATGTTAACTATACAGGGACTTTAAACGTTGCGATTCGCATACATTTTCATTCCGTCGATTTCACAGGTGAACGTTATTTAGTTGCGAATGTAGTTAATAAGGCGTCATATGCGATCCTTTTCCTGATCTCGTACCTTCCCTTCTATCTTAATATGTTTGTAGTATTTATTTTAATATACATAAGTTTGATTATTCGTCGCAATTAATTGACCAATGCGCTATAAGAAAAGCCTGCCTGAATTCTGCGTATTGTGATCGACGCCTTAAGCACTCGTACGTTGGATGTTACATTTTAAATATCTAGATTAGATTCAAAAAACAAGTATTTAAGTGCCTGTTGTTCTGGGAAAAAGAAGACTCTACAAAATATTTCGCATATTTTCAAGCATTATTTTGTAAACTACGTTGGAAATACAATTCCCTTAAGTGCCGAACCCCCCCCCCCCCTGGCCACGAAGGCTGCAAAGTCTTTGAAACGTCGGGAGAAATATAAAATATTAAAACCGCGATAAAATCCGAAAAATAGTTTAATTTGAATGTCTAACATTCGCCTAAACATAAGAAATCATTGCATTTCCCATAAATTTATAGTCAACTGAGTGTTTATTGATAGGTATGTTAATCATATACAACGTACACAACACATGGCGTTACTTCGTTGAACATTATTTAACAAAAATCGGTATATCTTTGTTTCAAAACTTATTGCCGTGACACAATTTTCTAGTTTTGCGAAATGTCTGATGGCGGATTACGTAAAACTACTAAAGCTTGGGTGATCATGGTGTAGCGATTTGCTTACAAAAGAGAACTATTTAAATTCACCGATGGCCAACAATGGATCTATTTGATTATACCTAACATTTGAACTTAAATTAAAGTCGAATGTCTCGCTGGCGTCGTTGTATTACGGTACGATTGCAGTGCTGAGGTCTCGGGTTCGATTCCCGGGCAAATCGATATTGGGCTTTTCTACACATCCACCAGTATCTGGTATTCGCGCGCGATATGGCAATAGGCTCGATCTGATGATGGACTCGTTCTCTATCACATCGTGGCACGGAATACACATGGCGGAAAGTGGGTGCATCAGTTGCACTTCTGCCTACCGCTTCGGAGACAAAAGGCGTGAATGGTGTATTTGTAAGTTTAATTAAAATCTTTATTAGTCATGTTGTAGGTGAGCAATTCTCTGTGGTTATTCCTATAGTTTTAATTAAATAGTATTGAAGCGTTTATAGTGTTTAGAAGTGACCACGAGGTATTGTTTGTCGAAAAACCACCTAGATTACTAACAAACAATAAGTATGCATCATAAACAGGGTATTTACTATTTTTTATTACTCGATAAATATTGTTTATTTACACATTTTATCGGCAATTACTTGTCGGAATATGGAACTGTGATAAGATTATTACTATTTACTGGGTGTACATACATATTTATACGCATTTTATTGTCAATAGAAATATTATATAGAGGTTTAAAAATAAAACAATAATTAATTCAAATTATTGTCACCTATAAAACATTCCCAACAATACAATTACAATTCCTAAGTATGAAACACTTTTACCATTTGCCTTACTCAAATAATTTGATAATACGTTCATTCAGCCACAAGGAACTAACTATCAACAACAAGGTTCAATACACCGATAGTGATTTAAAATTACAAAAGCATCTGGACCCTAAATTCCTACGCCATACGCTGTTTTAACAGTTTATAATTACCAGCACGTAAAAACTTCATCGCGTTTATGACAATGGAAATTAGCTTACAGAATACAATTGCACGCAAATTTCACGAAGATAGCGTAACACACCCGTGTTATGTGTTTACATTGTCATACAACCTGTCTTACGCCCGAATACTCAAACGCCACTTAAATATTTAAGTTGGCCTCACGGATTTAAGCATTCGTTATCTTTGAAATTGGTATACTGAAACGTCACTTATTTCCTAACCTTAAATTTAAGGCGACGAAGGTTTAAGGTCCGCTTATTGATTCAAACGGTATTCACAAACCCTGCTTAAAGTTTGACAGCTATTTAAGGCCGCCTTATATGGCTGTTAATTGAGATTAATTTGAGAGTGCTTGCGACTACTCTCAAATCTTTACGCTAAAATATTTATTGTTGTGTTAGTTGTTATTATATTCTCTTTCGATTTAATAAAATGTCTTTTTCTTCACTATCATCACTGTCTGAAGAAGAATATAGGGTCAATCGAAGAAATCGAGAGAAATTAGACACTTTCGAAGAGTATTTATGTTCATTAATTCAGGAATTGTCCTAAATTATGCTTTCTAATTCAGGAATTGTCATTTCAGCAATGTTAATTCATCATATTGATTTAAACTGGATATTGATCCAGCCTAGCCGGTCATAAAAAAGAAATACCAGATATTTATTGCCCTTCGTTTCTTTACCACAGGCACCTATCAAAGGGTCATCTGGGATATTTCTCATGTGTAGGAACCTACGGTACATCATGGTGTACTCATATCATGGCACTAGTTGTGCCTGTGCTTATATCATGGAACTAGTTGTGTCTCTGCCTACCCCTTCTAGGATGATTAGCTTTATTATGTGTGTATGTAACAGTTTTAAGGGAAATAAATTTTATTGAAAGTCAACATGTCTGAATGAAGAAATAATTATTAGAGAAGCAAGAAGAAACTTTATTGTAATTATTATATTTTTTAATTGTAATTCTTATATATCAGACATATAAAATTTTATTACAGACATTTTGCTACACATAGTACATATACATAGATGCCTGCAGAAGTCTATTTCTTGAATAAATTATTGATTGATTAATTGATTATATATATCACACAAGAGAACCCACGGCCTCTCACTTCACAGCCGGCTACTCGCCCACAGCTCACTGCTTGTGTTCCTCACGAGAGCTGCCAATAAAACAAATATATTTTTAAAAATTATTTAACAAAAATAACATTATCACCCACATGATATCCATTGCTGAACAAAGGCCTCCCGCAAAAATTTCCAGATTGAATGTCGGAAGCAGCCCGCATCGTGCAATGCCCTTTTTTCTTAATTCGATGGGCCTCCAAATAAATCCAATACTTACTTTTTCACTATATCCAGCAGTTCTTGTTTTTCTATTTAGGTATAATTTCAACCCCTTTTTTGGGTTTTGTTATTTGCAGACTCCATTGATTATATTTATACAATTACAAAATAGGAACTTCTGTGGTAAGACACGAAATAAGAATTATGTTGTTAACAAAGAGAAAATAATCACTACGATTTAATTGTTGACGAAAATTTGACAGATGCAGAAGTTTTTTTTTCTAAAGTGACTAATGTCAATACTGATCATGCTGCCAAATGGCAAGTATAAATAAGTTGGAATGTATTTACTACATCAATGTTGAGAATTTAATAATTAAAAATCATTTTTAATTAAACTGCGTATTACGTTATTTGATTTTTTTTTATGTTTCATAAATTATGCTACGTGAAACGACACATAAATATCATTTTATTAAAATTATGTAAACGAAAACATACTTTTTATAATCTATAGCAAATTAACTGCTCCTCTACTGAGTTTTCCGTAAAATCTTTTAATGTACGTTTGAGAATGCCATTTAAATTAAGTAGCCTGTTAAATTTAAGTAGGCCTCAGACAAGTTGGTTGGTTGAGTAGCGTTTCAGTATTCGGGCGTTAATATCTTACCGACGGATTACAAACAGTTGAAATGATTTCTGTCGGTAGTTATCTATGTTTATATAAACTAAGATGGGTAAGAATACCTTATCCGTGCAGTTTAGCTATCAATCGGAGGATCGAATATGATTACTTTCATTGGTGCGTTTTGTTTTTTTCCCAAAAATGAACATAGAGCTATTAATCATAATTACAAAAATATTGAAAAAAATAATAGGTAAAACATAGAAAGTACTCAAAATTGTATTTTTTAGAACAAGATTAATAGTAAACTACTCAATGCAAAAATAAAACGCTTCGGCGGATGAACTCACTGGGATTACGGGATATTGAAACAGCAGTAACAGCGTAACTTTTACTGTAGAATGGTATAGCAAATACAAGTTAAATGTTAGTAAATTATTGATACCGGCTGATAGAGAATAACACCCCTGGATGGATCCTGCGATTCTTACAAGTACCATTTACGCACGCCCACTACTGGTGACTCACGAGTCACGACGCTCGTATGCCTTTTATTTGCGACGTCAGGTAATATGCTATACTCAGTATGTTGTATCGTGCATACCACAAATATACTTCGTGTTGCGGTTCACTTTGTCTGGATAATGGATGGATATTGTTATTTATGTGTGTGTCGTACAATGTAAACGTCTCTTGGAGTAAAGACCTAAATATTAAAACCAACTAGAGAAATATTAATTTCCAGGCTTCAAACCAAAATGTTATATGATCGTACGAGATAATTTTTTTTTTTTGCATTTCAAACTGCAATAAATAAGAAATATATAAACAAGATACGGTTTTAAAGTAATACCACCTCAACACACAAAAACTGAAGAACGGGAACACTGAAAAGGTTTTAAATGTGTAAAGAATCTGAAACCTGCCTATAAACAATAGCCATAATCAGCAACGATCTGCAGTCGTGATAAACAACTCTTTACGTCCGACCCGACGCGCTTTGACACTGATCTCGTCATTACGCAAATCGTTATCATCCGGTGAGCATTCCCCGGCAGACTGTTCGTGACGATCAATTGAATGCACCGTTACGTGCAGTACTCGTGTATTGATACTGTACATTCTTCGAGGATACGCTTCATCAAATCCGTGTATGTGGGTGGTGAAGTGTCGAAAAAGAAACAGACACCTCGAGCAATCAGCATAGTATTTTATTGTTTCAATTTGATTTGTTTTTAAATATAAAATCGACGTTAATAGTATTATGTGTTTGGAAAATTGACTGTTCATAGTTTCAATTTGATTCGTTTTTAAATATAAGTCGCTGGGAATATTATTATGGGTTTGAAAATTTAGATGTTGATATTTGCTATATAGCTTCCCCGTGTTATTCACTCTGAACAAAAGATTGACGTCACTAAGGTAGTAGGCGAATGCATCGGAACCGCAAAGTATCAGATGGGACTTTAAGAAAGTGACGTAGGAAAATCATCGTGGATTTCTTTATTAGTTGATGAGATGATATTTTTGTTTATTATATTAAGTTTTAGATGCGCTAAATATTATATTTGGTGTAACAAATGAAATCGCTCTGATAGCGATCAATATGTATAATACCTATAACAATATACCTGCGAACAGAATATTAAAATTGTTTTCCAAATTTAAATGTAGTTATATTTTCAACAGATTTTTTATTCAATATAATCTTTCGGAAAATCCGTAAATCTGATTTCAGGTAGTATACTGTTTTTAAATATGAACAAACATGGAACGCACTGAAAAATAATCATGTAATTGTGATTACTAATTAGTAATCGGATGACATGTGATCATAATTACAAATCTAATTGAGAGAGTAATCAATAACGCTACACTGCGCACATTCTATATACTTTAAGAACATGGTCATTGAACTGTTCGAAACTATGACATAGTAGAAGTGAGATAATCAAATAGGTATTTGTGTCATGTGTACCTTATGAAACAAGACCTAGGCATAAGTGCACCTGTATAAGATAGCTTTAATAATTTCAATAAAATATTGTCTCTTATTTTGTCCCATTTTGCATAAAGAGTGTTTTGAACCCGAAATGACATTTCAATTGTGAATATTCAATAGGGAAAGACACCAAGAAGAAAATATCTGCGGATTTTACGAAATGAAACAGATGCAAAATATCTCAGGGAGTATCGGAGACGATGCCATGCAAAATTGATGAGTTAGCCAAACCTATTCCTATACGTGTGCGAAAGGGCAGCGGTTACGTAAAGGTCAGGTTCAAAATAAATATCTTTTTATACCCAAAACGGCGCCTTTTGTAGATGACATTGGTGTCATATTTGTGAAATGCATCTTCGATGTCCTTTTAATGTTTAACGATTTTATTGATTTTATAGACGGTATTAAAAATAGAATACGAAAATGTTTACTGATATGAAGTATTTGTCTATGAACATTTGTGTTATCGTATCCAGCACGTGGTGCAGGCTAATCGATCTATATTGAGGTACCACCAGGGATACATGTAGTCTAATATCCATTAATAACAACAAGCTGGAAGAAACTTTTGTTTAAATATGAGAAGGGGATTATTTACAAGTAATAAAAAAGGTGTTCAACTGAAGCTTAATGCAGATTACTGATATTGTATTGGTTGTACGTAGCTTCTGAATACTCAAAGGATAAAGCTAAAGACATTAGAAATGGTTTTTTAATAATTATTATTAGTTTTTCTTGTTACGGTAGCAACTCTTCCGACGCAACATCACCCCGCACTGTTGTACAATCGTCATTAATAATAGAACGCAAAGTAATAGCGGGAAACAGCATTTAAATGAATCTACTATTAATTATGTAAAATCCAACATGTGATCTTTCGAATACACTGACTAACAATGTAGCTTTTCAAGGAAATTATAAAAAGTATTATTACTATATTTACATAGGAACCGGTATTACTCACATTTTAGTTTTTTAAAATATATCAAATGTTTGCTTTAGTTTATGGTTGTTTACATATAAATGCATATTGTCATTATCTCGCTTTTTACTCTAATACATTAATTATATTGTGTAAATGATAAATTTCTGTAAAAAATACACAATATTATCCACATATTGAACTGTTCTGCGAGCTACTGAAATAACATTGCGTTATTTGTACATAGGGACAACTAATATAGACTTAAAGATTAGCTAAATAAAAGATGTTTATAATTATGGGAAGGTCAAAGATATTGGACACCAACAAGAACTGGTGAGCTTTGCTCTTCCAATGTGCAGTGAGCGTATCCGATTAATTACCCTTTAAATTACATTAAGAATTAAAAATAGCCGCTTCAACTACCTACAGATTGGATTCCGTGAGGCTTGATATCAAGCAGGCGCTACATGGTAAAAATTAAGCCATGTGCGACATGCATGCTGCTTGCAAACTTTATAGTAATGTGCCATGCACTGGAACAGAATCTGGGTAATGGAAGACGTAGATAATTAAATGGATTTCATTGCCTTTTTGACATCAATATTATGTTATTGTTTCTTTTTATTTGCGCATTGACATTAAAATTGAGATTTTTGTTGTTTTTATTAATAAACTAGCTGACCTGTCAGACGTTGTTCTGTCTTAGCTATGCATATTCAATTTGAACACGGTCACGGTCCACTCAGGACCATTTTGGGAACTAGAATGATATGTCAAAATTCACATTCATCAAATGCGCGAATTACGATGGTAGCTCTATTAGAATGTAATCTACACTACACTTACCCTCATTAATTTTTCCTTATTTTGAAACTGGAAATATTATTCATAAATAAAATTATTATTAATGTTATAAAGGCAAAAGTAATTATGTCCGCCTGTTGGGCATACACACCTAAATCATTAATATATTTTTTAATTTTTGGTCAGTAATAATTTTGTGCCCGAGAAAAATATGGACTACTCCGTTGAAAAATTTGTCACTAAGCAAAAGCTAGTATTATATACAGAGACCGTTTCTAGGTTAGTACCATGTAAATACGTAGCTAATTAATGGATAAGGTAATTCTATGTGGTTATAACGCTTCTACAAACCTCAATGGTGCGTTGATTTCCTCGTTATTATTTTCTTTACATTAACTTTGTGGAAACGAGGTCGTGAGTAATCAGTTCTTGGTAAACCAATGTTACATGAATAATAAGGACACTTTAAAATCAAATATAATGATGAAAATATAGATTACTACTAAACTTTTTTGTGTAATGATTCACTAAATATACTTGACTTTTAGTTTTGTAGAGTTTCAACTGTTAAAAAAGTAGGTAAACAAAATCAAAAATCACATTTTATAATATTCGATGCATTGGTATTTACTATTAAAACAAATAACTTTTTATTACAAACTAATTAATAATAATGGTCTTCTACAACACCGAAGAGGCGCCAGATAAATAAATTAAAATGGTTATTCTGAACAAAGTTGCGTTTTCATTATTTTTTGAGTCGCGATTACTGAAAATATAATATACACGAAGAACGAGATAAGAATATACATTATTCACGTCTATTTCAATTACATTCCTAAGGGTAAAATTTAATTATTTTAATGTTGTTTACTTTTCTAATGATACACATAAATTGGTCAGAGTTCGCTTGAGTATGGTTACTATCAATACGAGTTGTATATATCAAGCAATTTATATTACGTTGTATAGAAATAGAGTAGCTATATTCACGCAACACTCAAATGTCGGTAAAATAGGCATATTTACCTCGAAGATTGCGTCTGTGGCCTATTTACCACGCATTACCTTTGAAATAGTGATACGGTGCTGCGGTCTTACTCAGATGAGGATTACCGGGTGTCATGCAGTTGTTTTTAGTTCTGAAGTTTACTTTAATGAAGAGCAAAGACAGCATGAGCAGGGATCTCTGAAATGAATCCTCATCTACCGCTTAAGAATTTCCACACCGCTTAATGGACGCGTTTCTGACCTTTTAGAGGAGAAATAGGGATTGAAGAATGGATGGAAGGATAAAAGAATGTATGAATGTATTTACATGTACCATCGTTGATGCATAGCCTGAAACGTCAATGACATACTTGAACATACGTATTTCCTCTTTGCAATGAAGGTCATCCGCGCTATTAATATTTCACGTGCCGCTTTAGTTTCTCCACTTCCATGGTACAGATTTATTACATGATACCAAATGAGCATGCGCTATGAGTGCATCGAATATTCTATAACATATTGGTGTTGTGTATTGTGTAACCGTGAAAGTAGCGTATTGTAATTCATCAAGCTGCATGGAGCAGGGCGCGTGTGCCGCGCATTCTTAGCGCGCCGCACATCGCTCGACGTATATTAATTTGATGGCTTATTTAGATTCTAAAATTATCGTCAACTTCCCCATTTGGCACGGTGTTAACTGCTGATTGTTTTGACTGACATAATTTTTGTAGCCCTTGATGAATCATGCAAGGTCCACGATGCATTTTGCCAAAAATACACAGGCAATGCAAGAGCGGTATGAAAGCGGTACGTCACGCACACAAACTGCATAATGTACATATTACCTTATCATTAGAGTTTCATCTTGCTGCTCATTCCCGTAATCTGATTTTATTCTCATGACGTGACATTAAACCACTTTTATTCTTATTCGTGACATTTTTAATAATACGGAAACAGTTAGTAATTTCAATATTAAAGTGTCCCTCCGCCGCAGTGAATGAAGATCTGATAGCAGTCCGGAAAAACGTATTGTCAGCACACCCCTTCAGAGTACGCGCAGGTAATAATGATGAATGTTTTAGATGGTGCCGTGACGTGCTTTGGTTAGTTCACGATTACTTAACGGACGAAACGCAGACGTAACCCATTACATACCGCTCGTAACACAGGCACGTATCGAAAATACTCACGTTTGTTTTAAATGAAACGTATGTTTCACATTGGTTTGATTAATCATTTAATCGATTTGTATCTGTTTTTATCCATCCTGCGTTCAACTGCCCCTACTGTCTTAAATGCCTGCTATATAAAAAAAAAATCATCGGTGGACGTCCTACTGGACTTAGCTGCACACTTTGAGATCACAGACAAACAAATCACTTAATTGAAGCCGAAAGGTTATTCGGCGAGTATAAATCATTTAAAAATACTTGGATAAAGAACGGTTTCAGTTATAGTATAGAATTATTAATAGTTAATGAGGTGTCTTCATGCATGTAACATAATAGTTATAATTTATACTTCCTCCCTCAGAATTTCCTCGACAATGTTAGAGTATAGTAGTCGTCTACAACTACATACACAATATTAAATCTACGGAGTTACCCTGATATTTTATTACGTGGATGAAATAATGAAGAATAATATATTAACAAATATCAATAGCGTCGTCAAACCTGATTTATAAATAATCATAATACCAACCCAGTATATATCGTTCCACTACAGGCTTTCTTGACTACTGAGAGGTTTTAGATCTTATCCATCTCGCTAGATTAGCGCGAGTTGGCAGACTTACATATCTAAGAAATTCTAATGTAAAACTCTTAATGTACGTTTCCTCACGATGTTTTCCTTCGCCGCTAAAGCGAACGATGATTGATAACATGAATGCGAATATCTAGATATGTATCTTAGGTTTCGAACCAACGGACCTTTGTCTCGGCAGTCCGCTCCATTACCAAGTTGGCTGTCCTGGACCCTTAATTCAGTCATACCAAATAATTACCATTAATAGAAAATTTATTATACTTGCATACAATCGGCTATGATACCTCAGTTCCTTGTTCACAAAATACTAGCCGTGCCAGATATTTAAATGTCAATTAGGAAGTAATGGACAAAATATTTTAATCTAGACTCGAATATTTTTGCTATACTGCGCACAATTTTAATTTCGACGCTATCATAATATCAGAATTAATTATACAGTCTCAGATTTCCGACATGACATGATGACTCTTTATTGATGACAAATGTCGTTTTTATTACCTTTTAAGGCACTTATAATTTAATCTCAATAACCTAAAAGAGCGGCGATAGCCTAGTTCTGTGTGGAATGGACTGCCACAACGGATGTCCGCAGGTTCAAATCCCAAGGGCATACACCTCTGACGTTTCTAAAATCATGTGTGTATTCTTTGTGAATTTATCGTTCGCTTTAATGGTGAAGGAAAACATCGTGAGGAAACCTGCACATCTGAGAAGTTCTGTATAGGAATTTCGAAGGTGTGTGAAGTCTACCAATCCGCACTAGGCCAGCGTGGTGGACTAAGACCTAATCCCTCTCAGTAGTAGAGGAGGCCCGTGCTCAGCAGTGGGCAAAGTATATAATACAGGCTGATAATATTATTTTTTTTTAACCTAAAATAAATCCAATAATATATTATGTGGTATATTATTACTTGTTGAAGATTGTGTCACTGGTATCTGATCCCTAAGGTGTTTATAATTTACTAGCTTTTGATCGTGGCTCTGTTCGCGTGAACACCGCACTTAAGGTTCTAAAGAACCTATCTACATCAAGCCATAAAAGTGTTCAATCCGTTGCTCCACTGCTGCAATTTTAAAACAATTTAAACAAGTCACAAACACAAATTCCCCATTCATAATATTAATACATACATATATTAATCAATAACAAATTTGTTCCAGATGACAGATATAGTGAACGCGATGTCATCACGGGGTGAACTTCCGTTAGAGCTGGCCCTGCGCGGACGCAGCTCGTCCATAGCGACGACTCTGTTGCAACACTGCGCTGACGCAGACGCGAGGGGCCCTCGCGGCAGGACTCTACTGCACAGGGCTATCGATGCACGAGATGCATTTTCGGCCAAGTTCCTCGTCACCAATGGTGCGGACCCCAATCTCACCACAAAGTAAGTCATCTGTCCAATTCCTACAAAAAATATAGCAACGTATACTGTAATTCTATAAAGAAAATATTGAAACGCTTTTAAAATCGGCGATCGACCTGTTACTGTTATATAAAGGTAGGGTGTATACATATACTTGCATAAGTGACCAAATTTGCAAAACAAGCTTAGGTTTATGCCAGCAATGAGCAAGCCTAAACCTAAAATCGCTATGACCCCTGTTATAATGCTCTACTAAAGCTGCAGACTGATTAATAGTTTAATGAACACAGCATAGATTTCATTGTTTGCTTGACACATTTCTTTGCAGAGAAGAGAGCGACACAGCTTTACATCTCATAGCATCACTAACGGCCAGCTCGTGCGATGAAGAAACGATGGAACAAATGGCGGAAATCGCTGAAGTAATGATACAGAAAGGCGCAGATATAAACAGACAGAATAGGAAAGGATTGTGAGTATGAAACAAGTTATTTTCTACCGTTATTATATGTGTTATAAATATTGCTATTGCAACAGTATAAACGATGCTGCTTAAAGAAGATATAAGAGTGTTTATTATTACAATCGTTATTGGTATTCTGATATTTGCCAAAATATAAAGATTACAATATTAACTATAGAATGTCAGAATCTTTTAAAATATTGGAAGAATTTTTGCTCTAACGAGAAATCCAGAATGTATAAAGTTTGGGGTTTTTTTCTGTATAAGTCAAATTTCATAGTGAGTTTCATAATAACAGTAATTGCCTTCGAATTGACAGCGAAAATGAACGAATCAGAATAAAGTATGTTTGTCATGCTTACAAATAAATTGTGATTGGTTTATTCTTGACATCCCTTTGTACTAGAAATCGGTCGATAAAGACTATTATGCAGTGAATGTAAAGATTTGGATATAGTACAATGGTACAACCCGTGCTATAGACGTTCGTAGAATACTTAAAAACGGGTCAACGAACGATTCGTTGGAAATATCAGGAAGTAATAGCAATTGCATGTGCATTGTAAGGAGTTGGTAATGTTTGTATTTAATAGGATAGCCATCGCTGTTCAATTCTATTGCAGTTGTTGGTCAGTGAGTTTATATATGGAAAAAAAATGCACATATATAATAAAAAAAATCAAGCGTCGCCGTTTGGGCTCGTTTAGATTGTATACAAATATGTCTTCAATGTGGCCCTACCACAGTAAATTGCCATCAGAAAAAAAAACATTTTGTAACTAATTATAGTATACAGGGTAATTTTGATATTGCGTTGCTGAATGAAACAAAATACTTATATTCTTGAAAATTACAGTTTACAATAAGTAACTGGTAGATGTTAAATAAAAAAATTCTATCTTCAGAAAAAAATAAATATCAATAAAACGTAACTTTAGATTTACACAACCTTGTGTCATAACTATGTCTCTAAGAGATTTTTTCGTAGCGGCAACGTAACACTTTTAGTTAAAAATACTCGCATTTTCATATTCGCACAAAACTACAAAATGGTAAATAAATCAGAAAAGTAAACTGGGATTATTGATTTCTGTAATTTAAAAACATACATAACTTACTTTAAAAACCATCAGAAGAGTCATAAATGTATATAATTCCAGCACACCACTCCACCAAGCTGTGATATCAAGAAACATGAGGATATTCGACTTGTTACTGAAACAACCAACGCTGGACACGAACCTGAGAACACTGAACGACGAGCACCCGCCCCTATACTACGCCCTCGTCGACGACAGACGAGCTTCAATCTCGTCAAGCGAGACTTTAGTCATGAACGGTTCGAATCCCTTCGACACGCCTGTGACGAATAAGAACGCGTTTACCGAAGACCCAGTGGAAGGGAAGACGGAAAGTGTCGTCGAAAGAGGGTTTGCGGCGAAACTGTTGGAGAAGGGATGTCAGCCTAACCCGACGTATTCTGGATCTGGAGACAGTTTGCTGCACATACTGGCTCAGGGGTGGTTTGAAGTATGTTATATTTGTCTGCGTGCAATTAAGTTTAAATAAGTGTGGGTTCTTGGGAAGTGTAGGTTGATTGGTGGTCTTTGTGGCTTTCTAAGGTCCTCCGCATAGAACTGACCGGTGGTTCATGATGCCTGATGATAACACTCAGTTTACACAGGCCTTAGTTACGTATCAATCGCACATAGTCAGTGTAGTTACGTTCTGGTGATTTGCTTATTTCATCATCATCATTTCAGCCAGGAAACGTCAACTGCTGGACATAGGCCTCCCCCATTGAGCGCCATGAGGAATTTGCTTCGTTATTTTTAAAGAATTCCGGTTTATAAGATCCAGTGTAATCAGTAGGAATTATGATACATATTCGTCTCTTTATAAAGATGTACGTAAAATATTTATTTACTCAAAAACTAGACACAGAAGCAGCGAGCTAATCTTTATTTTCACTCCAGGATTCAGCAGTGTTCCTAACCACTCACTTGAACGGCGAGTTGAACCACACCAACGAGGCCGGCTTGACCGCTCTGCACGCGGCTTGTGCCAACGGACTGGCTCGACTCACTACCGCGTTACTGGAGAACGGCGCACGACCGAACTTGCAGACGTCATATGGTGAACAGGAGGACACTGTTTATAGGTAAGATTAGTATTGAATTTAATAAATAGAAAAAAATAAGTTCAGTATACACATAAAAGGTAATTCACTATACAATTTGCGGATGATTTTAATTTGTATCGCGTATAAAAATGACACCACACGGGCCATGTTTTACATCTTAGAGTGAAAGGGTCAGAACTGTATACATAATTGTCGAGTATATGTCATTTTAAACTAGCTTCTGCTCGCGACTCGCATGATAGGCCTTTTCCCGATATAAAAGTCTCATAGCACTTTTACGTGGGTAAAAAGCCTATATCAATTATAGTAATGAAATGCTCAAAATCTTCACACACTTTCACATCATATATTTCATTATTCTTGTGGTTTTAGTAACGATTAAAACATGTTTTAGACAAACGCCATTACATCTCGCAGTATTAAACAATCATGAAGGCGCGGTACTGGCGATCATTGAGCACAAGAAGCTGGTCGAGAAGGGAGACCTTCCCTCCACGGACCGTAGCAATGTCAGCTTAGTGCCCAACCTGAACCTTAAGAACTCAGAGGGAGATACAGCTGTCAGTCTAGCGCTTACTGAAGGTAAGAACGCAGAATGCTTGTAAGACATTTCAATTACTAACATACATAAGTGGTTTGAGCAGTTTATGAAGAAACGATAAGTGGAACCAAAGTAATATTTATTGCTATCGATCGAGAGATACCTCTGGTATCTCTGGTTAGTAGGTATCCCTAGCTGTGTACCACTTTTCAACACAATTAATTGCTACAAATAATAGAAGCTTTTATAGAAAATGAAGTATATCATAGACATCATAAAACATGAATAACCAAATTACCCTCATTTACAGGACACAAGAACTTAGTGGCTCCGTTGATCGAAGGTGGCTCTGATCCCAATATACGCAATGGGAAAGGCTTTACTCTGTTACACCAAGCTATTGTCGAGGAAGATTCTAGAACCGCCATCTACTTATTAGATCATGGCGCTGACATGAATGCTTTGTAAGTGTGATACATATTTTTGTTAATTTACCATACGTGTACCGCGCTCTAGTTGTATATCTTTGAACTACACAAATATAATGCTACTTATTATGCCTCTAGTTATACCAACAATAGGAAATAATGTTTTTATAACTTATAATGCATAAACAAAAATAATACTAAAAGTAACCTCCTTGTATATTCCTCATTGCAGGACGGAAGCAGGCGAAACGCCATTGCAACTGGCAATACATTGCCGTTTAGGTTTGGTCGTGGAAGCGTTGTGTGTACGCGGTGTGGATATGAGCCGGTTGGACGCGAACGGCGTTCCTCCATTGTGGGCTGCTTTGGACTCTGGACAAGAGGAAGTTGCCAGCGTAAGTTGAGCTTTAATGACATTGGGATATATTTTGATAACTGCATCAATAGAGTCGTTTTTATAGTGACATTGCTGTTTGATAGTCTAATATATTTATTCCATTATTAAACTTCCTCGTTATAGAGGTGATATTGTTAACTGTAAAAATGTCATTTTTGCCAATATAAATTCAACCATATTGTTTAGAGCATAAACTTCAATTTTAAACCCCATTTTAGATCCTCGTAAGAAACGGCGCAGACGCAGATTGTTGGGGGACTGGTCCCGACGGATGTCTGCAGACTTTGTTACATAAGTAAGCATTTATTTAGCGACAGAATTTACACATTTTCGATAAGCATTATCTTTATAAAGTATTCGCTGAGACTCGCAGAGCTTCATTGCTCAGTGTCAAAAATTATAGCTTTTAATATAAAGTGTTGATTGACAAGCGCCGATAAATATTTTTTAGTATTACCCACGTTGTTGTATATGTAAAAGTATTAATGTGCAAAATGTTGACGGCAGGGCTATAGACGAGAACAAGGAAACATTAGCGACATTCTTAATCCGGTCGGGTTGCGACGTGGAGTCGCCGCGGCGGCTCGGGGCGGCGGGCGAGGGCGCCGACATCGCCGGCGAGAAGCAGACGCCGCTGCATCTGTGCTGCACGTGGGGGCTCACCGATGTTATACAGGTATTTTTTTTACTAGATTTTTTAAAGCAATGGAAATGTGTTTTATTCAACCACTTGTATATGTCGATAGATATAAAATGTCGCTTTTTTCTAGACACTCCTAGAACACGGTGCTAACATAAACTCCAAGGACTCTGAAGGAAAGACGCCGCTTCACATCGCAATAGAGAACCAGCACGCAGCGATCATCACACTACTCCTGTCGCAGCCCGATATAGACTTATCAGCTAGAGATAATAAAGGCGTGTCGCCCTTCGCCGCCGCGCTCATAGCAAGAAATAATAAAGCCGCGCAAGCTATACTCGAGAAGAATCCTAAGGCAGCTGAACAGGTGTAAATCAATACTTAAATATATAATTATTCAATACCGATAAAATATTGTTGATATGAAAAGTCGTAACTTAATTCAGAAAATACTTTCTTTGTGTTAATCATTGGTTGCCGTAATAAGAAATGTTGATAGAAAAATAGTACGTACGTTCGATTGTAAAATATTTTATTTTTAGGTGGACAAAAAAGGTCGTAACTTCCTGCACGTCGCGATTCAGACGTGCGACATGGAGAGCGTAATGTTCCTGCTGTCCGTCGAGGTGGACGTGAACTCGCGCGTGCAGGACTCCACGCTAACGCCGCCGCTGCACCTGGCGGCCGCCGCGGGGAACGAAGTGTTGCTGCGGAGTTTGCTGTTGGCCGGCGCTCGGCCCAATGACAGGGACGCTCACAAGTGAGTTTAACTATTGTATTCGTTTGGTAAGTTGTTCGTTCCGTGAAGGTGTCGATAATTTTGAACGGGACCAATATCGATATTGTATAATAGAAAGACCGATTTTAAACAAGAAGTTAAGAAAAAATCTATGTGAAACATTCTTGGCTGTCAGCGTTTCAGACATATATTATTCTGATTACCGACTATAAATTATATTTTTTGGTCGATGTATCACAATATCGAGCTTGAGAGGCATCGGCCTCTAGAAACCTTACTTTAAAAAAGTTAGAATGGTTATTTTATCGAAGCATACATTTAGGTATATTTTAAAACCATAATTACATGAGTATACTATAATTAGACCTGATGCGAAGAGAGCACAATATAAATTTGAAGTGAGAGCGTGTTGCGCGCAGACGCACGGCGTTACACGTGGCGGCGGGCGCGGGGCACGCGGCCATCGTGTCGGCGCTGGTGAGCGGCGGCGCGGAGTTCGGCGCCGTGGACGCGGCGGGCGACAACGCGCTGCACGTCGCCGCGCGCGACGGACACGCCGCCGCCGCGCGCGCGCTGCTCGCCGACACCGAGATCGACGCCGCCGCCACCAACCTCAAGGGTACACACTACACACTACACACTACCTACACGTACAACGCGCTGCACGTCGCCGCGCGCGACGGACACGCCGCCGCCGCGCGCGCTGCTCGCCGACACCGAGATCGACGCCGCCGCCACCAACCTCAAGGGTACACACTACACACTACACACTACCTACACGTACAACGCGCTGCACGTCGCCGCGCGCGACGGACACGCCGCCGCCGCGCGAGCTGCTCGCCGACACCGAGATCGACGCCGCCGCCACCAACCTCAAGGGTACACACTACACACTACACACTACCTACACGTACAACGCGCTGCACGTCGCCGCGCGCGACGGACACCGCCGCCGCCGCGCGCGCTGCTCGCCGACACCGAGATCGACGCCGCCGCCACCAACCTCAAGGGTACACACTACACACTACACACTACCTACACGTACAACGCGCTGCACGTCGCCGCGCGCGACGGACACCGCCGCCGCCGCGCGCTGCTCGCCGACACCGAGATCGACGCCGCCGCCACCAACCTCAAGGGTACACACTACACACTACACACTACCTACACGTACAACGCGCTGCACGTCGCCGCGCGCTAAGGAAAACAACGCCGCCGCGCGCGCGCTGCTCGCCGACACCGAGATCGACGCCGCCGCCACCAACCTCAAGGGTACACACTACACACTACACACTACCTACACGTACAACGCGCTGCACGTCGCCGCGCGCGACGGACACGCCGCCGCCGCGCGCTGCTCGCCGACACCGAGATCGACGCCGCCGCCACCAACCTCAAGGGTACACACTACACACTACACACTACCTACACGTACAACGCGCTGCACGTCGCCGCGCGCGACGGACACGCCGCCGCCGCGCGCGCGCTGCTCGCCGACACCGAGATCGACGCCGCCGCCACCAACCTCAAGGGTACACACTACACACTACACACTACCTACACGTACAACGCGCTGCACGTCGCCGCGCGCGACGGACACGCCGCCGCCGCCGCGCGCTGCTCGCCGACACCGAGATCGACGCCGCCGCCACCAACCTCAAGGGTACACACTACACACTACACACTACCTACACGTACAACGCGCTGCACGTCGCCGCGCGCGACGGACACGCCGCCGCCGCTCGCTCTGTGCTCGCCGACACCGAGATCGACGCCGCCGCCACCAACCTCAAGGGTACACACTACACACTACACACTACCTACACGTACAACGCGCTGCACGTCGCCGCGCGCGACGGACACGCCGCCGCCGCGCGCCCTCTGCTCGCCGACACCGAGATCGACGCCGCCGCCACCAACCTCAAGGGTACACACTACACACTACACACTACCTACACGTACAACGCGCTGCACGTCGCCGCGCGCGACGGACACGCCGCCGCCGCGCGCGCGCTGCTCGCCGACACCGAGATCGACGCCGCCGCCACCAACCTCAAGGGTACACACTACACACTACACACTACCTACACGTACAACGCGCTGCACGTCGCCGCGCGCGACGGACACGCCGCCGCCGCGCGCCGCCGCTCGCCGACACCGAGATCGACGCCGCCGCCACCAACCTCAAGGGTACACACTACACACTACACACTACCTACACGTACAACGCGCTGCACGTCGCCGCGCGCGACGGACACGCCGCCGCCGCGCACTGCTCGCCGACACCGAGATCGACGCCGCCGCCACCAACCTCAAGGGTACACACTACACACTACACACTACCTACACGTACAACGCGCTGCACGTCGCCGCGCGCGACGGACACGCCGCCGCCGCGCTGCTCGCCGACACCGAGATCGACGCCGCCGCCACCAACCTCAAGGGTACACACTACACACTACACACTACCTACACGTACAACGCGCTGCACGTCGCCCCGAGCGAAGGACACGAAGACGCCGACTCACGCGCTGCTCGCCGACACCGAGATCGACGCCGCCGCCACCAACCTCAAGGGTACACACTACACACTACACACTACCTACACGTACAACGCGCTGCACGTCGCCGCGCGCGACGGACACGCCGCCGCCGCGCGCGCTGCTCGCCGACACCGAGATCGACGCCGCCGCCACCAACCTCAAGGGTACACACTACACACTACACACTACCTACACGTACAACGCGCTGCACGTCGCCGCGCGCGACGGACACTGCCGCCGCCGCGCGCCGCTGCTCGCCGACACCGAGATCGACGCCGCCGCCACCAACCTCAAGGGTACACACTACACACTACACACTACCTACACGTACAACGCGCTGCACGTCGCCGCGCGCGACGGACACGCCGCCGCCGCGCGCTGCTCGCCGACACCGAGATCGACGCCGCCGCCACCAACCTCAAGGGTACACACTACACACTACACACTACCTACACGTACAACGCGCTGCACGTCGCCGCGCGCGACGGACACGCCGCCGCCGCGCGCTGCTCGCCGACACCGAGATCGACGCCGCCGCCACCAACCTCAAGGGTACACACTACACACTACACACTACCTACACGTACAACGCGCTGCACGTCGCCGCGCGCGACGGACACGCCGCCGCCGCGCGCGCTGCTCGCCGACACCGAGATCGACGCCGCCGCCACCAACCTCAAGGGTACACACTACACACTACACACTACCTACACGTACAACGCGCTGCACGTCGCCGCGCGCGACGGACACGCCGCCGCCGCCGCGCTCTGCTCGCCGACACCGAGATCGACGCCGCCGCCACCAACCTCAAGGGTACACACTACACACTACACACTACCTACACGTACAACGCGCTGCACGTCGCCGCGCGCGACGGACACGCCGCCGCCGCGCGCGCTGCTCGCCGACACCGAGATCGACGCCGCCGCCACCAACCTCAAGGGTACACACTACACACTACACACTACCTACACGTACAACGCGCTGCACGTCGCCGCGCGCGACGGACACGCCGCCGCCGCGCGCGCGCTGCTCGCCGACACCGAGATCGACGCCGCCGCCACCAACCTCAAGGGTACACACTACACACTACACACTACCTACACGTACAACGCGCTGCACGTCGCCGCGCGCGACGGACACGCCGCCGCCGCGCGCTGCTCGCCGACACCGAGATCGACGCCGCCGCCACCAACCTCAAGGGTACACACTACACACTACACACTACCTACACGTACAACGCACTGCACGTCACGAATACATAATATATTTAACACAAGAAATCATATTTTAAGTTATGAAATGTACGAAAGGTAATATAAATTCATATTTTATCGTACGATTAGTAGCTCCATTAATACAAAAAAATAAATAGGTCGATTATAACCAAAGATTTTTCTTATAGGACGCAATCCTCTACACGAGTTGTGTTGGTGTAAAAAAGACAACGCAGCAACCATTTGTGAAATATTTCTCGAGTTTATGCCCGACTATCCCATCAATAGGACTGACTTGCAGGTATTGTAATTATAGATCTACTTCTTTATGTCTTATGATATTTACTTCATTTTTATTTATTACTGATCAATAGTGTTTTTATTCAAATAATACTTAATCAGGTGCTATACTCTTACGTTTTGGACAGATAGATATAGCAACTAGTCGATCCTGAGTAAATAAATAATTTGTTTAATGAACAGCTGAGTCGTGATTGACACAGCTATTAAATTTAATAACATTAAAAAAATAACGTTAACATAGTCTGGTCGAGGGTTACCTAAAGTTATTCAGACTGGTCAAAATATCGATATAAATATAGTCAAGATTTTATTTAATATTATTCACAGGGCAACACACCTTTACTATTGGCGTACATGAATGGCCAAGGCGCAATGTGTCGCGTGCTGGTGAAGGCGGGCGCGTGCCTCGCACAGGAGAACAAGGACGGCATATCGATATTCAACTATCAGGTAAATTACACAACAATAATTACAATAAATGAATTATGTTATCCTTATTTTCAGGGCACAATACCAATGTTACAAAACATATAAGATAACAAACTGTAACATAAGTCATATTTGTGAGACGAACACTGTACGCCGGCTTTATTTCCATAATCTAGTAGCGGCGACCCAATCGTTAATCGTGATGAAATCTAGTATTACATCTAATCAAAAATAAAACATTAAGTAGTAACATGAGAAACTAACCTCACCATTTCCACAGCCTACGCGGTAAATACGGTGTCATTAGACGAATAATAATTCGTGTCTTGTAGGTGGCAACGAAGCAGCTTCTCCACAGGCTGCTAGACTCGCTTCCCGCGGAGGCGCCGTGGGCGGAGAGCGATCTCTGCCAGGAGTGCGGCACCAAGTTCACTCTTACCATGAGAAAGCATCATTGGTATTTGTAATACTTATATCATTTCTGGTAGAGGCACACTGAGACTATTTTATCTATGAAAATGCGCTGGCGCAACCACAGTCATCCGTGAAACAGTGCTTTGTTGTAGCGTTTTCAAGATAAGAAAGATTGTCGAAAGGTCAAAAAATTTCCCTATTTCCACTTCTTATTCCTACTTATTAAAGGTCACTAACGAACACACTTTCCCTGGCAGTGTGGGTACTTACTTACATCTGTACTCACTATTCAGCGACATTAAGGTGACCAATCGTGACTACCTTCTCCTCTCAAAAAAGTTCCACGTCAAGCAAACTTTTATTTTCCAGTCGTCACTGCGGTAGAATGTTGTGCAACAAATGCTCGAGTCAAGACGTGCCGATACTGAAGTTCGGCATGAACAAGCCGCAGCGAGTCTGCGAGATCTGCTTCAACGTGCTGCAGGTCGGCGCCAGTTAGTAATGTACGCTACGATTTGTGATATCACTTTTATACGAGTACCAGTGACGTCAAATGTTCTTTTATTATATGTGTTATCAGGTTAAAGGTATGTAAATACAGTTAACAAGGCATGAGTTTTGTACAATACATGTGTCATTTGGTTTATCATTGAGGTAGCCCTTCATAGATACATTTACACAAATTTTATTTATAGACTCTTCAAGTACTGAATATGGATATAGGTTTCATTTAGTCATTTTCTACTTGATTCCTGTGTTTCACCGATAATATTGTGTCTAATACAAATTAAAAGTAGAGTATCCCTGATACGTTGATGGAGCACTGGTTCATCATTTCTCTATATTTACTTATATTGTATCTACAATGGATCGGACCCTTATTTTTGATGCAGCTTTTATATCAGTTCGTATGAAAAGAAATAGCATATTTTTATTTGATGGGGTGCGTGATACGTGATGGCGCCATTGTTGAGCACTCATGTCTTCCTCACTGTATATACGCGTAAATTCCCAAAAGGATAAAAGTAGAACGGTAAAAAGCGTCGAACATAAGCTGTCCACAAGAGGCTAGTTTAAAAAACTGCCGCGTGACTAATGGAACTGTAGGGTGTACGCAGAAGCGTAGCGTTAGTGCTAGCTTTACCAGTCAGGTACAAACACGTTGAGAGATTCTACTTTGGCCCACCAAAGTAGAATCTCTCAAAACAACTAATGTAACTGGTATTTACTTCTATTTGTTATCCAAGTGATATTAAAATTTTGGCCCAACCTAAAACAAAAGCAAAAACAGAAAAAACTTTTTGCTATGCCTTTGTGTAAATGCTACTGTTTTTAAAACATAAGAAACTTTTTTATTTTATCTGGGCCTATCACACCTTAGAACCGACTTAAAATTAAGTTTGATTTCAAGTAACAACTTATACCGACTGAAATGGGGTGACCTGACTAATGACAATGATCTACCATATTTATTCTTTCAATTATTGTCTACTTAATATTTGTAGGTTCATATGTATCACACACATAGAGAAGGAACTGGCCCTCTAGAATGTGGAATGAAACGACACGACCGTCTATGTAGATTAATTGTGATTGGTCGTGTTTGCAGCATGTGACTTACTCATCATATCTCGACCGATCACAATAATCACACTTGAACGACAGGGACGGTCTAGTTTTGTGTCTTATGCCATATTATTCTAGGTGGATTCAAAGGATCATAAAACGCTGTAAAATGAATATAGGTCAGAAAAGTAAGATTTTTTTATTCCGAGGTATTGCTTAGTATGTTCTCTATATCTGTGGTTCATATATTTAGAATTTTTGGAATAATCACAATTTTTTTTCGCCGCCATTCCGTCCATCACGTCTACGTAGACGCTTTGGACCTTCTCCAAGTTGACCAACCAAAATGCATTCTATTAAAATAAACTTGTATAATAGTTAAATGACTAAATAATTAGTATGGCATAATTCGAACACATTAATTTTATCATCAATCACATTAAAATTAGACACGATATTCAATCCAGTTTAGTTCAGGTTACTCATGAAAAATTGTGATAGGTCTAATTTTAACAGTGTGAAACTCATTGTAACACATTGTAAGTATGTGTGTATGGCAATTTAAATTAAAATTTAAGACAATACTTTTATAAAATGCACTTCGCTTACCTATATGTAGGTATATTATGTTTTTGTGTTGTATATCCGTAAATTTTTTAGTATTGTTGCTGAGATTAAATTAATTCATAACACATAAAATGAAATTTTAAATATATTTGTAAGCATATACTTAAATTAATGATCACAATTTTTGTTTACTTGCAAAGTATAATGATAATGCTTAGTATGTAACCTTCAAGCGAGCGCGTCCATTAGGTGTAGGCATTGAAAAATCTAGTGTCTCAAAACTTTGATTTACTGAAAATTATGCCAAAGTCTGAGCGTGCTTTTATTTCCTTTATAGCTTTAATATCTATTATTTCTATTTTAATACACAATGTTCTATTGTTATGAATTTGAAGCGTAAGCATAAATGTAATGATGTGAATAATCGGTGATGCTTTCCATCGAATTAAAGTTTTAGTACGCATGGATGATTTTTGGCGATCACATCGATTATTAAAATGGCTTAAATTTGTATAAGTACATATTTGTGCTTTTTAGTTTAAAAGTCAATTTCTCTACATACCTTAGTTATAGATTTTAGACTCTAAATGTATTCCTTTAAACCTAGAGCATAAGATTGATCCCTTGCATTTATAATGTCCAACTTATTTGATGACACGCTAAAATACGGGCTCATTTTGGCAAATACATTCCGGAAAACATTGTTATGGTTATGTGGAAATAAACAAAATTTTATATTCTTTTGACGTTAAAGTGCCATTTCAATTGTTTGTGATGTTCCCATGCTTAAAATCTTATTTTGGAGAGCTGTTTCTATTATAAAATTATTATAATTTACGTTCTTCAAAACTTTATATATTTGCTATAATAAAAAGTTACAATATACGACTGATGTTTTCTCTTTTCACATACCATACACCCGCAAACCTATCCCTACTCTACCATATGCCAATCGCAACATATAAAAAAATAATTAACTATATTATTGCCAGTATACTTACCAGTGTATTGTGTATTGTATATTCGATTGTTTGGAAAAGTGTGTTATTGAACTCACTATAATTTTCCATATATTATTTATTTATTAGGTTTTCCAGCAGACTTTACTCTAGACCAGCCCTTTGGTCGCAATTCCGTTGTCGAATGTAACACATAATATCAGCATTGTATTACATGCAGTCTCACTGCTGGGAACGAACTTCCTTTACCATGGAAAGGGAAAGGGAGAGGAAGGGAAGGAACATACCTTCGAAACTCATATATAATAAAGAGCACAAACATAACCTTGGAGAGATGATGAATCAAATATGTGTCCTTAGGTTTTGAACCTGCAGACATTTGTTTCGGCAATCTGTTCCATTTCCGACTAGATTATTGCCATTGAAATAGTTATTTTACTGATTTATAATGGTTTTTTATATCATAATTTTCTCTCGACGTTTTGAGGGCCTCATGAACGCTTTCATGGTCATGGTATTGACAATCCTGCAGAATGAGCTCACAGTGTACTAAAGTCTGGCAGCCGGTCTTTTAGGTTCAAACAAGCCTAAATACATATTTGGCTAAAATCATTATTCACCTTTGGCAAAATTTAAAAAAAGACACAGAAACCGGTTTTGATTTATTTACAAATAAACATTAACATCCTGATCCACTCTGATTGCATAAATAAATTTGCTAACAACTACATTCTGCCCTTGAAATAAATGTATGGTAACAGCAAAATGTTCTAGGCAGATATAAATCTAATTACTTTAACCGCTTGAACAAGTCTTTGGTGACGCATTTGTCCAGGACATGGAGGTAGTCAATGAGTTCCTCTTCACAGGTCTCAGCAGTGTTGGATCGGGAGTTTACACGGTCATTACACTCTTGGTATTTGCCCCACAAATTTTGGGCATCAGCTTTCTGGGCACATTGTTCCTGTAACATTACATAAGATGATTTATATACAGTCAAAACAGGTTATATCAACATTGAAGGAACCATGTAATTTGAATGCTCCATCTGATATATAAGGAATACATACTTTTATATGTTGCAATAAACTAATTACAAAAAATTTATTCTGAACAAAATCTCGAACTCATATCAGTTTTACTATATCCAATATGTAAAAAGGGTAAAATAAGAAATTACATAGCTAATTACAATATCGTAAGAATCAATATTTTAGATTAGTGGAAAATAATGATAGGAGATTTGGTGAAAATTCTGGCAATATTGCTAATTTTCATCAATATGTAGAATTTAGTTGCAATAATCAATATAGTTGTAGACAGTTTCTACTGTATTTGGTTTAAAGAATACTTGTTTTCTATTATAAAATTTATTTATAAAAACTTGAGGTAATTTGATTTCTATACACTTTAAACAACTTATACCATATTTCTATTCTATTATAGCTCATATAACTTAAATAAAAACACCAACAAAAATTACTAGATACTGACTAGCACTACAAACAATAAATACATCAAGTAAAAAAAATATTTTCACTATATAATAATAAAAAAAACAAAACCTTTAAAAATCTTGGTGTCATGGATATTATTGCAAATTTCTCCTACAAAAAGAATTGGATTTATTAACTTTGTTGCAATAATTTCATGATAAACTCAAGACACCGTAATACATTATGATATCAATGGGCCTAATATGATACCTCATGCCTAGCATTGGTAAATACTGTATATAAACGTCAAATACTAAATTAATCAGTGGAAAGTTATAACAGAATATGTTGTCAATTGCTAAGTATTTTATTTAATTAACCAATGTCCATTTGGCTTCTTATGTCACTCATGTGATATTTCCTAGCTTAAATTATGTGGCATTGTACTAAAAATGTGTAACGTAAAATAGCATACAATCCTTTCATAGTGCAAATAATATGCATATTAAATTTTTGAATAAAAATTTATAGGTAGAATGTTATAGATAATATATTTTTTTAGAAAGATTGGTGCATCCCCATGTAAAAAAAAAGTCAAAACTATGCTCTTTTTGAGTATAAAGATGGACTTCCATAATAATATTTTATTCAATACCCACATAGTTGGGAGGATATCTACCAAATTTCTTGATAGGCATGAAAGGTACTGCTTATAAATTTAAACAAACTGAAAACATATAATAATATAAATTTATGAAAGGAAAATATCATAAGTCATAACCTATTCATGTCCTATACGGGGTTATAAAACATAATGAATTGAAATGAAATTATAAGTTTATTAAAAAAATTATAAAAATAATAAATCTTACCCTGAGTGCTCCCTGTGGGTCCACTAATTCTTCTTCCTCGACCTCTTCTTCCTCAGCCTTGACTACGGGGACTATTTTTTCTGCCATTTTGCCTGCAATCGATGTAATCATCACTTTTCACTAACTAGAATTATAGTTTTACCGTATATACACACTTTTATTCAATTCAGTGGGCCTAAATGTATTTAAATCAATAAAAAATTACCTTTACTGATGATGCAACAACCGATATCACCACGGGTAGAGATACGAAATATCAGGATTCAGGCTGCTATATATCGACTTTTGAATATAACAATCGATTTAATGTATGTCAGTTTATATTTGATATGATAAATATAAGTAGACGCAACTCGGGAGTCAACATAAAAAGAAGTTTTGAATTGCATACAGACGCAAAGGTAAAATACTATGAATGTATCGGTATACAGTTATTCGGCAAAAGAGTTAATTATAAATAGTATTACATTAGCTACTTATTTGACAGTATAATAGTCTTATTCGAAATATATATATATATATATATATATATATATATTTTCGGAATTATATATATATATAATTCCGCGATTAATTTACTTTTAATTCGATCTAATAAAGCAGAATATTTTAAAACGAAATCGAATATATAATTGTATCGCGTATCATGTTGACAAGTACATCTCTATAATAGAAAAAGTCTTGCTACATAAAAAAAGTATTTACCGTTCTTGAACTATATATGTTAGAATTTTGAGCATTTAATACAAAATTAATTTAACGTTTGATTGTAATACCAAAATTATTTAGGGAATCTTACAAAATAAAAATTGGATGGATAAAAGAGAGCTTATTTTTTCCGATGAGGATAATTTACATTACATATTTTTATATGGGAACAATTTCGATTCTTCACATTACGTATTCTAATGCTATATATCCCTTTACTATATCTATATTCAATTATTGATTTGTAATGCTAAAGAACAAATACTTATATTCACACGATATTTTTCTAGGCTGGCAATATGTGGAATAAAATACAATGACATTACTCAGGTAGGCAACATAACGGAACTAATGAATGTTCATAAAGTATAATATTTTTGTGTACTTCTTAGTAAAGAATGAACCTAAGGAAAAGAGATACTTTATGATAAACATTTTAGTAATAGTCAATCGAGTGTTTCATTATTCTGGTCTTCGTAAAATTAAAAAATGTCCAAACAAGATTCTTGACGATAATATCATATTAATAAATGTGTTAGTTATTATGCATCTGAATCAATAAAAAGTAAGTATATTTTTTATCCGACTATTCAGCTCTAAACGGGTCGTCACCATGGAGAGAGCTTGCTGCAAAGAATTATTTTATATTTCGATTTTGTGTTATTAACTTATTGAAGTATCGTCTCAAATATGTCTATATTATCACGAGCCATCATATTCGTTTAATATTACCATTAAATTGCGATGTATTGTAACTGATTCCTCAAAATAGAGGGAATAACAAATTTTATAACATATTGTTTTCTAAACATTTCAGGTGAGTTTTTTTGATATCTCTTACTTTTACATAGGCAAGGAAGTCTTTTTTAGGTGGCAACAGTATGCAACCAGCATATGGAAGGAATTTATTGGAAATAACTTTAATTGTTGTAAATGATAGAGGTTATGTTTTAAATAACTTTCTTGTTATTTTGTCTTCTAGAATGAATGGAGGAATGGAGCACAGAACTCCAGGTCACAATGCTGTGCTTCATAAAGCACCAAGAAACTACAAATTGCTCATGGACCCATTCCTTGTGAAGGGAGCAACAAAATTATATAGATATGATGGTTTGGTTCCGGGAGACACAACATATCCTCCTGTACAGTGCCGAGACCCCAGGTCTCAGCTATCCAGGATATGGAATAGACTGGAACCAGCAGATTTGCCTGTCCCTAGGTAAGAAATGGACTGCACTTTACAACACTTACAACATAAGTTCAGTTTGGCTTAAACATAACAAACTAAACAAAACCATGTAAATTGATTAATTATTAAAAAAAATATGCCCCTACAATTAATAAACTGGAGTAAATATGAAATAATAGTGATATTTAATCTGCTATGTGTTATTTCTGAATGATTTTTTTTCTTGTTTGAACACTTAGTAATTAGCATTAATTAGTCCTGTGTGATAGAATAAAGATGATAAATGTGTAATACAGTCGAAATACTTGTAGATTTGTGATGAATAAGTTGAGTTCTGATTAGAAAAATGAAGAAATTTTAGGTTTTTGGTTATAATGCCTTTGTTTTTATTACAGCTTTACTCACAGTACTGCCAACCTATACAAATTTGACATATTGTGAATACGCGGGATTTTTGTAATGCGTTTTTATTTCAGGTTTAAAATTGATAAAAATTACATAGGAATACCTCCACAGATAGAAATAACCATAGGAAATTTGAATGATAATATTGATAAAGCATTTTTGGCCGACATGATGAACAAGGTTGGCCCGTATGAGGAATTGACAATATTCTACCACCCAATAACAAACAGGCACCTAGGGTTTGCAAGAATAGTGTTTCAAGATGTGAAATATTCAAAACTCTGTATAGAGAAATATAATGGAAAATCTGTCATGGGTCAGGTAAGTTTCCTTTGTATAATATTAAAGTGTATGTACGACATCATTGATTATAGTGTTGAATAATATAAGTGAAAAGGTTTTGAAGGTGGTAGTAGTTAGTTTGAGGTTCTGACAACAGAAAAGTGTAAAACTTGCAAGATAAAATGTAATTTATTTCTTAATCCAGGTTTTGTCTATTTTGCTAAATTCAATCAAAATCCAAATATAGGTACGTAGATTTATTTTCAAAAAAACACTCAAAGTTTATTTTTTATTTATTTATATGGCTAAATTACAAGATGAGCAAGGCTCTGCTAGTAAACACCTGATGGTAGGCATAAGAAGTGCATGTAACAGTGCTTACCCAATACCACTTGGCGGTGGACATACATATTGGTGGTGATGGTATCTACCCAGATGGACTATACAATACTCCCTTCATCAAACTGAATTAGCAGGAAGCAAAATAATGGGAATTTTATTTCATATTGTAATTACTATAATGGCTAAAGACAACTATAACTACTGTGTCCAGGTTTTAGGATAGTATAATTTATAAGTTAAGTTTATGTACCACTATTTAATACAAAGCTAATGAATTCACAAAATAATAAAGTGCTATCAAATTAAATAATATGGAACAGTGTTTGCCAACATTACAATATTATCAATCAATGATGTGACCAGCGGAGCGCCTCTATGATGGCAACCGACATATCTGGGCATTAGCAGTAGCACCACAGCCAACATTTTAATTACTAAACTCTGTGGTATTATACCATATGCACACTGAGACATTACATATTAAATACCAAAACCATAGCTTATAATTAACATAACTTTTCTTTAGGTGCTAGAGGTGTTCCATGATGCTTTTGGTAAGAGATGTCAAGAGATGTTTGAGAATAAGACAATGGAGAGAAGGCCGCTACCCATCCCAACATCAACAAAAGCCCCCATTGTAGAAGATGTTAGATTGCAAAAAGTTGACCCCTCACTCAGCAAGAGATTAGAAGACACCAAGCTTACAGATAAAGTAAGTTATCATGTTTAAACACATTAATAACATTGTGTTTTCTATGGTACAGTTGTACACTATGGATGGATTGTACACTGTACAATCCATCCATTCCATCCCCTGGTTGGGTAAAGTGATATTGGGTTTTTCTCAGTATCAGCTATGAGTCCAGAATTCCTGTCTGATATGGCGATAGGCTCGCACCCTATAATATCATGTAATGAAATATGCATGGTATAAAAGTGAGTGTCCCAGTGGTGCCTGTGCCTATCCTTTCTGGGATGAAAGGCATGAGTGTGTGTGTAACAATAACAGTTTTATATGTCTTTTGTATGTAATCACTAAGATTGTATAGTATAGTAAATGTGCATAATTATAAGTGATTTGGTGAGTAAAGTATTCTGTATAGTTTTTGTGTATTCCTTGTAATTATTGTGTCAAATGACTTTTTCTTACCAACATACTGATTTAATGGAATGCTTAATCATATTTATGTCCATTCATCATTCCAATTATGACATGACCGTAATTTTTTTATGCTTAAGAAGTTTGAGTGAACAAGAATTAAAGGGTGTCTTGAAACACGTATATCAATGATCAATAGATCCACAATAGCAATAGCAATTGCATAGACCTAGTAGCTTGCAACTTGCAAAGGAACCCCTTGACCATACCATGACCGATTATGAAACTTTCGGCCTTATTATCAGACATCAGGTAGAATTCTTCCTAAAGATCTACACTGTACTTTGAAGGTTTTCAACATTAGTCACAAGAATTTCTAGACATTATCATGTATAGCGCCCTAGCCTTAGTTGATAAGATATTATAAAACAATGGGAGAGATAATACTCTTTTGAATATTGATATTGCTTGTCAAGTCTCAAGCCACTTCTCTTTTAAAGGAGCCATACACCCGTTACAAAGATTTGGAGCACAGTGAAAGCAATCCGCGATGGTCGGACGAGGAACGCGAATACCGACACCGCCACCGCAGCAGGAGTGAGCGTGAAAGGGATAAGGAGCGCGACCGAGACCGAGACCGAGACCGGGATCGGGATCGGGATCGGGATCGAGATCGAGATAGGGATAGGGAGAGGTGAGTTGGGTACAAGACCCTATCCATATAAGGATGGTGCAGTTTGTAACCTCTGATATATATAGAAGATGTATTATGCATAAAGTTTGGTAACTAAGAACTGACATTGGTTGATATACATTTGCTGAACCATATCTCAACAGTGACCCCACGTTAGCCGACATTCTATTAGACCCTACTCCACTTACCATCAGGTACAGATTTACCTTGCCCATATTAAAATGAGTTTAGCCATCAGTTATTGCAGAGGTATATAAAGATAATGCTAGCTTACAAATTGATTGCCAAAATAATACAGGGTGACCACTATATTCTCACCATGACCCCAGAACACAAATCGAAATTTCGAGCCATAGATTTTAAACTATATGTGCGGTGGTCGCTCTTCATTCTGGTAATAAATACGTGGGGTGCGTTTCTATTATTTCATTTAATAATGTGTAGGACATGATGTTCTTCATTTAACATGTAATGTAATATGGAGCTACAAAAGATTATAAACCACATTATTTTATTACAAGCCGACGTTGCAAGAGGAAATGTAGAAGAAAGTATGTATCAATATATTTTAGTAACAATATACTTTATTTCTGTATTTTTTTTAAAGTTAACATGATTGTGTTGATTCCTTATAGTGTCTTATGTGTGACAAATTATGTTGCATAATATTTAATTAAAGGTCATGAGAAATAGTAGTTGTTAAGTGTGGTAGAACTTATTTTTATGTGTGGTGTGATGTTGTCTACAGTACGCTCGTTCAATCTCGGTCGGTTTGAAGTTTGTCACGAGTAACGGACGAGCCATTGTTAGTGGGAACTAGCGGGTTGCGGCAAGAGCGGAGGTTGTGACTAACTTCAAATCGGCCAAGACTATAGGGAATTTCATTCATGAGGACGCGCCCGACCACTTTTTGTACGGGGATGTTGCGGGATAAGGGGACTGATCCATACGTGTGCACTCATGCTGCTCACGTACACTGTAAGCGATTACGGAAAGCTTTCGGGCGCGTCTTCATGAATGGAATGATCTATAGCTGGCGTACTGTACCTGAGCGGTTAGTACATGTGCACGCCTTTCCCCCTGTGGAAGACACAAGGAGCGGTACAGCCGCGGCACGAGCGAGGCGGGCGACGCGGCGTACGCGACGTCGAGTCACGCGGCCGAGCTCGCCTACCCGCCGCCCGCCGCGCCTGCGCCCGCGCCGGCGCCCGCGCCCGCGCCCGCCGCAGTGCCCTACGACCCTTACTACCAGCAAGGGTAAGATACATTAAGATTATTTATTAAAATTAAACCATATGCATGATTTTTATTTAATATTTGGTAACATTTAGAAAATAAAGCGACTTAAAAAATCAATAAATAATTTATTAATTTTTACACTTTATATACAAAGAAACTTAATGTCAAAGAAATTTATTACCGGTCGATATTAGGGTGGTGCAGACAACTAAAATATTCATGAAATAAGTCACAATATAAATTCATAACTTTTGGTAAAAGGGTTAATTTTTTTTGTATATATATATATATATATATATATATATATATATATATATACAGGGTCATTTCGACATTGCGTTACTAAATGAAACCACAGGTTCGTGGTGACCTCTGCTAACACCGTGCAAAAGATTATTCATAAGTAACGAATATTTACGTCAATAATCCCGATTTTAGATTTATGGTTTTTTGATCACGCTGTCTCTTAGCGCGCTTAACTGAATGAATGAACTACGTCACAGCTGATGATATTATTACCGAACCTATAGGGTTCAGAAGGTCAGCTCACAAATGAACTCCCAATACGTTCACTGACTTGGTTGCAGCAGTTCATTGAGTCAATAATTAATTACTAAAAAAAATATTTCGTCAATTATAAACGTTATTTTCGTTAATAAAATAGTTTTCTTACCAAAAAAGTTACCTACATAATTACTAAAGTTACAAGATTTAAATCTATTGGTATCATATTTTTTCTAGATTCTACATGATATTCCGACATTTATTTTAATTCCAACATTAATATTTCGGTTTGTCATAATATCTAAAAGAAGACTACGTAGACATTACCGAACGTCATATTATGCTTTCTGTACCATTTCTTTGCTAGATAGGTACACTATGGCAATGCGTCCGAGTCTTTGACCGAGTCCGAAGAGCGCGCGATTATTCAATACAATAGTCGTACTCTTTCTCGCCTAAACTCGCAGTGTTGTCAGTATAAACTTTTTACCAAAAGCTTGCTAAAACGACACAGTATTTCAAAAATCTGATATTAGATTTTTTTTTTATTACATGATGTTCTAACAGATTTAACACACAATTGTATTACAAAATAAAATAAGTAATGATTTATGATGAAATGATTAATGAAAAGTCTACCTAATTAAAATAATACACAGCAATATTTTAGTATTTTTGAAACATTATTTTAAGTAATAAAGTATAATAGAGATTTTGGATTCAGTCATTCATTTTCAATAGGCATACAGAGTATAAAATAAACAAGATATTGCACAATAAGGTAATAATAAAAAAAAGTTTGGTAACACTGCGAGGGCACGTGTTAGTTGTAAAACTCTGGCTCGTCAAATATCGTGTACCTCCAGACTAGTGTTGCCAGGGTCAATTTGTTTAAAATCAAGAAGGTAAAAAAAATCGAAATTTAGTGTTATGGATCCGGACATAAAAAAGCTAGTATTTTTAAAAAATTTAAGTTTTATGTATTTCGTTTTACAAAAAATATCACTGCAAGTCATGCTAAAGTTGCGTTTTAATTTGGATTGCTGTTTTAACATCAAAGCACAGATCGCCGGGTAGTCGCATCTCTAAGCAAGAGAATAAAACAAAACTGTACGTTCAGCGCTAGTGAGATGATACGTGCTATTTTGATTGCATTGTCGCACTCAACACAATGATGAATGCGTAGTTAATTTTTTCATAATACTTAATGGTTTTAATAATTTTATTGGTGCAAAACGGGTCACATCCCCAGAACTCTGAAAATCGGGACGTCCCGCGCAAATCGGGACATCAGGCAACACTACTCCAGACCCTTGCCGCTAGTTTGTGGAATTCGCTAAACTCGTGTGTCGCGTGTTGGTCGGTCAGGCACAAAGAAATTTAAAGTGGTCCCCTAAACGCGACCTTAAAACGTATAAAATAGAGTCTATTTTTAGAAATATTTTTTGTCATTTTGAATATTTTACGATCGCGAATTTGCATCGTTGACGCGTACACGAAACTGAACTAATCACAATCTAATGATTATGTTTCTATCGGAGGCTGTCATTACGATTTTAATGTGGATTTATGAATTTGCGATAGGTACTGAATGGAAAAATCCAATATCATTTTGTCCGACCCGGGATTCGATCCCTAAACCTTAGCAAAGCATCCGTACTATAATACAACTGCGGCACCGAGGTAGTCACAAATTAACTGTATTAAAAATACTTTGAAGTATGACACAACTTTTAAAGGAACAAGCAATCTACAAATCTTCATTAGGTATTGGTAAACGCATTTACTATTTTGAAAACATGTTAAGATACCTATTGGGACGCCGCGCCGCGCCGTGACGCATCCCGTCGCTCGACATTTTTACCTCAAACTATCACATTACCTAATTATTATCAAGATTGTAACTTCGTTATTAATTGTTCGTGTGAATTGCCAGACTTGCAGAATGATATTTTATTGTTATGAGTGTTATAAATCTAACCGTTAAACGTATTTATTATACCTACTTATCTACTAAAATGGATGAACTACCGACATTAGAATGTGTGTGTTTTGATTTAAAAGATTGAAACCACTTTAAAATTACAAAAATCATGTGTTATGTGTACCTAACTTATGCAGTTGTGGTTTTTTGATTAGTGTCGTTTGCTTATGATGATAGTTTGAGCATAGAAAATATTGTTCTAATGAAATGTGATGATTAGTGCGTGATGTTTATGTTGGCGTTGGATGTCCACCTGCAAGGTGGACAGACGACTTGTTAACGTCGCGGGAACACATTGGATGCAGGCAGCTTTCGACAGGTCCGTCTGGAAATCTTTAGGGGAGGCCTATGTTCAACACTGGACTTTATGTGGCTGATGATGATAATGATGTTTAGGTATGTGTCTTTTTGTAACGTCGGCGTAGCGTCGTCGCTGCTGGTCTAATTGTTGATTGAGTGATGTGGCACGACACAAAACCCTAGGTAGTTAAAGCGCCGACATCAGCTGTTCGGTTGCGGCGCGGCGCGCGCGGTGCGACGAACTACCCTTGCGCTCGAGTGTGCATCACTTGTTCGTGTGCGTGAGCATAATATTATCAATGACTGTGTGCGATGTTGCCGCTCCGACGAATTCTAGTATAGTAGTAGTGGCAAACTAAGATGTTTTTATTACATAGATACGTTGTCCGAGCTCAATACTGGCAAGACGAGAGTAAGGTAATTGCCTGACTTGACGGCCAATGAGCGTGCGGCTCTAACATTGTTACGTAACTCGATGTATATATATCCTTTTCTAACGAATGTGTGCTGCATCTTTTTATTACTTCTTCGAGCCAATTTGTAATTATATGTACAGGTACGTGACTATAGCAAATAGTGCGCCGTTTTTATGTGCCATTTTGTTAGTGTATGGTGCGTCTATTTGTAAAACGTCATTGGTGGCAAAAGGGTGTGTAAAAATAAAATGACTATTTGAATATTTATTTTGTTTGAAAATTTTACTTTTTTGTTTTTGACCTTAGGTTAGAGTAACTTATAGTAAACTGCTTCTTTCAAGATGACTTTCTCGCAGTTAAATTTAAGTCTAGGGTTACAAAATGACCCTGTATATATATATATATATATTGCCTTTACACATATATGTTGTCGGTATTATTCAGTTACGGCGCGTACAGCTACCCGCCGCCCAGCGCGACGCCCGGCGGCAGCGGCATGTGGTGGGGCGACTGGCGACACACGCACCACTCCTCGCACCACTCGCACGTGAGTTGCTCAACAAATGCTAGCACTAGTGTTGGCGTATTCGTCAAATTATTTGCGCCTTATGGACAAAGCAATATCGACCAATTTTTTTGTTTATGTTGCATTGGCCAAATAACGCAAATATTTGCTCAAAACTGAACACGCTGTATAATAGCCTAAACATAATCACGGGATAAAGATTCATACTTAGTCAAGAATATTCGTATGGTTGGTCATGGACGGCACCTTGGGCAGCCATATTCGAGATGTGCTGTTACTAAGCAACAAATTTGTGTAAAACCCACCAATAGGATCGCTTTTTTATCAACTTAACCATCGAGTAAACCTAAGCTAAGTTATAAATTAGTATTGCTATTGGTAAGTTTGTCACATCCGTAACTAAGCACTTAGCATAAGGTAAGGTAGAAAAGGTAATCGGACAGGGTAATTGTTTGATGTACCAAAAATATAGGATGTTTGCTTTTTTATTATTTTTTGACAAATTGTATGACTCTTTACTCTGTGATATAGGTGCACTTTGAGGTTCCTTAACTTATAAAAGCAATTAAATACATATAAACAGTATTTAAAATTCACTGTAAATATAATATTACGATTTTTCTAACCAACATCGGCAGTAATGTTTTGTTATAATAAGAGTGTTACATGTGTGTTTCTATTACTAACACTAACAAAATTATAATTGGCTTAAAGGTTTTCATTATACTGTTATTTACAATTATAAACTAGTGGTCGTATACGAGTAATTTTAGGTAGCTTCAATTTGCACTAAATTTGGTAAATAGTAATAAATATTAGGCGACAACTATCGATATTTCTTCTACATCACTATGGGTATGGAGTGGCGTAAAGTGTCCGCTTATTTTTAAATTTTGATATTTGTAGCCAACTTGGCGATGGGCTCGCCCCTTATTATATGAAACGGAATAAGCATGGCCTTGGGGGGATGAACGCTGTGTGTGTGTGTTTATTTTTACGGCAATAATTGTGCTAGATGAGTTAGGCAGTGTGTGTATTAAGTGGTTCGTTTGACGTAAGTCGAAGAGCCGCAGTCGTGCGGAGCGCGCGCCCAGCGCCGCCGAGCGCGCGCCCGACCCCGCGCCCGGCCCCGCGCCCGGCCCCGCGCCCGCCGACCCGCCGCCGGACGACAAGGTTACCGCTAAAACCCCACTACGCCTAGAGGGTCGGCAAACTGACACTTTTTGTTCGCTGCCGGCCGAATACGGTTGTCAACGCCTAAATTCATTTTCCTCCTCAATTTTGAATTTTGGGGTATTTTGAACGATACCTAAAAATAAATAAATGTGTGATCCACAGTTATATTGATGTAATTTTTAAACTTAACGACAAAAAGGAAATATCAAGGACGTTTGTATGGTCGTTTTAATTATTCCTCTTAATTTAGTTGGCAACCCAGTAAGCGCCGAATAAAAAGTCTGTTATTTGCTAGAGCCTCATGACAAAATATACAATGCACGAACATGACTATTATTATTTTAAATAGATGCCAATTATAATTGGTAGATTTATTAAAATAATTTCAAAGGCAGTGGGTTGACCGTGCCCCTGGCCATTGTTAAGTCGATGGGCAGCGGTAACCGCTCACTGCGAGGCGGACCGCTTGCTTCTCTGTCCATGAAGACTCTCCCCGGAGCGAACGGCCTTGAGCAATCGTTCTATACGTTTTCAGCGCATGAGTTACGACGGGAGTATGCAAAGATTTACGGAATATTTATTTAAAAATCAATATAAGGTCTTTTTGCAAATTTTAGACTACCAAGATATTCCTTATTGAATAGTGTTAGTTCCAAATTAGAATGATGTGTAAGTACACATCGCATACACTTGAAGTCAAGAGGAGATGCACGGAATAAATGACTTTAGTGTCATTTATATTGTAAAATTAATGACATTATCAAAACTTTGAAATTACCAAAATTAAGGTAACATATTGAATAAATATAATGTTTTATATCTTTTACTATGTTTTATAAATTTAGTAGAAGGCCTCTAAAATACGGTTAGCGCATCGTTTTGCTGGGGGGAACACCTTAAGGGAATAAAATAATATACATGTAAGCTTATCTTTTTTTAAATCTTGAATTTACTATTTTAATAATATATTCTAAACTATCTTATAAACGAGTTAACTTCTAAAATATTCTTAGGTCATGTTAGTGAATTGTAAATATTTAAGCAATAGATGTGTGTCATGTACTAGTGGGATCGCTGTTGCGGTGTTGCCTTTAGCACGATTCATACCGTCTCCTTCAGCGTTTACGACATTCGTAATACTATGTTCGAATTAGAAAGAGGGCCTTACACATCCAAAATACAAAGATGAAATGTTTTCACTGTACATTACGAAGGTGTATTGTTTGAAAGCATACATTTGTTACAATCATATCACATGTGTGTGTAAAGATACACTGTCTAAATAGCAACAAACTTTATTTCAATTAGTATTGTCTGAAATTCATTTTTAATTGTACAACAGGCTAGTATTTCACTGTATGTTTTTAATATATACATCATACATAGACGACTGACTGCCTCGGTGGCGTAGTTGTATTGCACGTCCGGTACAATAGCGCTCTGAGGTCCTGGGTTCGAATCCCGGGTCGGGCAAAGTGATATTTGGGTTTTTCTGCTCAGTATCAGCCCGGAGTCTGGAATTTGTGCCCGATATGGCGATAGGCTCGCCCCCTATCACATCATGGGACGGAACATACTTGGCGAAAAGTGGGTACCTTAGTTGCGCCTCTGCATACCCCCTCGGGGATAAAATGCGTGATGTTATGTATGTATGTATGTATACATAGACGATTTTTTCTTGTATGTAAAACAAGAGAACATATAATAAAATTTGGCTCAATGTCGAAAACGCTAGCGTGTTACGGCCTGGTCATGGAATGAATTAAGGGCAGCCATTACCCAATTTCAAACGAACAAGTATGAGGATCATTACTACGATAAATACGACGTCATCTCGCGGATTGTTTTGCCGGTACTATGATACCAGGCCGTAAGGCTAAATCTACACTGAACTAAAGCGGCAGAACGGAGACGAATATGTAGCATCTGGTTTGCCTTGGTTATGTGGAAATGCTCATCTCGCTTTAGTGCTCTACATATCTCCGCACTGTGCAGCCACGAGTCAGTGAAAACGCAATCTTAGAATTCAATGCTTTAGGTGTTTTAAAATTATCGGATTGAGTAGTTGAAACAAATATAGATTAGTCGTTCAATGTTACTATTATACAATTTTAAAGTGTATTTTTATGGAAGAAATACGATTTTCTGTACTTATTTTATACACATGTAAATAAAGACACTTCAGTCCATTCTAATAATGTTGCATGATTGTATTCTTAAAATAAGTAATTTTGCACATATTTTTAATGCATCTGGTGTGCGCATTAATGCATGACTACTTTTATAACAATTATCTTGCATGTTAAATGTTGTGGTGTGATGTACTTATTTATAATATTTTCTCTGATCTACATATCCCATTATTACAAATATATCGAATACTCATATTGAATTTGTTTATCTTTGTAAATCTTTAATTATTAAATAGGACAAGTCGATTTTGAGATATCATGAGTACTTGATATTTAAATGCAAGTCTGTCGATTTTTGATGTCTTTCCAAACCATTATCGATACTGGTTGCAGTATCGATAATGGATTGTATAGTTATAGTCTATATCGATATGTTTGACGTAGGAGACGTCGCTGGAGGCCAAGAGCATTGAGCCGGTGGAGCCGCGGCCGCCTGAGGACACTACCGACAGCAAGGAGCCCGACCCCAAGCCGCCCCCGCCCGCAGAAGAACCGAAAAACGTCGACCTCGACACTAGGTATACTTCCCATGAACTGGTCATATCGATAGAATTATAATATTTTACTGAGAAAAGTAGGACAACTACTGTTAACAAGAGCAAATTATAATCGATAGAATACAATATATCATAAAAAAAAAAATAGGACACTAGAATCTAATTTGTGATAATAAATTCATAATATCATTTACCTTAAGGCGATACCTCAAGGTCCATTTTCATACATTTTGTTTCGGCTTTAATCTGGGTAACTAAACAAGTATTGGCAAGTAAAGAATTTAAATTCACGTCTAGTTAGTGATTAGTTCTCGCAGTTGAAAGAAAAACGTAAAAATAATTAATAATCATGGATATTTCGACCTTTAAAATTTAATATGACGAAATTATTATATCGCCTTAATTTGAATTTTCGGTACTTATTCTTAGCTTAGTTTGTAGATAAATAAGCGCATTGTAATGGTATTGTGAATTTATAAGGATGTTAACAGTCAATGATCTTACTCTACGATCGCAGAATAGCGATGTTACTGAAGGGCGCAAGCGGCGGCGGAGGGCTGGCCCCTCCGTTCCTGGCGCTCGGGATGTCGTCAGAGGAGGAGGACGACGACCGCCTGCCCACGAAGATACCGGACCTAGATGTACACAACCCGCCTAGCGATGACGAAGGTATGAACAAAGATTCTTTGATATAATAAGAAATAGGAATAATAGCAATGACCACACTACCACGTGATGCCGGCTATTATGTAGTTACAAATTGAAATACATTTAAATGTATATTATAAATTTATTAAGCACTAATAATGTAAAGAGTATGGAATTAGTAGTATTTTAAAGGGAATTGCAACTTCGGTTGTAAATAACACCTCAGAATACGCCAATTTCAAACCGCCAACTTAAATGCCACTAAGTTCGTTCCTTTGCCGTTCACAATTTATTATATTCCAAAAGGTCAGCTCGGCCTCTAACTAGAAGATGTTGGGGTCACTAAAAGGCGATTTAATTTAAGAAAAGATCTATCGTCACCCTTACAATCAGTTTCAGGTAGCGAAGACAGAGAGAGTATAATATCGATGAATCCGAAAATAGAAATGGATCCAGAGCCGCTTTCAAACACGCCGTCGCCGTTCCTGTCGCGGGAGTTCTACATCGAATGTCTCAAAATTACTGTGGAAAAGGTATGTGTTAACTCACTTTCTTATACAATACCAACACTTCGAGTATCGATATTTTCATAAAATCGATGTACGGTACCATATTGCTCTATTGATCAAGGCTCTTTATATGCATTGATATTTTGATCAAAACTGCTTTTCCAGCGTGCAAAAGAACAGCGCAAGAAAATTCCTGATATCGATAAAATCGGTTCCGATATATCGTCATCGGAGGACGAGTTGTTAACGGGCGAGGAGCCGAAACGGTCGCCTGTGGTGCCACTTAACGACGATCGTGACCAGGACAATCTTGACGATGATCAGGTGATGCTAAATTAACTCATTTGTAACCGATTTTCAAAGCATTAAGTTCTTTTTGTGAATCGATTCGATGGAATAAAATCAAGTGAGCGCGCATCGTTATGGATGATGTAAATACAAATGTATAATTACTTGTGATTGATATTTAAGTTGCCGTCTCATTTATTTATGTCGTAATGTTTGCACAGATGTCGCTGTCGTCGTTGTCGTCAACGGAAGCCAAGATCGAGGAGCAGGTGCCGGCCGAAGGGTATTACTACGCGCCCCATCCGCACTACTATCAAACAATGTGGCCGCCTACAGGTAATTATTACTATCAGATGTCTACGTCATACTTTTTCTGACTTTTACAATCGAACTTGCTTTCATAAATTTTTTGTTATGTACTTAAATTGTTATAATATACATAGTGTATTATGGAGAAATTGACCAAGAAATGTTTCACGAAATCATCTAACAAAAGAATGGTAAACCGTCTTAACGACGATTTATCAAAAAAAAAAATCGTAATACTGTAGTTTATAAAATGTACGCAATAGTAATATCCGTTATCATGATGTGTGTGCAGCGTACCCCGCGGCGGCGTACGGCGCGCCCGCTCCGCTCGCGCTCGCGTACGGCGGCGGGTTCGCGCCACCGCCCATACTGCCGCACCCCTACCAGCACTACCCCGACACCAAGGAGCCCGCACAGGTCACACACTTTAAATACCACAAACATACAACCGTTACCTTTTATACGGGCATGACAGAGTGACTCCACTACACCTGATGGTAAGTCGAGTGGGGTCCAATAGAATGACTAACGAGAGATGATTAGCCCTCGGCAGTCGACACAGTTATGCCGGCGTGTTAGCTAACTTATCACTTTACGTACATTATCTACATACTGGGCAATGGCACCAGCACGGACGAACATATTTATTCATCTAAAAAAATTGCTATTATTTTGCAAGAAAACTTGAATAGTCAGTAACGTCAAAGGTCAATAACTGAATAAATAAAGAAATACTTTAAACATTCTAGGAATGTGACAATCCCTACTATCCAACTATAAACAACGTGATAGAACGCGTGACGTCAGAACTGAAGCAGATACTGAAGAAGGACTTTAACAAGAAGATGATTGAGAACACGGCGTTCAAAAGTTTCGAGTTGTGGTGGGACGAGCAAAGCAGGAAGATGCGTCAGACAGCCAAACCCAAAGAGGACACAAATCAACCTCTGCAGGTAGGCATATTTTTATTTACTATACTTTGTGTTGTACTCGTTTGGAAACTTTTGATTTAGTGGGAACGGAAATGCACAATCAAAGAACTTAGTTTCATTATAGTGACGGTGAAACTAAAAAAAAATATTACGCTACTCGATTATGAAATACACATTTATCGAAAATTTTTTGTTGTAAAAATATTTTTTATTGTAAAATGTAAATACTTTAAGTTTTATCAAAAATCTAAATACTTTGCTGATACAGAGAAATATTTTCTTTTTTAGGATATCTCAAACAAGAAAGAAGAGGCAGTGGACTCGATAAAATCGATAATGGAGTCGCGGGAGCTCGGGTTAGATCTTGGTGGTTATGGGGTGGGGATTGGTTTAGGTCTCCGGGCCGCCATACCCAAGATGCCCAGCTTCAGGAAAAAGAGAAAGATACCTTCACCTGTTCTCATGGATGAGGACTCTTCCAAGAGACTGAGTGATCAGGTAAAAATGTATTAACATTAAAATTCAATTACAGATTAGTTCAAATTTAAAAGCTAAGCTGATATCGATAATAATTCTGCATGTTAAATATAAATGTGGTGTTATCAGTAAAAGGTTTTAGTAACATTTAAAGCTTGAAAGCTTACATTTCATTTATACAAGTTAACGTGATGTGATTGAATATTTAAATGTTTTATATTTTTTAATATTATTGTGAACTTTGTAGGAGGAAATGGTCCAGAACTCGGATGAAGAGAAGGAGGTACCGACGAGTCCGCGCAGTAGGACGACGGGCTCGTACCTGTCGAGAAGTAGGAGGCGGCAATCTAGTAGTTCGTCCAGGTGAGTTACATACACTTGTAGAGTCCCACGGCTGGATATTGGCCGCTCTCATATCCTAACGTTTCCCATGGTTTGAACCCAGTAGTTTCCAGGTTCAATTTGCTAGATTTACTTTCGTTTTTAGCTATTAATCACCTTTTTGGCGTTAATTTTTTTATGTAGTCATATATATGTGCTCGAGCGTTTATTTTCCATATCATCACTGCATAGTATAAAACAAAGTCGCTTTCTCTGTCCCTATGTGTGCTTAAATCTCTAAAACTACGCAACGGATTTTGATGCGGTTTTTTTAATAGATAGAGTGATTCAAGAGGAAGGTTTATATAAACTATAGTTTATAAGGTTTATATACATATGTATAATAATAACATCCATTAAATAGTCAGCAATGCAAGCCGGGGCGGGTCGCTAGTAGTCATATAAAAGAAATCTCCATTTGTTTTGGCTACTGTTCATCACAATAAGCTGATTGAGATTTTGATACTATATAATACGTATCTCATAGGTCGTCGTCATCATCATCGAGCCACTCGTCGTCAGAGGAGTCGGAAGTGGAGCGCAAGGGCCCCGCGCCAAGGATATACTCCGACACAGATGACGACTCAGAACTCGATGAGGCTGAGGTATTAATCAAGTTATTACACATGCTAGCTAATTAATAGTTGTCAATCGATATATAATTGAAAATTTTAAATTCGATATTTTTCTGTTCAGTTCAAGGTGGTTTCGAATAAGGAGCGGTTAAGGCGAGTGTATTCGTCATCATCAGATAGCGAAGAAGAAAGCAGGATGAGAGGTGAGGAATTTTAATTAAATATTATGCTTTGTATGTAATGTAAATTTACTTGGCGAAGGCTGAAATTCATTATATAGCTACACGACATTGCTTACAATTTCGCTTTTTCTATATTTTGTTTTTGTAAGTTTTGCATCATTTTGCCTATATAGTATAAAGAGTATTGAACGTCAAAATTCCCTAGCCACATGCATTGCATTGCATTACATTTGCTTGTGTGGTCAAACTGATCTTGTCGACTGTATTATCAAACTCTGTTACTGCTTCTCAAATTCGAAATTTTAATATCTAGAAAAGTTAATAGATATTGTAATTTTTAACACCGAATATTAATGAAATAATGCTATTTGACAGAGAAAACTCCAATACCTCCGGTAGAAGCTTCGGACACGGAAGACAGGCTCGGTTCGCCGATACTGTCGCCCGAGGGACCGAGGGACTTATTACTCGACCGAGTCTATTCGGATTCGGAGGAGGAGAGAGAGTACCAGGCAAGTTGTTTTATAAATTTTTCTCTATTACATTATCGATAAATGTTGCATAATATGAACCGGGTATGCATAAGACTGTTGTAATTAACATTCAATAGTGAAAGTCTGCATACAGTGCATTTTACCTTGATAAATTTATATTACAAATAAGTGCTAACTTTATCTGAGTACATCTTGACAATATTCTTGTTTAGATTTTATGTCTGCCATAATAATAACTAATTTATAAAAAAAACCTTTTTTTTTGTTCCATACAGGAAAGAAGAAGACGCAACACAGAATATATGGAACAGATAGAAAGGGAATTCCTCGAAGAACAGAAGAAGAAAATGGAAGTGGATACACAACCGCAGCCAGACAAACCGCCTGACGAAAGGTAAACAATTTACTTTATTATTACCAAAAAAATATTATTAGCGGCTAAGGTCCGTTCTTAAACACTGAAAGGCTTTTTTCTATAAAATGCTATAATTGATATCGATAAAATCGTTTATCGATATCAATTATAGCATTATATTATATTATTTGAGATCATTCGCTCCAATTATGTATTGACTACTAAAAAATTAAAGATTTTTAAACGTAACTGCCAACTCAAATTTAATATTTTAGTAAACCCGAGAGCAAACCCGACGAGCCCAGAAGTAGTCCAGTCAAGAACCATCTGAAGTCACCAGAGAAGAAACTCGACACTGAAGTAGAAGACGGCGAGATTACTTCCGAAGAGGAGACGCTGAAGACGCGGCGGAAGAAAGAGCGCCGGTCCAAGAAGAGCGAGAAGAGACAGAGGATCGTGTCGCTGAGCGATCATAGTAACAACGAGACCACTGTCAGCGTTAATGGGGTTAAGGAGGTAAATTGAAAATATAATGCAAAATATGCTGAGGGTAGTAGTCAGTCAGCATTGGCTCGCATATTATTTTGTCTCTATTTGATAGTTTTATACATATTTATAACGAAGTTAGCTAACATAATTTTCTATAATTTTTAATGGTATGTTGCAAACGCTTAAATACCCCTTTGGATAGATTCAGGTCGAAAAACAAAAATATATAAATCCAGTAACTTTTTACAGATCTTCGAAAATACGAAAACAAATATTCTACGACAAACATGCCATTTTTTTAACTTATTACTTTGTATTTAAGTATTATAATATTTTTTCAACAGACCAGCAGCGCGGTGTCGGAGACATCGTCACCGCAGTCTCAAGCGTCGCAAGCGTCGCAGGCGTCACAGGTGGCGCTCGACCACTCATACTGCCGCCCGCCGCCCACGCGCGAACCCACGCCGCCGCTACCCAACGCCAACCACCTGCAGCACGACCATGGTATACTGCTCGATATACTACTAAACGACATAATATACGACTTTCATACACTTCTTGAAACATCTGAGCCTATCTTACGTTCTATCGGTAGTTATAACCAGAAGTTAAAAGAGGAAGTAATTCGAATTGTTCACCCAACAACGTAAAGCGAAAGTATCAATATAATGTTTCAAGTATATTTTTTTAATGTATGTAATGGCGTATCCATTGTCCATGTTCAATATACATTAACATCAGTATCGATAAACATCATGACTTCTGTACCGAAAGTAAATAATGCTATTATTTTGAATGTATAGGTTACACGTGGATGGCGGAACCAGAGAGTGCATCCCCCATAGAGGAGCCACCACTCAAGAAGGAGACGAAACGGCCGTATAAGAGGAAACACGAGACCAAAAAACTAGCAGAGATACAAAACAAGTTAGTTGCATACAAATTACGATTATTGCAGCAATTTTAATTATTTTCACGTCTGTATATAAACAAATTATATTGCCAAAGTGATCTAATCAGGTCTTATGTTTATAGGCCTTCAAAGTGGATTAATAAATTGGATAAGAAATTCAATAATTAATATACATACGTTGCGTTACTTCAGATTGTACGAGAGCACGGGCGCAGGCGCGGACGCGGTGGCGGCGGCGGGCGCAGGCGCGCTGTTCAAGCCGCGCGACATCATGGCGGAGATGACCGTGATGTACTCGTTCCTGACGCGCGGCATCGACCGCGAGGACGCGCAATTCCTGCGCCGCGCGTACGAAGCGCTGCTCGCCGAGGATGCGCACGGATACTGGCTCAACGACACACACTGGGTCGACCACCCGCCCACAGACCTCTGCTACGATCCGCCCAGGAAGAAGTCCAAGCGGCACAACAATATATATGAGGATTTGCAGGTTACCTACTATTCATATAACGAATTTTTATTCCAATAATTATCTTCAGATCTAAGAGACTACTTTAAATATCTTTACTACAACCTCATATACAATACTTTATTAATTACATTGTATTATATCGGAGCGAGTGTTACGGAAATAGGGACGAAAGAACTCATTTATTTTTTTATATAATTATTTAAGGGTCACTCGAGTGGGTCGGCGCGCACGGAGGGCTACTACAAGATGGACGCGCGGCTGAAGGCCAAGTACAAGTACCACCACGGCCGCACCGCCGGCGCTGCGGCGCTGCACGCGCCGCCCGACGACAAAAAGGCCTCCAAGATGCAGCTGCTCTCTAGGGAGGCGCGCTCCAATCAGAGAAGGCTGCTCACCGCATTCGGTTGGTTTTACTTATTATATTATTATTATCGTAAAAGAAAGACATGAATTCGCTGCTGCATGAATAAAAAGTATATTGTTTTTAAACAAAATTCACGGTCTATCAATCAAGGTCGTATATTAAAAAATATATTATTTCGTCAATTAAAGCTCTTTTAACCATTTTTTATAGGAACGGACACCGACTCAGATCTGTTGAAATTCAACCAGTTGAAGTTCAGAAAGAAGCAGCTGAAGTTTGCAAAGTCTGGCATTCACGACTGGGGATTATTTGCTCAGGTAACAATATTTGGTATAGTTTCGGTTGGAATTTTATAAGAAGAAAGTTTTATAAGAATAAATTAATTGCAGTAATCAAATTGCTTTTGTGCTTGACTATGCTGTAAAAAACTGGAACAAATAAATTTTGATTACTAGTACTAATTATCAGCATCTCTGCCTCTTAAGGGCCCTAATGGGAATTTCAAAAGAGTTAAATTCATGCGTAACTTGAATTCGCCAGGAACCGATAGCGGCAGACGAAATGGTGATAGAATACGTGGGGCAGATGATCAGACCGATCGTGGCGGACGTACGCGAGGCTCACTACGAAGCAACTGGCATCGGAAGTTCGTACTTGTTCCGCATTGACCTCGACACCATCATCGACGCCACTAAGTGCGGAAATCTCGCCAGGTTCATTAACCACAGTTGCAATGTTAGTATACAAGTTTATATATGTTTTTTTTTTTAGTATATAATATATAAGATAAGTAAAGGTGTTACATTTACCACGAGTGCTCACGGCGTTTCGACGCATATTGGCATGATCCCTAAGTTTTTGAATAGTAAGTGTAAGGCTGATATGACAAAATATTCAACTTGTTTGAAGCAATGCGCGTTGTTTATCATAAATGTTGAAAGTTCCGTTATCGATTTAGCATCTTCGCCACTAATATTGCTAGGGAGAAACATACTGTATACATTTTCACATCGTTTCCTTTTATTACAAATGTTTATTAATTTCACAGCCAAACTGCTACGCGAAGATAATAACGATAGAGTCACAAAAGAAAATTGTAATATACTCGAAGCAGCCGATCGGCGTCGACGAAGAAATTACGTACGACTACAAGTTCCCTCTGGAAGACGAGAAGATCCCGTGCTTGTGCGGAGCGCCGCAGTGTCGCGGCTTCCTCAATTAGACCATCCACATTGCATTAGTGTACAGTCTACTGCGGGTCATAGATTCGAGAGCTACTGGGACCGTACACAATATGCCTTTCTACAATCTTTAACGCTAATAGAAGACAAAAAGTATGGTAAACATATTCTAGCGATAGACTTATCGACTGTAGAAAGTCATCTTGTCTATGGCTTCTGGACTCATTTCTTCCGTACCGATTGTATAAGCCTTTACAAGTCAGTGTCTAACCGCAGTATGCTTGAGTGCAGCTGGTTAATTATTTTCAGTTTGATGCTCAGTTTATAAATAGACAAACAAAATAAAATAAATCCTTATACACAAATTTATAATCAGACAGAAATTAACTGTGAAAATGTTCGATCACTCCAATGCCTTAATCAAAAAGAATAAAGCTGAGAACACAAAATAACTATATGGGTATAAACTACTTCGAATCGAATTCTTTGTGTAATGGAATCTCCGGTATGAATGTACATACATATATGGTTTGCTGTTACCCTAAATAAATATGAAATAAGTATATTGCCAGTGAAGAGAAAATAAATTTGGAGTATATTTATTGTCTATATAAATACGTTATGGCGAAATTGTGTTCCTAAGTAAGTAATTGATAAAATAAATTTTGTTGATAAAATAAATGTCGACTATTATACTGTAATTCTCGATGAGATTGTTTTAAAACTGCGTTATTAATAAAACGAATAAAGCAGTGCGCGAGTGCATCATTGGCTTATTCCTTCATAATAAAGGTTGTATCGATTGACTGTGAATGTTGTACCATATTATACCATACGCGTGCGTTCTATAAGCAAATGTCATAATCGGCGCGGCGTCTACTAGCGTGTAAGTGGTTTTCAAAAACTGCCTCAAATTAGAAAGTTATCGATAATGTATAAAGATGTGTGTTTGTGTGAATCTAATGGTATCGTTTTGTATTTAATGCGACCCAGTGCAACTGTTAATGTAATTATTAACTTTTTGTATTATATTATGATATTGTTTTGACTGAGTCTTAAAGATATGAATCACTAGGCATAGAATGTCAATAATAACTTGGTGTATCATTATTATTTTGTGCTGTATATTATTTGTGTATAAAGATCTCTGCCGCCACGCCACCAGCCACACTTACGTAGTACACTTGTCAAGTACACCCGTAATATGTTATGACTTTGATTTCGTAAGCGATTTGCAAATGTTTATTTCGTGTTCGAAGACTATTGTTTAAATGCATAAAAGTTTTGAGATAAGGTATTAGTATTAACAATTGGTAGATATGCTCGCGGTCTGTCTAAATTCCACGTCACATTGTTTTATGTAAAATGTATAAGTTTGTAAATAAAATATTCCAACAATTTTACTTCGTATTGTTTTTATTTAATGTGACCTAGAAAATACGAACTTCTACGACGAAGGCGGACAACACACTATTTATTTACTTAATTTTCATTTTCATTTACTCAATTTTTGACTATGTTTGGAAAAATCACAAAGGATACTTGGAAATAAATGTGCAAATCATAATAATTAATTGTATTTATTGTATTTAATAATTATTTGTAACTACATATTTTGCCACGAGTCGACTATCACTTGGTCGTCTATACATGAGATATTAATTAATTTTTAATATTTTATTTCATTCAAATAATAAAACATTAACAAATGAAGCAGGGCTTAGGTTTCATTCTAATATTAATTCAAATATGTATCTATATTATAGAGTATAAAATTATAAAATAAAGATTGATATGGTGAAGCGTTGATGTTGCTAGTCGAGTTAGATGACTGTTCGTGCGTGAGCAGAGGATGCTTGCACCCCTGCGTCGGTGACGGTATTTGGTAACATTCACTTCGTAAACTTGAAAAACACTTGTAGTTAGCATTATTTAGATACTTTAATTAATAGAAACAAGGCGAAATTTGCAAGGAACAAATGTCACATTGTAGAATCCTGCAAATAAAATCATAAACTTATCGATGAATTTATTTACTTTGCATCCAACATTATTTAGATTCAGCCAAATTTTTACTCTACCGTTTGTTCCGAAATTAGTTTCCAACAGCGTACAACAGGCAAGATACTCTAGTGTTTTTTTTTGTTTAAAGCAGTTAATTTTTTTACGAGCAAAATAAAAAAAATCCGTTCTATAAGTACTTGTGCACAATCTTCTCAGGATTCATTTTTTTTAAATATGCAATTTTTATAATGTATTATTTTAAGGTATATATCTGCAGCTATTAACAACCCGATTAAAGAAAAAATACGTAATTTATTAAGACTAGTGTTGCAATTCGGTATCTTATCCCCTCGGCCCATTGTAATCGCAGGTAAAAGAGTTACACCCACTTTTACAACCCTTAAACCACGAGAACGAATCATGCAAAATTAATTGAACTTAAACATAAGAATATGCCAAATGCTAAACTCATAGCTTTCTTGCAGTCATTTTTGGTTAGTTAACAAACTAATTAACCTTAGGAATGATGAGACGTCACAAAAAATAATTTAATTGGATGGCAGATTTTAAGAATTTTACACCTCGCTGTGTTTTAAGGCTGATTTTAGCCAAATAGCCCCTATGAAGGACTATGTTTTTTTAATGAATATGGAAGTTGGAAGTCTGGAGAAATTTTTGATCTACCTTAGAACCACAAAGTCACTTGTTTAGGTTTTTAAATTTAAAGAAGAAAATTAAATCATAATTCATAGAACATAAGTTTTTTACTGTACACCAACATTTTCATAATTTTCATTAAAGTTACGAATCTGATTGTTTTTAGCAAAAAAGAACAACTAATGAAAATCTTTTTGCAATAAAAAAATCACGAATAAGTCTTCTACTTTTTTTAAAAGAAATAATTTAATCGTTCAAATCGAAAACCTCAAAAATTCAGAAAAATATTCATAACTCGAAAACTATGAAAAATCGCGGAACATACATGGACTCTGGACCTCCGCTTGACACTAATTTCTGGGACACCTGTATAAAACTACGAAAATGTAACATTAATTGTAAAAAAATAAGAAATATGTATTGAATTCTCTTTGTAAACCAATAAGTTCTATTTCAATTTCAAACCTTCACATAAATTATAAGATAGCATTATACTTTATTTCTTTATATTGTATGTATAGTGAAACTGAGGACATTCTCTGTACTTAATAAATTGTCCTGATAGTATACAGGTATCTAGGAGAATAAATATCAGTAGACTTTTCTTAGTGTTTTAGTCCAAAAACGAAGGCGTCTTGTCTCGAGAACAGCTCATGTAACTAACATTAAACTAATTAGCTAAAAAATGCGCGCAGAGAATTATAATATATATATATATACGAAAGCGTGCGTTTGAGAAAATATTGCAATACACAGATAGGTTGTCCATGAAGGCGGTTACGTTGACACAAACTTAGTACTAAAGCTCTTGTAGAATTTTCGGCGTATGCGAATACGGACGGCATTAGTTATGATTAAGAAATAAGAAAACAAAAATGTATTATTAAAATATATATTAATATTATTATATCACAAAGCATAAACAAGCATTAACTTAAGTTACTTAATACAACAAAAGAATACGAACTAAGTCACATCAATCACAGGTATTAATATTATTCGTAATAATGTATTGACTAACGCCACACGCCCAAAGTCCATACAATGCAGGTAAGAAATTAAATGTAGCTGCTGAACAAAATTTGTTAAAATTTTAATTGTATTTAATTTAGACAAAAGATTAAATGTATTGTGGCATTTAATTAATGAATATACACATAAAATTCAAATGAAAATTCTAAAACAATCTTATCAAAAATACAATTTCAATCTTACAAATAATAAGAATAAATAAAATTCTTACACTGCCGTAAGTCGCTAGAGAAAAAAATACTAAACTAAGAAAAGTATCGAACATAATATATTAGCGCAGAAGTAGCCTGTCACATGCTCCATTTTATGACTGTTGAGTCTTCATATGCGCCTAGTCTGTGTAGTCCATTGAAAAGTTACATTTGGGGTTGCGTTTTTTAGAGGACGCAATTTTATTTTTTTGATGTGTAGGGGGGGTCAGTGTAAAGCTAAAACCAAGTTTGTGGGGTCGCCACTCTTTCCCACGGCCGTCATCTTGAAAATAACAGTTGAAATGGTTTTTACGATGTATTTCTTAAACTATTTATCTGACAAAAAAAATTATAAACATTATTTGTTGCAAATTAAATTCTCTACAACTTTGGTCCAGTAACTTTTTGTCGTAAAACTATAAATAAAAAAGTTATAAGCGAAAATGTTAAGAAATTCAATGTTAAGCAATGTCCATTGCAACGTCATTAGAACGTGTGTTTATAAGGTTCATAATACTATTTTTGAACTCTCATTACGTACAACACAAACCCGCGGTTGTCGGCTTGTACGCGAATTACTTGGATCCTGAATCGCTTTGGCACAGATGAAGCAATTGTTCACAAAATCAAAGCCTGCTCTGGAGCTTCTGAAACTGACGATAAACTAATTTTTACGAACTGTTTCGGAAGTTACTGTACATATTGCGTGTTATTGTTATTACGTGGACAATCGAACCGATAATGTTGTTCGTCGTCCCAGCAGCAGCTCCAGTAGTTTATCGTCAGTTTCAGAAGCTCCAGAGCAGGCTTTGATTTTGTGAACAATTGCTTCATCTGTGCCAAAGCTATTCAGGATCCAAGTAACTCAGGTACAATCTGGCAACCGCGGGTTTGTGTTGTACGTAATGAGAGTACAAAAAAAAGTATTATGAACCTTATAAACACACGTTCTGATGACGTTGCAATGGACATTGCTAACACTGAATTTCTTAACATTTTCGCTGATAACTTTTTTATTTATAGTTCTACGACAAAAAGTTTCTGGACCAAAGTTGTAGAGAATTTAATTTGCAACAAAAAATGTTTATAATTTTTTTTTGTCAGATAAATAGTTTAAGAGATACATCGTCAAAACCATTTCAACCCCTATTTTCAAGATGGCGGCCGTGGGACAAGGGTGGCGACCCCACAAACTTGGTTTTAGCTTTACACTGACCCCCCCTACACTTCAAAAAAATAAAATAGGGTACCGGACTCATTTTTGTTCTTTACTTTTATCAAATATTTACGTTATATAAATTATAACACAAAAGGAATTTTTAAAATCCGGTTAAAAATCAACAAGTTATAAGTCTTTGAATTTCGGTGGAAGGGGTAATTAACAAGAAACAGAAAAGAGTCGAAATATCCACATGTGACGTCATCGGGAATTACGACGCGTGCGAAAGAAAGAGATGTAGTGATATCCCCACATCGCGCCCACTTCTGCACATTACAATATTTTAAATATGAATTACTCGCTCATTTTTTAACCAATTTTTATGCAGTTTTCGCAGGAGTACTTCTTTTTCATATTATTAACCATTATATATAGAATAATGGACAAAATCAAGCATAGGCCGGTCCCCTATTGCGTCCTCTAAAAAACGCAAGGTAAGGCCTAAAAATGTAACATTTCAATGGACTAGTGCCCAATTACAATAAATTACCTTTTTATTAAATACTATGCTATAAACCTTTTCACTTTTTTGTCACGCTAAAGTCCCTGCCCATAATTATGCCGATACTTATATCAAGTAGAAACATCACAACTTAAGGCACAATATAAATTACAATACCTATCAATACTTAGCGGTATCTATATTAAAATTCTAAAAAATATATTAAAGTACAAATTGTATTAGAAGCTTGACTATAATTGAGCGTTTTCAGGTACAGTATGACTACCTGTATATATAACTAAGCTCGCACATTAAATATTACTGTAATTATTAAAAGACTGTATTCTAAGTACTCGGCGTTAAATTGAATGTCGATATGTTATATTCATGTCAATTTTAATATTTTTTTAGTTTATGGTTTAATATGGGCAAATTTTATGCGAGATCGAATGTTTATTCAATTATGCTGGTAGAATTCCACAAAACATGTTTGTCCATATTAAGAGCCATATTATAACTGCAGGGTTACTGGAATCTCACTTGTCTCGCAAAAATCTCGGCACAAACGTCCGCAGTGCATTTAGTTGAGTTGGTGGTCCTTTCTTCGCTTTCCGTGGAATCTGAATCGAATTCAGAATTAGTAGCGGGTGATTTCCTGCCGGTCGATGTGCGATTCAAACTCACTTCAGTGGTCAGAATTTCTTTAATGACGTCATCTGCGTTTTGTTCTTTACGATTCTTAAGCCGCAACTGTCGCGCTTTCTTTCTTATGTCTGCAAGGAATCCTGTTGTCATTTCTATACTTTCCTGTGACACTTCTTGGGGCGATAGATCAGACACGGACTGCGCTAAATCCGACGAAGATCCTTTTGTATCAGAAATAGTTTCTAACGATTCAATAGATGCGCCAATGCTCTTGAACGCAGGCATACCTTCTATGACTGACACCTCGTAACCTTCATCGGTTTTGGATCGTATTATGATACCATTTGGAGTTGTGCCTAATAACTGCGGTTCTTGGAGTTTCAAATTGAAGGTCTGTGGCGAGTTACAGCAGTCGGTTTCAGTTGATGTTAGTGAGGTCGTGTCGCAAGTGCACGGCGGAGCTTTATAAACTTCTTCGTTTATGTAAAGTATTGTCACTTTTTCTTCTCCAACTAAGTATAAGAATGGGTTGATGAATTCCCATGCGTGTATAGCCGAACTCCACTTGGGATCTTCGTTACGCGTGCGCTTCCCATTCTCATCAACGAATACGCCGCATTCGGCGTAACAGAGAAGAATTTCGATTGGTTTTTCTCGAATTAACAATATAGCTTTAGGAGGCGAATGTTTTCTAGCTGCTGCAGCGACGGTTAGTTCATCCATGGCGAACGATTCTAGCGCACCGGATGGTAAATTTATTTTCAAAGGCTTCTCCCCTGCTACGTAGAGACATTTATTAGTGAGCAAAAGCGAGTTTGGCAGCCTGTCTACAGTTAAGGAGCGGAATATTTTGAATTCGGAGGCGGCGGCGTCGAATCGCAACAAGAATACGCGGCGACCGCTAGCCACCGCTGCACACGGACCTTCCATTGTATCGCCAGATAATGCCTGTAAAGTTAAAGGTAAAATTAATAACCATTTTTCGGGCCATTGCTAAATCGGATAATTTATTGAGCTCTTGCTGTGTAAAGTCTATTATATTTAGGAGTACACATTATTGTTCTAAATTCACATAGCAAATGGCTTATTAATATATTATATAATTATTTGAAAATTAATTAATTTCCAATAGAACAAATTAATTTCCTATAGATCCAACAAATTTTTAACAGGCCAAAGCTACAAAAATTGTCTAAATACCTTAACAATATGCGGAGTGTTGGAATCAGGTAGTGTAATGGGGCTGAGAGTGACCGTAGGGTGCAGGTTGCTGGCGCGGCGCATGGTGGAGCCGAGCTGCAGCAGGCCCGCCTGCGCCAGCACGCCGCCGCACACTAGCAGCGCCCGCCCACACGTGGCGCTCAAACAGCTTATACTGTTACTGTCTGTCGTACGCGGAGGCGAAATCTCCCACACGATATCGACGCCGGTGCGCAGCGAGTATAGACCGTCGGCGCAACCTGCCACAAGTATAGAATAGGTGAACTCTGTAGATGATGAAATCATTGATAGCTCGCTTTCGACGACATTTCTACATGAATGGAGGGGTGATATAATATTTCTGAGCAACAAACTATTTTTGAGATGATAATCATACCTATGGCGAACACATGAGGGGCGAGATAGAGTGCGGTGTATGGCTCGTTTGTCACGTTAGTCAGCGCGGCTGCAGTATAACGCGCGGCGGCGCGGGGTGGGCGCGGGGAGTGCGAGAGGCGCGGGGAGTGCGTCGAGAGGCGCGACACCCACAGCGCACGCGCCGCAATGGTGGCGCACACCACCGCCGCCTCCGACCACAGCGCACTGTTCTCCAACTTGATCTGTGTACAAATATTCAGATATGGTAATGTCAAATTTCTTTACCATAATTTTTTTACCAGTCTGAAGTTAGCTATCTCCACCGCCTTCAATACCCACTGTTACGCTTTAGTCTTTGTGAATATCTGGAAGATCTTTCTAGAATTTCAGACTAATAATAAAAAATCATAATTACTGACCTTCCCTCACCACAAAGTCTTCTTAATATCTTTTAAGTACCTATGTTTAAAATAACTTACGGAAAAGGCTCTGTTGGATTCGTTTTGCGGCAAGTTCTTCGGATCCATATGATGTAACTTAGCGCGCAACTCTTTAGCACCACTGGTCAAAACCAACACACCATTCGCACAATTGGCGTGGTAACGCTCTCGTACACCATCCGGCCTGATAATTATGATTTATTATTAGATATTTATTTTCATTAATGATTGAAAAGTACGTGATCAATCGTAACAACAAATTACTTGATTGAAATAATAGCAATCAGTCTTACCATACAATCTGCAGCGTATTTTCATCGACACTGTCGGGAGTGTCTATGCTTTTAAATCTGTAATTGTGAAAGACAAAAATAAACGTTATTATATTTTATTGTAACAATGCGCTCATTTTTGTATATGATCCATTGCTGTTTATGTTATGTAAAATTCCGATTAATGAAAGACTATATTCTGAGTTGTCCTATGACATTCGAGCTTTACAGATATAACGTAATGGAATGTGTGCCACTTACGAAACATACAAATATTAATACTTACCCATTACTTGTTAGTGGTTTAGGCTTCTCTCTTCTAGGCGTGGGTGGGTAGCTGTAAACCGAAAATTACTGTTCAGAATATTACCCAACAGTCACAATAACTTTTACAAGCGAATTAAATATATTATGAATCAAATTAAATAATAATTCCATACCTGTCTCCATTAGTGCTATTCGTGGCTAGTTTAGCGCGAAGTCTTTCAACCTCTTCACGAAGTTCTCTGCAATTAACCACAAAAGGACTATATGTAAAACACGAGTTACGCTCATTCATCCTTCAAGCAACTAGCCAACTTGTCACTAGTAGGAGAATTTACCAAATGTTATACCAGTCTATATATTTAAATTCCAGACAAGCTCAATTTTTATCCATGTATCTGTGTTTAAACGACTCGAAAATTTACTATACTTCCTAAAAATTCGACCTAGGTTTTAAACAGTTTCACTAGTTTTGCTTACACTAAACCAATGACTTCATTAATAAAAAGTAAGTCTTATAAGGTAACTATAATCAAAGTAACCTGTTAGCACGTCGAAGTGGTGGCGAGGCAGCGTTCCGTCGTCCTGACCGACCGAATAGTTTGTTGCTCAGAGAACACTTTTTGCGATTAGCTTCTTCAACTTTAGCCTATAACAACAAATTACAGGACATAAATAAATATATTTTTTTATGAGTAAGATTATTCATTTTCATTCTATTAGATATTATATAAACATGTTACATTATATTGTTTTTGCATAGATTTCGTGTAAAATATAGACAATGATACGGACCTGAAGGAAGTCGATGAGTTTAGTCTGTTGTCGCAGCGTGGCGTCGGACTTGGCCTCTCGGGTGCGCCACCACGCCGTTGCCGCTTCGGCCGCCTCACGAGCTGCCGCCAACTCCTCCTACCAAATGCATGTTATAATCATCATTTATTTTGTATTTATATATTTACTAAAAGAAATCTTATAGCTAAAAATAAGACATATCTGTGTATGAAATAAATTATAAATGGCGATGACAAGTTGCATATTACGTATAATTTTTATAGTTAGCACTTTAAGATAAATTAATATTACAATTGAATAGTGTGCATATTTTAACTAATTAATTCTGCGGGCGCAGTGCGAAGCTCCCTTCAAGCAGGTTGGCGGTGCTGCGGTGCTATAACACTAACCTGCACTTCGGCGAGCTGCGCCTGCAGTGCGAGCGCGTGGGAGTGGTGGTGGTGCGCGCGCGTGCGCAATGCGGCGCTCTCCTCCAGTAGGTCGGCGGTGCGGCGCGCGGCGCTGCGCAGGGCAGCATCGCGGGCGGCCAGAGCGCCCTCCAGCGCCGCCACCGACGTCTCCAGCTCTGACACGCGCTGCGACCGCGTCTCCAATCTCTCCTAAACGATCGATATATATGGTCCATTACTATATATTTAAATAAACAGTTATTATTGTAGAGTAAGTAGTAAGTAAGAGTAATACATCATATGTAAGTATTTTTAGTTAAACCACTGCTTTGTTAATGTATTTTCGGTTAGTATTCATCCAGTGTAGTGTAAAGGTGTACCTGTAGGAGCTGCAGCTGGCAGGCGGCGTGGTCGGCCTCGTCCCTGGCGCGCATGTGTTGGTGGGTGGCGGTGTCGGCGGCGGCGGCGCGCTCCACGGCCGCGCGCTCTGCGTCCGCGAGGCGCGCGCGACAACTCTCCAGCTCCGACCGCATGCGCTGCACTTCACTCTGGAAGGAATAAATATTTTATTATTTCATTACTTTTTAAACTAGTCTATTACATCAAAAACATGTACACTATTTACTTTTGTAATATAGTATGTTGTCTGTACATGATTCTGTAGCTATGCTTCTTATAAGTGTGTTCATTGTATACCTATTTATATAATATTGTACTTAAATATAAACACTATTTGTTATCAAGTAAAGTTTCGATTAATTATTTAATAATTTAACGCTTCACACAACTACATTTGTCATAGTAAATTATTCCATGGTTTGAAATAAAATTTATAAAATAAATTTACCTCGAGATCTTTATTTTTAACTTCGTGAATGTCTGTGAGCCTCTCCAAGTCTGTTAGCTGTTCCTCCAGCAAGCTACACGCTTCTTGTAATGCTTTGTTGTTCTGGAAATAAAAAAATATAAAATGCTTCAATGTGATAAAATTTTAAATTTATGAAGATATTCATCAATAAATTAAAAATAAAAATTTATTACAAAACTGTAAAGAAAACTCGTTACAAATTTAAAATACAAGCGAGTTATTAGTCTCAAAATATTACATAATTCCCAGTTACAACGTATTAAAATAATATTTTAAAATAAAACAGTGCTGTTGGACAACGCGAGTGACTACAGTTGTACCACCGCGAAGTGCTGCGCGCAGGAGGACATGACGGCGTCGGTGGTGCGGCACCGGCCCTGCAGCAGGTCCGCGACGAGCGCCACGCGCAGGCGCGCGCCCCACCCCGCCGCACCCCCGCGCACCTCCACCGAGCGCAGGTACAACGGCTTTGGACGCAACGGTGGCTTCTCTGATACTTTACGCTTGATGTGACTCGATACGGGTGGATTCATTTTATAAATATTTTGAACATTGTCTCACATAATTTCACCACTACCGGAATTATATTTCAATGATTACAATAGATTATTCCAACTAGCAATACTATGAGACGAATTAGTCGCACAGGTCTCGACCGCTGTCGGTAAAGTGAATAACTAAATCAAATCCATCGATACAATGTGTATCGACAATAGTGTTTACACAAATGCCAAACATTCTCTATTGTGCTATAAACATCACAATACGATGACCGCATATAATAATAACTTATCTTATTTGCTTGTGCATTGATGATGCATTTCGTATGCATAATAGACTAAAATGGTTTTTATTATAGAGCTAGTCATTTCCTATATGCTTTTAGTATAGTGTGTAAGACCACTTAATAATGTTGAATGATAAAAAAAAATACAAATTACAATAATTATTAATAGTTCAGGATCAATACTAGAATTTAAACTCTTATGTGGTTACAACGGTTACGGTACTATCAGTCTATGATGGACAGGAATATTTATGTATAAGACTGTCCCTTTTCCTGGTAGTAATGTAATGCAGTACCTCGGTTAGGTCGGTGTTGTGTTGGCGGACCTGCTGCAGCTCGTCCCTCAGCTGAGCTCGCTCGCGGCTGGAGAGCTCCTCCTGTTCTTCGGCGTGCAGCCGCCGTTTCTCGCTGTATTGTAGCTCGCTCTTCAATTTGCGGATGTCGTTTCGGGATCTGAATATTTTAAAGGGTGATGGTATTTATTGATATTGTAACATTCGTAATACTAAATAAAAAAAAAATCACAACATATCTATACTATTATATAAAACTGAAGTTTGTTTGAACGCGCTTATCTCAGGAACTACTGGTGCGAATTAAAAAAAAAAACAAGCGTTGGAAAGCCTATTGTCGTAGAAGGCTATAGACTAAACAAACACCATGTTATGTCTAATAGGAGCGGAGCATCAATGAAAAATGTTGCAAAAACGAAAAAAAATCCTTTTGAAAAGCGTCGGCAGCATACCCTGCGATAACAGTTAAAAATACGCAACAAACATGGATGACAGAATTATTCCTTTTAAAAAGTTCCAAAAAATATTTCATAAAACAAAGACCCCTGTCTGCCTGTCTGAATGATACGATGCGATAAACTCAAAAACTACCTAACTGATTTCGCATGGAGGGAGTTGCGAGCAAAAAAAGTTAGTTCACTATAAAATTCCTTGTATACATATACAAATAAATGAGTAAATATATGTCTTCTGCTATCGCTAAAGCTCTATCAAAATAAAGTTCATTTGTCCTGGAGCTGTCGGGTAGCACGTGTCATCAGATGAGTAAAAGTAAGAAGGTGTAGAAGAATAACTGTATTAACGACCCTCCATTTACGAACATCTTAACTACCGGGCGTATTGTCAGACATTCATCAAGTGAAGTAGTGCTGTGAAGTAGTGCTCGGAAGAAGTACCTGTCGACTTCAGCCTGTGCCCCTTCGTGCATCTTCTTCAACTTGTCCAACTGTTCCTTCAGCCTCGCGGCCTCCGCGCTGGCTTGTTCGTACTGTGGACGTAACGCGGTGAGCTCGCTCTGCAGACTCGCTGCCTTCTGTTCCGCCGCCTTGCGAGCCTCTATCGCGCCTGATACACGCTCTTCTACGCGTTTGAGGTCTCGAGCGGTAGACTTAGCTTCCACTGATAATTCGTTGTATTCACGTTCCTATAAATTAATAGGATTATAAACAAAACTATATTTAATATAATAGAAGAATTATAATATTATGATGATTCTTTGCTCACCTTTCTCCATCTCGCTAAGTTCGCTGCTCTGGTTTCTTGTCGTAAAGTCGCAATTTCTTCAGATCTAGCCTGTTAAATATTTTAGATATTTTAAATTATTGGCAAGATACATTGCAAGTGTTTTTTGTAATGAGGCAAAACAAACCTGCAGTTGCGTCTCAGCTCGTTCGAGTTGTTCCTTGAGCAATGAGAGTTGCGCGTGCGCCACGCTCGCCGCTGCCGCGTCTGCTAAGCTCTCGGTGTCGCTGTGCGCGTCGCAGCGGGCAGTGTCTGTGCTGTCTCTACCTTCTCGCACCACTGGCGCTCCAGCATCTCCAGAGGGACCAGCTACATTACTATCAGACGTAGCAGTAGTACTACTGACTGCCGCCTCAGTAGATGTGTTAGCAGTTATGCCAGTCGATTTGCGAGTTGTAACACTTGTGTTAGTGCCAGTGGTGGTTCTAGCTTGCTCCTCTGCAGCTCGTGCCGCACATCGTGTACACACGCGATTTTCCAAAGCGGTAACTTCGCGTTCTAGCTGTCGGACCAGTTGCTCTAACGTGTTGACCTGTTATAAAGGTCAAATAGCATTTTTTTTATAATTTAATTTTAGTGACGTACTGAATATTTTTAAACTGAGCTATGCCTTTATTAAAAATGTACATACAGAGTTTATGAAGATTAAAGGCAGAAAAACTGTGCCTTCCATACCTTTTCCCTGTGGCGTGCGTCCTCGTGCAGCGCGTCGGCGGCGCGCGCCTCGGCGGCGGTGAGCCGGTCGTGCAGGCGCGACTCGGTGCGCGCGCCCTGCTCCTCGAGCGCCGCCTCGCGCCGCGCGGACTCCTCCACGCCGCGCTCCAACTCCTGACGGAACACAAACTTGTTCATTACTATACATTTTTGCAGGTTGCCGGGCGTATTTTGCCTAAATTTTACACTCGCGTCCTTTCATTCACCTATCCCTTATTAACCCGAGGATTAGTAATAAGTCGAAAATAAGTACGTCAAGTACAACAGTTAATTAACATAAATATATTATACCATGAATGAATGTTACTATTACCTGTACTTGAGCTTGTAAAGAAGATGCACGGAAGCGTTCTTGCGCCAACTGTTGTTGAACTTCCTTCAGCTGATCAGACGACGTCTCGGCGACGCGCTGTCTCTCACTAAGAGACTCCTGAGATTATCAGAACATACAAAATTTATTATTTGTGTCTTTAGTCAGAATAATTTTCATTTTAGTCCACAGAGGTATATAAAACTACGTCATTTATTTGTACCTATATAGTGTTAATAACATCCAAAAAATAGTAATCATGACATACCCGTGCAGCCGCTAGCTCGCGAGTCGCCTTGTCGAGCTCGTCCTGTACTGCCCTGTGCTGCTGCTCGAGCGCGGCGAGTGTGCTCTCGGCGTGTTCCCTGGCGCGCGCTTCCCTGGCGGCGCTGGCCTCGGCGGCGGCGACGCGCGCGGCCGCATCGCGAACCTCTGCCTCGCTTCCGCTTAACGTCTGACGCCGAATCGCACGCTCTTTGGCTACGCTGTCCTGTGTTTAGTATAAATGATGTCAGCTGATGTATCTATTTAGTGTCAACCTGTTATGTTGGCAGTACACTTGGCGTATTAAAGCCAATATTTGCGTTATTTGGCCAATGCAAATTGTTCTTTAATTACAATATAGAGTCGATATTGGTTTTCCTGCAAGCCGCAAATATTTGGATGAATGCGTAAAGTATAGTACCAGCATTAGATTTTTAATATTTAAATGAACAACTACCAACAATTAATATAAATATTTAAAAACATATGGTACAGAATAAGACACGGCTACGATCATACTTACGTATAACTATTGGCAAAGCTTTTCTTATAGGAACATAAACTTTTAAAATACTAATATCGCCATTTATGTATTGAGTTCACACATAATTTACAAGGCGCAACGAGCGTGATTTTGTATGTAACGTCTGTCATGGTAACGCCTGTTTATAGTGGTTCAATGTCTACTAGTTGTTGACGAGTGATCGAAACTCGTCCGTCGAATTTAATATATTTTTAACACATACATACATTCACTTTCACCACTTCTCTATATGAACTCTAATTATGCTAAATCTAACATTCCTCCGTGCACGCAATGTGTTTGAAAATCAGTACAACGTTTTTACTTTAAAATATTAATAAGATTCATGCACATGTACTCTAGCTACATAGATTTAAATATCTTTTTAGTCGAGGACAACACAACTACAGATATAATACGCTAAAATATTTCACTACCATCATAACTACTTATAAAATGTGTATACGCTCACAATGGCGCGCACGTTGATTTCCGTCAGTCTTCTGTGGCGTAGGTCCCGGACCTGTTCTATTATATTCTGACGCATACCAAATAATAGTTAAAATATTTAAACTTATGGAACTTATTGATTTCTTATCTCTATGTGCAAGTTAAACATCGAAATAAAAAAGTTTTCTAGTTTAAAACTATTGGCTGCCCATGACCATTATAGCTGTAAATATTTCAAAACGACGGTAGGGGATACGAAGCTAAAAACATCGAAAATTTATTCTCATAAAATTATTAATTTTAACAGACACTGATTTTATTATTGATTCAAGAAGTAATAAAAAATTTCATCACATTCACTTCCAAGCAGTTTTTGTTTTGTAGAATAACTTACTTACAGCAAATTTGTAATACGCTTTTATGAAAAAAAAAAACAAAATATGTTAGTAACCTTATAATGTTGATGCTGAGCGCGTTGCGCCTCCGCGCTGGCTACGGCGCTTGCGCACTCCGCCTGCAGCTCCTCGATCCGCGTCTCCAGCCGCCGCATGTCCTCCCTCATGCCGTCCCTTTCGGCTTGCAGCTGCGCCACTTCCGCCCGCGCCTCTCTCGCCACTATGTTGTTACGCTCTGCTATGCCTGAGCTTAGTTCCTGGTTGCTTCGTTGTAGGGCCATGCGTTCCTCTTTTTCTACTTCAACTTGGCGCTCAAGCCGCCTGTATACGAAAATATTAATAGTATTTGTTTTTTCTACTAAAAAACAAGACAAGCAAGGTTCTTGATGGTAAATGATATCATTTGATAGGGTTAATAGAATGTGTGTGCATACTTGTTTTGCAGCGTGAGCGCAGTAATGTCGGCCTGCAGACGGGCGCGCTGCCGCTCGGCGTCGCTCTCCAGCTCGCGGCGCGTGCGCTCCACGGCCGCGGCGGTGGACGCCTCCGCCGACGCCAGCTGGCCTTGCAGCGACGCGATCTCGCGGCTGCGCATCGTCGCTAACTTCTCTAGTGATCTACAATTATAATACGTTTTTTTTTTGTAACAAACATCTGGGTTTATTTATAATATAAGTGAAATTACTTATGAAGATTATTGTATTTATAGAAACCAAAAAGTGAAAATAAGTGCAGAGTGCAAGTGAAGTGTCTAACTTTAGGTTTGCCGCAGGATAAATAAAAGTAAATAATCGAATTTTTTAATTAGGCATAGCCAAAAGATTTAATACTAACTTAAAAGTAGCCAAATCGATGGCGGTGCAGTCGTGGGATGCATTAAACCCGCCGCTACTATCGTCGTTATCTTCCGGCGCCACGTATGAATAGCCTGCAAAATAATATTTTTTTAATTTTTTTAATACTAGCATTTTTTAATATATATTCTTTTGCCTTTATGATATATTTATATCATCATAAAAAATGTATATATACAGAAACAAGTTGTCTAACCGACGAAAGGCAGTTGTCCTGCGAAGGGTGGCCTGGTGCGGAAGGGCGCGGCGCTGGGTGGCGCGGGTCGGCGCGGCGGCGCCACCAGCCACGACGCGTCCTCCGCGCCGCGCACCAGCGGCACCCACGGCGGTACCTGCGCAATATATTCATATTAGTAACGGCCTCAGCCGATGCGAGACCCCGGATGGGACTTCAATAATAAGGTCCCCGATTACAACAATTCGTGGCAGATTTGGTAATGATCGTGGTGAACAAAAGAAAACGCGCGACACCCCGGGCGATTGCCCGGTTCGCCGAAGTTATGTTAAGATCACCACTGTCGATCAAATAACAAAAATTACACTTTCATTCATCACAATCACATTACCTGATCTCTAATAGAGTGCACGGGTATATGCGCAAGCGCCTGGTGCTGCAGCGTGTCGAGGTAGGAGTAGCGGCGCGCGGGCTGCACGCGCAGCAGGCCGCCCACCAGCGAGCGCCACGCGGCCGACGGCCCGTGAGGGGGCGGCTCGAACGGCGGCTCGGCGGTGGGCGACCGCTCGTATCTGTTGGTTGATGAACACAGTTGTATGTTGTCACTAATCATGAATAACCGTGCTTTCCGGCGTTTTGCCGTGCCTATTGTAATCAAATCTAACAGCTCATACGTTGGGACCCTTCTTTTAATTTTATCCGTGGTGTTTTATAACTATTTTATCTAGTTGTCCCTATCCTAGTTGTCCGTATCCCTATCCTTGAGGTTAAAACGCCTCCTTAGTTCATTATTGTGTCTCCCGCTTTGCTATGGGGGGAAGTGGACAATTAATATTTCCAACTCCCTATCATTCTGTCTGATTAATTTCGTTGCGGGATAATGACAAATTAGTTTTCCCCGAGACTCGGCGAGCTCCACTGCTCGATGTCATAAAATGCGTGCCACTGTTGACCCTGGCTTACAGGAGTTGTAGTGGCGGGTGTGAGGGCGAGAAAGTTTCTAATCATCAATAACATTTTTATTAAAAAATACATTGTCTGTTTACCACTTCTAACAAAAACAAATACGAAAACACAACATTAAAAACTTATTATTGAAAAACCTAGGTAATAGTGCCATTAAATATTATATTTGACTTACTTTTGGATGTTACTGAGAATCTCAATCATGGAATCTTCATCTCCTTTAGAGAAGGGCCGCTTCAGTGTGACGAGCTCAAACGCGACCACTCCTAGCGACCAGTAGTCGCACGCCGACTGCACGACAAATATATAGGTCATATACAAACATACGACGCTTGTTGCAAACTGGTATAACTCATAAACTTCGAAAACGATTGGAGTAATAAAAAAATATAAAATGTTGGGTACCTTCTTAATGCTACCATATTCAATTTTTGTATAAATATAATCAACCTTATACATACATACTTTAAATCAAACTTTGTGTCTCATCTAAAGTAAGTTGCTTTTACTGCCTTCTACACTTTCTGTTACCAATTACAATAGTTTTCAATAAACCTTCCCAAAATAAATGAGAAATTGATAATTTAATGGATAATTTCAGCGATGGATTAAATTATGCCATTCAGATCGTTTATGGAAATCGAGAGTTAATCTAATAAACTTAACTACACCATTCGCGATTAAATTCAGCGCGGCCAAAAATCTTAACGTCAGCTGTTATAAACATTTCTAAAGATCATAGTAAAATGTCTATTACTCTTTCTCATGTTTTCGATATTTATGGATTACGCCACTCGTCATCAAGCGCCTTGAATTTACATTTCAAAATTTGCATATATATGTGTATGTATGCTATCTACAGTGTTATTGTGTGCACTACTTAGTATTTATTCATATGTATTAGTGTCCAAAAACCTTGACTTTTGACATTACATGCTGTTTATGCTAATATTGTGCATAAGTGTTATCTAAAAATAACTACTTTATATAAGTTGGACTTATAATTGTACTCTTTAAAATGCATTCATCTTATTTGTTACTATACATTGCTTCATATTACATGTGCATCCAATACTGTATCTAACTACATATTATTATGCGTTTTTTTATTTGAAATTTATGCCCGATAATATCGACCATTTAATATTGTGTATAAAAATATATCTTTTTTTCTATAAATATATAATGAAGATGATTTAACGATATTGATTTAGATTTACAGTTGATAAATAATATTTTAGAACATGAATTAAAGTGTATCTGATTTAAAAATTCACCTGAAGGAAATTTACAATCACTTATACATACATTAATCTGTCGGCATTACATTATAATTCTGCTTTTTAAATAATTAAATGATAGCAGTTAACATTGTTATAACACTTTTCTTATAACAATGCGTGATTTGTCTATCACCATAAAGTTAAGGGCTATATTGTGTTTATTATGGGCATAATCTGTTTAGTGCAGTTAAAAGCGCAAGCGCATGCGAACCACCCACAATGGCCTGTGTAACAACGCGGCCACAATACTGGAGACAGACAGAGTGTGTGGCGGCGCAGTGCGCGGCGGCGAGCAGCTCGGGCGCCACGTAGTCGGCCGTGCCCGCCGCCGCCGCCGCGCCGCCGCCCGACAGCCGCCCCACCGAGCCCAGGTCGCCCAGCTTCACGTGGCCGCATCTGCCACAATGAGGGAACCACTTGAAGCATTTGTTTTTACTTTCCTCCAATATTCCTCAAATTATTACCAATTAATGACCTTGCTAGTAAAATTTACTGCTGAATGTGGTAAATAACATAGCATTTCAAACACATCATTAATATTTCTACATTATAGTATGCATTTTGTGGCCAGATATTAGAATTGATTACTTCATGATAGGGCCAACCATTTCATAAAATGGCCAACTAAATATCAACATTTGATAATATCAATGATATGATAATAGCCCACATTTAACCACATCACAAATAAAAAAGAAACATATATTTTTCTTCTAAGTACAAAAAATGCTCATTGCAGTTGACTTACAGTTCAATTATTTCACTTTTACCTTCCATTTATACATTATTTTTGCTTTTATCACATTAATTATCTGCCAACCAGATGCATCACAAAAACCGCAATTAGCACCTCTAAAATTAGATAATTCAATGATGTAACCAGACCTAGAAAATTTTCTATTTCATGAAAAACAACCATTTTATGAAATGGTTGGCCACATCATGAAATTTCAATTTTCAAATCTGGCCATGACAAATAAATAATTATCATTATACAGAAGAAATTTACCTGATTGTGGTGACTTATCCAAGGGCTAAAAGTTGCTTCACTGTATAAATATCATATTTTTAAATACAATATTAATACTGTGATTTATCATAAATCACATATTTTTTTCAATAAAGAAAATAAACACTTTTATCAATAAAGAAAAGTGTACAAATATTAACTCACCGATCTAGCAATATGTTGTGTGGTTTGACATCTCTATGGACATATCCCATGCCGTGCAGTGCTTTGAGTGCATGAGCCACCTCAGCCACATAGAATGCAGCATCTCTCTCTGACAAGGGGTGGTTACGCCTAGCTAGGAGTCCCGCCAGATCTCCACCATAGCACAGTTCCATTACTAAGTACAGATTGTTGCTGTCCTGTTTGAAATACAAGATATTATTATATCAAGCTTCATGTTATTTCAATTCTTCTTTGTCATGCTGATAAATATGTTTTAAGACTAAGCATTATCTATTGTTAGGTGGGGCATCTGTAATGCATGAGAATATATAAGTATATATAATAAGTAAGAATAATGTTATCTTGTTATGTTATAGGAGGACAGACAACTTGATAAAGGTCGCAGGAACATGTTGGATGCAGGCTGCTTTCAACAGGTCTGTCTAGAAATCTTTGGGGGAGGCCTATGTTCAGCAGTGGACTTTATGCGGCTGATGATGAACATGAATGTTATCTTGATCATACATTGAAAGATACTGAGTCTTTGAATATGTTGTGGAGACTAACAACTGCTTGTTAAAAAAGCTCTCAAGCATTATTCATTCCCTTAATATCATTACAAGACAAATTAATATAAATTTAAATTTCAAACAATTGGAATTAATTATAGTGTATTACAGTATTGATGTTTGACAAGCACCAAGTACTTCTGTAATATTGTACCTGAAAGGCATATTGCAGTCTTGGAAGCCATGGACTAGTAGCCGCAGCGAGTACATCTCTCTCATCTTCTACTGAAGTTATTTCTTGTTTCCGAGCCTGTTCCTTACGCAATGTTTTCAATGCATATACATCTCCTGTCTGCTTTTCTTTCACCATCTAAGAATAGTACAAATAATTTAAAGGTAAGAACCAGTGTTCAATATTACACTTTGATATTGTATAGTAAAATGCATAATAAAATTGTACATTTAAGCATTAGGCCATGCTAGACTAGACTGTAATTACTAACTGTACCAAAGAAGTTGATATTGGTGTTTGGGAGCTCTAGAAATCTAGGAGTGGAGTAAACAAGCTTAAAAGAAACATTCACAAAAGAAGATCACTTTTGCCAAGTCCAAGTTAATAAATTTGAATTTGAAATTTATACTATAAAAACTTACATGTACTTCACCGAAATATCCCCTGCCGATGGTCTGTAGCACTTCAAAGTCTGAATAACATACTCTAGTGCGCCGAAGCTCTGCCAATGTGCTGCGGTCTACAAAAATATACAACCTTAAATTATTCATTCAAACAATAATAATAATAATAAGTTTTATTGAAAAAGTACATAATGTGTTTTACAGTTAAAAAAAACAGTGGTATAACAAATCAAATTTCTAAAAAAAAAGATAAAGTAAGATGAAATTGTTTATTTTAAAACATCTACATTTCATAAACCCACGATTGTAAAGAAGATCAATTGAAAAACTACTCGAAAATATTTAGTTTCAAATATGCGTTTGGATGGAATACTTACATTTATCAACAAATGCTCGTACCAGCTCATCGGTCTTTTTAACAGGATCATCATTGCACTCATCATACAAAACAGTCAAAGCATCCAATAACGCCTCGCGGTCTAGAGTTCTCTTACTAAATTTACTCGTGCCACTTGTTACTTTGCCTAATATCTGCCGATTCAGTCTAGTTATTCGCAAAGTAATAGCTTCTTTCGACGGCTCCATTTCTATAACTAATTTTGCAAGAAATCAACACATTCCATAGTTTATGTATCCTTTTTGTTTATTTAAAAATAACATTCACCAACTACGCAATTTAACCGTTATTATTTAAAAATCGAATGACCGCTCGCGTACGTTGACTTTGACAGTGACAATGGTTATGGTGTTGCTAAAGTAAAATATTTTAAGATATACCTGCTGCCATCGCTCGGCTAGTAGCTATCCTAAAATAAAATAGTTATATTGCGATAGAGGGCGCTGTTTCATAAGTAAAGGTAATTTTTCAAACATAATACTAATTATGTACAGTGTACACTGATGGCGGCACCTGTGCAGCAGGTTAGCACGTAGGCTGAGTTACTACAAGCACCGGCCTGAACATTATGTAGTTCTAAATAGAATACAATACTTGCATGTTCTGGAGCAGAGACAGCATCTTGCCAAACGTAGCGTGGGAAGCCCTCTGAGCAGATGGCGGGGTGACTTACTTGTACACAAGAGGGCCAGCAGCGTCTTGATGCATAAAGTAGCAGACCAGGCTCTGTGGCGTACCTTAGAAGTCTATGTCCAGCAGTGGACTGCAACGGGCTGATGATAATAATGAAATAATACAATGCCCAGTCTTCTCCAACTTTTTTTTTGCATGTTTGGCCTTTATAGTGCAATTCGCAGATGTTTTTCCTTGATTCAAGGTTATTAATTATCCTAAAATTCGTTGCTAAAGTTACTGGAAATGCTGTTTTTCTATTTTAGAATCACGCTACAAAGAATCACACTTCAAAACGAATTTAAAATGTCAGATTCATTACATCAGCATATTAGTCGTTCTACTAAATAAAATTCTCACTGCTGAAGTTCAATGTCCTGAGACGTAGGTATTGAATTAATGAAATTAATAATAGATTATCATAGGTGCTTCGGTTGTATCACCTGCTGTTGCATATCTAAAAGTTTCGACGTTCTTGGTGTCGGAACAAAATTTAATGAACTTGGTTTTGTCTCTATATGCACTAAAACATCTGCGAATAAAAGCTGCTAAAAATATTTAAATGGCACCAGACGACTCGACTTTTTAAGACACGCGCTATTTAAGTGTATGTTTATACAATTAAGTTATTAACATGCCACGTGAACTCACGGTCTATTATAATGAACAAAAAAAAACTATAACACATAATTAGACTAATAAAAAAAGAAATTGACTCCAAAATTATTATGGATCTATAATATATATGCTATTAATTGTACGGAGAACAAAATCATCGGATTTTAGTAGTGTGAAATAGTGGGGCCCGTGTTGGGCACTTTTTTTACAAAGGAGCTTTTAATTAGAGATTTAAATATTTATGCTTATTATTACTTATATTATATACTTTTTTTGTTTATATTACTTATAAACAAAAAATACCAGAGTTCTCTGTTTTATTTAAAAACACAATACAGTTTTTTTTTAAGAAAGCTCATCCTTTATCCCAATCTGCCTATGTTCTAAACCACGTCCTCCTGCTCTATGAACATAATTATTATGTACTTAAGTTCATATCCATATGTAGTAAAATATACCTAATTAACTTTTAAAACATTTACTTTAGAAATGTAGTGACTCTATCATTTTGGAAAATGAGAAAATTTCTATAGCAGATTAGTACCTACTTTTATAAACAAAATAACACATGTTGTTGTTTGCCCAGTAATAGCTGTTAGTTGAAAGTAGGTACCCCACGATCTCAAAAGAGGGAATATCTGTGAAACATATTTTAAGTCACATTTAAATAATTTTGTTCATTCAATTATCTTTGTATTAGATTAGGAGTAGTAGGTATTTTATTCCAGCAAATATGATAAAAAGTGTACTTAATATAAGGTGACGACCTCGGGCACTGGTCGAGAGAACTAGATGTAGGTACTTACATCAACAACGTTCAGTGTAACTTTAAATACCATTGAAATGATCGCAAAAATATTCCTTGTAGTGTTTATCTGTCGTATGTTAGTTGTAAGCGGCGCTTAGTGTAGATAGAAGTTATTGAGTCAGTCCGGAAGACAGCGGCTTGGCTGTACCGCCTTGCATGGCATGTCCATGGGTGGCCGGCGCTGCTTACCTTCATGCAGACCGCTTGCAAATTTGCATACTAAGGCTCCAAAGTGTTATCAGGCTGTCAAAAAAATAATTAACAAAAATAGACTTTATTCCATGTTTGTTAAAGTCACGTGAGTGTATATTCAACGAATTATATTAAGCCAATGTATTTACCTATAATCCATGGTCTATGTAGAGCTCTCGTAACTACGACCCTGATAAAATTGTTGTTTTAACATTGGTAGGTAATAAGTATCTATAATATAAAAACCAAACAATCTACAAATAAAGAAACGAAAATTATGACATGACATCATGTAGGTAATAATTGGCTATAATTTGGTAATACCACGTATATTTATAAACTCTTAATAGTTATGTCCCTGGACACTGCCTAGCCATCTAGAAGTAAGAAGTTATTTATGCCAGTAGATAAGTTTAAACTAGTGGTTCTCGCAGCAATATATTGCACACGTTCTGCAAGCTTTAAAACAAGAAGACGGCCTGCCTTGTTTGTTTACACGATAACATTTCCTTGCGGAAGATAAATTCTGCAAGTTTTTTTTTTGTGAATCTAACAAATTAACGACAAAACGATCAAGTGTCTTGCTCGATGGTAACACACGAATGCTATTAATAGTACAAACACTACTCGTACTTAAAATTACAAAGTACCTACTGTGTGGTAATTGGCAATGCACTGCGCTCGTCACCCTCAGATGTTAGATGTTAAGTCTCATAATGCCCAGCAATTTATTTATTTATTAGCGCTGCCACATTGTACATATTATAACAGTTACACATAGTTACACTAGTTTTAAACAATAATTATAGTCACGGATATGTACAACAAGTACGGCGTAGGTAGGTACATAACATTCGCCACAGCACTCAGCGAGTAGCATATTTTTATTGGGCCCCAATTGCACTAGCTATAAAGTCTCAACCGAAACACATAAGGACAATATTGTTTGGTAGCGCAGTCATTGCAGTTAGTACCTATGCTACCTTATTCAGTCCATCAATATATTATAGTCTGTTAAGCGGCTCTGGTGGTACAAAATGTTTGATCTCATGCTTTCCATTGTCCCTATTTAAACAAAAGCATACCTACATATAGTGGTGTCGCGATGAGACGAAGTGTTCTCAGTTCAGATTACGACATAGTATGTATAGGCCCATGCATTCCTAAATACCTACATAATATAAAGTAGGTTAAGTAATAAGAATTATAAATGCAGAAATAACTCTCTATGTTTGTCATTTAATCTTTCACATCTCAACCACTAAATCGATTTCGATGAATTTTAGTGTGGAGATAGTTTAAGATTCAGGGAAGAACATATTATGCTACTTTTTATCTTGGGAAAATATATATTTGCGGACGGGCGGGGCAACGAGCAAAAGCTAGTTGTATAAATGCTACAAGCCATGACTTAATATAAAATTGTTTATGAGAATCACGGATTTAAATCACATTTGAAATACGTTTTATTAAACAAAACAATAGATGTTATGTACACGTCTATCTATATTTCGTATTAATAATAACATTTAAATAGTCCACGCTTTTTTATTATAAACCTAGATTTTGTACAATATTATTCCGCCCGCGTAAAAGTCCTATTGCGGTATAAAAGTTCCACTATGCACTTTACTGCCATAAAAATAAACCTATAAAATGTGAATTTAATACCTACTACATTTATTTTCCTAAGATCCAAACACCTCCAGAGGAATATTAGGTCTATAATTCCAACAATCGCCCAAACGTCGATAGCCATTGCGCTTGCATCTATCCAGTCAATCTCTTGAATATCAGACAATTACCACCATCAAAGTTTATCCTGAATTTCTTTTTAATACAAATATTTTCCTAAATTTTACTATTGTTTTATTAGTAAGTGGTATATTTATGTAAAGTAGATATTTTAACTGATGTATTCTCTAGTGAAGCTTTCAGAGCGCTACACCTTCTGAAATATGTAGATACGTAGGTACCAACAGCAGTTACAATATATTTTTGTACCTGTCTGCAAAATTCAAGCCATTGAACATGTAGTGGATGAATAAAGTAAAAATAAACATATGACCCAGATAACTATACGGAAATATTGTGCTGTGAGCAAAGGTATTCAATAATCTCTTGTGAAATTTACATAAGAGAAAATTAAAATTTAGGTACATACATAGCGACTAATGACGCATTTGAACCTCAAATGTAGAGATGTTTACGACTACACCAATGTTGACGTCTTTGGTTCAATCTCCCAGGTCTTTATAGTGATATTGAGTATTTCTGCTTAATATTAGTCTGCGGACTGAAATTCTTGTCCAGTATCGACGATAGGTTCCCCCTTATGATGTATCATGGGACGGAACACACATGTCACATGAACACAATTTTTGTATTACGTGCATGATCGACTTTTGCTTACGCCTGATCTAGGCTTAGGAGACGCGGTACCCAGGCCTACGTTTTATTATTTGGTCGAAATACACATTTAGTTGGTCAACTGGTCTCATCTTTATTCTTATTTTGCTGACAGAACTCATTATACTGTATTAAATATAATTATGCCCATGTCATTAGGCCTCTGTCAAATGACAAATTATAATAATAAGTAATTAGTTAGTGATCATTAGATTTCCAAAGAAATAAGTACAAATGTTAAGTTTAATTTACTTTAAGGTGATGAAGGATATGTTAATTTCGGGATAATTAAGTATATCAAAGTGGCCTTCGTAAAAGAAAACCGTCGATTTACATATCAGATGTACCAGAACATTGAGTCTCGACATAGTAGCTGTACTTATCCACATCTACCGTCGTTGTGGACATTTTTAAGCAATTTGTCAGGATATTTATGATTATACTTCCACACATCTTCAGGCAGACAAACGTCTTGTACGTTGTCACTTTCAATTCCAGTGAAATATTTTAAAATTTTCCTCCCAAATACATTCTCAAGTTTTAAAGTGTCGTACATTTAAAAACTACTATACCAGGCAACAAATAAAATAAGTTTCATAAAATTGTTAAGCAGGTAAAAAAAATTTTTTTAGCTCTTTTGAAAATTTTAAACTATCAAACTGTTAGAATTTTCATTATGAAATTAATGAAAAAAATATCCATAATTAAAAAAAATGTAACGTGTAATTATTTATTTTATAAGTATACTTAATTAATTTCAAATAGATAGCTTGTATAAATACGATTAACGATCTGTTTTACGGATGGCACCGGCCTAATTTAGACTCAAACAACCATTTATCTATCTATAGGCAACGCGTCACAACTTGAATTATAAATATATGTCAATATATGCGTAGTCTTTATAGCATAGTCCCGGAAGCGAGCTGATAGATCTGATGTTGAATGATCTCCATCGCCTATAACCGCAATAAACATTTTATTGAAAGGCTTGGAATCAGCGGTGGGTAGACTTTTGTAGTCTGTAGACCTTCAGTTCTTATCGTACGGTATAGATTATAGACCCTGCACAATAGATACATACTACTTGTATAGGTATGTATTCAGTAGGTATATCACTCTTTGGCATCTTCGTTAAATATAACCTAGGTTAGGCCTTGCATTGAAATTCCAGTATCGGTGGCTAAGTTTTATTTTGTCTTGCATTTGAATATGCACTACACATATTATGAACAGTGGAGAATACATTGCATGGCAATATTTTTATAATTAATCAACATTATACAGACGCGTCATCAATAAGTGCTTAGGTACCGATATAAGAACGCGCTCACAGTGTCATCTTAGAAAATAAAAAATGATAAATTATTGAAGATATCCTTTGTTCAGTATACAAATATATTAATCTTTACGTTTAAAAAAACATCGACAGTTGCTTCATTTTTGCCGCTCGGACTTTTTATTTAATGCATAATTTATAATTAGTATTAATACATACACACATAAAAATACTTATAGACAAGCACCTGAAAGACGTCACCACTACGAACTCACCAGGAAATTTGCATGGATAAAATATTAGTATGACTAGGTGTTGCTTGTAAGAGCGATGACCCCAACATAACTGTCGCCCCTGCAGGCTGGATGGTAGTGGTAAAGACTGCATTTGAAACTTCGCCCACGTGAAAAGGGTTTTCTGCTATTTTTTTTTTACATAGCATACGTTTATAAGCCTGTCAAGAGTCGGCTTATACACACAGCACTATCAGGTTAGCGCTATAGGCGCTCGCAACCCTTTGAAATTAAGTTACCATGCTGAGGGCAACCCACTAACGGGCTATGAACCTCAGTTCAGCACGGCCCCTGGGAGAGGATTACACACAAGCGATTATGGGCGATCTAATGTTAGATTATTATGAGCGAACTAACAACTATTCGCTACCGTTATTCGGCACTCGGGCCGGAACTATTAGAAGGGTCGGGAGGCGGGGGAACGTAGCGAAGTCCTCGACGGCCAGGACGGAACTGCGGTCTTGTGTAGTATGGAAGTTTCAAGAACTCGTTTTGACAGCTAGAGTGATATTACCCTCTGGATCGGTTAGAGATCGTAATACAAAAGTCCCTAAAACACTACAGCCATTGATAGGGCCACAAGTACGACACAGATACTATCTATTTAGAAAATGAGATTAAATCTTTCTATTATTTCCCACGGGCGCAAATTATCTGGGGAAAAGTAGTCTACATATTTATTTAGGATATAGTTTACCCGTGAGTCAAATTTTATTTCAATTCGATCAGCTGTTTCTGAATTTACTTGTAACAATCACCAAACGTAAAAATATTCAAACATTTTTACAAACTTTTGCATTTTATTATTATTAAAATGATTTATAATAGTAGTAGTAAGATATAATTCCTAGCCTTCCTACTGCCATTAATATAATGTTGCTTAGATTGTAAGCTAAAATATATTGCTGTCGAAATTAATATTTGTTTAGTATGTGGCTCCAATATCTTTACGTAACCTAAAACTCTGTCTTTAGTTACAATATCTAAACTAGAAATTATAACTAGCATAGTAACGAACCTATATATTTACCAAAATGCATAGATTTGTTTAATACACATTAAGGTGGGAATCAAATTATTTATCTTGTGCCTTTTTTGTAAATTGTAATAATACTGTTAGGATGCTTACCTATATAATGTTATGAAAAAAAGGATTATCTATTACATTAATTTCATATAATTAAATTAAAGTATTCATCAAATTTATTATTACGCACATTCTAATTAAATGAAATTAAAATTAAAGTTTTTAACACATCATAAAAAATACGGTGAATTACATTTATTTAAATAATTTTTAAGTGAATTTAACAAAGAAACAAACTTAATTATTATTGTAATCATCCGTTTCACAAAAAAGAAGTATTATAAAATTTGATTAAAATCTGAATAAAATACATTTAAATACATAATAAAGTGTACACCGGCGTGAACGAATCCTACGGCCTTTACGTTAGCGATCGACACGCTTCTTTATAAAAGGTGCTGAGCGCGATTCGTTCGCAGTTTTGTCCTTACTCAGCCGGAGTACGCAATCGATTTGAATTTGGAGCGTTTATTTTTTAAACGTAGACACGTATGAATTTTGTCGGAGTGTAAAATGGCGTTTTTGCAAGGACCTTCTTTGAAACAAGCAGAGGTGATTAAACAGGAACTAGGCGAAGGCCCCGGCGACCTGGAGCGGGGTGTAAGGGACCTTCGCAGCATGCTGGCTGCATCACCGCATCTACCACAACCTGAAGCTTTTGGTACGTTATAGACAAAAAGTACTTACTTAACTTTATTCGAGAATATTATTGAGAATTATAAGCCCATATCATATTAAGTATATTATATATTTTCATATTTTTTCCCGTTTATACGAAATACAGATATTTTTTAAACTGAACAGTAAAATTTTAATATAATTTATCTATTAAAATATCTTTAATATACTGAAAAACTAAAATTTATAATAAGTTCGTTGTAAACATAATTTATTCCAAGAACGGACTGTTCGTCACATAAACGTAGGGAAAGAAAAGGTTTAGAGCCACCTTTTATTAAAATCGCTAATTATACATACCTGATAGGATTTGAAGTTGATTACACAGAACACAATTTAGGTAGACAAATGCTATTTGCGGTACCAATTGAAGTGCAATATACAATAAAACACTATACTACTTACCTACTGTCGCTATCACATTTTTTTAAAACAATCGTCTTGATATGTAGGTATATTTTGATTTGAATTTGTTACACTAATTTGATTTTGCGGTCAATGCTAAAAGCATTTTAATTAAATACCAGTGTCGCGTGTAATGGAATTATTATTTTTTTTTGTTACATTTGTATATTGTATGCAATCACTGCATTTTACATAACTGTTAATTATGTAGATATTGTATGTAAGTAATAAACATTTGACATTTTTCTTTTCTTGTTTCCGCATGCCATTCCATTTATATTTAAAATTTTGTAAAGTTCCTCTTCTAATGCGATATCTGAATTAAAATAGATACCTACCACATTAAAATGTAACAACCGAATAATACTGTTCAAAATCAAAGAAGTATTTAAGTATATTTTATACATAAATACAACCGTAGATTACGTTTTTTAATTGTTTCCTATTTCTTAATTATGTATTTTTATATACAGCACAGCACTGACCCAGTGCTTGTCCCAGTTCTCCTCTACTATTGTAAGTGTAACCTAATGCAAGTTAGCAGACTTCATTGTACTTAAGTACATTCGAACTTTATGTAGAATTCTCAAGTATGTATGATGTAGCTTTTCAAAATAATAAAAAATCAGACATCAATATTCTGTGCCTTAGACTTTGAATCCACGAACCCTCCTTTCGGCAGTCGATCAATCCCCTACTAGGCTCACAAGGCTTTTGTGTTAACCTTCCGTTTTTAAAACAGTATGTTTTAAATCGATAAAGAAATTAATTGTAAACAAAATCATTAATTTTTTTGCCTCTAATATTGTTAGCGCTGGGCTATTTTTAACGCGGATCTTTTAAATGTAGGTAATAAGTTATTAATAAAACGGATACACGAAACGAGTGGAAAATTTATACTTAATATAAGTAAATGACTTGATTTATTACACAATTTATATCTAATAGGACGCGTACTAATTTAAGACGGAATGAAATAAACAATGTTCACGAATTGCGTATTACTTAAGCAAATCTTAAACAAATCTGTGACATTTAAACCGAAAAGCAGATTTTGTACTTTGTTTTGTAAAAATTGCTAAACAAGATCCATATCTGGTCAAAAATCTAAACATATTAAAATGAAAAATAAAAGTAGTCTAGAAATAACCGCAACTTTTTAAAACTGACGAAAAAATTTCTTGAATGTTTTGCTGTTTTGTAAACAAAACTACGGTAGGCTGTAAATTTTCAAAAAATTAAGTGGATTGGAGATAAGTAATGCAATGCCAATCTAACCAGAAGGTCTTTATCACGACTAATATTAATTAATAGCTGTATTCTTATTGTGCCGTGATAGGTTATCGTGCGTTATAATTTTGTAAATACCCTTTTTAACTTTGATTTTGTAAACTTTTTTCCTATTGGTTTAATGGTGGTCTATTCACACAAATGGAACCTTGACTCTGATTCCTACGCAGACATTTGAACAATGGATCACCAAGGAATGGTCTTCATTTCATATACAACGATAAACACGAATTCTATCACATGAAGAGACGGAAAAAAATATATAGTGGACACATTAATTATATCTCTAATCTAAACATGCGTTAGCGTATGTTATCTAAGATCTTTGCTCGTTTGTTTAATAAATGCATTTAAGCACATAATTAATGATAAACATACCTTAGCACAGCTATACTCTAAGTGTGTTCCGCGGAACCCTGGGGTTCCGTGATACCTCTGTCGGGGTTCCGCAAGAATTTAGAAAAATAATCAAAACACCTCTCTCAATAATAATTAGTAACTGTTACATTGTACTTTTATTATGTTGATTAATAAAAAATACACTTATGAAAACAATTGTTTTATTGTAGGGTTCCATCAAATATTTTGCTTCCCAAAAGGGTTCCGTCATTTAAAAAGTTTGAGAACCACTGCCTTAGCATACAATAAATGACGAGGCGATCAATAAACTATAGATATTCATTAATTGTATTAGTGTTTAGCAGGAAAGCTAAAATATGACACGAGACCCCAGTCCGAGCTAAAAAATCCCCAGTTTTAGTAGTTTCGTCGATAAGCTCGTAAAAAAGGTCCGCTAAGGCACCGCACGAGACCCCTAGCGATTGCCCGGGTCGCCTCTGCTATATCCTTACCAAGATTGTCTGTGCTGTGAACCGAAACAGAACGCATAAATAATGTTTTTATTTTGTATGTAAATTCCGAACGAAACAGGTGTCATAATAACATATTATATAAGATCTTGCTGTTTTCCAGCGAGTCGTTAGAATTAGCTGATCCCGTTATAAATTGATTCCACAAGTTGATCAATTATACCTACATATATTGATATTTTTATATTTAAGATGAGATTAGCAAAACTGGTTAAATATTTTATATAATTCTATGGACGTTAAGTCTTTGTAATGAAATATAAAATTGACTCGATGACGGTGCATAACTAATTATTATTGCACTATGTAGTGATGGACAAATAACGCTTGTACTATACCTTTGTGAGTAGAATTATGTAAACACACGTACCGACTCTGAGACAAAGAGAAATTTGCACAGGAGTATAAAAAACTTACCTTTGCCCGCCTGATAATTCTTGTCTGTTTTAAAAGTCCCTTAATCACTGTAACAACCTACAATGCCGTCTATCTAAAAACTTATTAAATTAAAATATTTCCAACGCGAGCAAATTGTCAGGATAACAAGTAGCTAATATGTTAATCTAGGATGTGGTGTACCCGTGTGGCAAATTTAATCCAAATAGGTTTTGCGGTTGCCGGGTTTATTTCTAACAAACATTCAGATATACAAACATTTTCCAAACATACGCATTTATAGTCTTAGAAATAAGATAAAATGAGATGTATAGGTAATGTATATTATACAGAGATGTATAGTGTATATTAGATGTATAATGTATAATATACATTATACAGTATAATGTATAATATATATTAAAGATGTCTCTATCTTCTCTCTCTCATATGTGAGAGTCCGCCTGGGTAGGTACCACCGCTATGTCTACTTCTGCCGCCAAGCAATAGTGTGAAGTCACTGTTGTGTTCCGGTTTGAAGGACATTGTAGCCAGTGTAACTACTGGACATAATAAGACTTACATCTCAAGTCTCAGCATGGCGAGCGCAGTGAAATACCCAACAATACTTTTGTAATTCAAGGAGTTGGATGGTGCTTTTGCTGTTTATGGGCGATCGTATCGCTTACAATCAAGCGAACGGCAAGCTCGTATCGCCATTCAAAGCAATAAAAAAAATACTTAAAAAGAGTCACGCGCTAAAACTAGCTTAAAGGAGAACTAAAGATTTCTTGTCATTTGTCCGAAATGATAAATTCACAGATTTCCATTGCCGAGAATATTGTGCCTGAAGCAAGTCATGTTAAATGTTTCTATTTATGTACATAACATTTTGATAACTAATGCTACAAGCGATAATTAATCTTTAAATACTGTATAAACAGAATTATAAAGCGCATTTGCATTTGAAAAGCCGCATCAAGAGGTAGGTGCAACGAACAATGAATTAAATTGAAATAAACAGTCTAATGAATAATGAATCTTAAAAGCAGATAAGATTAATAGAAACACGAGTGTAGGTCTGTAAACTTAACACTGCGTGACATTACTAACAAACAGACATAGAGAATAAACCGATCAATACATTGGCGCCGCAGTAGTATTAAATACTTAGGAGCGCTAAAATGACCAGAACCTTTGGGTTATGCACATCTTATGTCAATATTATTTATCGCATATATAAGTGGTACGCCAGACACTGGAAAAACAAAGTATAGTAATATATTAACACTAGTTATTATGTCTCTAATATTAACCATATTATATAAAAGTACAAAAACTGCGAAATAATTATTAATTAGACAAAACCCAGCACCGATCTTCCCACGGATGCAGCTGAAATAACAATACAATGACTTCTCATATGACTGCCTCTTGATAACCTCTTGATTAGGGTATAGGTTGTAGGCAACTAATTATGCAATGTTTTAAAACTTTTGTCTTTTTTCATACAGGCACAGGAATAATATAATAATTATACTACACCTGATATTAAATACATTGTAGTCCAGAATATATAGTAACGATTGGCGAGATACGTTGCATCCTTCGACATGCCGATTTACCTTTTTTTGGTTTTACGGAGAAAGTGATTTACCACTGCCGCTGGGGCCTTCATGAGGACAACTTGACACTAATGTTGGGATCGCCTGCCTTACCGTTTGGCGTTGTGCCGCCCGGAGAGGTAAAAAACGTCGGGCGGCTGCCAAGTCGAGTCCCTAAGACTATGTAAACTTTATGCATGACAATACAAACTAAAACTCCGCGATAGCCCTTTTCGGCGCATTAGAGACGGCTGCGCGCTTCTTCAGACAGTTTGTATACTATGTCGGTAGTTGTAAGTATACTGGTTAACTCCGGAAGGCTTAGACTCAATTAGAATTTTCCTAATCAGTTAAGACATGATTGAGTTCGAAGGTACCATAAAAAAAATACACATCGAATTAAGAACTTCTTCCGTTTTTTGAAGTCGCGTAAAAAAAAATTACAAAAAATTAATCCGCCTTCATAGATAGACAAATAAAAGACGTTTTGTCATAGTTTTTTTTACGACGTATTCAGATAATTTTTTGGGCTTTAAAAAAATTATGGCATAGAAATCCTCAACATGGTTAGGTTTTATCTTTGTATATGTGCGAGCCAAGAGAATGAGTCGAGCGTGACGAGGTCGCGGCCAGCGAGGACCAGAAATAAATAATTAAGCATATACTTACTCCTTTTACACTCGTTACCGGCGTTATATAAACTGAATAATACTTCATCATCGATATATATGTACTACGTACTTCATACATTACCTGAATGTTTTGGGCATTCTATACATTGCCTTTATTATCATTGTATAGAATACCGGATTGTACAAATTGACGGTAACGTAGACAATAAAATTGTTGGTTGTAAAGCATAGATTTACTAAGCACATATTGTATTAAATACTCTTGACGTGAATAAATACATTATCGAAGTCTAGTCACAAGCACCACAGCAAAATCTATTACGGATTGATCCAATTTTCTATTCCGCTCGCACATAAGCGAGTCGTGTTTGCAATTGCAACACATGGTCAGGTAGACTGCAATAGTTTGCTCGATTCGTATTCCAGACTCGATCGGCTTTCGTAAACAGTTGTTGGAAAATTTTATAGACACGTTTTGCTTGCGACTTCGCTGACGTTAAATTCTTTCCTAGAATGAAAAGTTTCTGCAATGAATAAAACGAGAGAATATTGTCATATAAAAACAAGTAGAAGATAAACACTGCTGTGGCGGGGAAGTTGTATTGCCTGCGCGGTACGACCACTGCTCTGATATGCTGAGTTCAGATCCCGGGTTAGGCAAAGTGGCATTTGGATTTTTCTGCTCACTATCAGCCCGGAGTCTGGAATTTATGCCCCATACGTGGTGATAGGACTATTACATAATAGGACGGAACAAACTAGGCGAAAAGGAGTGCCCTGGTTGCATCTCTGCACCCATTCGGATATAAGGCGTGATATCGTGTTTGTTTTAGCTTTTTTAGAACAAAAAAAACCCTTCTAAAATCGGTTTGGAAATGGAACAGAAAAATACCGTGGCACGGCGGCGTCAAATTCCCATTCTCACTTATCACAATGTTTAAAAAATATTATAGTCTCGAAGTGCTAGAATCTTACTTCTCTGAATCAGTATTCAGAAATAAATTTATAGCTTTATACAAATCACGTAGTCATATTATTACTTTGAGTTAACTAACTTCTAATAGATTTATAAACTTTATGATAACAGTATTATTAATATTTTATTACGAATTCTAAATCAAGTAAGTATAAAATATGCAAACTTACAACAACGGTTAAAGGCGCCCGATAAGAAATGCTGCAAATCCACCTATGGAAGGAACATTTAGTTTCAAAATTATTAATTCATCCATCTAAACCCATGAATATTTTAATAAAGTCCACCGGAACCAGCAAATTTTTGAAAGTGGTGTAGGAGAAAAAAACGTTTGGAATCCTCTGGTATAGAACAACTACTGCAGACAAATTTTTAAGACGTCTCAACCGGTCTGTAACGGGACTGTCCAACAAACGCGAACGTAATATGAAATATTTACATAACATTAAAACAACTATAAATCATTACGTATAAATAGAACAATATAAATAACAGTTATATTAACGGTACCCCATTTTAAAATCCCCAGAATATTTTTATAGCACAAGTTAAAGAAATTAGCAATTGCATTTAAGGCGGTACCCCCAGCAAAACAGCGCGCTCTCCTTATTTTTAGAAGCTATTTATTTACAAGTTGTAATCTACTTATATCTACTATTATAACTAGTTACTAAATGGTTCAAATTGAAAAAATCTTTTAGTGTTGGATAGTCCATTTATCACGGAAGGCTATTCACATTATGCTATGATCAATAGGAGCGTAATGAGCGAAACATCAATGAAAATGATTGCAAAAACGGGGGAAATTTATTCCTTTTGTGTGCTTCTGTTGCGTGTACTACGAAATGTTAAAGTTATGAAACAAACATATATGACGGAATTATTCCTCTTAAAAAGTTCTAAAAACTATACTTAAAAACAAAGTCCCCGCCGCGCCACGTCTGTCGGCCTGTCTGAACGCGATAAAATTAAAAACCACCCAACGGATTTTGATTAAATTTAGTATGGAGATAGTTTAAGACCCTGGGAAGGACATGGTGTTATTTTCTATCTCGGAAAAACTTTCTCGCACAGGTGGAGTCACGAGCTAATCTAGTATTGTATATTCAGAGAAATTATACGTACTTTTGTGCATATTCGTATTTCATATCGTAGCTCTTTGAAAACGTAAACAAGTTGAGCAATAAATAAGTCAATGACTACTTAAATATTCATTTGTTTATACGGCAACATAATCGGACTTTTATGTCATTCTACCGCATATGAGAAACGAAAACAAACGACATGATTTACCTCAGTCATTGTATTAGACAATGGATCTTCGCGTGGCTTCCTTACGGGCCGACACTACGCGCATTTTAATTCTATCTTTGTACGAACTTGTAAAATTACGTGAATGCGTACGACAATGTGCCTTGACCAAGTTGGCGAAATAATTGTAAATTAATTGCTTAACCATTATTCGGTATTACATAATTTGAATAATCCTCGCATAAGGAAATTAAAGATTATATTAAAATAGAACAAGTTGTTCTATTTCGCATAATGATGACGCCTCATTTTATGCATGAATGCAGATAGGAAATATATTAAAGTGCACATAGCTAGCAAATGAGTGCTAAAGTTTTGTTTAGTTTGTGAGCAGGAATACCCGCTTGAGGATATTTTGTCGTTCTACTTAAATAGAATTAGTACAATTAGCAACTAAGCATGTTGTATTGTATTATCATCACAATGGATGTTTTAAAACGCTGTAAACTATAATTTGACATGTTTCTGCCAAGCACGATGGCAAACAATTGTTGTACATTTTCTTATCTTCAATGTTTTAGAACGTGTAATTTAAATTACTTAATAACCTTGCTGTGGTGTCTTTGTATCTTGTTACGTATATTATATTATACTTACCTACTTATAACTATTTATTCTATATCTTAGCAATCATTAACCAGTTTAGTATTCCTAACCAGTTTGGTATATGTTGTTGAAAATAAAACTAGTTAATAATTGAGTATGTACAATAGATTAATTTAGATAGCACAAAGAGGAACATAATTATAAAGAAATTAACTTATAATAATGATAAATGATTGCACGTAGACGTTTTAGACTGGTTTACAATCAATAATTAATTTACAATATAACAATGCACCGAGGAAAAACAATGTAGAGTTTTGTGAAATACAGTTGATATATTTGTCATACATTTGTTTTATTATTACCCTTATTATGAGTTTTTCTTTTTTTATTAGGCACCGGCCTTCGTCCTCTCTACACCACCCTAAAGTTGACTGGGAACGAATGTCTATTGCATTAAGTCGGCATACCATAAAAAAATATATACTTAAAATAAAAATATATACTTACTTAAATAGTAAAAATAAATATAAATAAATAAATATTTGCGTAGATTTAGTAACATGTGTCTGCTAAGTGCTTATTTCTAATTTCTATTTCTTTCTCCGTAGACTTATGATACTAACGACATTCTTAATCTTTGGTTTTCTCAACCAGAATGATCATTGTGACCTAAGCCACATATTTTTATCATATTTAAATCGTTGTGGGTTTTTATAAATATTCTAAACGTGCTTCATATCGGGTTTTATCGAGTGAAAATAAATGTCTCTACTTAAAGAATTTATTGGACACAGTTCAAAAGGGTTTACAAATTGGAAGAACATTTTCATATCCACATGTACCTAGAAATATCTTAAAGCACCCTTTTTATGGTCCGGCGTTTTATTTTAAATATCTACCTGCTCTTCACTGAAAATTTTTCGCATAAAAAGACACAATTATGATTTGGCTTAGGATTGGATTTAGAGAATTTATTTTCAATTTGTATCTTGTAATATAAAATTATATAATAAAATGTAAAATAAATTATGAATCGTGTCTCAATTAATGGGTTTTAATTATTTTTTTAATATCAAGCCCTGCTTATTGTTTTTGCTATTACATAACAACTTATTTATTACCTTACGAGTTATTTAAAAAAAAAACAAATACTAAAGAATTTCAATTATTCATAAGTTTGTATTCTATTTATATCTTAATTAATCAACAAAACTTTACGGAAATTTAACCTGTGTTTTATGGCCTCATGACTAAATTGAATATGCGACGTAAATTATATATGGTGGTCCAATGAAAATATCGACATAGATAGTATATCGTTAAATAGTAAATTATATTATATAAAAATGCCTTTAGAGGCATTGCTGAATTTGGATAAATAATAATATTATAAAACGGAAGTATAATTTTAATGTGCATATTTTAACTGCCAAACACGAGTAGGCGGTGTCGATTTATCGATTGCATATCCTATACCGGCTATTAAAACGATCAATAATATTTAATTTTCAACAAACTATAATAGCGTTCCCATAGCCTTAGCTGTTTCAATAAAATTACCGGTCAAAAATCTTGAAAGCTTAACAAAGTCAAAGTTAAATAATATTTAATAATATTAATAATTAATTCTGATCACTAACAAAGCTTGTTTTAGCAAGTTTTTACATGACCGAGGCGCCCCGGTACGTACAGTATTTAGAACAATGACATTTTACAAATAGACGCGTCATAGACTAACAAAATTGCACATAAAAACAGCGCAGTATTTATTATAGTCATTTCTTGAGTCATATACCTGTACAGCCCTAGCAGCTCACATTGATACGGCCCGAGTGAACCCGAGTGGGTATATTATAATTCTCTTTGCGAGTTGTCCCGAACGTCAACCGCCCCGTCACTATGACAGTCGAATAAAATGCATTTATTAAAAAATAAGTTAAATAGTATATAGTTACTACTAACGTATGAACTGAAACGTTTTTTTCATCCACAGTTGGACTATAATTTGTACATCGTCTAAAAACACACGACGGCATTTTATTCATAAAAATACAAAAGTTAGTAAGCCGACTAGCCGTGACAGTGGTTGGAGGTTTCGTCTTGCCAGTATTGAGCTCGGACAACGTATTTATGTAATAAAAACATTTTAGATTTAGAATACCAACTTTGTTACAATAAGTATTGTGTGCAAGTATTGCTCTATTTTTCCTTTGGTTAGAGGTTTGCATGACAGCCCAAATACGTCTGGCATTTATGTAGGTACTGATATGATTGCACTTTTACTACTTGCTTAAGATAAAAAAATGTTTTATAAATGTAGGTGACTAAGTAAATCAAATAAAATGTAAACCACATTCATCAATGAATGATTTCAAAGATTGTATAATTTTAAGTGAAATATCTTTTTAAATCTACTAATATATGCCTAAACTAAGTTTATTTCATAGCAGTAGTAAGGGCATATTATTGTTTTATTTTTAATTTCAATCCTCGGAAGTTAACAGAGTCATGACAGGGTTATATTTTGTTCATCCTGCAATAAAAAAAACAAAATCCTAAATTAACTTTTTCTTCTTTAATTCTAACCATTTCAAGATCATCGCATGGACGGTTAATATATCTTTACCGTTCAATTTTCGTCATGTACCTTCAGTAAGTGCCACTGCTCTGGAAAATTTATTTCACTTTTAGCTACATAAAAATATAATTATACAATAAAAAAAGGTGTATAAGTTTATATTAAAGGTTTGCGTATTAATAAATGTGGTCTTTTATTTTTTAAATGCGAGTTTACAAATAGATTTAACTTATAAAATAATATGTAGAGTACATCATAAGCACACACAAGACATATATACATTAAAGAAGCTCTTTAGGTCAAACTGAGTAAGAAGCATTAAAAGATATATGGCTATAAATATATAATAATATAGTGTAACTGATTCGTTCCATTTCAAGAAGAAACAATGCGCTAGAAATCAGTGCCGAAGTGTCTATGGACCGGTTTCTCTTTACGTAGAATTTGTGTAGAATCTAATAATCATCAGAACGATTTGCAAAACTCATTTATGCATATTAGTACCTATATGTTATGTCGGATTCCCTTTCCGAAAATTTCACCATACGCTACTGCTAGGAATGTTATTCTTTATTCTATTGTCGGTTTTCTTTGTTACAGATCGTCACTTACTGGAATTGTTCGTGCGTGGATGTCGCATGGATTTGGACAGAGCGAGATCCAAGCTAGAGGCGTTCTGTCTGGCGAGAGCACGTCACAGCGACTTGTACGAACATCGCTCGTTCACCGAACCCCCTCTGAACGACATTTGCAAGTTCATGTACGTGTTAATTGTTATTATTACTAATGTTATATCTAGAATATTAATTGAGAGGGTATTTGTGACACTCTTTTGCTATAAAAACGATGAGCGTAGACCGTTTGGATCGCTATGACTGTCCACGACCTGTGTATATATTATAACCAGTTATAATTCTTTTTATTTTTGTTAATCAACTCACAATCCTTTTCTAACAATATTAAATAAACAATATAAATAAATAAATAAAATAAAATGCTTTATTCATAACGTAGACAAACATAGTTGCGCTTATGATAAGTCATGGTACATGGGAATATTTAATTATTACTACAATAAAGTCGCGTATATAACTAGACATTGTACTATTGCATTTTATATGGGACATTAAATAAATGAAAGACTATAAAGTAAGCCGTATTATAGCCGGCTAACAACTTGAGCAAACAACCGCGTGGCCGGAGATAGATTTTCTGTTTAGACTCTGAACAAGACTTAATATTGAATTAATTGTGTATTGACGTAACATAAATGTAGTATTTGGAACAATAAGATAATATAAGTTATAATTAAGCCCATAATCAATGTAATTTGTCAACAACCTTGTCATATAAATAATGGAGCAGGTACGATAGTTATTTTTAATAGAATATATTATACCAGCTGTTGCTCGCGGCCCCGCATGCGTGATATAGTTTTTCTTGGATAAAAGTTCCGCTTTATATTTTCCCGGGATAAAAAGTAGCCTATAGAGCTTAGGAGTAATTTATTCTCTCTTTTAGTTCGTAGTATAACAGCGCCCTAATTTCCACCCACAGGGACATAGCAACTCTTCCCAAACTGACGGACGACGGGCTACGAGTGACAATCTTCAGGATAAAAGCTGGCTATCCCGAGAGTAGCGCTGACGTCAGCGCTGCGGTGCGAGCTGTGCTCCTCATCAGCGATGTTCGGATGAGGGATGAAGTACTTATCACTGGCGATGTCTTTATATACGAGGTTAGCTTGAATCATTTTTGTTATATAAAAATATTTTTAATTGGTACGCATTATGGTTCTAATTTGTAACTAGGTATCAAAGTTAAGTTAAGAGTTTGGTACCACTGATATAATTAGCCATTGAGGTCTATTGGAACACCAAAAGCATACATACAATGTGGTATTTTGTATCAAGTGTAAGTCAACATTTTACAAATTATTGATGATTTTTATATATCATGTTTTACACTTTTTTGTAAATGATTTGAAGTATATTTTTATTCAATGTCCTATAGAGTAAAGTCATTTCTGATGAAGGTAATATTATCGCGACACAGGTGTCACAAGTGCGTGGGTCCCTAGTGCCACGTGTGGCAGCGGCAGCCAGTGCCATAAGACGTGGCATCCAGCTGGCACAGTCGGCATATCCTCAGAGGCTAAAGAGGATCCACGTTGTCGGTGCGCCACCATTCCTCGCCTCTTCGCTCCAACTCATGCGCAGTTGCGTCAATGAGAAAATTAGGAGACGGGTAAGTTAGAAATATAGTATTATTATTATTAGTAGTAGTAGTAAAAGGAAATTACGAAGTTAGAAGCGAATTAATGTACTTGTTATATGTATCAAGAAAGAAAAAAAAATTGCGATTATCTAGTCGCTAATATTTACTGCAAAATTTCAATCAGAATTTATTTAAACCTTTAAACAGTTTTGAATTGAAACATTCTACAATGATTCGGAAAACACGCACGATAGGTAACCGATTATTTTGAAGTTTAATGCGTAATGTCTTATACTTCGGCTCTAAATTTAAATTAAGTTTCTATTTAAATGAACTATTATAATATCTGCGCTAAATGGAATGACCTTCGTCTATCAACATCAATATTTGTATACATTTCTGACGTTATATAACACTTCGTCTTGTTGCTAACTTGGTAAAATTTTATGTTCGTCTGTCGTTAATTAAATGTCAAACATTGATCAAGCTATCGTACATAACAGTGCGTGCATAATAGGAGGTGCCATTAGGGTATTTTTTGGTGAATTTTCACTTTCCTCATAAACAGTAATGAATAAAGACGGCGTAATAAAATATGTAGAGGAACAAAGTAAGTAATATCGGAAGCAAGAAGTTGAATTCTTAAACATAAAAATCAGTTTTGGTTATAGTGTTTAATTAGTATATTTTTATTGCATTTATTTAAGTTTAAAATTAATAGTAAAAAAAATGGAATGTCTACGCAATGACACACTTGGCGAATAGTGGGTGTCCTGATTGCACCTCTACCTATGCCTTCGGGAATTAAGACATGACGTATGTGTGTGATATATTATAGACGAAAATGTAGTCTGTACTATACATTCCTTCAATTTGTAGTTAGCCATAAAACAATCAGATAGATCTCGACTTCTTTTTTTAATTAGTACAAACAATAACCTTAGTCTTAGATAACAGAAATCAAAGGAAACCCCGTAATTTCCTTTCATTAGAATACAATGGCCGTAAACCGTTAGCAAGAAACTTGATACTTATGAAAACCTTGTGTATCACCTACTTTACCCAATGGCATCGATATCAATTATCGATTTCCGTAAATATTAAAAAACATAAAACAAGGATATATTGACCTTCAAATACAAAATAAATGTCAAGACAACTTGGGAAACCAAAACGGTATATTTTATTGCTAACAGCAACTGTTGGCACGTTGCTAGCGTTTGTGTGAACGAATTATAATACAAAATACCACGGTATCACTTCCTCGTCAGTGACCTAGAAAAACCAAATAGAGTTTACACTTTTATTCTTAATCACACTTGGCGTCCCTATAGCTTGATAAAGTGAATTACATAACGGTGACTCAGGAAGTTCATTGAAGGTTATTTTTTGTGTGAATTTTCTCATGAAACGTGTCTGTATTAAACGGCACGAAATGCATTTTTATCTGCTCTCAAGTGAGTCACTCAATCGTTTGTTAATCATCTGCTTTCTTACATCATTGGATATGATAGTGATGACGTAGTATTTATAAAATATATAATGTATAGTATGTATGTAATAGTATTTAAAAACTATCTGACAAATTTACTTTTCAAATCTAAAGCAGTAGCGAAAAGTGTAGGTAGTTAAAAAAGGGCATGAAATAAAAAAAAAGATGGCAATTACTACCAAAGCCATAGCGAAAACTCTTTAGTATAGTTTCCTACTCTATTAACCTCTAAGTTGATGAACTTATTATGAGAACGATGGCTTTCCGCACCTAAAAATTCGATAAAAGTTTCTGTAACGCTATAACAACTATTATCACATCCCTTCAAACCTGTAGAAATTCTGCCTCCGAACTTTGATACAGTCTTCTCTTACCCTCGAAAAAAATTTAAGTATTTTTCCAATTTTATCAAAGTATATTTTATTCCACAGTATTACTTACACGCCAAAGTAGATGAGCTATTAGAGCATATTTCGGCGAGCGTGCTGCCCCAAGAATGGGGAGGTGAAGAGGAGCCCATAGACGTTCTCGTGAGGAAGTGGAGACAACGGATCGACGAGAGCCGAGAGTTCCTGCGCGACCTCAACGAGCTATGCTGCGCGGTACCAGCTCAAATCGCTGACGCAGAAGTCTATGGAACAATGGGATCCTTCAGGAAACTTGATATTGATTAAATAAGGTGTAAATGCCATCGTAGCCAAGGGTAATGATAGGTGTAGCAACAAATTTTTGATAAATAATATGATTCTTGGCAAAGGTTTGTTGAAAAATAGTATATTTTAAATGGATTAGCTATCAAAAATATACAGGGTTTTTTAGGGTTTTTAATTAATACAATTGCCCATTTTTAATTTGACTTAGGTATCGGTTTTATTATTTTGTACAGTTTTCCACGTTACATATGTGCCGAAATTGAAGTAGACTTTAATGCGCCCTTAATGGTTGGTTATAATGAACGAGGATAGGCAAGATTGTTTTTGAAGGTAATCCGTCACCAAAGAGTAAAGAGATGAGATCTCCCCACAAAAGCCAGTGCAACTGGAATTGAATGATAAGGAATATCCCCAAATTTCAGATTGTTTTCTGTCACTTAATAGTTGCTAACCCATAGATGTGTACTTACTTAGTTAATATAGGTTTAGAATAAACTTGTGATATGATATTGTTGTATTAAATATATTTTAAGTAGTTTTAAATTCAGTGGAAGTGGTTATTTCCCGTTTATTATTACTTCTTACATTAAAATGATTTTAACGATATTAAGCTGTGTGGTTTCATTTAATATTTATCACCAAATAATATGTCTATACTATTATATAAAGCTGAAGAGTTTGTTATTTTTTTTTAAAGCACTAATCTCAGGAACTACTGGTTCGAATTGAAAAATTCTTTTAGCGTTGGATAACCCATTGTTCGTGAAAGGTTATATGCTATATATCATCACGCTATGACCAATAGGAGCGGAGCATTAATGCAAAATGTTGTAAAAACAGGGAAAACTTATACTTTTGAGAGCTGCTTTTGCTTACGTAAACGGTTAAACTTACGGAACTTATATGTATGATGGAATTGTTTCCCTAAAAAAGTTCTCTAACAATATATAAAATAAAGTTTCACGCCGCATCTGCCTACCTGTCTGAACGCGATAAAGTCAAAAAGTACCCAATGGATTTGGATGAAATTTGGTATGGAGATAGTTTGAGATTTGGGTAGCACATATGCTACTTTGTATTGCGGGAAAATATATAGCGAGACTTTTATCCTGGAAAAACTTTTTCACGCGAGCGGAGCTGCAAGCAAAACCTATGAATCACAAATATAGAACCAATAGACTAGTATGTAGTCGATCTTTAAATAAATGGAACACGGCAGCAATTATTTGGAGTCCGGTGTTTTAACGTGTTTCTATCGATTATAAAATATAATATACTTTATGAATTCTTTTTAAATTCAAAGCTTGTTTAACATTTCAAAATATTAAGTACTTAAAACTCTACGGCCATTAATTCTAATGTAAATAATTGTACTTTCTGTATTATATATTCATCTATGGGTGGGCTAGTGTAAATTGGCAAGCTTTACCTACCTTCGAAAAAAATTTGTGAGAAATTTTTACTACGTGGTTTTCCTCACTATGTTTTTTTGTTCAAGGAAATAATAATTAACAATGATAGAGATCTTCGATAACTCAGAGAATGTGCGTACTTGCCTTAGTGGCGTAGTTTTAACTTGCAAACATCGTCGCGGTCTGCCCTTTAAACAAACACTTATATAAGTTTTAGGTATCACCGACAGCCCCCTTTGCAGAGGATGTCTGTCGGATGACGAAACAGTCTCCCACGTTATCCTGGAATGCGGAGGAGTAGCTGCACCTGCACAATGGGCTGAAATCCTCGATAAACCAGGGTCACTCAGAGAAGCCTGTGGAGGAACCAGGAAGATCCTGCGCTTTTGGAAGGAGTTGGGCTGGCTAGACCCATAGTCGGCATCCCACGCACAAAGACCCGACTTACAATGGGCTAAGTGCGGAAAAAGGAGCCCTTAGCATAGAACATAGAACATAAAACATCTTCGCGGCGAAGTGTTCTAGTCGACTCTGCAGTCTGCACTAAGCTATCGCCACTTTAGCCAGAGAATTTACATAATTAAATAGATTAATGTTTGTTAATCAAGAATCTGCAATTCAATTATAATATGGAAAGCGGTAGCGCAGAAATTGGTAGTAGTCTTCTCTTAAATTATGAAAAAGTCCCGTAGGTTACATATTATTATGTGTTATAGTTATGTTGACATATTCGATCAAACTAACACGTTGTTTATATATAAAAAAAAAAACAAATATGAGATTTTCGACGTTCTACCAAAAATAATAATTGGAATTTGTACATACTTCGTCACGTTTTACGTAGCGTCTGGCTATTGCTTGATATTTGTGTTTATACATACGTAGGTCATCGCTTTGTTTTATATTATCATGTTTTACCGAACTACATCTTGCAATAATTTCCACGTAAGTTCCTATATCCTAAAACTTCTAGAGGGGTAGAGAAAACTTTTCTGTTTCTTTGGAGAAGTTAAAAAATGAGAATCAGGTGTGAACGACTATGCTGAATATACGAGATAACTATACTTGTGCGTACATGCTACATACATACCTACCATATAGCAGATAAGTACGCACCCACCTCTGTTTCAACAAAAATGTATACATGCTTGAAATAAGAATAATGATATTACAACCATAGTTCTATCTATTTTACTGGTGGTAGATCTCTCATATGTGAGACACCGCCGGGGTAGGTACCACTGCAATGTCTATTTCTGCCGCCAAGCAGAAGTGTGTAGTCACTGTTGTGTTCCGGTTTGAATGACATTGTAGCCGATGTAACTACTCGACATAATGAGACTTAACATATCACGTCTCAGGATGGCGAGCGCAGTGGAATATCAAACAATACTTTGTAATTCAAGGTTTTGGATCGTGTTTCTACTGTTTATGGGCGGTCGTATCGCTTACCATCAGGCGAACGGCAATCTCGTCTCATCATTCAAAGCAATAAAAAAGAATATATCTATCTTTGGTAATAAAGAAACGCATCAATAAAAATAATCATATTCGACCCTCCGAGAGATAGCTACACTTCACGGATAAAATATTCTTATCTATCTTAATCATAAATATCAGATAACCACCAAAAGTGAGTATTATAACTGTTTGTAATCTGTCAGTATTAGTCATTAAGATATTAAGACCGGCTATTAAAATGCGTTCTACTCGTACTCTCAGTTAATTAGTTGGTACTGTTCCAAGATTGGTGACAGGCTCTTTTAGCAATGGCTACATTTTTTAGAAAAGTGGTGTTAAGAAGGTTTTAATACAGTGAATTAACCCATTAGATGTTTTTCTTGCCTTATTAGTATTCTTGACTGTAAGTTTCGCCTTTAAAATTGCAATATTATTAAAAATTAAGTAAATTAAATTATTCTAATGAGATACGCAATAGTACTTTTTATAGAAATAAGTTAATTATATCCGCAGTGTGGCCAATTTACCTAATTTAATGTTGAAAACTTCAGCATCTATTCATGAAACAATGACTCTAAATTCTTATCTTAACTAAATTCTTACTACTTAAGTATCTTACTAATATTAAATTCTGGGTAAGTTTGTGAAGTGTTAGAATGTTTGGAAGTAAACCTAGAAACAGCTAAACGGGACATTCGTAGACCATGTCCTGAATAACACATAGGCTCTTTTATGTCTCGGATATATGAACCCAAGGGGAAAGAGTGGAGTTTATAATCTATTTTTAATAGATGGCGCGGGCGTCGTACAGGCAAAGCCAGTCATCCGGATTCCGGGCGGAGCCGCGAGCAACACCTACTTCATCATTTATTTCACACCAGAGCAGTTGCTAGAAGAGATTTTAAATGAATGATTGGAAAAAAAATAAATAGAAACATGGCGAATGAACGAATGAGTCACCTGATGATAATTGCCTTTTAAGATTTTCTCTATTGGTTTGGAAATTATAATTTATTGAAATTATTACACAAGTAAATCGTCACAATAAAATATAATATATAAATTATAAGACAATTATAAATGACGCAGTACTAATTAGCTGCTAACAGTTTGTGGCTAATTATGATCTCATTTTTCACAACCCATCCATCTATAATATTTTGTATCTGAATCTAAAACACTGTCTTGATAATAATAATTATTATAATGTAACCATCTGCGTAGTTAGAAGGAGCTAAATATTTACATACGCCTCATAAGGCGGTCTAAGTTGAACATAAATTTATGTAAATTAGCATTTTTCGATTAAATCCAAATAATAAGTCTTCAATAATTATTAATAAAAATTCAATACGTCAAAAATGTACTTCCTAGTTCCTAAGTTGCCGGCATTTTTTTTTATTAATCTTAGCATAAACCTGACTGCCTTCTATGGCGTATCGACATTGGAGCTAAAGTAAATCACTGTATGTGAACTGTGTGAAAAACAAAAGTCTTCGTCCTACACAAGAACCCCAATGGCTCTTCTAAAACCAAGTATTTGCTATCGGATATATTGTTACAGATCCGATTGGATAGCGAACTATTTGCTTGATGGGAAACCTGCAGTAGTGGGTTTTACTGCCAACAATCCAGAATTTAGTCAAAGTTCTGGCAGGCCAACTTAATTCATGTTCCTCCAAGACACATCGTCTCACATTGATCGAAGTTATTTGTACTACAATCCAGTAACTTCTAGGTTAATTAAAACATAAGGTCTCTTCCAGTAATGTAAAACATAAGATTGGGTAGGTATATTCTGTCTAAACATGAGTTATCACAATAGAAGAGGGCAAAAATATGTATTCATATAACAAACATAAAAAAATACACTCGAATTGAGAACCTCCTTCTTTATTTGAAGTAGGTTAAAAATAAAAATGATCTTGATCCACGAGATTATTATATAATTTATTCATTCGCGCATTAATGAAGGAGTCAATAATACTAATGTCAGTGACTGCTCATTGATCAAATTCTAAAAAAGTATCGTGAGAATGCAGTGATGATCTCATATCACAATTATTAACAGAGAACAACACAGACAAGTAATTTCAATCGTATTCAACTGTTTTGTGGCTAAAATTAACAAGAATAATACCGATTTAAATAATTATAAAAATATGAGTTATGGCTAAAGCAAATATAGGAGGAACGGTATTAGCAATCAATGCTAAAAATACTTCTGTTATGGTTTCCGAGTAATGACTAATAACAGAACTCTAAAAAATCCAGTTTGAGCGGGTTTTCTGCTGCTTAGATAGGTGCTATCGGTCGTTTATTTCAATCACATATAAAAACTGGTTTAGTTTTATATTGTAATAAAATTATAAACAAGTATGTACATTATGGAAGAACCCCGTCGATCTGTCTTGGCGGTTAGGTGTTTAAAGTAGTTATTATTTTACTGAAAATCATTATACATATCCTTTGTATATCTGCTACAGGTTTGTAAACTTGTACTGTTATTGCTGAACGAATATAATATAAATTTACTAGTGGTAGTCCTCTCATATGTGAGAGTCCGCCTGGGTAGATACCACTGGAATGTCTATATCTGCCGCCAAGCAGATGTATGTATTTACTCTTGTGTTCCGGTTTAAAGGACATTGTTGCCAGTGTAACTACTGGACGTAATGAAACTTAGCATCTAACGTCTCAGGATGGCGAGCGCAGTGGAATACCAAACAATACTTTGTATTTTAAGGTGTTGGATAGTGTTTCTACTGTTTATGGGCGGTGGTATTGCTTACCATCAGGCGAACGGCAAGCTCGTCTCGTCATTCACAGCAATAAAAAAAAACAGATAACTAAAGATAGAGAAATAATGTAGGTAATAAATATCTACCAAGCTACATCAGACACCTCCTTAAGTACCATTGTTACATAGACAGCTGATAATCATGTATACAACAGCTTAGAGGCCGGTAGTAGTGGAACAGGACTGTGTTATTATTCGACATTTATAAGTTATTAGTTGTAGAAAAAAAAACACGTTTTTATAACGCACTAGCTTTTGCCCGCGGCTCCGCCCGCGTTATAAAGTTTTTCGGGCTAAAGTTTTCCGTTATAAAAGTCACGCTATATATTTTCCAGGGAGCCTATGTTCTTCCCAGGGTCTCAAACTGTCTCCATACCAAATTTTTTCCTAATACGTTGGGTAGTTTTTGAGTTTAACACGTTCGGGCAGACCGATGCAGCGGGGGACTTTGTTTTATGATATATTTTTGTAGAACTTTTTAAGAGGAACAATCCCGTCATACATTATTGTTGCATAATTTTAACCGTTTACGCCGCGCACGCAACAGAAGCTCTCAAAACTAATAAATTGTCCCCGTTTTTGCTTCATGTTTCATTACTGCTCCGCTCCTATTGGTCATAGCGTGACGATATATAACCTATAGCACTCCAGGAACAAAGGGCTATCCAACACAAAAATATTTTTTCAGTTCGAACCGGTAGTTCCTGAGATTAGCGATTAGTGCTCCGCTCCTATTGGGCATAGCGTGATGATATATATAGCCTATAGCATTCCAGGAACAAAGGGCTACCCAACACAAAAAGAATTATTCAGTTCAAACTCCTAGTTTCTGAGATTAGCCATTACTGCTCTGCTCCTATTGGTCATAGCGTGATGATATATAGCCTATAGCACTTCACGAACAAAGGGCTATCCAATACAAAATGATTTTTTTAGTTCAAACCGGTAGTTCCTGAGATTAGCCATTACTGCTCTGCTCCTATTGGGTATAGCGTGATGATATATAGCCTATAGCGCTCCACGAACAAAGGGCTATCCAACCCAAAAGGATTTATTCAGTTTGGGCCGGTAGTTCCTGAGATTAGCCATTACTGCTCCGCTCCTAATGGGTATAGCATCATCATCATCATCATCATCATCATCAGCCTATATCTTTGTCCACTGCTGGACATAGGCCTCCTCCAATATACGCCATTTTACCCTGTCTTCGGCCTGTCGCATCCAGTTCTTACCAGCGACCTTTCGCAGATCGTCACTCCACCTAGCTGGAGGGCGTCCTACACTACGTTTGCCGAGCCGTGGTCTCCACTCAAGAACTCGTTTACCCCATCGGTTATCGGTTCTTCGACAGATATGCCCTGCCCACTGCCACTTCAGTTTGCTAATCCTGTGTGCTATGTCGGTGACATTGGTTCTCTGACGAATGACCTCGTTACGAAGTTTATCCTTCAGAGAAACTCCGAGCATAGCATGTTCCATAGCTCGCTGAGCGACTTTGAGCTGGTGGACCAGCCGTACTGTGAGCGTCCACGTCTCGGCACCGTAGGTCATGACAGGTAGGACGCACTGGTTGAAAACCTTCGTTTTCAGACATTGTGGTAGAAGTGACGAGAAAACCCGACGCAGTTTGCCAAATGCGGCCCAGCCCAGCTGGATTCTCTTTTAACCTCCCTCTCAAAGCTGTTTCTTCCTAATTGCAGAATCTGCCCAAGGTAGGTGTATTCCGAAACAACTTCGAGAAGGTGGCCATTGACAACGATAGGTCTTGGATCTAGGTTGTCATTGATCATAAGTTTTGTCTTATCCAGATTCATTGTTAGACCTATTTGCTGTGAGGCCGAAGCTAGGCTGTTTAGCATCTGTTGCAGTTCCTCCAGTGTTTCTGCCATTATCACTATGTCGTCTGCGAATCGCAAATGCGAGATGTACTCACCATTTATGTTAATGCCCATACCTTTCCAGTCCAGAGTCTTGAACAAATCCTCCAGTGCGCTTGTGAACAGTTTTGGGGAAATAACATCCCCCTGTCTCACCCCTCTGTGCAGCTGAATGGGTCCCGACTGCTGGTTCTGTACTTGGACACGCATAGTGGCAGATTTATATAGACATCTCAGCACTTCGACATAGCGATAATCTACTTGACAACGCTGTAAGGATTCCAGGACAGCCCAGGTTTCGACAGAGTCGAAGGCCTTCTCATAGTCCACAAATGCCAAACACAGGGGCCGATTATACTCCTCGGATTTCTGTATAATCTGCCTCACTGTGTGTATGTGGTCTATGGTACTGTATCCTCCGCGAAACCCAGCCTGCTCCGGGGCTGAAACTCGTCGAGTCTCCTAGCGAGGCGATTCGTGATAACCCTGGAGAACAACTTATAGACGTGGCTCAGGAGTGAGATGGGCCTATAATTCTTTAGAAGGGTTTTATCCCCCCTCTTAAAGAAAAGAACCACCAGACTCCTACTCCACGCCTTTGGAGTTCTCCCACAGTGTAGAACGGTGTTAAACAGCTTTTGTAGCTCCTGTATGAGAGGAAGGCCACCTGCCTGCAGGAGCTCCGAAGTAACTCCGTCCTCACCGGGGGTTGTCTCAGAGCCAACACGATCTCGCCTTGGTCGATTTCTGGCAGATCGTCGCTGTAGTGGCGCGTCAGGGTGGCTCTGGGATCATGGTCGACATGCCGTGGATAAGGAGCATGTGCAGCGTATAATCGACCATAAAAGTCCTCAATCTCGGCAAAAATCTCCGACTGTGACGAAACGCTTTTGCCCTTTTGTGTCGTTAACTTCGTCAGGTGGCTCCCTCCAAGCTGCTGAGCAAATACCTTAGACCCTCGGTTTCGCTCTATCGCTTCTTCAATTAGGCGTGTATTGAAGCTCCGAAGGTCTCGGCGTATCAATTTTGCTATGCGCCTGTTAAGGTCTGACCTCTCTGACGAAGTAACTTGGGTGCTTTCGCGTCTATTTGCCATAAGCCGTAGAGTCTCATCCGAGAGTTTGGACTTTCTGCCTCTACGCTGCATTTTACAGATTTTGATGCCCTCTCCCTTAAGCGCATCAACCAGATTGTGTAGGATCTCGTCAATATCTTCAGAGGGTGCCAATGCAGCGAATCTATTTCCGAGCATTCTCTGGAACTTTTCGGAACCCGCCATGATTTGGAGTGGATTAGGTCGGAGCGTGGACTTCATGAGACGGCTTCTTTCAAGCTTAATATCAATATTCAGAGAGCCTCGTACAAGTCGGTGATCGGATCCGGTATTAAACCTATTGATCACTGAGACATCCCTGAATATGTGCTTTTTGTCCGTCATGATGAAGTCGATCTCGTTCTTTGTCACAGTATCCGGACTTCGCCACGTCCACTTTCTCTGGGGTCCCTTTTGAAGAATGAATTCATCAAAAAGAGCCCCTCTTTCTCAAGAAAGTTTACGAGCATTTATCCTCTGTGATTCCGACATCCATAACCATGTGGTCCCACTCTGGATTCGCCGTGACTTTGGGTTCCCACTTTAGCGTTGAAGTCCCCCATAACAACGTTGAAATGGGCCTTTGTGGTATTGTGCAAGGCTTTTGCTATGTCCTCGTACATATCCTCCACGTCGTCGTCCGAATGTGCCGAAGTCGGTGCGTAGACCTGTATGATCTTCATGGTATATCGTTTAGATAACCGAAGAACCATATAAGCTACCCTGGTCGACACACTGGAAATTTCTTCAACGTTGTTAGTGAGGGCTCTATTGACGAGAAAGCCTACGCCACCCTGGGATATCCTATCGCCTTCGCGGTAGTATATAAGGTGGCCCGAGTCTAAGGTGATAGAGTCCTCTCCCTCTCTACGGACTTCACACAACCCTAGGACATGCCACCTTATGTTCTCTAGCTCCGTCTCCAACTGTGCGAGATGTTCATCAAGCCGAAGACTTCTACCGTTGTAGGTTGCCAGGGTCAGTTGAGATGGGCGGCCTATCGTAGCCCGGGGATTCTTCGCACCCCCTGCCCTGCCGTTACCGTGACCGCCGCCTTGGCCAGGAATAACAGGGCGACCGGGAACTGGGGGCCATTTCCTGTGATTCTGTATCATTGAAGGGTTTATGCCCATAATCGCCACGCTGGGCAAACGGGTTGGCGATCGTAGAGGCACAGTTCTTCGCACCGTTAATACTGCTGCCTGTTAACGGTCTGGGGGGCTGGCTGTGCCTAGTTGAGCTAGGTTATACCGCCTTTAGCCGGTTGGAGAAAGGAAAGGAATTTATATAAGGAGGGATAATTAGAAAGGAAGAGGGAAATGAAAGGGACAAGGATACTACTGTCACGGAAGATAAGGTTTGTGACACTAGTAGCTAGAGTAGTTCGGGGTCGCATACCCGTAGCAGACCCAATAAGTTATCGGACAGATAGTTTATGGATCCACCCTCTGAATGGGTATAGCGTGATGATATATATATAGCCTATAGCACTCCACGAACAAAGGGCTATCCAACGCAAAAATATTTTTTCAGTTTGGACCGGTATTTCCTGAGATTAGCCATTACTGCTCCGCTCCTATTCGGTATAGCGTGATGATATATAGCCTATAACACTCCACGAACAAAGGGCTATCCAACGCAAAAAGAATTTTTCGGTTTGGATCGGTATTTCCTGAGATTGGCCATTACTGCTCCGCTCCTATTGGGTATAGCGTGATGATATATAGCCTATAGCACTCCACGAACAAAGGGCTATCCAACGCAAAAAGAATTTTTCAGTTTGGACCGGTAGTTCCTGAGATTAGCGCGTTCAAACAAACAAACAAACAAACAAACAAACTCTTCAGCTTTATATAATAGTATAGATAATATAATAATATAATATTTTATATTGCGCACACTTTTAGACGATTCTAGATCATCATGCGCGTATTTTTTTTCTGTATAGAATGTAAATTTACATTTTATTTTGTTAACAACTAGTTTTTAGTCGTAGTTTCACACACATCAAAGTCTTTACTATTTATAAAATTCCCAAAGTTACGGAGTATTTTTCCAAAAGATAAGAAACATTTAAACACGTCACACTCTGACGATAAATTATTTTTTAAGTAATATTAGATCCATAAAAATCACGCACAACTACGTGAATAAATAATATTAACAAAAAATTAAACCGCCTTGAAAAACCACTCAAAACCAAAAAATAATTTCACATAACAGGTATATATTGGATACCAATTTTGGAGTCGGAGCCTAATTAAAATTGCTAGTTAAGGTTATAGCTTAAGGTCCATTTTTCATACATTTTGTTTCACCTTTAATCTGGGTAACTAAAAAAGTATTGACAAGTAAAGAATTTAAATTCACGTCTAGTTAGTGATTAGTTCTCGCAGTTGAAGAAAAACGTAAAATAATTAATATGCATGGATATTTCGGCCTTTAAAATTTCGTCGTATTAAATTTTAAAGGCCGAAATATCCATGCATATTATTTTTTCTTCAACTGCGAGAACTAATCACTAACTAGACGTGAATTTAAATTCTTTACTTGCCAATACTTGTTTAGTTACCCAGATTAAAGCCGAAACAAAATGTATGAAAATGGACCTTGAGGTATCGCCTTAAACATTATTATTTACCTTAAGCTATATTTGTTGCATTATCTGTTATCTATCATTTGTTATATCTATGAGCTAAATTTCTTTTAAATCAATTAAAAGGAGTAGGTTTGTGTTTACTACTAACAAACATACACAGTAAATGGTGTAATGCCAAGCATGGTATGGTGTTTCATCTTTTTCTTTCCTCTTTTTTCGGGGGAGGGAGTGTAATACACCCACATTTGGCCAGCTATATGTAACAGGGGAAGAGTTTAGGTAGTTTACAGTTCACAAATTTAAATATTTCCTTAATAGCTTCCATTTGCTGTGCTGCGGCGGTGTGTTCATCTCCAATGACGATCTGACTTGCTGACTTTGTACGCTGGCAGCACATTGTTTTCGTATATTCGTTAATGTATTTATCTAGCTGAACTAGCAATTTTAATTAGGCACCGACTCCAAAATTGGTATCCAATATGTACCTGTTACGTAAAATTATTTTTTTGGTTTTGAGTGGTTTTTGAAGACGGTTTAATTTTTTGTTAAAAAAAAAATATTTCTTACTTTTTTGTGTTAGTAAAAAAAAGACTGATACTAAATAATGCTATTTGTTTATGGTGATATTGGATTCATTTAAATGTGTTTTATATCTAACAATAAAGAAAAACTTTTTCACAATAAACAAGCACTCAAATAAGCGACCGAAAATTGTTATACATAAACAATAAAATCTTCTTACAATTCTTTTTTATATGCTCATTACATTACAAAATATACAAGGTGGATTTTCAAGATGGAGCAGCAAGGGTAGCTAACTTAACCGCTATAGCTACAAGATTTTTTTCTTAGGACACTGACTGTAATTTTTTAAGATATCAATAGACTTTGAAATAAATATACATTTAGCAAGGAAAGGTGCAATTTACTTAAAAACCTTTGTTGTTCAATTAATCCTTTCCATATATAATTCTCTTTGATTAATCCTGTCGTTTATAAAGATCAAAAGTCTCTAGAGTCTAGAGGATCAAAAGAGGTTTGAATATTTCTAAGTTCAGAAACAGCGAAAACCTTTTTCTATACATTTATACGAACTGTGGATCTAATTCGTTTAAACATAACAAAACTTTGAATTCAGGGTCAATTTTTAAAAAAAAAGAAAAGAAACGGGATTGAAAATGCACAATAATAATATAAATATATTAAGTACCTATAATATTTTTCTAAAGGAAAAGTTATGTTACAAACACTTTAATTACTATTTTTTAAATTGACGAACTTTGATAGAGATAATATGATTACTGTAGGATAACATTTAAATAATACCTACTTTATACTATATTGACTCTGTAATTGAGATACGTAGGTAATTTTAGAATATAAGTAATTCATATTAGTAAAACTTATTCTCAAAAAAGGTTGGTTATATATGGATCAGGGGCAAGTGCGCCATACGACTACTAACTGTGGCGCACTTGCCCTACTCGACAATTTTTAGGTACATTTTTTCGTATTGCTAAAAAATCCTTTATTTTAGTATATGTAAATAAAATTCAGGCAGGAAGTTAAAATAAAAGGTTTAAACTATGTATTCACCTTACTGGTTTACAGAAATATGTTAAATATCTTGAAATATTTGATGTTATCTTTCACGGGGTCATCTCGGTTTACAGGTCTAAATGACACTTAAAATAAAATGGCGAATAAGTCGTATTAAAATGAACATAGCCATTTATGTTTTTTAGTGGAACTGTATTTCAGTTAGTAGCATAGATGTAAGATTGCGGTAATTGAATAACATCAATAGTTCTCGATTTTTTTAGGATAGGTGCACTTACCCCGTCGGCGCACTTGCCCCACCTCACCTTATCGCACTCTTACTAAAATAATGACCCATTCCAAAATTGACAATTTGTGGGAATCGTCAAACAACCAATTTCTGTTTGCGACCTTTTAGTTTTTCCCTTTTTTTAATGGTTTAATTTTTTATCTATCTTTAATAAGCTCAATTTTATAGCAACTTCAAAAAAAAAAGGTAGAAAAGAAAAATAAGTTTTCCGACGACTGAAATTAATAATTTTGAAATAGGTGATTATTTTGTTAAGAGTTCGATATCTAATATCTATGTAACCGTACAGGTACCTACATTTTAATGTTATATCCAGGTAAAGAACCATTTTACCTTTAATTTTTTTTTATTGCAAAGACTACCCCGGTGACGTCTTTCAACTGGTACTCGGGTTTGATTCCCGAACCAATTAAAATTAAATTTAGTTTCCTATTTCTGCAATCCTTGTTTATTAAACCTTAATGGAAATGAAATAGTAATACCCAATAGACTCACGCTTTACTACATGAGAGTATATATAAGAGCTCTTAAATATGAAGCTGAGTACTTCTCATTACCTTATTTGCCACATGGGAGTCTTGAGAAATAGTTTATAGAATAAGGTTCAATGCCTAAACAGCAACTACTTTATAAAATCTTTTATTGTAATTAAGTTATGGTATATACAGTTATTGTATAAAGAAATATTTCGCCGTCAGTGCACTGAATTTCTACGCTTTTTATATTTTAATAATCAGCTCTATCTATTGCCAAGTAGCGAAACTACTTTAGTGATATTGCCATATAATAGAAATAACCAAAATTGTTCATGTCATGACCCTTTACAATAATGAGCAATATGAAACATATAAACTGTTAATTATAAAACTGGAATGGCTCTTAGTATTATTTAAAATTGTTTTGTTTAACATTTAACATTCCTCATGAATTTTCATCAAAATGGAACGTAGGTCATATTCCTGACATACGTCAACTGTAGTCATGTTGTCAGTTTTTGGCATTTCACATTTGTACGACTTACGTGGCTTGATACAAGAAAACAAGCCAGTTCCCGTTTTTTCATATGAAAAGAGCGGTTTAGGTGAAATATATTTTATAATTTACCAAAATGGAATGCAGTTGGAAATCATTATGGACTCTTGCAGTGATAATAAGCAGTATAATCAGTACAGCACACAGCTATACCATCACCGTTGATGCTCACGCCGAAGAATGCTTTTTTGAGAATGTTGAAGCAGATACTAAAATGGGTAAGAATATGAACATGTTTAAATATATTTGGACATTTTGAAATTTATGTGAACGTACAAATGACAGATCCTTTGTTTTTATAACCTACCATTAAAACAGCTATTCACTATTGTCTCGCGCACTGGAAGACAGGAAAACATACATATTATGTCATTTTTTTACAAAATGTAAACTAAGCCATAACATATCTAAAATTTGCCGTAATCGCAATAACCTTTTCATGATCAATCAATACTACAACCAAATTAAACATCTAAATACTTTGTCTTATCTACAAGTAAATTTTCATTACAATGAAAAATATTTTTTCAGGTCTATCATTTGAAATAGCTGAAGGTGGTTTCCTAGACATTGACATGACTATAACTGGTCCTAATGGTGCTATCATACACAAGGCAGAGAGAGAATCATCAGGCATCTATACATTCTCTGCACAAACATCAGGAAGATACACATACTGCTTTAGCAACAAAATGTCTACTATGACACCTAAGGTATTAAATTATAATTCACATTTATTATAATAATAATATCAGCCTGATATTATATACTGTCCCATTGCTGGTCATGGGCCTCCTCTACTGCTAAGAATGATTAGGCCTTACCACCATGCAGGCCTAGTGTGTTCTGGTAGACTTTATGCACCCTCAAAATTCTTATAGAGAACTTCTCAGGTATGCAAATATTCTCATGATGTTTTCCTTCACTGTTAAAGCAAAGGATGATTCACTATTGCCTATTTAAAATATTTATCACATGATAATATTTGGTTTCTCAGAAAATTCATTAAAAAAAAATGCATTTTATATCCATTTCTCACTTGGACCCTCAAAAATATTGTGTCTCAGATACTGTAGCTGTGTAATTAATCTTTTTAATGATTTCTTATGTTTATATCAATGTTATAACTATTTTCGGATTATCCAAAAATAGTTTAATTTTAATTATGTAATCTTTTTTTTTTTATTTCCAGGTTGTGATGTTCAACTTGGAAATTGGGGAGCCGAAAAAGGATGCAAAGGAAGACACAGCGGACCACAACAAACTGGAGGACATGATCAAAGAACTTGGTACAACATTAAAGACTGTAAAGCATGAACAAGAGTACATGCAGGTAAGAATAATTTGATTACTACATTCAATTAGATCATGTTGTACTGAAAAGAATGCACAACCAGTTAAAATAGAAGTACTTATTCCTAATTATCAAAAATGGTCTGGTTCATTTGTAACACTCATATAATCCAAACATTATGCATTCTTCTATAATGCAGTAGAATGTATGTATCCTTTTTACACTAGAAAACCCATTTTTTTTCATTCATTTAGATAGTTTGACATTTTAATTTTATCCAGATTGTAGGTAGGAACACATATGTACAAGTGCCATATGGTCTTACATCCAGGATGTGCATTTTAGTTTCAATACATGGTTAACCTTCTTTTACTGAAGGCAGTTAATAGCATAAAATTAATTATATCAACACAGATAACAACATAACTAACAATTCATTCTTGTTGAACAACAAATATGTCTCAATAAAAAATGGGTATAATTTTATTGATTCAAATAAATTATTTCATTTAGTTGTAAGTGTATAATGTAGAGTCACCCACAGAGATAGCTGAATAAATTAATAACCACAAATCACCTATATGCATTAAGTAAAATTAAAACTTTTATTTTATTTTTTCATTGTGTGAAGTAAAACCCTTCTGTTTTATTTTTGTGAAGAGAATTTTTTTTGTAAGAACACAAAAATACATAGACAATTGGAAATGCTGAATTTGTTCAGGTATTTAAATGGCTGATTATACATTTACATGAAGACACTTTAGGACAACACTGTCTATTAATCATATATAAATGGTCACAGCTATGTCAATATTAAGTCTAGTAAAGGAAAACAATGTAACTCATTAAAATGTACTAACTTTGTAGATGTAACATGTCCTTAAATGTTAATAATGTGCCTCCAAAAAAAGGAGTGTTTTAAGTTTCAACAATACAATATATTTTTTTTATAATAGTAGCAATGAATATTCACAGTATTTTTTTTTTCACAGCATCTTACTATACTTATTTAGTATAACTTCCTTGGAGATGTTTACTTATTATTACAATAATAAGTCAATATTTTTATCATCAGGTCCGGGACCGCATTCATCGTTCAATTAACGAGAGCACCAACTCCCGTGTGGTTATGTGGTCGATATTCGAAGCTTCTGTACTGCTTATCATGACCTTTGGACAGGTCTACTACTTGAAGAGGTTCTTTGAAGTGCAGCGCGTTGTTTAAATACACATGCCTCCCATACAATTGTGTTGTACTTATGACAAATTTGTATGCAAATAATCTGTACAATGCAATAACTAGTGTTTTTGGTGAGTGCGTATTTGACATAATATAACGTACAATTAAATACTTCTATGCAATAGTGAAATATACGCCAATATTTAAAAACTTATGTTAAAAATATGGGAAATAGAAAACTTTCTCCTGAATAATTTCATATTCATTATTTATTTTTTATTTGACACCAACAATAATATGGTTACTCAATTTGTCTTAATTTGTCATCATTAGTCAACAATATTTTTTTCATTTTCCATATTAAGTTATTCTTTTAGTGTTGGATTCATCTCTGTTATTATTATGAGTTATCAACATTTGCAGTTCAACATCACAATTTCTGATAGTATTCCATAGTTCGAACTTTTTACTATTATATATTTAAATATTCTAAATAGTAATATAAAATATTAAAGCAAGTAAATCATACCATGTACTGAATTCATTTTTTATTCAACAAAAAACTGTGGAATAATTACACAAGTTTCTTCCGTGTGCAGTAATGACTATAAGCAAATGTGTTCAGGCATAATGTGCAGAGGCGAGAGATGTTCGATCTGAGTGTGTATGGTCACAGTGTTACGAGTTTAAATAAATTAATATTGTTTGTAAAATGAGTTTTTATTGCACCTCATGACATTAACATTTTATGTTTTTCAAAGTTTGTATTGATAAATCCTATAATTATTGTTTTCCTTTTTATTTATTGTATAAAAAAGTGAAACAATAATTATAGGAATTAATATATAACAACATAAAAATATTCAACTCTAGCATTGTTATAGTGTATGTATATTAAGGAATTGATTAAGGTGCGCTCGGGTAACATCGGATACGGGGTAAGATCGTATAACGAAAAAATACCACGTATCTATGGTTATTTTTTAGTTTAAGCTATGTAGGCGGCTACGCTGTCTCTTTTTGCCCCACCCTATATACCACAGTTGATGCTACGACCAAGAACGGGTGCGCTATGTGCATTGAAACAAAAAAGGTGGATTTCGCTCTTCTTGACATTTTTGAGACTTCTCTTTGATTTTGTGGACCTTATCGTATTAGCATTAGAAGCGTTATTAGAACGGAGTCCGAACTTACCCCGCTAAGGTCCGATCTTTTCTAAGGATTTTAAATTTCTATAAAGATATTATCATCTATTTTTAAACTTACACAGGGAGAATTGGAAGATGATTAAATTATCACAAAAAGTATAATTAATAATAACCAGTTTCATGTATTAAATGTTGGTATCGCTTAAATATTTTATGAGAAAAAAAATATTTTCGAGACTCCTTGCAACACACCGAAAAACCGTCCGAAATTAGCCGAACGCACTCTATATAGTAAACTGTGCTCAATACACTTGTTTGGTTCTATAACACTATCTGTGCATAAACAAACACACATTACGCATTTATCACCGAAGGGGGGTATACAGAGATGCCATCAGGGCACCCACTTTTCCCCTCGAGTTTTTCGTCCCATGATTTGATAGGGGCCGAGCCTATCGCCATATCGGGCACAAATTCTAGACTCCGGGCTGATATTTAGCAGACAAACCCCAATATCACTTTGCCCGACCCAGGATCTCAGAGCTAAAGTGACAGTCTACACTACCAAGGTAATCGAGGCAGACAATCTGCATGATCTGAAGTATTTTCAACTTAACTATGTCATGCCCATTTGAATCCTAATTCATTGGTATAGACGTTTTAATCAATAATGAAGAACACAAATATAACAACTGGTTTTTATTCAAATAAACCATCACCTTTAACAATAAAAATAAACAATACAATTATAATGTATTGGAAGACTGGAGACTTGCTCACACAGTGTAACCATTGTTCCAATAATAAGATTGTATTCAGACTTAACAAGTATTGAAAATAAATTATAACATGAGGCAAAATTTCAATGTTTTTACACCCAAGAGATTCTAATCAGATTGTAGTACAGATCAGTTTGTTTATAAAACAATCATATTTATAATTTATATACCAAACGATTGGACTATTTTATTTATACATAAGGCTTAATTTCTGGATTCATTTAATTGACAGATATTATATGGTTTATAATATAAATCTATATATGGATACAGTTCCATTGTTTATATAATACGATCGATCCAAATCGATTTGGTTAATTTCCTAGAACTACTTGTGTCTTCGTTTAATGGAGAATAAAAAAATCTATGAAAAAAGATATTTCTCCTTTTCTTTTTAATGCTATGAAAAAATAATCCTTAGATTTTTGACATAACAGAGGCACAAGTAGCTACAGTTTTTTCTACATAATTGAAATAAAACCTTATTTATAATGCCATTTACATGCAATGACAAGCCCCATTAAGCATGATAGTGCGTCCTGACTCATCAATGAACACATCATGTGTATGCAATTTTATTTCCTATCTTCCTCTATATCCTACCATAAGAGACTCATGAGGCTAAGCTACCCTCACTCGCCTATTCTCAAATCCTCACTTCTGAAGTGTGGATGGGCAAGAGTGTTGGCAAACCCCCCCTTACAGTCAGTTACTGCGCGCTGAGATCAAGGCGGCCAGTGATGAGCGCGGACACGAGTGAACCGGCGGGCAGGCGCGGCACGCTCTCCGTGGCGCCGGGCAGCTCTAGCAGGACGCTCGCACCACATGCGCTCATCAACCGGCTGCTGCACTGTGGACATAGCGTGCAATGTTAGTCTTATTCCAATTAAGTATCGGTAAGGTTTTACTAGCGCTATACTTTATGGCTTAGGAGGTATGTGTTCTCTGATCACCTATTTTGTCTCTTTCAACCACCGAATGAGAGCGATCGAACACTATAGTGTTCATATTACTATGAGCACCATGATAATAAACATCTAACGTGTCTGGGTAACAAGCGCAGCATATACAGTAAATGATAACTACCTGGTTACCCAGTAGTTGAGCCGTAGGTAATTCATCGTTCCCGGGCAGTCGTATCTCTGCGCGTGCGTACTCGGGGCGCGGGTCGAGCGTGACGGCGTGCGCGAGGCGCGTGCGCAGTGCGGGCCAGGCGCCGCGCCGGCCCGTGCACACGCGCAGCGCACGCACCACGAACAACAGGCAGCACACGTACGCTGACACCGGGTTACCTAAGAAGGTACAGGTATAGAGGAAAGGAAAATATAAATAACAAGAAGAAAATAGAAGACAACCACTATTGGTGAAGTTGAGTTTAATCTATGGATACAGAGAAAATACAAATAGTAACCCATTAGATCAAAATAACTAAAGGCGGAAGCAGGACTACTCAGCACTAAAAAAACAACAAATGCATTTTTTAATAATAAAGCGGTATTGTTAAATTTTATCGTGTTAGAAATATCATACCTGGTAAAGCAAAAATGAATTTGGTTCTTCCTTCAAACTCGCATGTTGCAAATGTGCTGGGTTTTCCGGGCTTCATACGCACTCGTCCGAAGTGTAATTTAGCGCCAAAATCCTAAACATTATTATTATTATTATTTGTCACAATATATAAGATTCCCGCAATTTTCTAAATGTTATCTGTAAAGTAATACAAATGCTTGCAAAGATACTACGTATACTATAGAAATCAAGTAATGGTAATTTTTATTTAAATTCTAGTGGCTTTCCAAAGCCATTCATTTGGAAGATTCTTAGTAATAACTAGTCAATACAAATTTAAAGGCTCGTATATAAATCAATACGTACATTTATAAGTACAGGCTTCAGCAGATCCTTCTCGCCCATAGAGACGCCGCCGGTGCAGACGAGCACGTCGGCCTGCGCGAGCGCAGCCGATATGCTCGCCACAAGCTGCGTGGGCGAGTCACGTGCTATGCCGCAGTCTATGCTCTCGTAGCCGTGCTCTCTAAGGACAAATGGGTATTATAATATGAATTGTATTACATATCTGTGGTTTTAATGAGCTTGTGAAATTTAAACAAAATTAATCTTGACCAGAATGTCTTCAGGTTCATTTATGAATTATTGAAAAAAAAATATAATCGTTTTGCAGGAATTTTGTCTTAACATTGTTTGCTTGCACTTTCTTAATTGGCCTAATGTATGACTTTTTACTTCAAAGGTTAAATCTAACAAATTTATATTTAAAAAAATATTGTACCGTAGTAGGGCTTTTAACATTGCTCTATTGGAGTCCCTTATGTGCGCTGGCCGAAGTTTGGTCTCTGAGGGTTCTTGTAATTCATTACCAGTTGATAGCAGCGCCACCTGGTAGGAATATAACATATTATATACAAGTCGCTTTTCATTACTTTATTATTTAGTAAATAAGTATGTAGCTGACGATCCTCTAATTCATCAAAACCTACCACAGACTAAGTATGAACATTAATTCTTGGAAAAACATAGTCAATAAATTATCCTACAAACTGGATTTAAATTTTTAAAAATTACAATTCTGATATATTTATGTTAAACTATTACATTATACAATGTCATTAATGATTCTGAACATTGTTACCTTTGGGTTAACTCGTACGGTGATGCTTTGGTAACCGGCACCTGCTAGCACACCTATTTTAGCAGCGTCTAATGTCTCGCCTGTAAAAAAATATGTATATTATAAATACTCAAGCCTTTTATCCCCGAAGGGGTAGGCACAGGCTCAACCGGTGCATCCATTTTACGCCGTGTATTCCGTCTCATGAAGTAATGGGGGCGAGCCTGTCGCCATGTCGAGAACAAATATAATTTTATTGTAACAAAAAGGAAGTTTTTGTGATATAGTGATAGTTAACATAAAATTCTCTTTATCCATTCATACCCTAAAATTATAAATGCACAAGTAACTGTCTTTTCAACTGTCGTACTTTTCAACCGATTTTGGTGAATTTCAATACTAAGTAAGCTTGAAGCAAAATAAAGTATATAAGCTACTGTTTATTTCCGAAAAGTATATAGTGTGACACCAATCCCGAGAAAAGTGTTTCACGCAAGCAGAGCTATGAGCAAGAGCTAGTTATCATACCTTATATGTGTTACCTTTATCAACTAGTGTAGCACCCATAGGTATGTCGAAGCCGACCGGCCTTACGTCTTGCTCTGGCTGTGGCGCCTTCAGAATCTCCACTTGAAGTTCAGTCTGGCCATCTTCAGTAGCTGATACTAACTTTGTATCCTCAACCTGCAATTAATTTTTAATTATTTATAGACTCCTAATGCATCTTTAGTATTTTATAAAAAAATCCCGAAAATAAAATGTTGTCATCCAGATTATACCACCCAGTCATGCGCCATCCCTGGCTACAACTATGGTATTTCCATGCGTTTTTAAAACAAACATGTCTTAATTGCATTATTAATTATTAAAAAAAATTCTATGGAAGCAATCTGACGGTTCATAAATGACCTAATTCTGGGGTAACAAACACTAAAAAAAATACACGTCGATTTGATAACCTCCTCTTTTTTGGAAGTCGGTTACGTGTCCGTACAATACCTGCACGACGCAATCCGCTCCCGCTGGTAGTGCTGCGCCCGTGTTGATCCGTACACACTCCCCCATGGACAGCGGTACGGTGGGCGCATCCCCAGCAGTGATGGCTGCACGGACGTGACGCACTCCTGCTCCGTCAGAACTTAAACATGCGTATCCTGTTAATAAAATAGCTGTATTATGAAAAGTTATTTGTACGTAAATTTATTTAGTTGATTAAACCTATAATAGGGTATATTTTGACTTTTTTTTTTATAACTTTTATACAATATGTATGTCGTGTACATTCTAAAAGATAAGAAATAATTGAAATCTGATGAATAATCCATAATTTATAAGCCATTGAAATTTGGTAGTAGGGGTGTCTAACAACAGAAAAGAGACGAATTACTTGCATGTGACGTCAGCGGGCATTACGATGCGTGCGAAAGAAAGAGATGAAGCGGTACCCTCTCCACGCCCTCTCCTGCACTAAGCAATATTTGAAATTTGAATAACTACCTCATTTGACATTTCCTATCAAATTTTAATGCTGTTTTCACAGAAGAATTTGTTTTTTATACTAATTGCTGTTACATATTAAAAAGTGCACAAAATTAAACATCATCAAATACCCTATTTTCCCTAATATGAGAAGAGGTCAGACTTTTATTATAGTGTAGGACGAAGATACTTTCATTAACCCTTTTACCCTGAGATGTGCATAAATCGATACAGTAATAGATTCAATTAGATATAATATACTAAAATTTCATTATAGAAATAAAGTACATTTCATACAATTTATTAATATTACTGATCAATACTATTTTAAAAAAGTTAAGTATGCCTCATATTTTTAGCACTAATAACCGAACAACACAATAAAGTATGACATGCCTACAGCCAACATACCAACAGTTGTGTAAACATGTGGTGGAACTAATTGAAGGTGTTTCATTGTTATGACAGAATAATGTACGAATGTGGTATCAACTTAATCTTTTACGAGTATTCAGTTTTGATGTGACTTCTATTAACATTTGTTTATCACGTAAAAAGACACCTCTGCTGTATTCGAATTAATAAGATAACACAGTTAATATATCAAATATATAGATATGTATGTGCTTCCTTTTTTAATTATAGGGTAAAGGAAAAATTCCGCATGAGAACAATAATATATTTCTCATTTTATGAGATCATTCTAATTATCAACCAGACATAATATAAATTATGACTGATTGATAATTATTTTAATGAGATAATTTAATGTTTTATTTTATTACACATAGGACAATGTTTTTAAACAACTTAAGGCAAAAGTTCTCATTTAAGATAAGAAATATCTATACTTATATAAAACTGAAAAGTTTGTTTGTTGAAAGTGCTCATCTCAGGAACTGATAAACTGATTATGATTTTTTTTCACTAATAGGAAGCAACATGACCCCTCAGTACTATTGGCTACTTTTATCATGGAAAACTTTTTCACATAGGTAGAGCTGCAGGCAAAAACTATAACAAATAAAATACAATGCTATCAGTTATTACTTACCATCTTTAACTGATGCAGGGAATGGTGGCATTGGTTCTTTTGCACACAGTGTCTGCGCCACAACCTTCCCTAATCCTTCATCTAAAGTAACAATCTCCAAGCGCTCTGTCCATTTCCCCATCACGTCATCAACTATCTTCCAAGCCTCAGCCATTTCCAGCATTGGATATGGAGACTCTCTAGGCCTCAAAGCCACTTTGCTAACATCTACACTACTGTAATGAGGACAAACATGGCCGAATTGCATTGAATCATGAATGGTTCTAACTTCAGACATTTCATCTGCGATTAAAGCCACAGCATGGGGTAACACTGGCTTTACTATTTCAAAACATTCTGTAACAGCTTTTTTACTCCCAGGGAAATTAATGATCAAGGTTTTATCACGAATTCCAGCTACAGATCTCGACAGCATAGCCATAGGTGTTTTCTTTAAGCTTTCTATAGTTATTGCTACTGTTATAGCTGGAACTTCTTTATGGATTATAGCTTTGGTTGCTTCCGGAGTGACATCTCTACTACTGAAACCTGTACCGCCTGTTGTTAATATTAAATCTAAGTTGCTCTCACAGAAGTATTTTAGCTCTCGCTCTATGATTTCCTTTTCGTCTGGAATAATAATTGTGTGTAAATTTGCCTCTGGGAATAGTTTTTTGACGAATTCTGCGAGTGCAGGGCCTGAAGTATCCTTAGAGTTATCTTTGAAACAGCTGTCGCTGACAGTAATCACCGCTACTGCTTTCACCATTTTCTAAGCTATATAAAAACAATTAATTATTCACAAAATAACATTTATTTACCGAATAATAATGATAGAAAAATCTATTTCTACCTTCCAAAAACTCGAAAAAAAACAAGCAATGTACTAGTAACAACGCGGATTATGGCGGAATTAATTAATTGTTATGATTAAAATTCGAATTATCGAAATTCAAACTACAAAGATAACTCACCGGGTCGCACTCAGCGGGACGAATGAAATAAAGTAGATTACAACCGCACAAAAGTTCCGCGAGACATTCAACGTGAATTTATTCCTAACGAGTTTATTACATCACATTGATAAGAAGATAGATATAAAAATAACAACAAGATTGATAAGAACTGCCGGTGTGATGTCTATTCTTTTAAGATTTAGTTTTTTATCTGTACATATTACATTGACGTAGACAGTTTGATAGGTGATTTGACAGATCGGCAAACACACCAACATTGCGAATTAAAGTCGCGTTCAATTAATATAAAACTGTGACCTGTCTACAACAAATTTTGTCCGATTACGAGTTAGATTAAAATGCTCTTAGTCACGTTGTGTTTAGGCAAATACGTATAGTGTTACTAGTAGGAATAAATATGTGTATGTGTGGGCGCATGTGTCTATGTGGGCGCGTGTGCGTATGTGCGCGTGCGTTCGTACAAAACAGAGAAATAAAACAATTTGAAAATGAAATTCAAACACTTTAATAATGAAAAAGATCACGATTATGATTAGATGCCACATAATTTCACAAGTTTACTTCACTATTTTCACACAATAATCGTTTCATATTTGTTACTTAAACTATTTATTACGTTTTGTTCCACTTGAAGCGTCTTACATGCATTTATCAATCTTTGAAGCGGTATATACCGTTGCAGGGCTTGTGAATTTCCTACTATGATAAGTTTGTGTTTAGCTCTCGTGACGCTCACAGCCAACCGACGATTATCGTTTAATATTTCTCCTTCCTGGAACAGAATTATTATATTCGCAAAAACACTAGTATTTATGGATACATCAAAAATATTACAAATATTAATTAATTCGATATTATCTAAATGTAAGGTAGGTAAAATGTTCCCAAAACCCTTTTAGCAATACATTATTTCAATATTGATTTAATTGCCAAACTTATATATAATAATAAAATTATGTATAACTACTGTACAACTAAATAATTAAGTTATACATATTTACCTTAATTTTACGATCGTCAAAGCCTCTTTTTGTACATGAATATATGATCACAGACTTATCCCTGCCCTGGAACTGATCGACAGTGCTCACCTCCACGCCTTGATTGACGAATGAGCGACGCAAAAGCGACACTTGGTCCCGGAATGGGGCTATTATACCAATATCATTAGCTTTTACACCACCCTGTATAACAATATAGACACATGCAATCATTATGTAGGATTAAAACTATGTGTTTAGCCAATATTCTGCATGAAAAACAACTATAATCATGAAATAAAATTTGTTCATGTATTTTTTTAATTCGAGTGTATTGTATATCAAAACTCACAACTGTATATAAATTGAAGTGAAATTTATGTGCAATATAATCCTAATAAGCATAAAATATAATAATCACCTCTCTTAAAACGTCTACAATGGCAAGAATCACATACACCTCTTCTTTATTAATGCACGATTTGTTATTGCCTTCACCAGTATTGTTTGACGATTCCATATTTAAAAATAACGCTGCATGGTCAGGTTCTGGACTGCATACTGTCTTCAACCAACTGTCTTTTAATGATATTTTCTGAAAACAAATCAATATTATAGTTCATATATTATATCCCATTGAATAACTAATTATGTTTCTTTTTCATAATACAGATCCTTATACACATTATCATTATTTGTCGCACACGTACGTTGTGGTGAGGATAAGACGTGGGCAATGCGCACTAAACAAGCGACATTGATTTATTCTAACAATTTTACTCAGTAGTTTTTTGGTCATACATTTTAATTTCATTTTTTTTTTCTTTTAAATAACCAGTATATATAAATTATAAAAAAAAATCTACATCATAGTAAGCTGAATAACATAATGTTCCTACCTCTAAATCGACATTGAGTGTTGCTTTCGCCACTTTCTGGTCGGCACATTTAAGACTATTATTATACGCGACTAGATTAGCGATGTCTGCCAACGCCTGGTTCATACGGTACTGCAGTTTGATTGTAGATGTCGCTTCTTCGCTCATGAGCCTGTGGAATAGACTCTCTTCCATGCCCAGGCGCCTGTTAATAATATTATTTTTCATTCGTTGTTAACAGGTTTATTTTCACAATTCATGAATACAAAGAAATGATAAACAGGACTATACTTCAAGTTTGAAAATATAATTTGTATTATTGCCTAATCGAAAATGTGTTTGCGGAAATTGTTGCATTTAAATTCATAAAAAGTTCATCAAACCATAAGTAACATTCTTTCTTAAATATTTGAAATATTACATAATAACTATTACATAAAACACATACCACTGATCTAGTAGTAATTCCTGTGTCATACTGATATCGATCCATTAAAAGCCGCATGCAAATAATTGGAACATATCATATTTATATTGGATTATATTATATTTCTATAAAAATAATGCAAAGATTTACGGGTAACTTAGGATTTTCGTATGAGAGTCCACCTAGGTAGCTCTTTCACACACACTTTACTCTTTTGCATTTATAGTTCGAGTAACTTACTATAAAATATTATTTACAATAACATAACTATTTGGTTTCATTTAGTAAGGCAATATTAAAATAACCCTGTATAATAATGTGATAAGTTTTAAATATTAAACGCGTGCCTAATTACCTTGAATTGCGACTCCTTACAACAGGAGGCAGTTGTTCCGGGTCGCCCACTAGAACGAATCGTTTGGCGGCGAACAATGGACGTAACACCGTAGTTTGTAATACCTAAGATATGTAAATCTATTAAATAAAATATAATTCAGAACATTGTATAGAGTATGTAGTTAAGGGCTCTTACACGTAAACACGATACAATGACGCGTCGTAGTACGATGTAATAATATATTATTGAATTCAGCTGTTAATCATAAAGATCCAAAAAGTAAAGATGTTTATTGTTTAATCAACTGTCTAAGATGCACGGACCTGCCGATCATGAATATTACTCAATATCCCTAGCCAATACCCACATGTTAAATTAGTTTTACTACGCTAAAATACTGCTTTCCCCACATCTCATCAGGGCCGTAGCGGTTAAACCGGAGGATCGCTTATACACAGTTAGCAAGGTGACCGGTGATAAGTGAAGCAGTTACCCATACAGAAATAAATTGTTGATAGTCATTACCTGCGTGGCTTCATCTACAATGCAGACGTCGAATTCAGTCCGCGCGAGCATGGCGTGCGCGGCGCCCAAACACGTCACGCCCACCACTTGCTGCAACAATACACGCCACTGTATTTGTAATCAAGTTGCAATCACGTTGCCAGTTTTTTTTTCGCCAATTATAAACAAATGTTACATTATGTTTCAAATAAATAGGGTGTTTGACTGGTGTAACCAAAATATATAAAACTGCTCCAGGAGAAAGAATAGTGGGCAAAATATTTATCAAACACATTTTTTTATTTTAAATGTATGGGAAATATTTTATTTCCATCATTAAAATTAAGAATTTTTAATCTGTAACGCTCGGGGACTGAAACGTTGCGATGCCGGCCGCCATTGTTAGTGACGTCATCGGACATAAACATTGCATCGTGCAAAACAATAAATTTATAGTAACGCCTGCATGAAACATAGAACAACAGATGGCATACAATAATAACTAAAAAAAAACGAGGTTACAAAAAATATAGCCTCAACACACATTTTATATTTGACACTTATATTAAAACATAGATTTTTTGATGACAACAACATTTGTTATACAATATAAAACTATAAACTTACATTGAATAGATTTTCACAAAAATAAATCGTCGATTTATCCGACGTATATTTTGGATTTCGTCGTCCTAAAGTTAACCACTTCTTTCTTAAATCTTTTGACTTTGGCACATGAATGAACAGTTTTAGTACGAGTTTTTACGTAAAGGCACTGAACAATATTCATATGCTGGCCCATTCATTTCAGCGGAAAAGTAACAGATATAAAACCAAAAGTTTGTTTTGTTCTTAGGTGTAACAACTGTCACGAAAGTTTGCGTATGTGCGATGACGTCATACAGGGATCATGTCACGTGACAACGCGTTTTAGCGCGAAATTATAAATGAAAAAACAAAATCACGGATTTTTAGTAAGTTGGACATAATTGAACAATAAAAATATAATGGACACTATAAGTGAATAGTCATCTATCGTTGTACAAACATTTTAAAAAATTGTCAAACACCCTATTATTAGGTATATATGTGTCTTTGCACGTAGATTAGTTCGAGGGGGGGGGGGGGTCCGATATATGATATTTGATTCATCAGAGGCGTAGCCAGTTTAGTATCGGAGTGGGTTAAAAAAATAACACAACAAGAACGTCGATTGAATGATTCATATTCATTTTAAAAAAATAACAGAAAATGTATATTCTTAAAAAGTCTAAAACAATTCCTCACTCTCACCCTCTCCCGCTACGCTACGCCAATACGAATTTCATAAATTCGATCGAGCGCAGAAAATAGACCAATCAGAATAAAGATTTGACATCGTTACGAATTACTAATATTGATTGGTTTATTTTGAGACCGGATTATTGAAATTGGCCATATGATATTCTTAGTGTGAGAGTAATTTCGCTAGTACCTATGTAGTGTCCATAGTCAGTAGCTTTTTATTAAGTACAACAGGATGAGTCTGCTACATCTAATAAATGAATTGTCTGGGTGTTTACCAATAATAATTTTCTCACATCGACCCGCGCCAGAAGTATACCAATCGAGTAAAATTTTCTGCCTTATCACTTATCAAATCTCATGTTTGTGGCTCTTATAATACTTACCATTGAATCATAAAGCTGAGTCAATTCTGCAGTAGTTTTACATGTTTCTAAAAGTGTTTGTTCGCTGCATTTTTTTAAAGATTGGGCGATGCGTGCGTTTGAGCCGAGTCTGATTATTCGCAGAGATTCTGGCAACCTAGAAGAAATATTTAAAGTAGTCTATATACTTTAGTCCAAATTTATATAAATAATGATTAGTTCAAATACATATCTCAGTATAAAAGAATACTGAAATTTGGAACAACCACAAAAATATTAATTCTTTACTATATTATGGTTACATAGTAATTTCCCGTAACCTGATCTATTAACGCAGTATAAGTTAAACCAATAGTACTTCATAATAACCTGGATAGTACAGTGTCAACGGCAGAATGCGTATGCGCAGTCACAAGCACACGCTGTTTTAACGCAACCATCATCTGTATAAGAACACTAATAGTTTGTGTTTTACCTGAAATGAAAAATAACATGTAAATGGAATAAAAAAAATTGTAGCCCACTTCACTCAATATAGTCTGTCAGTTTTTGCGTCGTTTAATCTATACTATTATATAAAGCTGAAGAGTTTGTTTGTTTGTTTGTTTGTTTGTTTGTTTGTTTGTTTGAACGCGCTAATCTCAGGAACTACCGGTCCGAACTGAAAAATTCTTTTTGCGTTGGATAGCCCTTTGTTCGTGGAGTGCTATAGGCTATATATCATCACGCTATACCCAATAGGAGCGGAGCAGTAATGTCTTATCTCAGGAACTACCGGTTCGAACTGAAAAATTCTTTTGTGTTGGATAGCCCTTTGTTCGTGGAGTGCCATAGGCTATATATCATCACGCTATACCCAATAGGAGCGGAGCAGTAATGTCTTATCTCAGGAACTACCGGTTCGAACTGAAAAATTCTTTTTGTGTTGGATAGCCCTTTGTTCGTGGAGTGCCATAGGCTATATATCATCACGCTATACCCAATAGGAGCGGAGCAGTAATGTCTTATCTCAGGAACTACCGGTTCGAACTGAAAAAATCTTTTGTGTTGGATAGCCCTTTGTTCGTGGAGTGCCATAGGCTATATATCATCACGCTATACCCAATAGGAGCGGAGCAGTATTGTCTTATCTCAGGAACTACCGGTTCGAACTGAAAAATTCTTTTTGTGTTGGATAGCCCTTTGTTTGTGGAGTGCTATAGGCTATATATCATCACGCTATACCCAATAGGAGCGGAGCAGTAATGGCTAAACTCAGGAACTACCGGTCCCAACAGAAAAATTATTTTTGCGTTGGATAGCCTTTTGTTCGTGGAGTACTATAGGCTATATATCATCACGCTATACCCAATAGGAGCGGTGCAGTAATGGCTAATCTCAGAAACTACCGATTCAAACTGAAAAATTCTTTTTGTGTTGAATAGTCCTTTGTTTGTGGAGTGCTCAAAGTTATATATCATCACGCTATGGCCAATAGGAGCGGAGCAGTAATGTCTAATCTCAGGAACTACCGGTTTCAACTGAAAAATTCGTTTTGTGTTGGATAGCCCTTTATTTGTGGAGCGCTATAGGCTATATATCATCACGCTATGACCAATAAGAGCGAAGCAGTAATGAAACATGATGCAAAAACGGGGACAATTTATTAGTTTTGAGAGCTTCTGTTGCGTGCGCTGCGTAAACGGTTAAAGTTATGCAACAATAATGTATGACGGGATTGTTCCTCTTAAAAAGTTCTACAAAAATATATCATAAAACAACGTCCCCCGCTGCATCGGTCTGCCGGAACGTGTTAAACTCAAAAACTACCCAACGTATTAGGATAAAATTTGGTATGGAGACAGTTTGAGACCCTGGGAAGAACATAGACTCCCGGGAAAATATATAGCGTGACTTTTATAACGGAAAACTTTAGCCCGAAAAACTTTATAACGCGGGCGGAGCCGCGGGCAAAAGCTATCTATATATATAAAAATGAATCCCTATTTCCCTTGGTCACGCCATCACGCGTGAACGGCTAGACCGATTTCTCTATTTTTTTTGTTGTGTTTGTTATTGTCAGGAGAAGGATCTTGTGAAAGAAAAAATTAAGAAAGTTGAGCGGAACGCTAGAAAATTTAAGAAAAGTTAATTTCAGCGATTGGCAGAATGCGCGCTGCAAATTCATAGTTAAGACGGGACAACGTCTGTCGGGACAGCTAGTATTATATATAATATCGATTCAATTAAAACTAGTCCTGAACGCACGATCGATACGATATTCCTTTGTAACCATATGCTTTGGACGTCATATTTGAAACTTTTTTTTTTATTCATAGAAAGTTAATATTACGTGACTTAATTATTTTTAATACATTACCAGTTCCCGGCAATCCTTTCAGAAGGGCGTAATCTCTGGCAGCTAGAATTTTGAACACTGCTCTTTGTTGTTCTATATTGAGTGTGCGCATGAGCTTAGAGCCGAGCCGGCCGACTTCTCTCGGCAGTTTTTGATCGAATTCTGGCGATGCTTTATCTATTATTAGTCTGAAAAATATTATTTAGCATTTAATTTTCTCTAATTTTTATAGTCCTGATGCAAAATTAAAAGCTGATGAAATTATATTTTAATTTATTTAGGCAAAGACATGGTACACTTATATGCATAAAGTTGTTGGCCTCTTAAACTAGGCGTACCTGTATCTTGCGAGCCTGATTGAATTAATAATACATATGTTATGAAATTTGCAGGTTGAAAATATACCAAACAAATCAAATTATACGTGAACATAATGATAAAAAATTATTGATATGGATTAACAATGTTAATTAATTTATTTTACTAAAATTCATGACGGTGCGACTATTGTATTCGTGACTTCTCGTCACTTAGTTAGCTCTTGGCTCACTACCCGATGCAGTTAATCTAAAATACTTAGATATTGATTTGACCAAACATATTCTCACCTTCTTAGTCTCTCTGCTCTGTCGCTATCTTCAATAAGAACTCCTAAATTGGTCAGATTCGCCACAACAGTCGCATACGACTCGTATGTGTCGATATGGTACGCGGTGTTTTTATTTAATCGACGACTTAGGTCACTAAAACATATTCATTATTAACATAGTACTGGGAAACATAATATTGTCATTATAGTAACTGGCTATCGAGTTGTTAATAATATTATTTTTAGTGGTAATGACGGAAAACCAACAAATAGGTTATTAGATAGTTTGACATCACCAATCTTTATGCAAAGTTACAATATCTAAGAAATAAGACTTCCCTGATAATGATAATATAGTAAAACTATATAGTGATTAAATTGATACTTTACACGATTTTCTATTCTGTATCTTCCTTGAATAATATTGACGCTTATCGGAAATTTTAACATTCCTCAAGTAATTAAAGTATGTATATATAAGTAATTAAAGTCATGATTCATTACATTATAGACTAAACATGTTATAACAGATTTATAATTTTACCGTTCTAAGAGTATATGCACCTCTCCATCTCTCGCTACTGACACAACTCCAGCCGCGATCCATGGTCTATTGTCTATGCTCACTATTGAAAAATCTCCTTCTTGTGGACCTTTTTGACTTTTCGCATCTTCATTGTTCACATTATCTGAAATGTCTTCATTAATTAAAATGCAATAATATGTATATGTATTTATGTACAATATGTTACTTACTTTGAGGTGTAAATACATGGAGGTATCTGTCAGCTACTGGTTGCACATCTTTAAGTTTTAAGTAAGCCGCACAAGTACCGCGTTTTTGCCTGTAAAGTTATTATTAATTTAAATAATTGTATGATAATAATAAGGGTTCCATTTATCTACCATTGTTACTCATCGCATTTCCTTCGCCATAGTAGTTTAGATAACTATACATTGGGCACGAAGGACCAAAAATATTGCCATTATGATATATAAATACATCATACATATACAGTACTATTATAATACTAATATTAGTGCTATTAAATACCTTTTATCTGCACTGTCGGTCCATAAGGATTGCAACGGAGCTGATCTCAGCTGCTCAGCTTCCTCCATCTTGAGTAACGCTGTCCAGTGCAAGAAGTACTTTATATGAGCGGGTGTCAAATGTCCCAGCGCTTCGCCGCGCAGTTTGAATAATGGATGAGTTTCAGTCACGCTCGGTCCGTCTGTATGCCTAAAAAAATATATTATATGTACTTGCTTTCTCTCATAGATTTGCACGAGAGATTTCTTATAAAAAGTAGCCTATGATAGTCCTTTCCAGAATCTCAAAGTATCTCCATACCGCACTTCTTCTAAATCCGTGCTGTAGTTTTGAATTTAAGGCGTTCAGCTAGATAGACAGACAAACGCGGTGTGCAACTTTTTTTTATAATATTATGTAGGCATATAATAAACATGCCTTATTGCTCTAATAACAGATATTAGTTACTGTTAACTATAAATAACTTTTATATATTTGAAAAAAGTAGTTCCCTAACGCTTAATCTGACGGACGAAGAATTGCGAAAATTGAAACTTTATTTTTTACATACCTATCATAACCTAGAGATGCTTCATGTCTGAAAATAACCTGAGTTAAGATATTAATATAATCTCTGAAAAAATAAAATATAATCTCCTCCACTAAAAAATTTAAATTACTTTCGCCAAGCTCACCAGAAATTTTCTGCTGCCGCTACTCACCAAAGATGCAATGAGCAGATAGTAAGGTAGGCACATTTGCCGCAAGCGCTATGATGATTCACGGGCTCCGGCAGTCTCTGCTGTAACAACACCGCCGCGTCTTCTATGTCAGTCAATTGATCTGAAAACGATAAACCATATGTTACTAATTGATAAATGTCTCCTACGTGAATTTGTCTAGGTAGGTATATAATATCAGCTCTGTATTATATACTGTCTCACTGCTGGACACGGGCATCCTCTACTACTGAGAGGGAAAAGGCCTTAGTCAAACACGGTGGCCTATTGCGGATCGGTAGTCTTTAGAAATCCTCAAAATTCCTATGGAAAACTTCTCAAGTATGTAGGTTTCCTCACTTTATTATTTTGCCGTTAAATCAAGCTATAACTCAGAGTCATGGGTATGCATAAATTTATATATTCTGCCGGCAAGCAGTAATAAAGGAAATTTGTATTCTGCTTTGTAGGATCAGAGGCCATAAACAAGATGCATTTCTACAATTGTTTACATTAATAGAAAACAAAACAAAAATGTATGGGAATGACATGTCCCAATGATAAGTCTCCCATATGTAATGTTTGAGTCAACAAATCTAAAAGGGCCTTGTGGCTACGGCCCCTGTACCCTATGTAATTATTATGAATCGTATTGAAACCACAAATGTAATTTTTCGGTATGAATAGTTCAATTGGAGAAATTGCCAGAATTTGTGTCGCAGTGTTTACCATCAAAAAAGAAACTTTATCATCATTTAATAAGTTCAAATTACCAGGACAAGCGTCACCAGGGCCCGCGGCGAGGTATTGGACGAGTTGGTTCCGCAGCATTACCAAGTCGCGACGTTCAGGGTATCCGCAGCTCACTTCCTTTAGCTCCACATTATCTCTGCAAAATATTGTTTATTTATAAATTTAAGATTTCTTGCTCTTTGACAGTATCCAGTTTTAGTTGTAAAATGAATAAAAATGTATTATATTTTTGTGAAAGGCGTACTTCGATTCTACAAGATAATGCCAATACAAGAGAAAAAAAAACGAGGACTGCCCTGTCTCTAGCGGAAGGCATATGCTTGGCGTAAGGTTGCTTTCATGATGTCATGATAATATTATCGCAGCTTGGACGAGGTGCGCGAATAAATGTACACTCCCGCAACTAAAGAAATGCAGTCAGCCATAATAGTTGCTAAGACTTCAAATCGCTTTTTTACTTTAAGTTTAATGAAGTAACGTAAGTCCTTTTAAGTTATTTTTGTAAAGAGAAGTTTTGGTAACACGACAAAGTGTGCAATTTGAATTTTTTTATTTGTTCAGCAGCTGCTGTGGATGACGCAGTCGCTAATATGTAATCACTTCAAATAGAGCAGCAGTCCGCGCTGCAGCGCCGCGGTAGGGTCCTCAGCGCGCTGCAGGCCCAGCATCATGCCGTACAGCACCAGCTGCCCGCGGTGCTCCGCCGACATCGACGCTTTACCGCTCTTTAGCTCTAATGGCACTGTGGCCTGCTGACTACCTGGAATGATTACACTTTCTATTATACAACTTTAAATCTTTTTTTTTTATTTGATGCAATGTAACACGCTGGACGTAAGTAGACAAATAAATGTTATAAATTTATTAAATAAAATATCGTTTTTATCGTCATAATAATAAAAAGTAACTATCATCATCAACATGCGTAAAAACGTATGAAGAGTAGAACCAAATTTAAAATGATGGAAAGATGATTGAGATAGAACATGCCTTTCCTATCGTGAATAGTCACTTGTAATGTAGCATCGATTTTTCCTTTCAATCCTAATTGCGGACAACACAGATTCTCTTCTATATCCAACACTTTATCTATGTGCCCATTCCATTTATCTTTGTCATGTTTCTTTTGCTAAAATAAAATTGAATGATTAATTTCACACTTTAATGCATTCACAAAATGTTGTTTTGTACTGGCAGATCAACATAACTGTAGGATGGAAGGTAATTTTTCTAATCTCTAATTTCATTGCCCGTATCAAGTGAATAGAATAGTCAGTAATTTTGACTATAGCAACTATATGGCATTATACATTATACTACAACAGTAATATTATGTTAGTCACCATAGCATGTCTCGACTTAGGATCCACATACACCTGCATAAACTTAGCAAGTGGCTGTAAATACTGCTGCATGTTGTTGCGAGTCTCTTCCTCTGTCAATCCAGCATCATACAGCATTTGTATAGACTCCTTTATTATGGAATCGGTCTCAGCTCTTATTCGTTCCATGGTCATAATGTTCTGAGTCAACACTTTTTGTACTAACTCGTGAATTAGAATACCTATTGTCATCTAAAAATAAGACAAAATATAAAAATATATCAGAGACCTAACTGCATGCATTAAGACTGTGCGTATTAAGTGAACAGTAGCAATAACAGAACGCGTGTATCGCATTCGCGCGCCTAACTTCAGATAAAATGTATACTTCTTGGGTATACAACTTTGCGTGAATATATACGAGTATATTTTTTGTATCCCTAATACTGGCCAAAAATGCTATATATTTCAATTCAATTTAAAAGCCTTTATTAACTAAAAAGAGAGTACATGTTGGACCACCATTCGAGTTGCCTACCTCTTTTCTACATTGCATTATATTTCTCTTACCAGGTTACCTGCCCATTTCCATATCAGGACTTTCATTCTTCTTCCTACATTTTCCCACTTTGTGTTTTATCTGTCTTTCTATAAATTATGTATAGCTTAAAATAATATACTCACAGCTGTGTTTGCCGAATCGATACCCCTCCATCGTTCTTGCAAAATCGCCTTTCGCTTACAAAACACACCAGCCACAACACTAGTGCTGGATATCAGGTGATCTGGCCGTAGCACCAGCAAGCCAGAGCTATTGTTCACACAATACTGTCCAGCAGAATTGCGTATCGCATACACACTAACTATGTCACCTTTCTCTATGGGTGTGTGTAACCTGTAATAATTAATGGATGTACAATATTAATATTTGGTAGAATTGTGCAAAGTAAACTTCTGCTGTTGGCTAGAATAGGGGACCGTCCTGTGTTTGATTTTGTACATTATTCTATATGTAATAGTTAATAATACGAAAAAGAAACCCTCCTGCGAAAACTACATTAAAATTGGTTAAAAAATGAGCCAGTAATTCATATTTTAAATATTACTATGTGCCGAAGTGGGCGCGAAATAGGGAGATCGCTACATCCCTTTCTTTTGCACGCGTCGTAATGCCCGATGACGTCACACGTGGGTATTGCGCCTCTTTTCTGTTTCTCGTTAATTACCCTTCTACCGAAATTTAAAGACTTATAACTAGTTGATTTTTTACCGGATTTAAATAATTCTTTCTGTGTTATAATTTATATAACGTAAATATTTGATAATAATAAAGAACAAAAATGAGTCCGGTCCCCTATTGGTGTAAAAAATCGGTCCATAAAGATAATTTCAGGAGGTATGAATAATGTATTATGATAATGAAACATAATAGAGCCTTAAGTACTTCTTTGAAACTAATGTGATTTTATTTATTTTAATGATTTTTACTATAAACAAACAAGTGGTATATAATAGACATACCAAATTCCTTCAATAATACAAGTGCATTCATTATTGTTAGAATTCTTGAGTTTCAGTTCTAAGTTTTTTGCATGATGTGTTACATCTATCACTTCACATCTTTGCATAGTGCTGAGGTCCAAGTCCTCTTTACAAACCTGTAAATCAATTTAAATAAAAGATAAAAAATAAAAACGAATTGGTACTGGTATTTAAAATTATGAATTTGTATTAAAGCCACAATTTATATATGTATTTATGACTCATTGTTTGCAACTTCTTATTGCACTGCAAAATATAGATATAATATATATATTTACATATCTCTTGGTTGCCATCCAGCCAGAACCCTTTGTACTTGTCAGGTTTATTGAAGTATTACTTTCAACAATAGTTGAACAGTTTCATGTTTATGTCTGATATTCTTTAAAGTTTTTGTTATGAAAATTTTATCTTTCCTGTACTAAAGAATAATATAGTAAATATGGAACAGTACCTTCTCAATATTATCAATTTGCCATTCATCACCAAATGCATCACAATACTCAATGTCATTAAATTCCAATACTTTTGCGGTAGAACCACATTTTGATGGTGACCAATATTTTGTTAAATCTCTATGACCTGGTGATCTTGATTTATTTGATGGTGAATTTTGAAAGCCTGTAATGAATTAGAACAATCTGTACTATAAAATTGTTGTATAAAAAAAGACTTTTTGACATTATTATTTTTTTTAAGACATGCCCATATTGCTGTGCTAACAAGTCTGTTTCTCAGCTTTGTTTATCTGATAGCCAACTAGATTAAAGATGTATTTCAATATTAACCAATCACAACAGCCCTATGTCTACGCACAGCCAAGGCTGCCATGCCATCAGCATTGAGAAACAGACTTGTTATCACAGCAATGCTCCGTCCTTGGATAAATAATGTTTATGAATAAGGGGGTTAGTAGACATACAACTGATATAACTATCATATATTTTAACAAAACATAGTATTACATAAATAATAAGGTTATACCAGTTTGATTTGGCCTTAATCAAATAATATGGCTGCACCATAGAACATTAAAACAACCTACAGACTAATAAGCAAGTACCAGTACATGTAAACAATCACAACAATCAGTGCCACACCTGGATAGACATCTGAAAAAACATCTTGTATCCTTAGACAAGATATCCCTATGCATTGTTGTATGTACCATCACTAGAAACTACATTAAACAAACATTTATATGATTTAGGTATGGTCGACAGCCCCTATGCAGGAGTTATCTGCTAGCTGACAAAACAAACTGTCATCCTGGAATGCAAAGGCATAGCTAAAGAATACTAAACACTAAAGCATACTAAACAGGCTGAAATCTTTAACACACAGGAATCACTACAAGAAGCCTGTAGAGAAACCAGAAAGAATGCTTATGGTCATAGTTAGACTGGCTAAGTCGTTAGCTGGGAATCATATTATTGCCCAATCACCATGGCCAATGGCTAAGTGAAAGGAAAAGGTACCCACAACCAATAAAAAAAATATATATTTTATTTTAATTGTCATTTGCAAGACATATTTACTCAATGTAGAATCAGAGATAAACAAAAAAATCTTACAAACATGAGCCCAGACCTATACTTGGCAGTGCCTCCCCTGAGTTCGACACAAGTGCATAATTTTGAATGTAATTCTGCTGAATTGTTGGGATTACTAAAATTTAACTTTCCCTCTGAATTGAAAGCTGGCTACACAATACTTACAGATTTAATTAAAAGGAATGTTTATACAAAAGTATAAAAATATACTCTACCTTGTCTAGGACTTTTCTTGGGAGTTGAATTTTTCTTTTTTTCAGAGCTACCAGAACTTTTATGAACATGATTTTTCATTGGTGATTCCTTAATGGGAGTTTTAACTTTACATGATACATGATTTTGGTTTTCTAATATAATTTTTTTATTTTCTGATTCATTATTATCAATACCAAGTGGCAATAATGGAGATCTGCTTTTAGCTTTTTCAGTATCATTTTTAATAAATTCTGATTTGTCATCGACTAGTAATTTTATATGAGATTCCTTTGTGCATAAATATTCTTTCTTTGGTGACCTATTGGTTTCAGAAACTCCATTGTTGTGTGATTTTAGGGGACTGTTACAACACTCAATTTTCGGTTTCTTAGAAACATTCTTACACAAGCCATTTGTTTCAAAATACGAGCTCTTATCTTGATTACATTGATTGTCTTCTGATACACCAGGCGATGAAGCCTTCCTTTTATTTGGTTGTTCTGATATATCTTGCGTTTTAACGGGCGGGGTAGTTTTAAAAAACTGGCTTATAGATTTCTGTTTGTTCACAGGGGCCTGAGAATGGTATGTAAATTAAAAACAATAATAAAAAAAATATATTTAATTTTTGAAGAGGTTCATTTACCTTTTTTTTACCTTACCTTTTTCAAACTTAACACTTTAGGCATGTTATATTGTTGCTGTATAAAAACACATTCGCACAATAGATATTTCTTAGATTTAAATGCGAATTGAAATAACAAATAGACTTTATGTTCCAGTTTATCGCGATTCTCCCGCGTTAATTATCTTGACATTGACAGCGGAGATTGACAGTAGAAAATAACGCATTTTTATGATTTATAAAATGATACAAACTAATAAGAACTATGCAGTCTGCGTGTCCAAAGATTATATTTTATGCTAAAGATCGCATCGTCACGAAACAAGAGTAATGAAAATGAAGTAGTGATACATGAAACGACTGGTGTTAGACAAAGACAAATAATCAGCTTATAATTATTACTGTCAGATCACAAATGTTTATAATTATTTTTTTAGGTTATGTCTCGTGTTTACAAATTATATGAATATTCGGATAAAAGTTATTTAATCTTTTTAATTTGTATAATATTTTGTGAATACAATGGCTCGGCGCCCGGAACATCAAGCTCCACCTGAAATAGTAAGTAATTAATGTCTAGGTTTCAACACAATCATATTTTTATCATGTTATTTAAATTGTTGTTTTGTTTCATTTGTAGTTCTATAATGAGGAAGAGGCAAGAAAATATACGCAAAAGTACGTATTTTATGTTATTTACCTATCTTAACGTAATGTTAGTCTAAATTGTTTTGTATCTATATGTCTAAACCTAATAATAAATATATTTCTAGCTCACGAATAATAGAAATCCAAGGGCAGATGACGGAGAGATGTATAGAGCTTCTTTTATTGCCAGAAGATTCGCCATGCCTGCTTTTGGACATAGGATGTGGTTCAGGCCTGTCCGGAACTGTGTTAGAAGAAAATGGACACATGTGGATTGGAATGGACATATCAAGAGCTATGTTAGGTATAATAATACATTATTTTTAGTAAATTTTTAAATCCTCTGTGTGTAAACTATACAGACATATTACACCTAGGTTGTCTGGAAGAAATAGTTAATAGCAATAACATCATCATTAATCATTTGTACTTATTGTTTAGACCTAGTCTCTCTAATGTAAATTTGTTTTTTCTTCTACACTGTATATTTATAAGGAAGAGCTTATAAATAATATTAGGATTTTATATTTGCAACAGCCTTTTACTAAAAATACAATTTCAGAAATTTATTTCTTCCAATTTTAATATTATAGATGTCGCAGTAGAAAGAGAAACAGAAGGTGACCTGGTATTAGCAGATATGGGAGAGGGTGTACCATTCAGGGCTGGTTGTTTTGATGGGGCTGTATCAGTGTCTGCTATCCAATGGCTGTTCAATGCTGATAAGAAATCTCACAATCCAATCAAGAGACTGAATAAATTCTTCACTACTCTATTTGCTGCATTGGTATGATAGCTTTTTATTTGTAAAAATATAAATTATGGATACATAAATCATTTTTAAAACACAAATTACCAGATTCCTCTTGCAACTTTAGTTCTGTCTAATAGGGTTTATGGTCTATAGTATATTTTTAATACAACATTTCTTTTGTCATTTTTTAAAATAATTTAACTTTAATTTTTCCATTTTGAAATTATTTACTTTTTTATTTTCAGTCCAGGTCAGCCAGAGCAGTGTTTCAGTTCTACCCAGAGAATGAGACTCAATTGGAATTGTTGACTGCACAAGCTATGAAAGCTGGTTTCTATGGTGGTGTCGTTATAGACTACCCAAACTCTGCTAAAGCCAAGAAATTCTTTTTGGTGTTGATGACAGGAGGGTCTGCACCACTTCCACAGGCATTAGGTACCTGTTCTAGAATTTTCACAAACTTTTCTAGTGTATGAAAGCGCAGTGACTTTAGTTACACTCTAAAATGCATAGTTATGTTGGCTGTATTCTGTATAATGCTATTTAAATAAGTCAACAATAATGACTCAAAATGATGAATTAGTAACCACCTTTTTTAAAAAAGATTAATGCCATTCAGACTTGTATATCAAACAATATTGTCAATAACAGGTACAGAAGAAACAGATAATGGACTGCAAGTGAAATATGCAAAACGAGAAGCCACAAGGGGTGCAAGAGGTAAACCACTGAAGAACTCAAGAACATGGATTATGGAGAAAAAAGAAAGGAGAAGGAAACAAGGCAAAGATACCAAACCCGACACAAAATATACTGGGAGGAAAAGAAGTGGCAGATTTTAAACAAACACATTTGTATTATAATTTATTTCTAAGGAACTATAAAAAATGTTTCATACATAAATTGTACAGTTATATATTTTTTTTTACTTGATACAGCTAAGTATTTAAACTCCCAAGGATGTAAAATGTATCTGTGATCAATTGAACTAAAACCCACTTATTTCATTACAACCAATGGCTAATTGTGAGTTGCAGCAAATGTTATATAAGGTGGTAATTTATCAAACATCTGGTGTCTAAATATACCATATATTACATATAATAATAAATATATTTATCTGGTAACTCTGGTGTCACTGTGAATACAAGTTGTACTGTAGTTACACACATTTTCCCACAGGCTTGCACATTCACAACCAGCCGTCTTTTTGACTTGCTTATATTTAGGAAAAGATATTAAACAGTTATGATCTTAGAACTCTTTTATGATTCACAAAAAAATCCACAAACCTATGTTACCTAAAAATTAAGAAATTCTTCATTTTAATGTAACAATGTACCCTACATAATATAAACTGTAAGTAATTTACTTACTGTCAACTAAACAATTTGATGTTGCTTTACCATAAAAGTTATTAGCTACACAAGTTATTATCTAGTCACAACATATTTCCACACTGTATCAACACCATGGCCAATTATCTCTACTGGAACCATATTGGGCAGTGGAAACCTGCATGCAACCACCACAGTGCCATTATCAGTCTCTTGCAACAGTTTGCTTTCAAATTCACTCATCATTTGTTCCACACCAAATATAACTATGTTATTGTAAGGTTTTAAATCAAATTTCCAAAGATTTCTGCGATAAAACCGTGTTCCTCTGTACTGGGAGTTTAATAGCGCTACTATCCTTGAATAATAGACGAGCCAAGCATTTAATTCTACTCCATCGGCCTTAAAGCCAAGTTTGGCAGCAGTAAAAACTATTCTTCCATCACCAGATCCAACGTCCAGAAGTTTTCCACTGCGACCTGCTAAAGCCTTCGACACTCCAGCAAGTTGCTCAGTTGTTGCAGGCACATAAGGTAAACAAACTCTTCTCAAAGCCGGAGAAACAAACGGAATACATACAATACTAACGCCCACTGCTAGTCCACCCGTTGTGTAAATCAAAGTCTTCCCAACACGAGATAATTTACGGGTTTTATTAGTTTTTGGGGCATCTAAAACTTCTAACTCCATACTTGTTGGTATTTTGATTTCATAACCGTGAGACTTAATTTGAGGTTATTTTTTCTGTTACCTGACATATTTTGACAGCAATCAGATGATTACTAAAGACCATAGATTAGTAAAGGGTGCTGGAAGTTAGGTAGGTATGAGAGAAGGTAGTTCACAGCTTTGTTGGTTGTGAATTGTGATGCCAGTGAGTAATATAGTACAATCTGTGGATTTTCTTATGTCATGTTATTTTGCGTGTAGGCTTTGGCATTTAATGTCAAATGTGTTAAAGTAAAAATTATTGAACAGCACTGGTGCCTTATATTTTCTTCACGGATTATCTTATCAAATAAACCAATCGGGCAGTTTTTCAGCAGCCATGACGGCTTTCGAAGAATTCGGCGTCCTCTCCGAGCTGGGGAAGGCGACCGAAGAAATGGATTGGACATTACCAACAGATGTCCAGGCCGAAGCAATTCCTCTCATTTTGGGTGGTGGTGACGTGCTTATGGCTGCTGAAACTGGTAGTGGAAAGACCGGCGCATTTTGTTTACCTATATTACAAATCGTATGGGAGACGTTAAAGGACATGCAAGAAGGTAAAACTGGAAAGGTCCTGCAGCATGTTGCGACAGAGTGGACGATGTCGTTCTTTGACCGAACGGATGCGCTAGCTGTGACTCCAGATGGTCTGAGGTGCCAGTCACGTGACGCGAAGGCATGGCACGGCTGCAGAGCTACGAAAGGCGTCCACAGCAAGGGAGCTTACTATTACGAAGCCACTGTAACCGATGAGGGTTTGTGCCGTGTTGGTTGGTCTACACAAGCTGTAAGTTAGTTATTTATCTAACATGTCAATATTGACTAAGAACATGGTCTTAGTTCCCTATAAATATTTCTTGGGTTTCATTAAACTGTTATCAATAATTGCACAATATATCTCTTGATTGCAGTATAAAACAAATTAAAAATAAATATTAGATATTGTGCATGAATTTTACTATTCCCTTTTTATTTTAGGCAAGGCTTGATCTTGGAACAGACAGATTTGGTTATGGTTTTGGTGGTACTGGCAAGAAGTCCAATTCAAAACAATTTGATGATTATGGTACAGCATTTGGTATGAATGATGTTATTGGTAAGTACAAAATACTTAATTTAAAAAGTATACAATAGATAAGAGATAAAAATCAACATTGACTTTCTAAGGAAAAATAATGCTTTATCTATGGTTATTAATTTGGACTATACAGTATGTATATTTGGTTTGGGGATCTATTTAAACATTCAGCTGTTCATATTAGTATGTAATAAAGAAAAATATAAACAAAAAATAAAAGCAATAAATGGCAAAGTAAACTTATGTAAAAAGCTCCCAATGTCTGAATATCCTTTTGCTAGCTACTTGTTGACATATGTTATTGGTTATTACTTATTACATAAAAAATTACCTTTAAGTATGATCCTTTTTTCCTTCATACTGCAACCTGGCCTAGAAAAGCAAAAATGTCTATGTATGAAAATTCCTTTAAAAATATGGTTGTATATTTTATATATATTTGGGAAGAGAATCAAACACTGAATACCCTCTTTAAACAGGTCCCTCAACTATATTTGCATATTCTAGATTATATTATAATAAATATTTATTGTTAAGGTTGCATGCTTAATTTAAACAATGGTGAGATCCGTTACACAAAGAATGGAGAAGATCTAGGAGTAGCATTCAAGATTGAGCAACCTAGGCGGTCTGAATGTTATTTCCCAGCCATTGTGCTGAAAAATGCTGAAATGAGTTTCAACTTTGGTGCAACTCCTTTTAAGGTAAAATTAAATCATTTTCATTTGAAGTAGGACTGTCTTATTGGACCCAGCGATTTAGCATGCTGTATGGCCCTTAAAAATAGTCATGTTTACATGTTGTTCTTTAGGCTAATAATTGCTAATTACAGATTTATTCACTATTCATGATCTGTAATACTATGAGCCATGTAATAGAATTTTTTCTCCTCAGTAAACAAATTTTCAAAAATCATGTTTTATACTTGAAACAAATTATGTAAGAAACTCTTATACGACATTTCATGCTTTTAGAGTCACCTAACTTAGACATTGTTGCACTTGAAGTTGGTTTTCTATATTAAATAAATAATTTTTATTATCATAGTCTAAGCTGTTTTTTATTTATTCCTCATAGTATTCACCACCAAGTGAATACATAGCTATTTGTCAAGCACCAAAGGAGAATGTGAAACTCAATGCAATTTCTGCTGGGGCTGGTGCTGAGGCTAAACCAGTAAACAATGCTCCACAAGCAATCATCATTGAGGTATGTTCTTATTACTTTTCGTGACTGATTTGTGAGTGGTAATTAAATTACTTTTTTATCATGTAGGGGGCAATGAGCATACGGTTCTCCTGATTGTAGGTGATCACTGTGACCCATGAATATCTGCAATACCAGGGATATAGTTGTGTAGCCGGCCTTTTAGGTGGGAATACACTCTTTTTTTTAAGGTCGCCTTTGTATCTAGGAATAATGATAATATTTTCATATGGTACATGTTGTCTATGATTGTAATTATGTTTTTCATTTTCATTTTATAAGGATTTAAACAAAAGACTGTAATGAAATTGTAAATGTGGTGTAATAGCAGGATACATGCATATCAGTTAAACAAACTTCCTGCCTGATAACAAATAATAATAATAAAAACCGCTATAAAATCTGAAAAAAACAACAAGTAATGTTGTCCATCTGTTTGTAACGCTTTCACGTCTGAACAGTTGACCCAATTTTGATGAGATATGATGCAGCGGAAGCCTGTAACATAAAAACAACATAGATTACTTGTTATTCCTGAAAAGTATAGTCGAATTCTTTACCTGGAGAAACCTATTCCATTTCAATATTACAGCCGTCGCGCGAGTTAGCGGAACAAACTTGCACACAAATAACAAAGTTTAAGAAATACCTGGAGAATCCTACGGTGCGCGAGTTACTCGTCGTGGGAGGTATTAACGTGAAGGATCAGATCAATCAGCTCAACTCCGGAGTAGACATAGTTGTCGGCACGCCTGGTCGACTTGAAGATCTTATACAGGGTGGTAGGTATTATAACCAAATGTAAATGATATCCTGTATTTCTAAATACTTCATAGAAATGTCGACAACGGTGTTCAAAATATACGCGTTTAGAACAGAAAAAATTTATTGCTTTGTTGGGTTGATAAATAATTAAAATTATTTACACATGAAACAATTCCAGGTAATTGCACATCAAACAGATATTGCAAAATAAAAGCTATGTATTTTTGTTCTTAACAGGATATTTGGCTCTCACCCATTGCCGGTTCTTTGTGCTCGACGAAGCCGACGGCTTACTCAAAGCTGGATACGGAGAACTGATTGAACGCCTTCATCGTCAAATACCAAAGATTACTTCGGACGGCCGCCGTCTTCAGATGGTGGTGTGTTCGGCGACACTCCACGCGTTCGAAGTTAAGAAAATGGCGGTAAGTACACAAAATTGTAGTAGCAAATTATCATTGGCAGTGGAGTTCCATACATTAAACTTTTCACACTATTTATCCCAATTTTTTTTAATACTTTACTTTGATTGTTTTTTCATTAATATTAATCAAACTGGCTTTAAAATATCAAGTAATAATTAAAGTAAGGGTCGATGGTTGATATGTGTAGACTATAGACTGTTGCTGCTATACTACATTATTTGCTATTAAAAATATATACTTGTAGGAGAAATTAATGCATTTCCCAACATGGGTGGACTTAAAAGGAGAAGACGCGGTACCCGAAACGGTGCACCACGTTGTGGTGAATGTGGACCCGCAAAAGGATCGTCTGTGGGAGACGTTGCGCAAGTGAGTTTCTTTTTTAGGATATTAACAAAAATAAATGATTACTATACATTTCAGTTGATATTCATTATGTCTCTTTCTTAGTCTGTATAAGTGTATTGACAATCGCACTATAATTTCTTAAAGTTGAATAAAAAAACTAGCCCCAAAAGTAGTATCAGCCTGTACGCCAAATTAGTTATTAAATAAAAAATACTCACTGATGTTATATTTTAGGTACCTGCAAACCGACGGCGTGCACGCTAAAGATAACATTCGAAGCGGTAATACCACGCCAGAGACGTTGTCGGAAGCCGTGAAGATCCTCAAGGGAGAATACTGCATCCGCGCTATTAAAGAACATAAGATGGATAGGTAAAATAAATCAACCTAATGTTTCCTTATGGCTATTGTCGAGTGAGCTTGCGAAAGTCGCTTTAATTCGCCTGCTATGTACTCTTTCAATGAAACTGGATGCATTAAGTAATGGCTGCGGCACGCTAAATCACCGCACATACAGTTTACGGAATAATGATTCCATTCTACGAGCTTCGAAATTGCTCTAGTTATATGACAAGTTAATTAAAAAAAAACCGCTTCGAAAAGCGCATTATATATGTTGAAACGACATTGAACTACTTAATTAAAAAAAAATAGATAACACCTATGTATTGTTATGAAGTCTTGGCACAACTTTATCCATTAATATTTCCGCACAGAGCCATAATATTCTGTCGCACGAAGCTGGATTGTGACAACCTGGAACGCTATTTGAAGTCATACGGCAATGAGTTCTCGTGCGTGTGCCTGCACGGCGACAGGAAGCCGGCCGAGCGTAAGGCCAACTTGGAAAAGTTCAAGCAGAACCAGGTCAAGTTCCTCATTTGCACCGACGTCGCTGCCAGGGGTATCGATATATCGGGACTGCCGTTTAGTGAGTATCGATTATGAAAAAAAAAATGTGTATAAATATTTTATTATTAGTACTAGTGGACACTGTTGTGAAGTAATATTTCTGAAGTAGAATTCAAATCTTTTTAAAATGCCTGTGCTTAGGTCAAATTATTATAACAAGTACACGGTCCATACTGTTGTTCTTTACATTTAATAACTACACATGAAGTAACTAATAAATAAAAAATAAAAAAAACTAAATTATGTTGACAAAGTCGTAATTTATGTAATAAAAACTTTTCTATAGTGATTAACGTCACCCTGCCGGACGATAAATCAAACTACGTGCATCGCATCGGTCGTGTCGGCCGAGCGGAACGCATGGGGCTCGCCATCAGTCTTGTCTCTACCGTGCCGGAGAAGGTAGGGTTTCAAAAAAGTAGAGAATTTTTCCAAATTTAAGAAAGTGGCAGGCGGTGTAGAAGGGGAAAGTTATACCTATTGAAATTCCCTATTCATGCATATATTTTAGTCTGTGAATTCGTCTAAGATATCAAATTCTTGTCTCTCTTTCGTTATGTTAATCCATCGCGAAAATGAACCAATCAGAACAAAGATATCTTTGACGTGCTTACAAATGACATATTTAGATATGAGTTTGTTTTCCAGATCGGATCAATGATTAAATTTGAGATCTTTCATTAAAAGCGTCCTAAATAGTAATAATTTAGTCGGGATATTAGTAAATTGTAGACTCTAGGAATTGTGTGAATTTGAATATTATATCTGTATTATAATAACATTTCGGTGGCGTAGTTGTATTGCGAGCGCGGAACGAATATCGTGCTGGGGTCTTGGGTTCTTGGGTCGATGAGTGATTTTGGTTATTCTGCCCAGTATCAGCCGGAAGTTTCACAATGTTCCCGGTAAATGTCCAATAAGCTCGCCACCTATTACGTGGGACCCTAGCATAGCTAGTGAAATGTGGTTGTGATGACTCCGTGTGAGACGTGATGCTATGTGTGTTTGGTGCAGGTGTGGTACCACGGCGAGTGGTGCTCGTCGCGCGGCCGCAACTGCTGGAACACCAACCTCATCGACGACAGGCCCAAGGGCTGCTGCATGTGGTACAACGAACCCCAGGTACAAACCTATACTGTCGCATGCCATACTTCTACTTTCTGCCATTTAACAATGAATGAAGGAACCTTAAACATCCCTTATATATACATATTATAAAACAAAGTCCCCCGCCGTGTTTGTGTGTCTGTCTATCTGAACGCAGTACACTCCTAAAATGCCGAACGGATTTCGATATATAGTTTCGAGACCCTGGGAAGGACATAGGCTACTTTTATCCCGGGAAAATATATAGTGCAGTTTAAGTTGCAGAAACAAAAGTGTTATCAGTGTAATTTCTAATATTTTTTGGTTTGGTTTTATATTTAGATGTCCTAATGATATTATTGTAAATGTATTTCAGAATTTATAATAACTGTTATAATGCGTTTATTTATAGATATTTGCAGGATCTGTTTTCATTCATAAAGTCAAAAAATATATATAATTCCAGTATCTGGCGGACATAGAGGACCACTTGAACATAACGATCCAGCAGGTCGAGCCAGACATGAAGGTTCCGAGTAATGAGTTCGACGGTAAAGTTGTGTACGGTGAAAAGAGGAAACAAGTCGGAACCGGATATCAGGTAAATTTGTAATGCCATTGTTTTTTCGTATGAGAATGATTCATTCGGTTTCTTAACTTACGTACAAAAATATATCTAAGGTTTTATATACCTGTCCCTAATCTTCTCTATAGACAATTACTTTACTTGCACTATACGCGTGCACACTCGCCTTGAAAAATAATTTTACCGTGACGCCCCTCATGAACTTCTTCAACTCAGCCGAAAATTGAGGAATACTATGCCTATAAATTTTCCATTAGTCTGATCACGAAAACAATGTTTACCACAATAACATAGTTGACAAATCGGCGGCACTTGGGTACTTACCAGTGGCGAAGCGTCCGTACTACCAGCTTTCTTTATAGATTTATTTACGTTGTCTTAGTTTTTGTTTTCTGTTAAATTGACTGTGATATGTTAAACAAGGCATTTATTTTTTGGTACGGGTTACCATTGAAAAATTTCACTATGCGCCACGGGTACTTACGGAATATGCGTAGGATTTTACTTGGAGTATTTTGTTTACAGGATCACGTAAGCCAAATGGCGCCCGTAGTGAAGTCGCTACAAGAGCTGGAATCGCAAGCGCAACTCTACTATCTCAAGCTGCATCATAATGTTACCATAGCATAAATATTTACCAACTGTGTAATATGTACTGTAATAATTTATACTAAATATGTCGCTTCTGATTAACAGACTGATGATAAGCTAATTTTTGTGTAACATTAAATTATCAAAATATTTGACATGCATTGCATTTTTTTTTAGATACATACGAGAGGCTATTTGAAAAAACCTGAATATTAGTATCATTATTTTAATATTATAACGTCGATGAGGCAAAATAATATGCTTATACGATCATGAAACAAATAAAACATACCAGTGGAAGTTCATTTTTTATATTTCACTCAATTCTCAATCTCTACGGATTATTTTAGGGCAGTGTGTAGCGGCCCTACATTTTCAAAATAAATTATTAAGTCTCATAACACCGCTACATAGGAAAATAGCCGTTAACAATACTGTTATAATGATTCCAATCGACTGCGTCATCACTTCATATTTCACAAGGAATATAAAACATTTTCGCTATACCTTCGTTCTGAAACACAACGTCGTATAAAAATAGATATCTTTCATATAAAAATGTTCGTATTTATTGGCTAGAACTATTTTAATATAAACCAAAACCGGTATCATTGTGTAATATGAAGAGACTATCGAGATTTAAAACTGATCATCCACTGCAGTGCATTTCGAGTTTAGAATACATAGATTATAATCGATTTATCTAATGACCGATCCGAAATTATAGCGAACAATGCGTAATAATATACCTGTATGATGTACCCACTACCCAACACACGTACATGCTAATATGTTCTTTATAACAACACTTCGGTCGTTTCACAATGCAGTGGCGACAGTAATCTGATACAACAATTACTTAGTATTAAATAATGGCTTATTGGCCTAAAAATTATATTAAACTCTATCAACAATATAAGCACTAAAACAAATATTTCAGCCTATATTGAAGGCATTAGTGCAAAATTGTATGAAAATAATTTAAAATTTCTCATCACTTCACGGATAAAGGCAAAAACTATTTGGTGTCTACAGCTTCATATCTCAATTAATTGACAAAACAAGACAATGCCATTAAATTTGTATGCAATCATTGGTCCTATATGTGGGTACAGGGTAAACCAAATTTTAATATCAAAATAAGAAACAATATCGTCCCGAGTGCCATTAAAAACATACACAATTATGTTAGCTAGTAATAAATTAAGATGTGTGTACTGTGTACATATAAAATGAATATAATAAAATCACAAGCATTAGATTTTTTGATTGATTGAAATTAAAAACAGGATGATATTTACAAAATGCATTAAGATATTGAATAAAATACAATTTAGCCCTAAAACGGGTGTTTAGTACAATACGCATCTAACAAGTTCTCGTCTAAAATTCAGCTAACTGAATAAAATATAAGCCACTTATGACCCATATGTATAAACGATCCAAATCTGTACCGACAGATCAATCGTAAGAATGAACCAATCAACATAAATCAAGGCATATCAAGCTAACTTCATTCTGATTGGATCAATTTTGCTGTCGATCCGAAGGTAACGTTTAGGATCGTTTATTAATCGACCGTTAAACAGCGTGCTGTGTACGTAGATTGGTTAGGAAATTACACAAGAAGTTAGTTAAATATACAGGGAATAGGAACTACGAAAGCAATATTGTTTTTTTTTTATATTTAGAGTTAACAATGTCGGCTGGATCTCCTACAATGGAAGAGTAAGAGGTAAAAAGTAGAGTGCAATTAGAGAAAGAGTTTATTAAGAATTATTTGATTGTAATATTGCCGTTTTTGGTTATATAATGTTACGATTAGTGGCATAATAAGGAGGTTAAAAATCGAAACTATACGCATTTTTTTAAAGTTTCTATTGATGCTCAAATACGATATTTTCCAGACCGCAACACTAAAAACGTTATGGAAATACAAGTCAATTAAATTCAATAACCAATTGGCGTAAAGACTAATGCCCGAGCGCCCACATTGTAGTTCGTACATAGACATTATTATTGTCATACATAAAACAATTAATTATGACTCATGATTTGTTATTCGTATCATTACAAATTTAAACACAATAGACTAATAAGCTGCGAAAACACTGGACAAAATATCTGTTATATAACAAAAGTTACGCGGACAGAGAAGAATTGCCAAATGGCAAGGAAGAGGTCTACCATAAGTTATAGCTGCATAGTAACATGATCCAGCGACATTAAACCGCGTTTCTACTGCACAACATGCCTGTATGCAAGCTTCACTTGTAATGCAGTTTTAACTTACAAATATAAAGTATCTACATACAAGTACTCGCACAATGGAAACGCGGCTTTATAATTAAGTAGTTAATAATTCAAGTGCACGATCGGTACAGTAAAACTACTCAAGGCGCGCCAGTCTTCATTTCTTCATTAACAGCTAACTTGTCTATGATTCAGTTTCCCTTTGTCAACTTGTGACTTATCATCTGTTGTATTGACGGAGTATTGTATCCGACTATTTACCACTAATGGTATGTAATTTGATTTACAAACGTTTGCTGTCCAAATTATCGATAATCGACTACTTGCCCACGACACAACAGAATGATAAGGCACATCCCTATATCGATGAGTCCCGCTAGATTCAGTTTCGTTTCGATTCACACTATTCTCAGGCACTCAGCGAAAGCTGCTGCGATTTGTACAGTGAACATGATTTTTCTATTCTACCGACATACTTACGAAACCGACAACCGGAAAAATAATCGATAATTACAAAAGGAATAATGGAAGTGTCTCGTGGTCTACTTTGGCATAAAGACTGGCACACTTTTAATTGATAACAAGTTCAATTTATAAATTAATAATAACTCTCTTGGTGAATACGGCTATCCCACCAGCATCGACTTACATTACAAATTATACTAAGATATATAATATAAAAACTTTAGTTATACAAAATTTCCTATATCTTTTGAAATGTATCAAAATTTTTGCACGTTCGCTCTCATTTCAAAATAATAATTATCTTTGTTGTTAATTTCAACTAAGATGATACTTCAATTATTACAATCGACATGTCAGCTTATTTAACAGCACACAGATGTATGGTACATCATAGAATTTGTAGTACATTAATATCGAAATAAGAGGAACGCTTGAGTACATTCAACTTGTCGTTTTACCTCCAATTACATCTCACTCCATTTCTAGTTTAAATGAAGTATTCACACTTACTTAAAACTAAATGCGGATACTCAAACGACTACCCTCCAATGGTTTTACACTTCACACAATAAAGGAAAATGCAAGGAGATCTCTACACGCGGTTTAGCAATAGTTGCGGTGTCAATTTGCATAGCTAATAAAATGGACGTTCATAATCTCCACAAACGACAATAAGGCATTTCTATCCAGGTGGATTTTTCGAGGGCATCTGAGTATGTATCTAGTTTTATATATGGTTTTTGTAAATAATGAATTACATCGTATCGAACTTTGCGTACTTCTACAAAACTTTTAGAAGATTGTTGCGTTTCCCAGATAGATTTTAAGGCCCTCAAAAGTGCTATCCTATACATGGTATAAGGTGTATTTGCCCACCACTATGGATTTAATTTCACATAAAAAATTTAAAATTTTACACCATTCGACTTAAAATGTAATTTCGGATACCGAAAATATAAAAGAATACAACCTTTATTAATAATAAAAATGGATGATTTCATTAACAATGATCTGATGGAATAATTTATAATATTTAGTATCGGTGGGCCGATTACATTTTATTAGGGTGGGTTATATCGACTTCGCAGGGTATCCCCACCATTTATCATTCATTTATTATATTTAATAGTGTAACGAAATAATTTTTCACATCATAAAAATCTGAATATAATTTCACATAAAATATTTATTCAAAATATACGATGACAAAAACGGTTTACACTCAGGACTTTGGGATATAATATTAATGACTTAACAAAATATCATTAACACAGTGAGCAACTCTTACAACCTCACGTCTTTCTCAATACACTTAACAATCAAATTAAACCTAATTTATAAATACGTAAACTATTCGAGTTTGTGTCGTGACTGACAATGAGTCAATGCATTAGCGACGTATCGATAGCTTCTTGGACGATAAAACGCGATTATGCGACATTTACAACGTTATATGTTCAAACTCTTAAATTTACAAACTCCGTAGACCACGTGGGAAAGCTTGAACTAAGGGCGCCTTCAAATTAGACGCGCGGATACAGCGCGACTGCCGCGCGGCAAAGGAATGAATTGCCATTACATAAACGACGCTAAAGTAAAAGACCTAAGAGCGCATTAAATTTGCCGCGCGACTAATTTGAAGGCACCCTTACAACGTTAGTAACACTTAGTGTCACTATAACACGTGAATTAAGCAACTGCGCGTTTTATTTTCATACCAGCATATTGACATGAAGCTCTGTAGCTTGTGAATAGTGTTCCGTGTGACCGGATCAACTTTCACTGTCAATTTTAAATGTTTTGTACATTTTATCAGCATCTCTGGCTTGACATGATGTTGATTACATGGACTATATTCTGTCCATTAATCCCAGAATATGATTCCCCTGCATGTTATAAGGAAGTGTTAAACAATGATCGTCAAACAATCTTTATATAATTTTACTTAGTCCTTAATAGACTTAATTTCAAATCTTTCCGATGATATTCGACATCTTTAATAGTTTCAACAATACTGAGACGAGGCAATAAAAATCACCTTCTAGTCACAATTCGGGTTTAACTTTAAACATTTAGATATAGATACGTATACAAACTCTACATTTGCATACAAAAGTCGATACAAAAACTTGCATTACGTCGAGGGACCCGCACTGGCGGTGTACACCTCACACGTTCAAACTGCTTGATACGAACGAAAACTGTCAGTAAGTGACGTCGGGACGAGTCTAAAATCAGTCATAAAAATATTTTGAATTCACCAACGCCAACAAAACGGTCAGCAAAATAATCTACCGACCGTCAAACAGCGTACATTCAAACAGTCCTCAGTCTTGTTTCAACACTCATTAGGAATATTTTTGTATTTCGAGTGGCATAAGGCAATTGAACCGTCCACTTTTGCAAATATCAAAATTAGTGTTAGGCCACCATTGTCTCAATACTTAACAGTACATTACATAAACGTTCGATTCTCAAACAAAATTTATAACAAACAAACTTCATAATTCATAATCACTAATACTAAATTAATAAATAATGTTTAGTAGTCCAATTGAGATTTCAGGAGGAACACCTGCAAACAACACATACTAGTTTTTATCCATTGCATAGACCGACAATTTTAATTAAAGTTTAAATAAACATTTTATTAAATAAAAAACCTATTATTTATTTAATAAATTGTATAAGAGTTAATCGTTATTAGAATCTAAGAAAAGGTTTTCTGACCAGTATCTTCAGGAATAAATGCGTGATGTTAGTTGGTTGTATGGTGTCATATCTAGCAAGTGGCATATTTCGTTAGTTTGTTTAAGCTATTATTAACTATGGTAATTTTTAATTTTGCCGTCTATATTGTGAACCTTTCATGAAAATTTTAAAAAGAAATTTTTATTTATGTTTTATCGAACCCGAGAAGTCAACAAATCTCACCCAGGTCAGAACGCGAGCCACGGGTGGTGCTGCAGCGACTCCTTGGACCTGTCGCCGTAGTCGTAGGTGAGCTCGTCGCCGGCCTCGATGTCGTGCGCGGCGACCAACACGAGCCGCGGCCCGTCCACCCACACCGCCTTCGTCACCAGGTTGCCATTGCGGGAGTGGTTCACCAGACGACCGAGACGGCCCGTTTCGGCCGTTGCGTCGATACTGGAACACGTATTTATAACTATGAATATATAATTAAGGTCTATCCATTAATAACGTCATAACATCTTCGTGATTTTTTTTACCCCTACCCGCGTCTTTGTCACAGGTCACATTTGTGAAAACCTTTCCCCTTGGTGTGACGTCACATATTTTAATTAATAATTTTCGTCTAGAACCAAATAAATGAAAACAGCAGTTATAAAATTGGATACAACTTAAAAAAATCAACATCAAATGACGGCTGGCAGAATTTGGCTCTAATAATCGAAAAACCAAAGCGACCATGTGGAATAGCAAGCCGCTTGCTGCAATCGAAAATTCGCCAACAAAACAAAATTAACCTTATATAGTAAGAGAACTAAAATATTTCCTTAAGTTATTCGTTAACAGTTAATGTTATTATTAATTTAGATTTTAGCATATCAAGTCATGAAACTTATGATAGCCGGCCCTCTTATCACACAATATCACATTTGGTTCATCCTCTCACACTCTTGAGGTTTGACATAATTAACGGATTTGCCCTTTTGTTCAAACTATAAAGTACTAAAAAAGAGTTATCTTTGAGTGTGTACATATTTTATTTAAAGCGACTTTAGAAAGTCAGTATTAATTAAAAGTTTAAAAGGGCAACACAGATTAGTTACAGTACATTTTGTCACAATAAATATTTATAATTGATTATCATAGAAAAAACCAACAAAACTGCGTGTGACTGAAGATATGATTAATGACATGTTTGTGATACATAAAGTCAGCTGTACATTTTATACAAGTAAATGGTTTTATATTTCATAAAAATCCTTTTATTTTATAAGAATGACATCATGTTATTTAAAACAACATTATGAATAAACATGAATCATGGTCACGTAAGGCGATTACGTCCTTAAAACATTAATATGTATCCAAAGTGTTATAGAAAGGATGTAAAAATATTTGGCCGTACAGGTTATAAACAAAAAGAGGACTGTGTTTCTACCTCACCCACATATACGATCAGATGATGTCAAATAATTTATAACACGCCATTTTAAGCTGAACATTTACATTATTTTATTTTATTACTGGTCTCAAACCACTTTCAAAAACATAATGTTTGTGTATTAATGTGAGTAAGAAAAAGATTTTTTTTATTTCGGGTTTTAGTCATTTGACCTGACATTTAGCACCACTTTTGATGATAAAATTCTACGTATATCGAAATGACCACAATTAGTGCATAAATTATTTTGAATTAAAATTTAGTTAACGCCTAAAAACATGCTCCAGTACCAAAACCCTAGTTCCTACCTTCTATTTAAGATAATTAGAAGAAAAAAATACTTAATAAAGTTCTAACAAGCTTGCGAAGCATATATAAAAATAATAATCTTTGGGTGTACCTAAAAAAAACAACCTCTACTAACCAATACTGTTGATCGCCGTGCCTGAAGTAATACATGTAGCAGCCGGCGGTAGGGTCTTGCGCGTACGCATGCTCCCGCTCGCGCGCCTCGGCAACGCCCACCAGCTCTCCCGCGTACTCCACCACGAACTGCCCGCGACCGAACGGACGCGTTGCGATCACGCCACGGCCCTTCCCGTCGAAATACGCCACCTACCGACAAAACTAATTGTGAAACAATGATTGCTTAAAAGCCTATTCCAATCGATCTCCATTCTTAAAATCGGAACAATGATAAGAATAGACAAATCTGAATAAGTCAATAATTAGCGTGTCCAACTAAATTTATTCTGGTTGGTCTATTTTCGTTGCACAGCCGAGGAAGAGATTGGAATCGTTTATTGAATTCGGCGGTAAGTTAGCTTATATTGTTTTGCACCCATTTATGGCCTGCTCTATTGAGAATTTGCTAATAAATTGTATTGTGTTAAATCTATAAGTTTTAAAATTAATTATTTAACTCTTGTGAATCAATTACGAGCATCCCTTGTCATAAACAGGTTTTTTTGTGTAACGATAAAGTTACGATTGACCCCTCAGAAGGTTTAGTGCAGGTCAATTATATTATAACCAATAATGAAGTATGCATTCATGTTATGTGATAAGTTATAATATTGTCTAACACGCAATCGCTCATCGATTAGTCACAAACAGATATACTCGACACATATTCTGAGTTTGATAGCTAAAAATTACACATATTATACCAATTAGATAATTTTAACCGGCGACCTTGCGATGTACTGATACGCGACTGCAAGGCGTTATCGCATACAGTTAAAGAAATCGCGTCAGCTTTATCTTGGATTAAATCTCATCCATTATGTGCCTGAGAGTAAGCTTCGGTACTCGGGCGATTATACTATTTCAAAAATTATTACCTTACCATATTTACAGATGTAAAAGATAAATGAAAAATTAACCCCCTCTTTAATGATCTTCATTAAATTAAATGATGTTGAGTGGACACATCATTGGCATCATATTCAAAAGAATTAATAATTGTCTACATTTTTTTTTGTCTTGCTGAATGGTATGGGTCATGTTGGTTAACAGCGAGTAAAATACTTATACAAAAAATGTCTAGAGTATAGACTATAGATATTAGAATAAACGACATATAATGTCATACATCATATCCTGAGACCGACACTGTATTACAACAACCAGTGAATTTTACTATCTCCTTTTTTGCGATAAGTAAGTCGTCAACTTTGATATTTTCATGTAATTAATGTATCAAAGTTATATAAATAAATTGAGTACGTATTGACAATTTTATTACCTTTTATCTTATGTGCAGGTAATAATAGATCAAACTGAATAAATCAATCGTATTTTCAGCAATATCAGTACGTAATAAACTTACCCCCTTATTCATAGACGTTTTTTATCACAGCTTTGCTCCATGCTTAAATAAAAGACGTCTATGAATAAAGGAGTTAATTTATACTGGTTAGTACATTACCTGCAAACCATCCTCTCTTTGGTCTCTCACGGCTCGCTCCAGATCTCGCATCTTCTCTGCCATTACACATTTGGAAGTCTTTCTTACACTACGTCTTACTGGAAAATACTCTGTGAGTTTATGATTTGTGTTCCCATTCGCAACTTTGGGTTCTATTTTGACAGTCTTTTCCACGGGTGGTGGCGATGTTGGCTCGATTTTTGCTTTGAGTTCTTCTTTGAAGTATTCTGTGAGTTTGTGGCTCTCTGCCGCGCGGGCGGTCGCCCGGGCTGCCCTCGACCGCAGCGAGTGCCCGTTGGTCATGTTGGCGATGCCGTTACTAGTCTTCAGTGGTTTAGATCTCAACTCGATCTTTTTTAAAGGTGGCTCGGTGTCGAGCTCTTCATTCTCAGTCTTTGGCTGCACGTTGGCTATGATTCTAAAATAAAAAATTAAAAACGTCGTAATTGTGATTGATAGCGCGACCCGTTTTGTTATCACACGACCACACGTTCAGCATGCATCTATGTTGTTAATAATAATTTATAACAGAAAATTTGAGGCAGTCACCTTTTCTATGTTTATCTGGTTTTTACCCTTTTTAACACAAAAGAAGCCTTATAAGATTAGCACACATCAAAGCGGTGTTCTATTTTAACATGTCAACCGATGTGTGTCGACCATGAGGATCTCGCCAAGTTAAAAATAAGTTAATATAACTAGAATTAACTTCGGAATTACGATGTTAAGGAGTGGTTGATGGGTTTAGCTTTGTCACAATATGTAGCAGCAAATTAAAACAAAAAGCTAAAGGTCAACGAATGTTAACACATCAAACTGTAATGAAACAACATAATTTAGGTGCAAACTAAGATTTTACGTAGGATTGTGAGCTACCTGCGCTTTCTATAGTTGCGCACGGGCCTGACAGGCTGGTCCTCACAAAGTTCTATGCGATGTGGAGTCTTCACGCCCTCCTGGGCAGCCATCAGGCTACTGGCTGAAAACCACAATCGTCTTCCTATAATTACTTTGTAACCAATCGTCTATGCCTAACCATCCAATGTCTTAAGAATTTCCAAAAATACAATAACTATCAAATTAATCTCACACTGACAAAGGATAGATGTAATACGTAAATCGATGCGTTAGCCAAGATGTAGCAACTTGTACACACAAGAGCATAGTGCATATTAAACTATGATTACATCCAGGTGACGCACGTGCTCACGTACAATATGACGTGAACATTTCATTAAGAAATTATAAAATTCCATCACGCTTCCACGTCACCCTCGCAAATTACTATAACAGGCCCTACTAGGAAAATTCGCGGGTAGGAAATCATTATCAAATGCGTGTTCAAGTCGAATCACCGAGGTTACATTATAATATTAACATAATGTTCTTGTCGTCGCAAAACAGTCGCCCCCATTGCATGCGACCATAAACTTGACGAAGGCCAACGTATATTTAAAAATCATGTAGGTATGACTTAAGTATTTTGCATAATACATATACGCAAATCCCATACAGACACATTAAAAAAGACTAACCTAGAATAAAAAATAAAGCTATTTTTAATTCAGAACATGGTCTATTGTTCTGACATAAACCATTTCATTAAAATCTGTACAGTACCTATTATGACATTGGAATAACATATTACTTGTATTTACTGATGATTTATGTCATCCCATACATTTTATCAGACCAAACATTATGCAGTCAGAATACTTTGGAACACACTACTGGTTAATACTTGTAAACAAGTGGGCTGGCTTTTCAAACGAATCTCAAGTGTTCTCAACAATTATTCGAAGTAAATGATATGTTACTTTATTTCAATACTAAAGACAATACTTATGAGTATCTGAATATATACTTTTTAGTGATTGAATGAGTCAAATATTTCAAATATTGCAATGTACAAAAGTGGGCGCCTAGTGGGGATATCGCATCATCTTTTTCTTTCATACGCGTCGTAATTCCCGATGACGTCACATGTAGATATTACGCCACTTTTATATTTTTTTTTCTTACCCCCTTCGGCCGAAATTCAATGATTTATATCTTGTTGATTTATTACCCGATTTGAATCATTCCTTCTGAGTTATAATTTATATAACATAAATATTTTATAACAGTAAAGAACGAAAATGGGGCCGGTACCTTATTGTATTTAATTTAGGCTACATTTTAGAGGTAGGAATGAGACATTCACATGGAAAGAGCTTCCTAAAGCTGGTGTAGTATAGGACTATAAATAATGTATTTTGTATATATTATTTTGCGAAATAAACAACCCAAAAACCTTTTAGTATGAGGTATTACATATAAATATTTAGTATGAAAGAAAATAAGGGGAACCACATAGTGTTACAAAGTTGATAATAATATAATCCGCATACATAATTATTGCATAACACTTTTAATAATATTATTCATTAAGATAATTACAAATCAACAGACATAAGCAAACTTACTGTCAACATTAACATAATTTACATTAAGGAAGTCATTTCCTTCACTATGTCCAATTAATAAGATCTGAGAAGTAATAATTAATTAAAGGAAATGAAATGTTATCTGTAATGTTGCTAAAAGCCTTTCATCTACATGTTTATTTTAGTTTAACAGAATATAACATTTTAGTAGTGTACATTTTTTATTTTTCTAAAAACAAATCCTATAATATTTAGTGCTAACATTAACAAATGAAAGCGGCGATAGCCTAGTTGGGTGTGGAATGGACTGCCAAGATGAATGTCTGCAGGTTCAAATTCCAAGGGCACACACCTCTGACTTTTTTAAAATCATGTGTGTATTCTTTGTTAATTTATTGTTCGCTTTAACGGTGAAGGAAAACATCGTGAGGAAACCTGCACATCTGAGAAGTTCTCAATAGGAATTTCGAAGGTGTGTGAAGTCTACCAATCCGCACTAGGCTAGCGTGGTGGACTAAGGCCTAATCCCTCTCAGTAGTAGAGGAGGCCCGTGCTCAGCAGTGGGCAAGTATATAATACAGGGCTGATATTATTTTATTAATATTATTACATTAACAAATAGATGCCTAAATGTCTTCCTCCTTAAATATACCATGGAAGTTAAACACAATAATATATATTGAGGTAATTCATTAAAATAAATTATTTTTATAGTTAATTCTAGCAGCTTGTTTAAAGTAGCTACTAAAATTTGGACATTACTATTTTTAAGAAACATTATGCCACATTTAAAAACAATACCGTTTCACTCCTCAATAAAATGAATAAATAAAATATGATTATAAAAATAACATTTAATAATAAATCAGTAGCATGTGTCATTCAATTGAGATAATATTCCTAGAAAGTCAATTAAGTCAATTTAGTCAACCCTCATTAAATTTTAATAAAAATAAATGCGTCTTATATTTCACATAAAACAAACATATAAAATAGAGTGGCAGCTTATTGCCTATGTATTGAACACAGTTTAAAATTCTACTATATTATAAATAGTGAAAGTTGGTTTGGATGTTTGTGCTATGATAATACTGGCTAAGTGGGGTACAGCTGAAAATCAGTGCTGTTTAACAGAGTATATTGAGCAGGTAATCCTTCTACCACTCATATTGCAAATCCATTGTATGCCTAGTATTGTTAACTGTGTGCATTAATAAACTATTATTTATGTTTTTACGTGAGTATATAACAATAAAATAGAAATATTTAATTTGCATTTCATTAAGCATAGAGATAGACCAAGTTCCAAAATTTAAACCAGTTTTTTTATCTAACTGATAGAACAGTTGGAACTGAATTTTAAGAAGAAATTCTAGACAGGCTGTGAATAGATTTAGTAAATTTATATATTTGGACTGTCTTACATTGATTTAAATGGAATATTTTATCTTTACCATGAATTTTTGTCACTGGTTATTATTATTTTTTAAGAATGTCATCCAAAAATATAGACTTTTATGTATTGTTATATGATGCTATGATCAAACTTTTATTGTAAATTATTCAAATTCTCTACCCTTTTTTATATAAAAAAATATCATTACATTACTTTAAAAAATGTATACATATTTTATGTATTTAGAATTTGATATCATATATTAAATTATTGGTTACAGACATAATGAAATGGGTATAATCTTTATATTATAGCTGGCTTACCAACTTATGTCCAATAATGGTGTATATTATTTTTAGCCTAACATTGTTTGCATAAAGTATAAATGAGAAGTCATTTAAAATTAGAAACAAAATAAGCTGCCAAGTTGAATCAGAATATGCAGAATGGACTGTTAAACTACCTACAGTAAACTGACAGGAAATACATTTATATTAGAATTTTAGGTTATGTTTGTGGCATTATTTTTTACCATTTTTAGTAGTATATTAGGTTATAGTAATAATTTAAAAATATTAATTAATAAAAAATAATGTATAATTTTTCCAACTAACATACAGTAACTAGCACCGAGAAGATATATTTTTAAAGTTATTTTATAATATTATTTTTTAATATTTTGGCTATATGCATAAATAAGTTAATAAAAACCACGTAGGTTAAAGTTGAGGTTAACTTTATTATGTTTCATATAAGAATCTAAGAAACTTATGACGAGGGTATAAAATAAAATCAAATGCATACCGCGAACAAAGGACGCCGTTCCGAGCATGTACTATGTGCATCACGGCATTATTACGTATAGTTATGAAAATATACTAACCTCGAACCATTTCAACTTGAACTTGATAATCACTGTAATAACACTATAAAACAGCATCGAAGAAGTATCATAACCTGACACAAACACAACAGACTGGCTCAAGTTACCAATATTTTGTAACAGACCTTGTCATATTAGGATCGCAACGAGTTATCATGTGATTCGTCCATTTTATGTCACGAAATCCACATTTTCGTAATGTGTATTATGTCTTTGGAGATAAAAAGCTTCAAATATCACGTACTAGCACATTAAAGGGACCAAACGATTGCAATTATCCATTCAATTCTTTAAATATGACAAGATTGATTGATAAGATTTCCGTAGAAAATGGACGCTTGTTTTTCTTGATTCTGCCAGATTCTGCTCAATTCCGATTGGTTAAACAAAAATATTGCAACCAATCAGTTTAAAATAATTTTCCATAGACACTGCAGCTGTTTTTTTAATTTCCTATTGTGATTTAAGAAAAAAATAATAAAATTAATATTATTAATAAAATAGGTATAAAATAAAATAAAACGGAACCATTCCCACACTTCACAAGGCAAATCTGCACGTGGCGCATCGCTAGTCGCCACGCGGCAGGTTCCTAGGTACGTGGCCTCATTGGTCATTTTGTCCGGTAGACAAAAAGGCTTTGTGCCCCTTTATTTGTAATATTTAGTTATAATGAATTTCCATATTACATTCAAATTGCCCAACCTAAATATTATCATTCGTTTTAATTGTAGATATTTACTACAATAAAAAAATCAACAAAATTTACCTGCTTATCAGTGAAATTATTCATATTCATGGTGTGTACGAACCCGTGTGCGTGCGACGTGAACAGCCAAACCAGAGACAAATAAAAGTCCAACTCTCAGCTGAGTCTCAATATCAGCATCAATCAGCATTTTATTGACTGTTGACAATGATATTAAATTGACACTTGACAAATTTGAAAAGACACCGATGATACTGTCATTTGTAGTTTAAGTTGCAAAGAGAATTATAATATATACGGATTAAGTTGATTGATTAGCTTTTTACCTTTTATATTTACATTAAATAAGTATTTGTGATAATGAATGACATTCGATTATTTTATATATGGGGTGATAAACTTATTGAAGACTGCAACCGTTTACCGGCTGTTCTTGGCAGGGTAGCTACTTCTGAAGTTTATTTCTATTTAAGTACAAACTATGAACTAGTGCCCTGCTCATTTATGTTTTGTTTAGAATATTTAATTTTGTCCTAAATTTTTTTTAGGCACGTTTAGTTAATAATCTCATAGAGGCCTATGGTCTTCTAAGTAAAATAAAAGTTGTGAGATCATCGTCAGCTAGTTACGAGGATTTGAAAGAATTCCACTCTGAGTTGTATCTGGAGCATTTAAAGACATTTCGAGATATCCAAGACGACTATATGACGAATTCTCAAGATGAAGAATATGGGATTGGTAAGACAAAAAAATCATCCGCCTCGGGTAGCTTAGCTGGTCTGTTAATGCTGACTATGGTACAAAATAATTTACGGACGGACTAACTAGGCTTATTAGGCGATAGGCCTGCCATCATGGAACAAAATATATATTATGAAAAGTAGGTGCACTAGTCACACCTCTGCTTACTGTTTTGATGAGAGGTGCGAGTTTGTGTGTATATTTTTTTCAAGAATAATGTCAGCTGTAGAAATAAAATTTATAGTTATTTAGTTTTTAGTGAGTGGTGTTATGATTGTGAATTCAAAAGTTTTCTGTTAAGTATATGTAATAGATTTTGGGATCCTAGTATCTTAATTACTAGAAATAAATAATAAACTAACAATATTTAGCAGTGTTTCATTAATGAAGTTCGTTTGATCTGATTTATCTTAGAATTCAATAAATCTTCAATATTCAATATGACATTATTCATTAATCACACTATATACTCTAACACAATTTTTTATGTATTTTAATCACCTTTTATTACCTTCCTCATTTTTTTTCTTTTTATTTTGTAAGAAATGGTATTATCCCTATCAATTCTTATGTGTAAATTTATGTTTTTGTTGTCTCTGTTTCTGCTTTGCTACTTCTTCATTTCTATGTTCTCTGATTAACTAAAAAAAATGTACTATATTTATATTGTGCTTGTTTTCTTAGTTATGCTCTTTGTCGCTGTACATTTTTTAATTGACTTCATGTTGAAAGTTATTAATGTTAATATTTGAACATCTCCCCTTCCCCACAATCAAAATTACAAATTAAATAGTGGTGCTATTTTTAAACAATTAACATGTAATATGTAAATATCTTTCGCCAGATAAACAATGCCTAAAGCTATAAGTACATCAGTAAAAATAGTTTATTAATCTCTTTATTTGCTTTAAATTTCTTTTATTTTAACATAATGCCTTGGTTTTAGGTTATGACTGCCCACCAGTCTCTAATATGTTTGATTTAGTATCTACTATAGCTGGTGGTTCTATGACGGCTGCTAAATGCTTAGTGCTTGGCATGGCTGATGTTGCCATCAACTGGTGTGGGGGATGGCATCATGCACACAGGTATGTTCACGATGTTTTTCTTCATCTTAATTGGCGCAGTAAAATTTGTTAAAAACATGTTGTTTTTTCACTATCAATATTTTTTATAGGGTCGGTGCTGATGGCTTCTGTTATGTTAATGATATTGTCATAGCGATAGAAAAGCTACTGAAAAAGTTTCCAAAAATCCTTTACATAGATTTAGATGTCCATCATGGTAATAATTTAATATTAATTCATCTATAAACAAATGTTTCTTTGTTATTCAATTCTTTTTTCAATTTAGGTAATGGAGTTCAAGATGCATACAGTTCCAGCAAATCGGTTTTTACATTATCTTTCCATAAATATGAGCCAGGGTTTTATCCTGGCTCAGGATCTATCAATGATATAGGTTCATCGAAAGGCAAAGGGTACTCTTGTAATTTTCCACTTCATGAATTATATTCTGATGATACTATTGAATATGTATTTGAAAAGTAAGTATGAAAAGTTCACATAGTTTGATCTCACTGTTTTCTTCTCTAAAACAATCAAAATGGCACAAGATTGTCAGACACATTTAAATTTTTTGTATTGTTTCAGAGTTTTCAACTCTGTATATAGTTACTTCAATCCTGACGCTATAGTAGTGCAGTGTGGTGCGGACGCGCTCGCCCGCGACCCTCACGGTGGCGCTCAACTTACAACCCGAGGCTATTGTTCTTGTGTACGCATGGTGCTCGATAAACGAAAGCCTACAATGCTTTTGGGAGGAGGTGAGATTCTTCAAGAGTAACCATTTATCTTTGTACTAGCAAAATCTGCATTTTTATGTTGTTAATTTTAACATTGTTGTTCCAAATTTATTGTACTAAAAGATTAGTATTGATTGAAGCTTTACATGTTAGAGGAAACAAGTAAATATACAAAAAAAATATTTTAGTACCCTCATTTTAATTAGTAAACAGTATGGGAGATTGATTATAATTTATGATGTATTTGTTTAGGTGGATACAAACATACAAATGCAGCTCGTCTTTGGACTTCTATCACAGCAATGGTGGCAGGAATAGATATTGATGATAGTATACCGGAACATGATGATTGGCCTATTTATGGCCCCGATTATATGTTGACCATAGAACCTACTTTAGCTAAGGATAATAACAAAAAGGAATATTTGGATGATTGTATTAATAAAATAAATGGTAATTTCATTAAATATTCAATTGAGGATAATTATTGTGTAATGGTTATAATTGAATTGTTATGTAAAACAATACATGGTTCTACACAGAAAAAAATATTTTTTATTTTTTTCAGATAATTTAGAAAAGTATTTAGGATTAGGAATGAATGCTAATTGTACAAGTACCGAACCTCAAGTTAAGAAACAAAAGACTGATTCGACACAATTAAATAAAAAGGATGATGACATAGATAATTGCTTTTAGCCAACAAGTCAACAGTTTGAGACAAAAATGCATATACAATGTTTCGAAAATGCCAATAAATAATGAAAATAATGAAGATGTCTATGAATTTGTTGATTAAATGTAAGACTGATTTTTAAATATTATTCAAGAAGTTTTATTGTTTTTAGTTGCTTCTATTGAATGAATAACATTGTTATATTATTAAATATAACCGATGTATTATTCTAGAGTAACTATCGTATCGTCAAATAATACATTCTGAAAAAGTTACAAGACCATAAGTACTCTTCAAATGTCTTATTAGAACTTTTCTAAAAAAAACACAAATGGATTTCAATGTACTTTGAAAAGATTAAAAAATCAGTCCTAGATTACTTAACTCTTAGTACATAATTAGATTTGCATAATATATAATTACAAAATTTGCCTTTTTATTTTTATCCGACTTAGTACAAACTTGTACCAATAAAACACAAATATAAGTTTGAAAAAAATATATATATTTCCAATGTTTCCATGTTGAACATTTCAGCATGTTTACCAAGTAACACATTGAATTGGACTGTAATTAAATGATTGTAGAATATTGGTCTACATAGTGCATCAGTGAGATGCTGTAAATTCAACAACGGTTATACATATCAGTGTTAAGCTGTCAAATCTCTTTGCAATAGGTAGCTAAAGTATTTGTTGTTTACAGCAATTAATTCATAAACATTGATACATTTGGATATAGTTTTGGAAAACTCCATTTAGCAGGGGGGTTATGAATGAAATCATCAGCACTATGCATGTTATTACATTTGTTCATCAACTCTGTTTACATCGGATCAATATTACCAGCATTGTATAACACGACATGTAGCATCTAGCGGTCAAAGATACCAGCAAAGAAAGTTCAGGTGCATATTCAACAGTACAATTGGTATATAGTTCCACATATGCATATATATATATTCTGTAACATTGCCAGTATAAATAAAAGGAAGATTGAAATTTAAAAAAAAAACCTAATACACAATATTAGCAAACTTAATACATAATCCAATAAATCTAATCAATTATTTTGACATTTTTCCTAATTTTTTTTTTAATGTGCCAGTATTTAATGCAAGCAAAACAGTGAGGAATTAAAAGCAACTGCTAGTACCAGTGTAAAAGTATGTGAAAAAATAGCTTGAACCTATAGCAATGGTATTCAGTTAGAGCTTGATACTCACAGTTAAATGGTTGATATAAATGCAATATTTAAAATATAGAATAAATAGCCACCAACATTATCAAGCAAGTAATCACAATAGACAGAGCCCATAGTAATGCAAGTTATCCAATCAGTACTTCACACAACACTTACAGTAGCTACACTACACAACATATTATGTAAGGAACTTAAATATGCACATTATTATATTATCAACTTTCAAAGATTCTTTACTATGTACTCTATTTATATGAGTGTGCGCCAATCATTGCTGCAGACCCAAGCTATAGAGAAATGGATTTATATATTTATCTATTTTAATCAGTGGGCCGTTTTTCACTGTGTTTTTTGGTAAACTCCTCAGCATTTTTTGTGAATTTTTTGCGGTCCTTGAGAAACTCCTCGGCGAGTTCTGCACGCAGTGGATGTTCTGGCTCCGGATCATTCACAAGTGCCACTAGTGCTTGAATAACTGGAGACAAATTATATAATGATAGTCAGCACAAACAAAAATGTCTTGTCAGTTACTAAGGTTTTTGCATATTTTCTAACACAAAGCATATCAAGCCCTATGACCCAGTTATCTTGTTGTAAAATGCTGTACAGGCCTACATAAATTCAATTCATCAATTCATAAAATACCAATATTTCATTGGATAATAAACACATGAGTAGAAATATCCCACAAGATAATGTTTATTACTCATTATATTTTTCATGACTCATAATGTTATCCGAATAATAAACTTCAAAGTATGAATTGATTGTTGATGCCGAAATTATGTTTTGATAAATAATATAAAAAAAATGTTGTAGTTAAAAATATTGAACTATTCATGTGGTACCCGTTTAATAATTATTTTTACAAGTTACTTGAATAAAACTTCTAATCGCAGGACAAATTACATAAGATTTTATGCAATATAACAAACCTTGATCAGTCTTGGTGGCAGGCTTCCAATTCTCAGCACTGATGATGGGCAGGCATACCTGGCCTTTCTCATCTATGTTAGGATGGTATATCTTTGTTTTGAAGCTAATCTTGGGGGGTTTGAATGGGTATTCTGCAGGGAAGTTAATCTCAATGCGGAATGCACCTTTGTTGTAAGGTGGATTATCCTGAAATTTCCACATACATAATATTATTCATATTTTTGACACCCTTGAATAAAAGGAGGAGGTTGTCAATGTGATGTGTATATTTTTGTTTTGTTTCCTCAGAACTCAGTAATTTGTTAATCAATTTAGAAAATTATTTTTTTATTATGAACAATAAGCTTCCATTGGTCCTATAGAAATATTTATAAAATTGGTTTAACAGTTAGCTTTTTACGCCAATATAACTATATTTAGTATGTCGTCCAAGTAAACTATAGTGCGAATTTTGCATTCGCATCAATATAGCTATGCCACCAATACAGCCTATTTCTTATTACTAACACCAAAAAGTAAATAAATTTCTGAAAATAATATACCAAGTTAAATTTTTTTTAGTTGTTTACTACAAAATTATTATCTAGTTTATACATGTTATGTTTAATATTTTTTAGTTAGTAGTGGTTATTGAAGGCTGTTAATTAATTATTTTAATATGGTTTGCAAAGATGTATATTTTAATACTATAATTAGGTTCAACTTGTGCTTCAAGTTCATCAGTTAATCGATAGTTTTCTTGTAATATAAAGCTGTTATAGACATTTGTATATTCCATAAATATTTTTCCAACTATTAGTTTATAGCGGTTATATTATTTGATTAAAGCACTATTGTTCCAATGCAAACCTTCACTAATTATATAACAAAAATAAACAAGGTGTAATAATTACACCTACTACATCATGTTGTAAAATGAATTCCCAGGAAATAATTAAATGAGAAAGAAAAAACAAAAGATTTCCTTCTTTTATATATTATCTACTAACTTATATGCTTGCAGCTTCATAAGTCCTTCCCAGGGCCTGAAACTCTTTCCATACCAATTATTATCAAAATTCATTGGGTAGTTTTTGAGTTATCGCATACATACAGGGAGGAGGATGCGGAAAATTAGTTGTATATATATTTTTTACTTTTAAAAGGAATAATTCTGTTATTCATGATAATTGTGTAACTTTAATAAACACAATGGTGTTTTCACAATTTCAAAGCTTGAAAATAAGTATTTTTTCATAGGTTTTGTTACATTTTTCATCGATACTGAGCTCTTATTGGTCATCGCATGATGTTATATAGCCTTCCTTGATGACTGAGCTATGCAACACTAAAAGATTTTTTAAATTCAAACCAGTAATGCCTGAGATTAGCAAGTTCAAACAAACAAACTCTTCAGCTATATATAATAGTATAGATTTTGTCTTCATGTACTTAGAATAAAATTAACAAGACAATTGGAAACAGATATAAATTATGTAAGAAATAATGTATACCTCATAAATGTAGTGGTTACTCTAAATGGGTACTAAATATATAAATCTAAAGAATAAAAATATTTTACATATATTTTCTGTAGCTTATAAGAGATTTTTAATAAAATATTTGTGTACTTACTGGAACAATCAAACCTTGCCAAGTCAGAATGTTAGATTCATCCACTTGAATGTCCCGGAAGGACTTTAGACCAGATTGCCTAATGTCATTTAGTTCCTGAAATATAAAAAGCCACTTATCCGTTATCTGACTAATACGCCGGCAATGTCAAGATTATAAACAAAATATGTTGATGTCACAGGCTTCAACTAGGGAAAATACACCTCTAATGCTATCGTGTATCAATATAATGTAGCACCGAAGGATTATCAGAGATAAGGAATAATTTTAGCGTGTCTGTTGCTTTGGCCTTTGTCATTGTGAAGAAACCGCAAACACTTATCATTTATAAATAGTTGTAACCACATTTTTTAAATAAGTTATATTGTCTATTCAAAATATTAAAATGGCTAATTAAAGACTTGCACATGATAATATCAGTGGAAGAACATTATAGGTAAAAAATTATGTCGTGGATGAGTAAAAATTGATGTCTCACCTTTTGTAGTCTCCTCGTTGCAGCCATTGTATTGAAATCTGTCAAATAGTATTCACTGAATTCAACTATGAAATATATTAAATGCTTCAAACTATATATTATTAGGTCCACACGAACATCATAATTATAAAGTGAAATCGGTAACAAAATTACTTGGCAATTATGTCAATGAAATCTCAGCAAGGTGCAAAATATGATGAGCAAACCATCCACCATCAAAATTAGTTACGTTTTGATCATTATATTGCAATGATGAAGGAGCAGCAAAAATTATAATCAATGATCACTGAACCACGTAACGATAATATTTTAAAGATTCTTTTATTATTTTTTTACGATCAGCTTTGATGGCAAAGTTAAATACAAATTATTAATCGTCAGTTTTTGATATAATTTGACTTTACAATGTAATAATAAAACGCCAAAATAGTATGAAGATTGCCATGCATAAAATTTCTTATGCCACAGACTTAATAATGCCTATCATATTTTTAACCAACTTCAAACAAAGGAGGAGGTTATCAATTCGATGTGTAATTTTTTTTGTTTGTTACTATAGATCTCAGTAATTTATGTATCGATTTGGAAAATCCTTCCTTTATTTGGAAGAATATACTTCCAGAGAAATATTTTTAAAATCGGCCTAGTAGTTTTTAAATCGATTAAAACTGGAATATTATTGCTGTTACTATTTACAATTGCCCTAAAAAATCTTACTTTTTACGGGTAGGCAGTATTACTAATCAGTAATCTGTGGTAGGCAGAAGTATAAAATACTGACTGTTACCAGTTATGTTAGGTGGTCACATATAATTACAATTTGCACAGTTCTAGGAAAGCGGGTTGATAATTACGGAGTATAAATAGCAATATGGCATTTAAACGATCGAACCTAAAGTCTCGGCATATAATATCATAATAGTCTTACCGTGTAGAGTGTAGACCAACGCAATACAACTGTAAGCTACCGAGGCAGACGACAAATCCATCTCAAATAAGTATCAAATATTTCTTTTTACTTTCCCACGGAGTCCCTTTATCTGCGTATATTAAGTCTCTGAATACCCTTTTGGTACGTTCATTAGTCAGATGGAATTTTAAAAAGTCCGAATATTTAGTTTAGAATTATCGATTCCATGATTGCATATGCGGCAACGTTTTATTAACGCCTTGTTCTGTTGCTTCTTTTAAGACCTCTATTTACATCAATTAAAACAATCTTGGAGAGCACAGGGCATTGTAACTACACTGCAGAAGTAGATATCTAACTATCAGAGGCGAATCGTCCATACAATCCAATTCCTATCACCTTCCCTTTTAAGTTTATTTACGTTTATCTTAATTTTTGTTTTCTGTTAAATTGGTTGCGATATGTTAACTAAGGCATTTTTTTGCCTCGGGTTACCTTTTCAAAACTTTCACCCTTCACCACTGCTAATTATTATCCTACTTAGTTAATCAAATGTTAAAAGAGTCAAGAAAAAGGTAGTGGAATAACAAAACTGTAAGTGGATATATTGTGACATTTATTGAATGAGGATTATGAATTCATAGCAGATCACCAAGTAATGCAGAAGAGTTGGTACATACTACATACTGTAATGTGGAAATGATCATTACAAAGCGTATGGCATTTTAAAAAAAAATATAAATACACACATCAACATAGGTATTTATTTTTATAAATGGTTATAGAAAAGAGCATGATATAAATTTAAAATATGTAATTTATAGGCTAATCTGTTACATCATTTACAAATATCACTGATCTCCTATATAAGAAACTGAAATAATGGCTTCACACTATTGTTACTGGGGACTATTGTAATAGAATTGTCCTTGAAATACTAATTTATTAGTCGATACTCTCATATTGTTTAATGGAGCTCTATAAAGATGATGTTATTTGTATTTCATGTGTGAGAAGTGCAGGTAACGCTAATCGTCCCCGCGCTCGTCGTCCCGGCGGCGGTTGCGCTGGCGACGGTTCCAGCCCTCGCGCGGCCGCTCGCGCTGCCGGCCCTCACCGCGCTGCGCGCCGCCACGCTGGAAGAAGGAGCCTTGCTTCTCGAAGATACGTTCGTTCGAGTCCACCACGTTGCCAACCTTTGAAAAATAGAGTTTCGTTAGTCATGCTGTATGTTTTTCACTAGGCACATAAGAATAATATTGTGATAAGAAACTTTCACAAGAAAATGTTTTTTTTTTTGGTAATAGAACTTCAACATCTGTTTTAAATTCCTATTAAACTTTGTATTGGTAATTAAGGTGATGACTGATGAGTATGAATAAACGATTAAAAAAGTCGCGATAGTGACAGGACTAAAATAAGACTATCAAAGCATAAAATGATGATACAAACCTTATCAGCCAGTTGCAATGCCAAAGCTTGCATCCTTGTAGGTTCGGAGCGATGCAGTATGGCACACTCGCTCGGATCATCTAGTGACGCTAATAACTCTTCGTTGATGATCATCTTAGACACAAGCGAATGGACACGTTGACGCGGGAGCTCAAACATGTCTGCCAACGAGCGCAGGGACAGCGACGCATACACATGTGCGTAGGTGAACAGGTAAGTTCTGAGAGACTCCTCCCGGATGAGGCGGCCAAGCATTGCGCGGACGTTGTCAGCGCCCACCATTAGATCCCAAACCTAGAATATAAAACCAGTGTTAAAAACATAATATACCACTTTGATTTTCTTGATTATTTATTGTTATACATACCTTGGCATTCATTTTTTCATTGACAATGAAATTAAGACAAGCTCTCCAATCGCCACGGCGCATCGCTCTAGCTGCGGCGACGGCGTGTTCTCGCATAGACTCAGGGGGGCCGACAAGCGCCTGCCTCTCACTGGCTCGCAGGTTCTGGTAGAATGTCTTACTGATCATCCGGCGGCGCGCATCAAATTCATGTGCAGCCATGTACGGGATTTCAATCAACATAGCAGACACTAAGTAAACGCACTCAAGTAACTCTAGATTGATATGCATGTGGAATGGCATTTGACGCTGCTTCTCGATTTTTTCTTGTTCTTTGGAACGCTCGTGTTGGCGTTGCGGTAGCAAACCTTGAGCGAGTAGCTCTTTAGGTTTTCCAGTCATCATAAGCTCGGCGAGACAACCGTGAGCTTCCTTAACGTTGCCTCGTCGAAAGGCACAAAGTCCCAAGTTAGCCATAGTACGATTGTAAAGAATTTGAGTGCTTGGGTCAGAATGCTGGACAGTTTCCTGGAGATGCGACATCAGCAACAGATCGCGTGCTTGGAACCAGTTGTCATGCAATGCGTGATGGTAGATATGAGACAGGATAGCGCGGGTTCTAAGACGATCGGTCTCATCGTGAGCGTAAATATATTTGCAGAAACGCTCCATTTTCTTGATAGTAGTCTCCTCGCCAGGAGGTAGATCTTTACGCACAGCGCGAGTATCAAATTTATAATAAAGATGGTCAATCTTACGAAGGTATGCGCGACATATTTCCTGAGGAGAGCCATCACGCTCCACGACCTGACACACGCGATCGATAAGTGCCGAAACCCTAACTTCATCCTTTAACCTCTCGACATATTCATTGGAGTGCGGGTCACACTCCTTGAGCAACTTAGTAAACTCATCGTCCAAACGCTCCAAAGCGGTGAGAAGACAGCCGCGGACACGGTAGGGTGGAGTCACTAATTCCTCATTATCCTCAGTGATAGTTTCGCTGAGGACCATGTCTTCATGAGCCAAAAGAAGTGTGACCATATGATCAACATTCTCCACAAGTCTAGACCAATATTCAGGCTTCATAGCATCAGATACTTTAGGGTTATAATCAAAGAGCGCGGCGACGATAGCTGCTCGAAGTTTCAGTTGGAGCGCATCACCCAGGTTATGTGCTAAGGCAACAGTACGCAACTCATGCAAGAGTTCCAGTTGAGCGCGGCGATCGGTACGCTTGCGCCCGCGGGCTGCGCTAATTTCTCCAAGCTTCTTCACTACCAGAGCAGCATCAATGTCACTGTCCTGAAAAAATAAAGAAGTTTAGACACTTTCTATAATTTATTTGTTTTCATTTTGTTTGTAAAAAGAACTTTTGGCCTATACCTTGGCGAACATCTTAGGTTTGTCAGAAGTAGCTGCACCCTTCCTGACAGTCTCCCATTCGCCACCATCGTCAGCCTGGTCGCGTTTGCTGATTTTACCGGATCTCTCACGTCTCTCCTCACGCCTTTTCGCTCTACGTTTATCTCTTTCTTCGTCTTCTTCCCTCTCAGTGGTTCTCTTAAGGAACCGTTCACGAATAGTGGTCGTACCACGAGCTTCATCGTCCGAGCTCGAACTGTCGGAGGAGGAACTCGATCCCCAGTCCATGGAATCAGAAGATTCGTCATCTTGAGGCGGCGGCCGACGCGGAGGTTCTGGGCGTGGCTTTTCCTTGACTGGCTTATCTTCGTCTTCCGACTCATCAGATGATGATGTATCTAAGAAAGGTTTATTGTAAAAGTTGTGGTTTTGTGGTCATTATTCAAAGCTAACAAAATTTGTCAGAGTATTTTATAACCCAACAACACAAAGTTGTAACTTTTATTAAATATCTAGTTAGCTCCAAGTTTGCAAAAGACACATTATTGTATAAGACAAATATGCCTTGCACTGGCGTGTTTACAATCAACAGCTACTTCAGAGAAAACTAAAGTGTTATGACAACTACACCTTTAACTAAAATAAGAATTAATATCTTGTGTAAAGCAATAAACTTTTAACTGTTTTAATGTAAATTACCTTTCCTCTCTTCATCATCATCAGGTAGATCCGGATCTTCACGGAATTTACTTATGTCTGCATCAAAGTCCTTGGTGTACTTCCTCAATTTCTGCCTAAGAGATGTGAGTGCTTTGCTATTGCCCTTGGACAATGCTTTCCTGCCATCACGGTCATTCCAAGCACCAGACACCCAATCATCCAGTTCCGCGAGAGCTCTGATGAAGAACCTTGGTGCGACGCCATTTTCTTCCTTCTGGACAACAGGCGCGGCTCGGGTGTAAGCCTTCTGTAACTCTTCAAATGAAGCGAGCGCCGACGAGAAGTCTTTTATTTTGCGGTGGTTACGGATAGAATGGATAATACCTTCTAACTCTTCATAACGCTTCTCCTTCATGGAGCGCACAACGCGCTTCGTTTCTTCCTCATCGTCACTAAACTGAAAAACAGGAAGTTAATTTTATAACTAATAGCAGCTCTAACCCTAGCAAAATGGCGCATTAAATCTATTTTTGGAAGCTTACTATTCTAAATTTATAATATACAACTAACATCTTACGGGTTTGCCTGTGTGAAGAGCTGTTCCCCGCTACAAAAGTTGTTAAAATACAATATAACGCCAGCGCTGCTTATTAGAAAAAAATATATGCATAAACTTCCTTATTTCACATAAGAGCAAATTGTCGGGATAACAGTAGCCTATATTTTAATCCAGGACATGGTTTACCCTTGTACAAATATGTTCAGTTGTATTAGTACTGTTTAGTTGTATGTTCTACATTTACTTCTCAAAGACATCCAAATATTTTCACCATCTTTCGCATTTATAATATAAGTAAGATATAGAAAAAATACATAAAATTTCTTCAGTATGTTATTTTGACTTTGGTTGCATACATTTTCTTCAAAAAAAAGCTAAGTATGATATTTATTTTTCTTTAAAAAAGACAATAGGTATTCTAAGGACAAGTTCTTTTGAAATGCAGGTGCGTCACTGCAGTTTTGTTCAAGATAATATTGTTATTGCATTAGAGAGGTAAGGATATCTTATTTCTTGAATATAAACTCTGCTTGATCTAGTACAGGCCATTATAACACACAATATTTGCTAATGTTATTGGCCTCTTGCCTCATATGCTATAATGTACAGATTGTACAGATAATAATTATTGAAGGAACAAGAGATAATGGATATCTATATAGATGATACACCACCACAAAATAAAGAACATAATGCTAGAACTCACACCATAATGTAATATACAAATTGGATTGTGATTAAATAACAAAACAACAGTTTGAATCAAAGAAGGACTTATAGAATAAAACTAAAAAAAATATATAACCAACTCTCCTATGCAAGGGGTAGTATTGTTGTGCAATGTTGAAAATTTTTTTTATGAATGTATGAATCTTCACAATTTATGATTTATCATAAACAAATTTATAAAAATAAAAAAAAATAATAAATATGAATTCAGCTTTTCAAGAGGCCTGCAGTTTAGGTTCATGTTATGCAAGACTTGAATTTTCTTATATGATATTGTAGTCAGATATTGGATATTTGGTTAGGTTAAAATACTTCAAGTCAAATTTCAAAAAAATTTGGAATATGTTTATCGGGTATCTGAAACCGGTAATTCTTTTCTTTACAGCTGGTAACACATCCATAGATTGTACTTAGTGTTTAAAATCCCATTTTCAACATAAATGTCACTTTATTGTGGAACTTTAGTTTCTAGGGAACGCGTATTTTTATATAATCATTTGCCTGGATATTTTAATATAATATGCTTAACTCATAAGAATTTTAATTGTGTGTACAATTAAACATAATATGGTGTAAAACAATGAATTGCTTACAGTATAGACGGGCGCTGGGGCGCGTACTACTGGCTCGTCCTCGCTGGTGCTCTCGGATTCGGAGTCAGTCCCAGTTGCGAAAAATCTACTCATGGTTGCTTCGTCTTCCTTATTTACCTATAAAAAAAACACTATCACATATACAAATCTAACTGATATCGTCATTTCACCCAAACTAACAAAGACATTAGAAGGATTTATTAATGAAATCTTGAAATGCAGGTCTACGTCTAAATGTTGATTTGACTATTGAGGTTATAACTCTCATGTAACAGCCGCTATACACATTAGGTCATTATTTACCTTCTGTCACAACTAGAACACAAAACTTTGTTGTTAGCCGCGTGGATATATGGTATATTCATTAAAATTATATGAAATTATCATGAAACTGGAGAAATCCCAGTCTGACCACGACACACTCCACACGTCAAAAGAGTTGATGTCGAATGTAGATAAAAAATTCAAACGATGTCAGTGTAGTTCTCCCTCTGGATCAGTAATATAAGCTTGGGTCTCAGATTCATTCGATTGAATATTGCGATGAACTAATCGTCATCAATGTCTTCATTCGATAATTCGTTCTACACTTTCTGTTGCATATTGCTTGATATTGTTCAATTGTTTGTGTTTGTAGACTGTGGATCGTAATATTTTATTATCTTTGTAATTAGTTCATTGCTTGACATCTGATTTGACCATGTATTTTTTCATCTAGAAATTAATTTGGCTTCTATTTTTCGTGTGAATAATAAAGGTCCTTGTGTAAATATATTAAATTTCTAAAAAATAATCAAAAAATTGCGATCTACATTAATACACCTTCGTTATTATAACAATACACTAATGGAGTTTTCAAGTTTAATTTTACCATTAACGAAAAATATATGTCGAACATGCCTTTCCGAATCAGATTCATCAATGTTTATGAATGTTCAGGACCTCATTGAACACGAAATGAATAAAATAAAATTAGTAGATATTTTAGTTTTTCTTAACTGTTTGGAGGTGAGATTTATATTGCGTAAATTTTTTAAGCCATTTCATTTAAATTTCGAAAAGAAAGATGTATGACATCTTGTACTATTTTTCAGAACAATGATGAAGAAAACTGGCCACAAGGAATTTGTTCGTCCTGCGTATCAACTGCTTTAGTAGCGTACAGCTTCAAGTTGGATTGTTTAAAGGCAAATACAGCTTTATCACAGATCTTTATGATGCAATCGCCTAACAATCTTCATAGGACAGACATTGACTCCATTGACATAAATGTTGTTTACCAGGATCATGAGTACGACGTGCCGTTGTTTAGTAATCACACTACTCTAGATTTTGAGCCTTCCCTGCCTACAAATAAGGAACTGACACCATTACCTCCGGTGACTGAGATTACATCCACTGAACAACCTCCTAGAAAAGAAGGGGAGAAGAAATATGCATGCACTGTTTGTGCCAAATCATTCACTAGAATACATAGTCTGAGATGCCACATGGCTAAACATGCAGACCCAAGAAAATTTCTGTGCTCCAAGTGTGGGAAAACTTTTAACTCATCAAATGGGCTTCGGCAGCATTTATTATCACATAAGGATGTTGCACAGTTTAAATGTGGCTTTTGTCACAAGACATACAAGTCCAAACAATCTCTTAAAGAGCATTTTAGAGTCGCACATTCAAGCAACAGAAAACTGTTTGTTTGTGTGACATGTGGAAAAAGGTTTACAGCAAAGTCAACACTTATAAAGCATATTGATAGCCATAATGGTGTGAAACAATTTGCATGTCTTCATTGTCCAAAAGTCTATACAAGGGCATCATATTTAAGGGCACACAGTGTTGTGCACACAGGAGAGCCAAGGCCAAGACCATTTAAATGTATGCAAAAAGATTGTGATAGAAGTTTTGCAACCAAACACTGCTTAGTAACACACATAGCCCATGCTCACAGTACGGAAAGACCACATAAATGCCATATTTGCTTTAAAGGTTTCGCTACCAATTCAGGTCTAAAAATTCACATGGATTCCCATATTAATAGTGAGGTGTGTTGTAACATATGTGGGAAGAAGTTGGCTAATAAAAGGGTATTACAAAGGCACATTAAAATTCATGATGTTAATTCTAATGACATGATTTTAGAAACTGTAGTCGATAATGTTTTTTTTGAGCATGCATATGATAGCATTAATGTTATGTAGCTTGAGTAAAATATGTCCTTAGAAGTATTGATTGCTGTATTTTGAAAGTAATAAATAAGTCTGATCAACTGTTTTGTTCTTTGTACAATATACTTAGGGATAGTTCTTTACTTTTCAATTATGTTACTTTTTATTAATTGGGTAAGTAATATGTGGCAAAAAATTTAAAGATCAATAAATAAGGAACTTCTCTCTGCAATAAAAATATGATTCACAAAAACAAGAAATAGATTTTTTATTCAATTCATATAATTTCAAATTTTGTATCTGTTTAATAAAAGCGTGAGACACTAGACGCCATTAACGTGATGTTGATATATTTTTTTACATTACATTATTTTGATTTGATTTTTAGGGTTCTGTACCTCAAAATGAACTCTTATAGGATCACTTTGTTGTCCAGCTGTCCTTTCACTTAGAAAACCATAGAGGTATCAAGTTGTATTGTATATTGAATACTTGGGTTTACAGTCTTAGTTGTGAAAATACAAACTTTGAAGTGAATGTGATCAAGGGATATGTCCATTTATCAATGCATATTTTGCAATTTCACAAGGAAATCAGAACTTATAAGGTGTTCGCCATGGACCTATAATAATGTTTATTAATTTTCTAGTGGCCTATCCATATCAAAAGATGCTTTTAAAAATGATAATAATATGTGATCTTTTCATATCAACGGTCCCTACATAAAGTATTGCAAAATTGCATTTTGCAGATTCAATAATATACGTAGAGACCGTCAATATTCTTGGCTTAGTGACAGAATACTTTGGCCAAAGGTGTAATATTTTTTTTTAAGTTAATTACAATGTTAGCAACAAGCAAACCCATTTCATTTGTGCAAGATTTGAATTCAGTCTTGGAACAAGATTTTGTTCTTCGTTCTTTGTGTAAGGAAGATAGACATATCAGTGCATTCAGTTGCATTGTGGTGACACATATGATTATTATTCTGTTATGGACATGATATTAACCACAGGAAAAATACATGCATAGGAACAATATATGGGGATAAATAAAAGTACAGTTTGGTTATTACAAATATATTAACAATATGCTTATCTTATCAAAAAAATGTACATGGTTTATTAACAGCATTGTGTGATGTTTATTATATTGTAGAATGCTACCAAAATTATTATAGGTGCTACCTATAGAGGTTTTGTGGATTTTACAATTGGTTGAAACACAATGGAATGCATGAAATAACTTGCTTCTTAGTGCTTCTATTTAGAGATCAGGAATTTAACTCCTGTTATGAGAAGGAACACCACCAATTTGAGTAATAATATTTGTTTTACTTATATAACTTATACAAAATTAGTTTAACAGACAACTAAGCCTTTCAGGCTAAGCCATACCAATATATACATACACTATTTACCAAGTAGCTTGTTCATTTGTTTATTTTGTTTACCAATCTTGATATCAGCATTTTCAACTTTATCTTGTATAGTGTCTATGAGTTCATTTTGTTGTTCTATTTCATCTCCAAGAGCCACACCTAAGCCTTTAAGCCTTGTTATAGCTTGCACCATTTCATCTAGGTTAGCATCAAGCATTTCATTGACCCGTTGGCTGTCTGTGACTGGTGCAGTGACTTGCTGTTGATTCAGATCTCGTAACCGAGTTGATGGATGGGAACTGTAGCGTTCTTCACTCGTCATCTGGTTCATACTGTCTAATGTGTCATCAAGCTTGCTGCTGCTGGCCCCTGCGTTACGTGTATTCGGGGATACTTGACTTTTAGGTGGCGTCTGATCAGATTTTCCGGATATATAATTTTTAAGGCCATAGAAAACTGATTTAATACCATTCAAGTGTTTTTGGCTGTAGTTGAGATTAGTGTTGATTTCGTCGAGCCTTTTATTGGTGTTTTGTAATTGTTCACGCTGACGCGATAGTTCTTCCGCTGTGGCAATGCCTATTGTTTCTGAATCACGGAGCAAACCTATGCTCCGCGCTGATGAGTCCAAGGTTCTTTGCTCAATTTCTCGTTGTCTCTCTAACATTGTTTGTCGTTGGCGCTCCAGTTCTGCTATGTGTCCACCATAAGGCTTGCTAGCGGGTTGGGGCGGAGGTATCCTCGTTCGAAAACTGTTGACGAAAGTATCATCGTCGACGTCGTCATCCTCGAACAAATCATTTGGGTTCGTGATGTATTTACGGCCAGACATGGCTCTCTATTTAATTTTGATTAGTGTTGTAACCACAGTAAAAAATAACTTTACAAATATGTATGTAAAACAAAGAAAAATATGCAACAAAGGCTTCTAAAATCTAAAATTGATAAAACGATTGGTGACTGGGTGGAATACGGAATTTCCTTTTACGTAGAGATGACACCAAATCATAGATAATACATTACATACACTGAGACGAAATGAATGGATTAAAATATGATGAATGAACTAATATTTAAATTTACATCATAATATCTATATATTTTATACCAATTATACTATTCGATTGTAACCAGAATACAATCTATATACATATAAAAAAAACTTTTTACACAAAAATTCAATCGTATTTTTCAGCAAAGTATTTAATTGTGGCATTTGTCATACATAGCCCGATGTACTTGATTATTTAATAATATAGAAAATAATATTTACTCTCTGTATTATTTATAAGTTTTACGGGTGACAAGTGGCAACTGGCATCACTATTATAATTCTCTTTGGGCATCACTATTTGACAACTAATGTCAGGAATTATTTACGTAAAAAAATCAGTTAAATTCCAAAATAATTAATCTCAGAAACTATTTATTGTTTGTTCTTGTTTCGTGAATTTGAGCTATCTTATTAAATTTAAAAAGTTGTAAATAAATTATACGCATAAATTTAAAGTGTTCAAAATGATGGCTAGCAAAGGTATATTACAACTTATTATTCGTTTACGTTAATTTCATATTTAGGTTATGTTAACTTTCTTTGATTTTTACATTACTTTTAGCTATGCCGGAGACGGAGGAGCAAAACAGAATCCGATTTCAAGTGGAATTAGAATTTGTACAATGCTTGGCAAATCCAAATTATATACACTGTAAGTATAAGAAGTAACACTTAGGATTCTGTAACTTTCATTATGTTTCTGAGTTGGGTCCTTCTTAATCAAGGCGTCCAACGGTGTCCTATTCTACGGGACCATGCCGAAATGGCAGGTGTTTTCTTGAAAACTTGTGATGCGTCCCACATGCCTGTTTTTCTACTACATTATTGTTGAAGAATGTAGTGTGGACTTTGACAAAACTTCACTGAAAGTCTGCCTATGTGATAAGCTTATGTTGAAATTAAAATTGTTAGTGCCTTGAATTCCTTGATATAACAAAACTGAACTACTCATTAAGTAAAAAATAGATACTTCCAATGAATATGATTCAGAATATAAATAACTTCAATAAGTTCTGTGTTTTCATATAATGTAAACACTGTTTGTCTGTACCTATGGTGGAGAGGTGGTAGTGTTTGGCGTCCATAACATGTCTTGCATAAAAATTCAGTTAGTTGGCCATCTTAGTCAATCTTTAACCATTTACCATCATATATTAGGAAGTGGAATGAAAACATTAAGTAAAGAAATAAATGTCATTAGTAGTAATGTTATAAATATGTATACAATAAGATTTTTTAATTTTATATTTTGGGAATCATTCCTTGTTACATTTTAATTTGTTTTCTCAGTTTTAGCACAGAGAGGTTACTTAAAAGAACAGACATTTATTAATTATTTAAAGTACTTACAATACTGGAGAGAACCAGAGTATGCCCGGTATCTCAAGTACCCCATGTGTCTGCATTTCCTAGAGCTGTTACAGCATGAAGCATTCAGAAGGGAATGTGTTTCAGCACAGGTTTGTTAATTTTAAACAAGATTTTAACTAATTTGTTATATCCGTTATTAGTATTTGTATTATCTAGGATGGGCAGCTGCCTGTTCCTCAATTAATAGGTTTATGTATTAGAAAATTCTGATTTACTTGCCCCAGTCTTTCATCAAATGCTGTGATTTCTTTTCTCCCCCAGAGTCCAAAACTGGGTATCCCATGATTAATTATATTATTAGCAAATAATTTGAATCAATATTTATAATAAATTTTATCATCAATACAAATTATTCATCTTTGTTTTTTTGACTGCCTCGGTGGCGTAGTTGTATTGCATGTCCGTTACAATAGCGCTCTGAGGTCCTGGGTTCGAATCCCGGGTCGGGCAAAGTGATATTTGGGTTTTTCTGCTCAGTATCAGCCCGGAGTCTGGAATTTGTGCCCGATATGGCGATAGGCTCGCCCCCTATCACATCATGGGACGGAACATACTTGGCGAAAAGTGGGTGCCCTAGTTGCGTCTCTGCATACCCCTTCGGGGATAAATGCGTGATGTTATGTATGTATGTATGTTTTTTAAGGTGTGTAAATTCATGGATGACCAAGCTATTCTCTTGTGGCAACACTATACGCGGCGGCGCACGCGTACGCTGCAGCCACCAGATGCGCCCGCGCCGCCCGCGCCCCCCGCACCTCCACAACAGGGCGCGCCCAGGCAACAACCCTAATATAGTTATAATCTGTATTAAAGTGAAATGAACTTGCGGATTTTATTCTTAGGTGTGTTATATGCTAAGCAATAATGACATTAGCATTCTCATTGTATTGTAAATATGTATATAATAATATATAGTTTGATAAGTAGTCTAGTATTGTTTGATGATGAATTTATTCACTTGTCACAGTTTTCTGTTTATTTGTTTGTAAGAGATTTATTTTAGTGGTTTAGTTATGTCAGTTAGAACATGGATTCATGTGGTTATTCCAAAAAAGCAGAACATAATTTGGTGTTGTCTACCTGTTACAATAATAATGCTCTAAATGTTATAATAATTACTATTACTAAAATGAGTAATAAAAAAATGAAAGAAGGGGTGCAGAAAGTGGCTAAATTTTTAATTTAAAGTAATGTAGTCATCTTCATTTTTTATGTGCTTTTTCCGTATTGCTGTTGTTATTTATGTATGAACTTGCCAAAAGCATTGGGGCACTAAAAAAAGTTAAAGGCCACGAAAATCAGCAGAGTAGCTGCCGCGGTATTAGTGAAACAGGCCTCCCGAGCGTTTGGGGCCTTTGTTGCCCGTAGGCACATAAACAGGCGCCCTAAAGTTCGCACTGCTCTGATGGCACCCTAACAAATTTTCATCAAGAACAAGAGTTCTATAGTCTAAAAACAGACTGGTTATCACAGCAGTGCCCCGTTCTTAGATAAATAACGTTTATGAATAAGGGGGTAGTGTTTTGTATGTATGGGAACATATATTATTTTTAACACATCAAACATATTTACAGAGACTGATTTTATTTGTATAAAGTAGTTGTTTAAGATGATAATTCTAATGTATGTATAAATTAATTTTATACGGAATTTGTACTTTTATTATAAATATTAATGATGTTTATTATATTTTATAAACAAATTATTTATACACAAGATACGCGATTTCTCTACAATAACATTAAAAAGTAATTCTAACATTGTGTGTGATATGCACTAGAGTCTGATTAGTACAAGTTATCTACGAAAAACTGAGTAGGTACATGGAACCATTGCAATACGTTTAGAAAATCGCTATAGTTATAGTATCGGCATAATATAGTTTTTTAACTTATCCTTTTTAATTTTGGACACTGTTTATGAAGACTAAGTATAAAGTTGACCCTTATTTAAAAGTTACACTGTCCACCATTGGAATTAAATTGAGTTCGTGATAATAAAATAAATGAACACAAAATTGATGAAACTACCGTTTTAAATTATAAATATTTAGTGGTCACGATCCATAGCCACATTACACATAGTCGAACTGATTTCTTATAAAAGACCTTATAAAAAACATTTAGCTAGAATTGTCATTTATCACTGAAGAATTCCAGTTCCCACTCCTGACCTATGTCGTTAGATCAATTCAGTAAGACTGGGAATCTATTGTTTAGATCACTAATGCCGGGATATCGCCTTGATTGGATACTTGAAAGTAGTTGATATTTGAAAAGTCAATTCATTTTGAACTGGAAGGAAAAATTGATGCATTTGAATTTAGAAGATCTTAAAATAGCACAAAGGATGTATTATCTGTGTCCGTGCCTATTTATACACTAGTTTATCTACAATAGTCATTTCATCAATTTTAATTCCTTATATATAATAATTACTTCGGTGTCTGGAATTTGTGTCCGATATGGCTATAGGTTCGCCCGCTATCACATAATGGGAGACACCAGAAATGTAAGTTCACCAGTTGCACCTCCGTCTACCCCTTTAGGGAGAAAAGGCGTCAGTGCGCATGTGACATGTGTATGTTATTTAAAACATATAATTGTATAACTTAGTCGTGAAAATAGCGATAATATATATTTATCTATATCATTATTGTTTCATATAATTTGCGCACATTCCTATTATAAATATAGAGAAAGTAGTAATTATTGTCGAGGCACCAAAATAGTTGTGATAGATCCATGTAATTTTTATGCCTAATTAATTTAGACTTTAGGGTTCCAATTAATCATTTACTTCATGATATCTATTTAGTAAACGGATGTTGCGGTCGTCGCTGCCGCGCCAGGCATAGAGCTCGCAGCGTCAGGTAGTAAAGAAGTTCTACAGCGCTCATTACGCTGAAGCCCATGCAGAGACCGAGAAGGCCACCTGTATTAGCTGAAATTAATATAATGACATTCACGTAAGTACCAAGATTATTTACTACCCTTGTGCTCGTACTGATCCTATCTATGATCTACGAGATAAATTCTAAAAAATATATTGTAGTAAGTATATAAGGTTATGGTGTACTTCGTGTGTAAAATTTTATATTTCTAGACCCACAGGTTAAATGACGAAAAATTGTGCTTTTTCTGTCAATCTGGTATAGTGAATTGTTAATTTTCAAACTTACACAAAAACTCCGTCAGTCCAAATATCTCGCCTTTAGTAAATCTCACAAACGTGTTGTCTTCGAAATAAAAGTGTATCACGAGCATATTCTCTCTGGAAAAAAAATAGTACCTGAGAATCCACTCAACTATATAGCAGTTTGATTCATTTGGATGAATATACCGCATAACTAAACGGCAATGCGCGATAAATCCAAGATTGCAGTTATATTCTCATCTCGAAACTTACCAATTTGTGTCCCTTAATAATATGACCATTATTTCTCATGATATATATACTAACTTTGTTATTGTATAGTTTTAGTATATGTATTATTTACTGATATATAAAACCGAAGAGTTTGTTTGTATGTTTGTTGGTTAGGAAACCCTAAACTCAGGAAGAACGAAAACGATTAAATGTTTATTTCAATAATAGGAAGCTATATTACTCCTGAGTTCTAAAGGCAACTTTTTTATCTCGGGAAAATGTTTATCCCGGAAAAAAAAATCAGGGGCGAAACCGCAGACAAAATCTAGTATGTTATAATATCATATCTAGTAAGTAAATAATTTATTGCCAATGGTTGGCGTGAAGCTAAACTTATAAATAGGTGCATTATGACATCAAATAGTTTCGTCGATTTCAGTACTAGATAACGGGTTTGATTCTAGATTAGTGAGGTAGACCACACTATCGTTCATAGGCTATAATATCAGCCGTGTATATACCGTCCCACTGTTGGGCACGGGCCTCCTCTGCTATTAAGAGGGAATTGGTCTTAGTCCACCACGCTGGCCTAGTGCGGGTTGGTAGACTTCACACCCTCTCGAAAATTCGTAATAGACAATTTCTCTGGGTATGCAGGTTTCTTCATGATGTTTTCCTTCACCGTTAAAGTAGGTGATAATTCACAAAGAATACACACGTAATTTTTTAGAAAAGTCAGAGGTGTGTGCCCTTGGGATTTGAACCTGCGGACATTCGTCTCGGTAGTCCGTCCTCGTCATAGGCTATAGTTACGTGAAATATTCGGTGCTTATGTTGCCTATGCTGCGCGCTAGCTGCTCCACGAGGAACCTTTTCAGCGGGGCCGAGCTCTGTCTTTCGAAGTAGGCTATCTCGGTGCATGCTGGCAGGCATTCTTCGCACGCTGTTTCTCGACCTGCAAACCGTATATTTTTGACTTTTGAATTGTTATAAAAGTACTAATGGATACAAATAGATTTATTGCAAAGATACCTTGTGGTAGAGGGTTATAGGGGGATAGGGGTATGTATCAAAGAGCGGATTGTCGCCCCCCACGACACGCCAATTGTTAAAAACACAAACATGCAAAATTGTGAAATAACAAACTTTGTAAAATTATAAAAAAAAATACCTTGCGGTATGAGTATCGTTGTATTTGAATAGCACTTGGCATCGGCTTTACCGCATACTCGCGTTGTTTTATTTTCTGCAAGGAACATGTAAATATTTTTTAAGTATTTTAAAATACAACCATCAGATTAATATTTAAAATGATACTTTATTTGTAATTTAATCATATTCATATATCATATTAAAAAAGTAAAATTCTTGTACTTTTTAGGAATAAAAAACCGTGTTTATAATCTAGTATTAAGTTTATCTGTAAATTCCATCAAAATCTGTTCAGCGGTTAGCAATGTGCAGACTTTTTCTCAATTTTCCACTTTATATTAGCAAGAAGTACGATTCATTGTAAATAATACTCACTAGGCATATAATAGAGCACACAATCGCATATATCCAACATGGCGCGTGCTTCACACTCCATTTCGCAGTTTTTCAATGTGTATGTTCTATGAAACGTAATAGTTAAGTTATCTTGATTTGCTGCATCATTATGATGGCGATGACGTGCCGTCTTGCATAGATGGATTTTGTTTACGTAAAGATTTACAGGACAGGACTTAGACGGATGGTGTAGCTATGTGTCCCGCACTGAGAGCTGTAGTCTTATATTCTACTAGCTTTTGCTCGCAGTTTTGCCCGCGTGAATGGGTTTTCCGGGATAATTTTTTTTCCGACTTACTTGATGTATCGTTATATTATTAATTACAAAAAAATATTAGATATTGTAGTTTATGTGTTAGTCTGATGTACATATAATCAATATTACAATAAAGTCATCCAAATCCGACAACAACATATATCCATACATCTATCCTTGAAACTTTCGCATTTATAATATTATTAGGATTATATATAATGTAATACATCGGAAATCCTTTTATAAAAATGGTTTATACTTCGTACTAGCACAATGAAGTTCTTTCTGATTGGTATGTGGTCATAAATTACGTGAAGATTTAGAAATACCCAAAGCTATCTAACTAAACATGGTTGCAAGGTTTATAGATAAAAAAAATTAAGTAGTTATTCATAAAATAATTTCTTATATTTACTAAACATATAAACTAATCTGTATTTTGCGTTTTATAAGCAATAATAATTGTTAAAAAATGTTCTCACGCATTGAAGATATGTGTCAGATTAAACTCCGCAATCTTTATATCACAATCGCTACTAAAATTACTGCTTCGGTAACTAATTGTTTTGTTAAGCTCGTTTTCGCTTTCACACCGTGTACTGTATTATTTTATGATTGTCTTTCAAGTATTCAAATGAGATATTATCAAGACTAGAAAGATTTCTTCTTTTGTCAGTTTCGTCTGAAGCTGTGTCTACAATTCCCACGCATTCTATGCTGTAATCGATGTACCTACTTTGATCAACTTTTTTATAATTCATCTAGAACAGAGATATCAAACTTTTTTTCTCATAGACCCCATTTAAAATTTTTGCTGATTCCGGTGGACCCTTTTTTGGGTTCGCAGAGAAAGTGCATTACAACTACCGCCCATCCATCTCGGAGGGCGTCTGGACCGTTGTTGGGGTCACCGTGTCTCTTACGACCCTTATCAATATTATCTGTCTATATCATTATCAATATTATCTGCATTGTTAGTAAAAGTCAAGCCAACGTTTTAGTACTTTAGTATCAAACTAGAAAAAATGTCACGGATCCCCGATTATGAAATGTGGACCCTCATTTTTTGGTCACACCTACGTAGACCCCCGTCAAGTCTCCCGTGGACCCTTGGGGGTTCACTTTGGGAATGAATTATCTAGAGTATTAAATTTTTAGCATCTTATTCAAAATCTTTAAATATTGATTCAGTGTCTTATCTTACCTGAAGAAACCCAGTTCCTTCTCACTAGAAAATAAACACAATCGTTTCGTAACATCTATGGATCGGAGAGATGGAACAGCGTCCAATATCCTTGGCCGTATGGCTACCCGTGCTTCTATACCAGGCCCGTAAATTTCACCTACGTTCCTTATTTTCGGTGTTTCTGTAGGATTGTGAAGCAAGATCTGCAAGATTTTGGTAATATTAAAAACGAAAAATTATTTTACGGAGGTATCTTATTTGATTACTCCAGATTAAAACTTTCCCTTCCCTGACTAGTTATCCTAGGTGGTGACATGACATCGCCTTATCATGACGTCATAAAGTAACTAACATTTCTTTATATATTATGTAAATGATGTAATACCTTAAATCCAACACTTTTTGTTGAAGCACAATAATACTCTGGAATATTTGCGTCTAAAATTAGCGACAAGCCGTGTTGAGTGCCTATTCCTGAAACGGAATTTTATATTGTAAAATATAAATTTTAATATTTTAATCTCACGTTACTAAATTTCTTTGTATTACCTTTTGGCCTCCATGGAAATCCATCTGGCGGTGCATCTGATGGATAACCATCTTCCGGCGTCCAGTCCACCGCTGGCGACGGAAATGTTATGTTCATGTCATTTAGGGCTTTCCTGGAACATAAGGATAATCGACAACCGCTAAACAAAGTTCAACAGTCTCTCGAAAATTCGCATAGATATGAATCTTCTAATAATTTCTTATGAAATTGAATCGACCTCGAAAGAAATCGAATCGATCTTGATTATTTGTTAGTACGTTGAAACGATGTAATTTCCATAATAGCGTGGATGTGTCCACATTATAAACATCATTCTTAAGAGGCACTAGCCAAACCTTTAATTTGACTCATGCGTCGCTTGTTGCAAGTCGCTCCATCCGCCCAGGGGTCGTCCCACGCTGCGCTTGCGCAGAACTATCTTAAATCAGGCAAGTAGCTCATTGCATAATATGATTTTTATCTGTTAGTAAATGTAAGTTCTTACGGATTACGGAACATTTTGTTCCTATGGACCACGTTGAAAGTGCAGCAGAGCCCCTCATCAGTCAGCTGTGCGTTGAATAAGTCTTGACAATTCATAGCTTCTGAATTCCAGCGGCAATGTGACAACATTTCGTTACAAGGTTGTGTGACCTGAAGTAATGGACACAATATAATGGGCTTCTATACTACCGATAATGTTCTGAGACTGTAATCAAGATGCTTTTCTACAATCGTTAACACTTAACGAATACAAAAAAGTATGGGATTGATAAGTCCATCGCTAGGTTTCGATTCATGTGAGAAAAAAAATGTATGACCTTTTCTATGACCTATGATAATATGGAAATGATGCAAAACAAAGCGACTTTTCGATTACATATATCTAGTAGTTATACATTATACTACTTACAGATCTGTAATAAACATAAATTTTCTATTTAATGCCTCTTAAACATTCTAAACGACCCGCACATGATTTTACTTTATTCGGGCATAGACTGACGTAATATCTGCTTGGTTGTAAGAAATACCTAATTCCTTGGCCTTGGGATAAGATTGGACACCAATGTTGTACTAAATACGATTTTCTTGATTATACTGTGCGCAAGTGAAGGTCCCCAATAAACTAAACCTGTTATTTAAATTGTGTACATTTTGTCTATCGTATTCTAAAGGCAATGTAAGGCTATGTGTCATTTCATAACCCTTTTAAACTGCCTATTCTTATAATTTTTCTTATATAATATAATATTAAGAACGAATATATACATAAGCTCAAAAAGTCAGCTAATTCGAATCTATTACCACAACAGTTGATTTTATTTACTAAGCCATTGCTTTTCACAGCCTTCGCGAAGTATAAACAACATAGCTTACATTAATAAGAAAAGAGCGCGTGTGATCCCAGTTCGCACTCTCTGCAATGTCATCTTCAAATATTTCTGTGTCTCCTTGAGTCGTGCACAGACTCTGCAGTAATTTCTTGTCTACCGAATCCCTGAAGTTTACGAATGTAGAGTTATAATAGAATAATTATTCCAGCTATGCAATATTTATTGACCTAATTTGGGGACGAACACCTTCTAGTATTTGGAGTGTTAGATCTTAAAACCACCACACTAATCTTGGGCGAGTTGTACCTACTTAAAAAAAAAAATATGTGGCTTTGGTGCCTTATGGCTTTGTGGCTTTGGTCGGTTATTTTTATTAGGATAGAATCATAGAAATAGTTTATTTAAATATTTACCCATAGTCTCGATATCGTTCAGCGACAGATTTCTTTGCTTGATTTACATTGCATATAGTAATTGCAGGAAATGGTAGCCCTTTCAATGGCATGTTCTCTGGGTTGATGGTCACAATCATTGGGGTCATTCGCCATTTAGCATACACGTTTAATATGAAAAAACCAGCGCACACGAGCGAGCATCCAAAAGCGACCAGCCAGAAGAATCTGAAATGTTTTTGTTTATAAGTGGTAGATTTATAAGCCGTGCATAATTTATATATACTAAGTACAATTTTATGTTGCATTTCCAAAGTCGACACCACTGAACGATATAACGTAGCTGTTCTTGAGATTTAGACTTTTTTTGAACCAATATCTTCAGTATCTGCTTTCTAAAACTTTGCTTATATTCCGTCATTGAGTGCTTATGGATAGTGAAAATATTTTTTATATATATTAAAGTAATTATAAAGTATGTTTCAAATATTAATAACCTTTCGAACCAAGTGAGACGTTTTTCTCCAATATACCGAAGACCGTGTAGAGTGGACGTTAGTAAATAATGTCTCAAATCATCAGAAAAATGTGGCGTTTCGTAATCTCGCGTACTCGGTGTTTCCGTTTTAGGTGGTTTTTCCTATGTTGTAATTATTAATTTTATTATATATTATCATATATTAGGTATTATTACTTATGTTAGAAAAAGTTACCTCACTTCTGCTCCTTATAGGATGTTTTGTATCCCTAGAGTACCACACTTCTTGATTGTTTTGAGTTGTCCAATAGTTTTGCTAAGGAATCAAGGTTCTAAATCATAATTATTACAAACAATGATTATTTCTTGCGCATACCTTATCTTTATGTACGCACTTACCTTTCTAAAAGTACTGATTGATTTCCGAGGCCGTACTCCAAATTCCTTCTGAGGGTACACCATCATTTGCATCAAATTAGAATTATAATCGAGGCATTGAAGTGTATTTTTTCTAGAAATATCCGGTGCGAATCAAAGGAGTGATTTACGTTGCATCGCCCAATATGGCACTGGTAATGTAATTTCACATGACTAATATTTGTAGTGGTTGGGTGTAATCGTTTAATGGTCTATATCGGTTAATAGATCGGCCGGGCCCCGCCTCGTGGTATCGTTGGCTAGATTATATGTTTTCTAGTTATTCGTTGGTCCTTCTTATCATGTAATTACGTTTTACACGATGGATGGTTTCAAACCATCAATTTCCCGCTGTAAATACGTTAATTGATAATATTTCAAATTACTCGGTACTTGATGAAACTGGTACTCATGATAACATTTTGTTGTAACGAAATGGTTTTTACAAAATACGATAACTTTTTTTTCGTCTTATATGTCTTTATTTGTTTGTCTTTATAAATTCATTCTATATCTTATTTAATAGACCGAGTATATTAAGACAAATAAAAAAAAGACAGTAGGCACATAAAATTTCGTAACAACTATAAAAGCTATTTCGTTGCGTGAATTTACGTAGAGAAATACTCGTAAGCGATAATATATTTTAAAGGTTGTCTATTTATTTTGTTGAGAAGTGTTTTAATAAGGTTGCGCGAGCTTACCTTAAATATTTCGTTCTCGATTAGACAGTTTTATTGTATATTATGTTAATGTACGCGTTATAGCGGCTGGATGTGATGAGTTCCTTTGCGTAGTCAGCAAGTAACGCTGATCGGAATATAATTCTTAAAAACGTCTTTCTTTCCTTAATATTATATTTTTATTTATCACAGGTGCTTTATAGGCGCCTTGTATTTTTTAATTAACAATGCGATAAAATTCCCTTTGAGAACTATTGTTAAGAGGTCTAGAGACGGCAAAATTCTACAAAAACTATTTTTAAATAGAAAATGAAACCCATTGCGAAATGCACTAATATTATTAATGTAACTAGGGTCAGTTCAAAATATTGGCATTCACGCAAACTTCTAATCCAACCGTGACTTTCCCAGGTTGAACTTCGAGCAACGTTTAATAATTAACGTTCATGAATTTCAATAAAAAGTACAAATTGTTTATTAAAGTATTAAACAAATTTTAAATAAAATGTACAAAAATGTTGTCAATACTTTGGATACTTATTCGTTGAAGCTCGTTCTGGTGTATTAGTGAACGTTTTCGCGATTTTGTATTGAAATCTGGACACTGCATAAAGAAATGTTTTTTTTTTAATTTCGATAACATTATTACGATATTACATAATTATTCACTACACATTTTTTGATATATTTAATGACACGGGTGGATATTTGTTGTGTGCTTATATTTTGTAAAATAAAATAATTTTACTTTCAATTACTGTGTACATAAAATGTTACTTAAACACTGCACTATCTATTTAGAGATCTGTGTATTTGCATCACATTGTGTCACGTTAGGGTCGCGGTGGTAAACCCTCTCTTTATTTAGAGTTTAGATTGTTACCTTTCTAAGTTCGTTTGGAGTCTATTTTATATCACGTGATACAGAAAAAGCAATCAAACAGTAGTTTATATTACTTTAGAAAGGTAATCATGTATAGTGCCAGTAATTTATGTTGACGCAGTGCTAACGAAGACCAACGCGCCCGCGGCGAGTGTGCCTATTATTGGTAATAATTGAAGTGGATAACGTAAACACATACCGTGCTGTGTTCAATTTTTCATTATCGCTTGTAAACATCGTTTATTAGCCTTCGATATTTCACCAGCAGCCTTGCGAGTTACGTGTCCACGAAAGGTAGCTATCGGTAATTGTATAATTTAAACAACTGGGTATTTTCCGTTCCATATAATTCGTTAATTACGCATACATACAAATTATTTATTATGTACAAAAGTTCGCTCAATAGAAAATTTCTTATAAAAGTAACAAAAAAGCCACAAGAAGGAAAACAGACTGACGCACTAGCACTTTAAACAGTTCCTAAAAGAAGAGAAGAGATCGAAGGAAAGAAAGGACGCCTCGACGTGAACCAAGAGCGTAAGGCTCACGCGGTCTTCAGAGCCGCGAGTTACGAGCCGGCTCACTCCAGGGAGCCCGGGAAGAGAGGAAGAGGGAGAGGTATTCACCAGTGCTGCTGGGGAGCGTGGGCGGGAGCGTGGTGCGCGACCTGCGCGTGGGCAGCTAAGTGAGCAGCGCGGGCGGCGGCAACCTCAGGGGTGTCCAAGATGCCGGAACCGTCGTTGGCCAACCTGATGTTCGCGGGAGGGTGAGCCTGAGCACCACCCTGCCAGGAAGGAGCACCGTTCCACTGAGGAGCGGGAGCGTTCCACTGGTTGTGAGCGGGGGCGTTCCACTGTTGGGCGGGCTTGGCGGAGGAGAGGGCGGCGAGGTGGGCGGCGCGGGCCTGAGCTACTTCGGGGGTCTCGGCAACGGGGGCAGGGGCACCAGCGTTCCATGCGGGAGCGGGGGCAGCGTTCCAGGCGGGCGCGGCGGGAGCACCGTTCCAGGCACCGGAGTGAGCACCAGCGTTCCAGCTAGGGGCGGCGGCAGCACCGTTCCATTTGCCTTCAGACTGTTGCCAGTACTCTTCGTTGTCCCAACGGGGGTCGTAGGATCCGTCGTCGTGGGGGTTGGGGTTGTTCTGGGAGGCCTGGTTGAGAGCAGCAATGTGAGCAGCACGCGCCTGCGCTACCTCGGGAGTGTCGAGGATGTTGCGTCCATCTTGTGAGAGGGCAATGTTGGCCGGGGGACCGGTCCAACCGGACGCGTGAGCGCCGCACGCCAGAGCTAAGCAAACAGCTACAATCTGCAAACAATAACGATGATTAATGTCTTGGTTCTGATTGAACGTTTACGGACGGGATTATTTATTATGTCAGTAAGGACATGATTTACTGCACTGTGGGATTTTGGTTGCAACGAACTTTATCAGTTATCAACAATTGCGAGCCTTTCTATTTGATCTTGAGTTATGGTAACCGGCGTTGGTATTAAGTGTTGTATATATCCTTTATTAACAAGATTTTATTCAACGTTATAGCTGGTGCTTGCAGTATCTGTCTAATCTAATTGCTAGTCGTGGTAACTTGTTCCTAAGGTCTTATTAAGCTTAGGACAATTTGATATAATATCGCATAATTCTAGTCCCAGTGAGTAAGTCACCTTCGTATTGGTCAGGTGTCCACAGCGCTAGTTGAAGTTTACTTAAGTTAATAATAATTGTTATATTGATACAAATACGATACTGCCACGCAAAACATTGACCGAGATTTCGTACGGAACAAAATAGATTGTCGATTTTTCGATAGATTGCGGTTTAATCGCAGTATTGAGATATAATCTTTATGAATTTCAATACGTTTCTGAGATTTGTGTGCTATTATTATGATCTCACGTTCGTTGTTATTTTGGACACATGTCAGGCATATTAATGGTTATTGTACTTTACGAGGCTTCGTAGGTCAACATTGAACGTGGGAATTGAATTTAAATTCTTGCACGTCGTAAAATTGTCTGCAATATCAAATATCAACATAGAGTTAAATCTGACTGAATAAGCAAGTTTAAATGGGAATGACAATTTTATGCGTATATGCAGAAACGTGTATTCTTGGGGTGGGCCGTGGGCGGTCCGTCAGATCCCTTATCTCGTCCTTTCGTGTTATGCTAAGTAGCTGCGTCGTTATGTCAGCCTTTGACTGATTTAAGGGGCATGTATTCTCGTGGCGAATCTACGAGGTTATATTTATACCGGAATTCTAAGGTAATATCTCCTTACTAAGCAAAGATCATTACGTAAACCCAATGTTTAATATTTAAAATATATTCCCTTACGCCTCGACCCTGCAAGTAGATCATTGCTACCGGTTTCTGATTTAAAAAGGTCATGCATTAAATAAGGCAGTGCACTGGAACAAGTTTGAAGTGACAGCATTATTGAGGAATGCCATTATGTCTGCAGCTTTTAATTCATTGCCACTACACTAAGACCTTATATCAAAAATGACCATCTGAATATGGGAAGCTATGGACTAGAGCAATTGTAGATATTACTATTGACGACCATCAGTTGTTGGGTTCGATGACAATGCATGTTAAAGACATGTGAATGACACGACTGTATGCGTCTTTATCTTTTTTTTATTGGGGATCTACTCAGTGCACTTTGTTTTGTGTAGTTATGAAGTAATTTTAAAGGTTGAATGTTTTTATTCTGATAATGGAATTTGAATGTACTGAACAGTCATATCCGTTTTGTTAGTTCAGTTCATTAATCTGCAGCCAATTAAATATAACTAAATGTTGTATGTCAATAATTGGAAGTACAGAAATTATAGCGTGTACAATATTTACGATCTGAATTTACCGTAATTTGCTTCGGTTTCCGATCATTAAGTGAATTTGTTTTTTTTTTAAAAATGGTTCCCATAGTGGCATAAAATACAAAGTTTATTGTTTTATGTTAATTTTGATCAGCAATGGATCAGCATTATTATTTATAACTACCGAAACGCAATAATATACATTGTTCTTTGCCTTATAATTCATAATTCTCTTTCTGTACCTATCTATGATTTGTTGTCATCAATTCTTATTTTATTTTGTGTATATAGAACATTAATATCTAATAAGTATCTATGCAAAGTTTATTAATAAGTAGAACTTCTGGAGTTTATCACAAGCGTCCATAAGTTTGATGTAAATTAAATAAGATGAGGGCATGAGTGAGGAATTTGCGGCGGACCTAATTTCACGCAATGATGTCAGGGCTTGCGGTAAAGATATAATCTAGATGTGAAAACCTAATCTTAACCACAAAACAAAGACATTCGTGCACCAGATATTAGTGTTACAATAACATTTGGATGATTCCATAAATAACATATAACAAAATCCATTTTCAACTAAAATAAGTAATTATATTACAAGTTTGGAAATACTTTTAGTACCGAACTAAAGAAACAGCAAGACAATTTACACAATTCACTGCACGTGCTACGATAAAATCACACGCGCTTGCAATTTCAACCAAAAAAGAGTTGCCCGCCCTTGAAAACTATTTCGAGTGATTACAAAATGCTCTACATAATCATTTAAGTCTAACGCATGTCTGTGACTTTAGGAAGTTGAACTGAAAAAACTTATCCGTGTCGACATGACTCAGGACATAACTTAAAAAATATAAGTGTTTGTTCACGCCTAAGTTTATTAATGGCTAAGTAATTGCGTGTTTGATTGTGATCAGAATGTGGATTGTTGATGCGGCCGTCATTTGTTTTCATTTTATTGATGCACTCACAATGCATTGTAGATTAACTTTGACTAGGATGGATGTAATGGACAGAAAATGTTGTTGTTATAAGATGATTTATGACGGTTGTTATCTACTTAGTTTGCACCTGCAAATATTATCGATAAATGCAATAAAGAAGGGTCTTACTAACATTAAGTTTGGCAAAGTATTATACAAAATACTGGTGATATAAACTGGGTGACTATGGAATAGTAAACATTAACATCTAGAGATAAAATCGCAAGTGACAAAGAACAAAGAACTGAGACATATGTACGCCCACTGTTTAGCAATTATTATAAAAGTAATTCAGAGCATTGAGTGAATGGCGTCAAGGCCTGAAGGCCAGCCGAAGGTCGCGGAGCAGGAAGCAAACCTTCCGGACCTGCTCGCACTCACATACATACTGGTTAGTGGTTACCCTCGCTTGTCAAACCCACTTTAGTATTTTTCTATTTTTTGCCCTTATTAATAGCGAGACAAATACCAGCTCGATTATACCCTGTTTGACATTGTTAGAACACTAAACACGCGCTTTGAACGTACTCAGATATAGTTTATCATTCGGAGTTTTACATAAAAAAAAATGTTATACGAAATAAAATAGTTATTATGATTATGGTACAAATATCGAATCGCGGTATCGATTTATTATACTGTAGTCTATACTTATGATAATTGAGTTTGTTTTTTCGCTGTGTTTATGGTATGATTAAAGCGAATTCCACAGCATTAATTACATAAAAATTATCGTTTCTTTCTGCTTCACTGCCAATACGTAAAAATCTGTAAAATGTATGAACCGAGTAATGACAACATAAAAGCTATCGAATCGATGTTTATGAACTACGAAATTGACCTTCGGAAAAGTTGTTTTCCAATAAGGGCATTGCTGATCGCTGATGCAATCCTTACGCGATGTGCAATTAAGTATTATTTTTATAGGGTAGGAAGAGCAAACTAAGTATATCAAAGCATTACGTTAGGCAATAAATGATATTCTACTGTTGGGACTTTAGTGTACTCGTGATAACGAGCACATGGTCTTGTATCTTGAGCTTGGCATTGCATATTGAAATCACATAGATGCGGAAGGCTATCGATGGGCGTATCAATTGTAATTAGAATATCGATTAAAGTGGTGCGGGGCGCGTGGGCATGCCCTTCTAAATTGGACGCGGTGGAATGCAGACAAAAAGCCGTGGTGAGTGGCGAGGCTAGCGACACCGCCTCAACCCGTACCCTGCTAGGTGTGCCTTCGCTGCCAAACCACTAAGCGCCATGTCGCTCACTTTGACTTATCCATGGTTTATCTACTGCCATTTGACCAATAACTAATCTCAAAATACTTAGCAAACTACAAACTACATAAACTGCAATATTACAAGCATTTATAGTTGTGTTTGCCGCAGATAAACTCAGATAAAACGATCATAACAATATTAAGAAATCTATAATTAACGTCACTTAGTGCTGGTTTGAACGATTTAAATGCAACTTAATGGTTTGACAAGGTAAGTGAAGAGGTGTGTGACTCGCGAGTGAGAGCCGGTTGACATTGTGGGTATAAATGGAGCATGAACGATGTGATAGCAGTGGGCACTTCGCTTGCAAACTGAACGTGGGTGTCCTGTTAGCACCTTTGTGTTACAGGTCAACGACTGTTTACACAACGTAATCGGATATAATTTATCGATATATAATAGGATGCTGCAGATGAGTCAGCCGGTACGGTAGTAATTCACATGTTAAGCTGTCTTTTTGCTCCTCCTACGGCAACGTATATTACATTAATTAAGCATTATAAAGCAAGGATGTTCATAATATAACAATTAATATGATTACAAAAGATCGAGTGCATGTAACCAAAATATATTGTAAACAAAGAATTGAATCTAAACTTTACGCAAATGAATTATAACTTTAATTATTAGAATTTAGTGGTATGTTTTGTATATTCATGTTTTAAGTGTTTGTTATGATAATGAATAAAATTTATATCTCGCGTTATAAGCTAATTGTAATGGCAATTAAATTGGTTATTTACAATGAACCCCGGTGAGCATAATTATAACAAAGGTAGCCCGTTCTTGTTCTACAATAAATGTACAGAATTTATTACCATTTATAGCCCGGCTTTTATGTTTATCAAGAACTTAGTAATAAATTATATTTGCAATATTTTTTATTTGGTCTGCGTCGTACGATAAATGTTGTATTGGGTCTTATATGGAATAACACGTGTATCTGGCCAGTATTTTTTCTGACATCGATCACACAGGACAAGGCAGACGCGCTCATTGTCTTTAATAACCAATTAATTAATATTAAAGGGCTCAAGACGGCCTAGGTGTTGAATTCAGATTGATATCACGGACATTCGGACATATCGACACTTAAAAGTTTGTGTGCCATCGTGTTTGGCTTCCATTTATTTTTTGAGCACCTCTATATTGAATTATTGTTATATATTATATCGTATACTACCTATAAATATCTTTCACATGGCAACGTTTAGTACAAATCTCGTGTGACAGAATTTATCGGCTACCCTAACCGCATTGGTCTGTTGCAAAAATACGTATTTCGTTTCAACCAGTTCACATTACTACGAGAGACTTTACATAGAATTTGCGCAAAGGCAACACAACTGCGTGAAGGCAGTGGTTGGTTGTTATTATCACGTGATTGGAGAAATATATACAGCCCGCGTACTTAATATTTCGAGACATTTGTACGATAGTAAAAGTACTTGAAATATAGCAATTAAGAAATACATTCGCAAACTCTATGAAATGACGTAGTTTCAATTTATTTGAGGTTTTGTAAATTCAGTTTTCATTTTGTGTAATACAAAAACAGTTTAGCTAAAAAATTGCCGAAAAACGCGATTTTAGGTATTAAAAATTTATAAATAACGCATTCAGAAGAGAACCATTAATTCATATTTATTAAAAGGTATCATTTATGAAATAGACCGCGAAGTAAATGAATGCCCGCTGACAATGACCCGCAAGTAGCGTGCGCGCGTCGTTAACTTTTTCATTTTCGTCACAAGCCTAGTTGCTCACGTTATTCCGCGCAAATTAGTATTAAAAATAAAAACTTAATTGACGATTACTATCTTATTTACGGGCGGAGTGAGGCAGTTATTACGAATAAAGAAGTTAATTTAATTGGCTGCAAAATATCTTCATCAATTGTTTTATTTTAGATAATAAGTATTTTTATTTCGATTTTTTTATAAACAATAATATCACGAGTTTTAGTGAGATAATATATTGTTTTAGTTAGATATATTTTGCAAAATAGTAGGCATTGTTTCAGTGATCGTGGTAATGCAATGTAATATTATTAATTATTTATTACAGAGACATTATATTGTTTTAGCTTTTTTTGCACATACATGCAGACTAGACAGATAATAGACCTGTATTTCTATACCCATTTACGCAGTGATAATTATTGAATTTACGATATTATGTTAAGACTATTGGTGAATTCATATTTATATTTTTCTTTTTTTACTAAGAAAATTTTAGGCTTGAATATTTCACTGGACAAATGATTGGTTGTAAAAGATGGAATTTACATAATATTTACACCTACTTTTAGTTAATAAGCAATTGTGCGTTATAGAGGTCAGGTGTCCTGTCGTTCGATATATAGGATATTGGGCAAGATGTTAGAAAACAATTCAGTTACTTCAGATTTAACAATGAACTCGACTTAATTGATACAAGAGACCCGTTCATAGCAAAACTTCCTGTAATGTTGAAACATGTTGCGAACAAATGAATTGATTTTGCTCTTTTTAAAATTCGTTTTTACGTGATCGAATTTATGATTATTGCATAAATGTTAATCAAAAGAAAGATATCTGATTAGAATAAAACATAGTTCTGAAGAGAGTGTACTCACCATGGATTTCATTTTTGTAATGTTGTTAGCACAGAAGTGAAAGAGAAGAAAGATAAGAGATAGATGAAGTTATTTGTATCTTTATATAGCGCTGCTGGAAGACTGATATCTTCCAGGAATCGCTATGTTGAGGTGCAACTTGCGTCTGTACGGAATGAGGGCGGGAGCTGGCTTTTATACTTCGGCGTGGCCGCAGAGGGGGTGCGCACGCGCCTCGGCCGCGCACGTGAAAGTATTGGAATATGCCATTGATAATGCGCGAATATCATACACATTTCAATGGCAGTCGGTGGTGTTCAGCCGCGTATGATCCAGTGTTGTTTTACGGTAACATGTGTTCCAAACGTGCGTCTCCATTGTGTTAGTTTTGGCAGCCTGTGTGCTATGTTATGGATGTAAGGGTTTATTGAAGATGAGATTTACTTTGGATCGTGGTAGAGTAACGTATATGCATAGGGATTAAACTTCTGTTGACACCTGTATGTTATGGTCTAATCAAAGATGTAGTTTAGGCTGTAACGTATGTAAATTATGTAGCATATAGCGGTCGAAATGATCACTGGCTTCCATAGATTTAACGTCGTGTACTTTGCAGTTTATAGTGCGCAGGATTTTGATATTATTTCAGGTTCCTTCTACTGCATAATTTATTTCTTACTATAATGTGTATTTAATATCATTGTTTCTGGTTAATAACATTTTTATTAGAGACAATTGTGGTTAGTGTCTTCTGTATAAATATTGTTGTTTATTTTATCTAACTATAAACTTATGTAATGTCTGATCAAAACGCTCTAGTTTTGGATAATAACTACCGGTAGTAAAAATCAGTATTGTAAAATAATTGACAGACATAAAGACTAACCTGATATCGACTTTTTGTACACTGTGTGTTATATTGCATTGATTGACTGCAGAATCATACACACTATTGTGCTTGGCACAATGAAATGTTTTCTATATTTCAAGTGAAATGTATTACGATGAAACTTTCATTGATAGTTATTTTTACTTATTTCGTAAAACCCAGATAGTTAGTAACGTGTCAGTTGCATACAATAGGAAAGTAACATAGAAAGGTAATGTCTTCTATAAAAGCAGTTTGTGATTATTTTAAGACGATCACGATTTCAAATAGTTTTTTGATCGTGTAAAAAATCTTTTCAAGTATCTTATCGGCGATTATTTTTATCATTATTTCTGTATTTAGTTTACGAAATATCATGTCGCATAAAAAATATGTTTTATTTCTCGCAAACCGTAAAATTGTACGGAACAGTAGTTGTACAACACTTATACTAAAGGACTCGCGATTGACTCAGGTTTGATAATTGCGTACGAAGTCAACGCAACAAGGCAGGTCTTGACGTTGATCTTCAGGTCAGGCAAGCTTTTCTTGAAGAAATACGTGGCTCGGGATTGGAATATATGCTTAATAAGGTCGTCTTCGTCTTTTATTATTTTACGTTCCCATCAGTTTTTTTTACTCCATTGGAAGCACAATAATCAAACTACGTCATGCTGTGGACTCAGGAATGTACGAAAGAATGTGTTTTGTATTCTTGCAATTAAAAAGGACCACATTGGACCTGGTATACAATGTAGTCCAAATATAAAAGAAACCATCGAGAGGCATTCCAATTTCTGTGGATGCCAGTATTGTGCCAATAAATCCTATATTATTTTGAAACCTAATGTGATGCCGGTGGTAAGATATATTTTATGTCCACCCGGATACCGATCACCGTTAACGAGGTGTTAAAACCTGCCATAGTGGCCCACTTAAGAGTGTCGCGTTCCGGGATCAGTGTGTGTATATCCGGATCCAACAGGCCGACATAATTGTTTCGAGTGTCAAGGGGTAATAATCTCTCATCAGTCGACAATCTATTGGACCCCACTCTACTTACTATCAGGTACAGTGCAGTCACTATGCCGTGTCCAAAAAAAAAAAAATGTGTTTAATCATTTAAGCAAAGACACGGACACGCACATCCGGCTTTTACATTATAAATTCCATTGTATTTGACATTGCTATGATATAAGTCAGTTGTCTTGTAAGTTGTAAGCCGCTGATTGTTACTTGTACGAGCATTGTAAGATATTTTTAATCTATCAGCTCATTATATCTCGCAAATTAGGTTTTATGATCAAGCTATGCAATGCCGTCCTTGTCAGATTTAGATTTTATGTCGCGTGTGGTCACTGGTCTTCGGGTTAGATTGCGTAAGATATTTTCGGCAAATTATAATTAATCATTTTAAATGGCATTATTGTGACAACACGGGTGTTGTAAAACTTGCCGTAGTGAATACCTTTATTAATGCTGATCGTTCTGAAAAGATTTGAATTTCGAATAGATCATTTACTCGATATTATTAATAATTTATTTGTGTATTTTCATTGAGGTTTATTTTAATTACCCCTCCATAGTGTCATAGGCATATGCTTTTAAGCAGGCTGGCATAATTGTGTCGACTGGCTGTGGACATACATCTCTCGTCAGCCGACGCCATATGAAACTCAGTTTACTACCCATCAGGTCCAGAGAGGTTACTTCGGTGTGTTTGTATACAAAAGAAGCATTATGTAACTTCGATCTTTGATGCACTACTGAATAAAAATAAGCTCCCCACAATCTCACTAAATTTACAAAGCGCGTAAATTAGACAAAACTCAACCTGATGTCCTACTAACGTCTAATGATATTAAATTACCGCATTAATCGAGACAAAGTGCAGGTGTTTATGATTTATTTTTATAATTTGATAACAGCATCAGACAATTGATATTCGATTTGACCTTTAATGTTCGACTTATCTAGAGCAGTATTTTTACGCATTATTTATTGCAATTATTGGCGTTGACATTAATCTTTGTGTGGCCCTAGTATTGTAATTGAGATCATCCTAAAGACTATTAGTACAAGACAGAAAAACTTATCTTCACATTTTAAATTATATATACAGGGTCATTTTAACATTGCGTTATTAAATGAAACCATTGCTGACATTGTGCCAAAAATCATGCATTAATAACGAATATTTTCACAAAAAATCCTGGTTTTAGTTTTCCGATGTTTTTTACATTTTGTAGACTAATGCGAATATGGCGTGTGCGTAGGTGTATTTCTGACTGAAAGTATGATGTTGTCACTGCAACGAATTCTCTTAGAGTAGAAGTAGTGGCTATAGGGCGCGTAAAATTTAAATTACTTTTTATTGATCTTTATTTTGTTCGAAACTTACACTTTTTTATTTTACATCTACAGCTCAAATAACTTATTGTAAAGTGTTATTTCCAAGTAGACAAGTATGTGGTTTCATTTAGTATTGCAATGTCAAAATGACCCTGTATAATGGTTCCGTGATTTAATTAAAAACTTATAACGAATGACTTGGATCGAATCTCGAAAATAATACAGAACATATTGAAAAATGACAATGTTGAGTATTGAGTTTATAGAATTGTATGACTATGATTTTCTCGCTTTTATCAAGTGTAGTACAAAAGATAAATCATCCGTGTCGCACCTCGACGTATAATTTAAGTAATTTATTAAATTAAAAAGATAGGCTCTTGTTGAATACTGGAGAAAAATCGGTGACTTTTAATTTACTGTTTTAAATATCACACTGATATTTGCGTATGTTTTTTGCACATATACGGAGATCTTCGAAATGAGTAATTACAAGAATTCTTTGTACTAATTGATAATAATTGTATGCAGAAAATTTGTGCAAAAACTATTACCATTATTATTTGTCTATACTAATATAACTACTACGTACTTCAATTTGTACTAGTTTTTGGCTGTGGCTCTGCCCGCATGAAAAAGGTTTTTGTGATAATATTTTCCCGGGATAAAAAGTAGCCTATAGCATTCAGGAGTAATGTAGCTTTCTGATAGTAAAAAAATCAAAATCGGTCAGTAGTTCTTGAGGTTAGCGCGTTTAAACAAACTATTTAGCTTTATATATTAGTATAGATAAATAGAATAATCTATCTTCGTAAACGAAGCTTCATTGCAATATTATCAATTTCTTTCTCGCGGAAAGCATTCCATCTACTTCGCCAACCTTGTAAACCAAGTAGTCGTATTCCAATAGACGATCACGTACGCATATAGCGTATCTATACTATTGCTGAGATGTTTCTAGAGAATTGAAAAACATATATTTTTTATGGTTATAATACGAGCAGCTTTTTTATATTTTTGCGTTCATTATGCCTTTTTTTCAGGGTTAGGTACGGTATTCAGTACATCATACTTATACTTCATCAGCTGCGTAAGGTCCTTTGCAGTAGATGATGACTCTATTGTATTTTGTTATTTAATGTCAATAAATTATGGTTATTCATGAGTCATAGTGATCTCAGAGCGATTAGTTGACCCACTTCATAGTTGTGCATTCTGTTATAAAATTTGTGAGGGAATAATGTAATTTCAGCATTCATTCAGTTTTACTTATAAACTTGTTTTAGCGATAAGAGGTGATTAAGAATTACTTAAATAGCTGTCATAAACATCACCGATTTCCTAGTTTAAATCTTATTAAGACGCAAGGTGGCGGGTTTTGACTTACGGCTGATCGAGTAAATTTGTGTTTTACTAAGCATAGCTTTGCGAATTTTTTATAAGTAAGACTGTTTACAGTTAAGCATTGTTTACTTGCTGATAACCTTAGGATTAATATAAGAATAAATCTACACTAACATTTATAGTGCAGGTATCCCAGAGTGGTGAGCCGTGACCTGTGTAACGATTTCCGCAAAAAGGAATCAGAATCCGTCTGCTTTATTCTTTGCTTTTAAATTAATTGAATTAAGTATTATTTTTATGAGGAAAATCATCTGACATTCACATAGCCAGAGGAACCGTTGATGTACCTTAATGAAAGGAATGGAAATTCATAAGAGCAGGGTGCTTTATTCTTTGCTTTAAATAAATTGAATTAAGTATTATTTTTATGAGGGTTTTTACTTTCACATGGCCGGAGGAATCGTTTATATAACCTTGTATTAATGAAAGGAATGGGGATTCATTATATGAGGGGTGGGAACGTTTGAGTTTCAGGCAATGAACACAAAAATAATGCTTTTTTCTCACATCCGCTGTTAGTTCGTAAATTTTTAGGCAAATGGCTAAGAAGACATAACCATTAATTGTATTTAAAATGTGAAGTTTTTTAAGCTCGTTAATCCCTGAAGTTATGTTTCTGATTATGAGAAATATTAATTTTTGGAAACATTTTTTTCCCAAAAGTCAGTTTTACGGCAGAGCTGCAAGCAGAAACTAAGTACTTTTAAAGTAAATTAATTGCAAATCAGAAGACATTGAAAAATCAAATTGGAAGTAAAAATAATTAAACAGTAAAGGGCAACAAGGAATTGAGAAATTATCCTCTCACGTTCAAGATTATATTGTCTTCGCAAAATATATATTATCAGCAAGATTCGCGTCATCCTCATTAACATAATCGCGCGTAAACTCAGCGTCCGACAATCAATTACAACTGAATGGAGGACTATAAATTATATTTTCATTTAAATGTAATAACAAATTGTGTGTCAGTATTTTTGTACGAGTCATTTTTCATGGTATATGTATTTCGTCACCCAGCTCTATGGAAACTAGATTAGTGCTGACTAAGGAAATATTGTCAGTCGCAGATCAGCTGTAGCCTGATTTAGAGCTAACACGTACTTTTGTATTAGAATATTAGGAAAAAGTTTGACTCCATAATTCCACATCTGTAGCATCACGGAGCTATTATAACTTACTCTATATTTTACTTTCAATGGATTAAATACTGTTATTTCGGAAAATAGCGTTTACACAAATTCAGTTAATATTATTATATATAATAATATTTTCGGTTCACTAAAACTGCAGTTTCATTTTTAGCAGACGAAAATGAAACTGGAAAAATATACATTAGACCCTAAATTGAGTAAATTAATAATTTAACTTAGTTTAGCTTAAATTATGGGTCATTATATATAAAAAACTGTGTGATCCTTACAAATATTCCTGACATAAGCAAACCATTTCTTAACTTCTTAAGCAGATGCGGTTTCCAGATCGCTTGCAGATATGCAAAGTATGATGATAAGTACATAAGTAGTTTTAACCTTTAAATAAACTGTACTTAAAATGCGTGTTATTAACTGGTGTGGCACGGCTTTCCGATTAATACGCCCACATTACTTTAACTTCCGCATCCGGACCAATATAAGCAAAAAATATGTTATGATAATGCGGTTCGCGTCGACAATATCTACTCATGTCTATATATAAGTAAGTATAGGCTATGTACTAGGCTATGCCTGTAACGCAAACATTGTTTTTAATTTCTCATATTACAAAGTATCTTAAAAATATATACTTATAATTACGTTAAGTATAGCATATACTAGCAGTGTGTGTGTGAGTAACATCTTTACTTAAATCCGGATCAACCCAAAACATTACTATACATTGATAATTATAAGCATATTTTAATCTAAAATCACAACAAATCAATTGACGATGTGGGCATCGACTAAGGCATAATTAATTAGAAATTATAAATACTATATTATGTCGGTAGGTATTGTAGAAATAAATATAGTAAATGAAAATTTTATTAAATTATACGTCGTTAGAAATTTAGTTACATTTTCTAACTTGAATAAGTATATTTTTCATTACATCGAATTTCTTTTGGTTTCATGTTTATAGAATCATTTTATTTTTTTGGAAATTGTATATGTGTGTATATACATGTACAATTTGTAGCCATATGTATATATGTAGCAATTTGTATTGTAAATTTTTTGGGAAATAGTATTTGTAGCCGGAAGTCAGCATGGGCAGGTTCACGTGTAAAATTATGGTAATATTCTTGTAAGTTAAGTAATTTAATACCGATAAAATCACGGAAAGGAATTTTAACCTAATTTATAGTAACTTTAATAACTATGTGGCGCGTTTAAATCATTTGTATAACTTAAACATGTATGTGAACTAGTACGTCACAATTTTTAAAATAGCTTTTAAAATAATTATGTATTGTATGGTTACTCAGTTCGTTCAACGACTCGTGTGTAAACATAATCATTAATAATAATTTCGTGTTATTTTTATTATGAATTAAAAGAAGTTCAGATTACTTATGTTTTTTTTATTTATCTTATAAAATATATTCATTATCAATTTTATTTTGTGAAATTGTTAATATTTAAGGAGAACGTAAGAATTAACAGAGTATTGTAGTATTAGCAACGTGTATACATAAAGGTAGAGACAGGTCTTAAACATTTCAAACTCTATCATGTTCCTTGTAAGCATTAATTTCAAATGTATTTTTGATATCCCACCATGCTTGAGATCTTGGTACTATATTATGACATACGTTCCCTAAATAAATTGTCTGTTAAATTTCTTTGAATTTTCGAACGTGATATGACGTAAGCTTTTGTTTTTTCATATCGATACGTATAAATAGTTGAGGTCAACCCCGACCTGAATCTCAAGGCCGGGCTCTGCATTATCCATTTCACCTTACATATGCTCCAAGAGTCATTTTTACATGTAATAAAACGATTTACAGGTAGTTTGTGCGTTGAATATTATATGAATATTTGTACAAGACATTTTACGTCCGATGATAAAAATATGAGCTGTATTTTTATATTTTTGTTAACAAAAATCATGTATTTTGATATGATAAGAAAGAACATACCTTTTAGTTATTGACTTATTAATTTACAATAACTTATGTTAGTAAGCGGCGATGGCCTAGTTGGTTGTGGAATGGACTGCCGAGACGAATGTCCGCAGGTTCAAATCCTAAGGGCACACACATCTGACTTTTCTAAAAACCATTATGTGTATTATTTGTGAATTATCGCTTGCTTTAATGGTGAAGGAAAACATCGTGAGAAAATCTGCATACCTGAGAAGGTCTCTATAGGAATTTTGAGAGTGTGTTAAGTCTTCCAATCCGCACTAGGCCAGCGTGGTGGACTAAGGCCTAATCCCTCTCAGTAGTTGAGGAGGCCCGTGCCCAGCAGCGGGACAGTATATAATAGAGGGCTGTAAGTTTAAAGTACAGAATACCAACCATTTATTATATTATATCTAATCTAAAAACAATGATGGTTTATGGTATTGATAGGGTTTACGGGTTATAATAAGCTGTTATCAAGCGGGTATAAATGACGGTTTAGGTAGCGCGACCTAACAAAGCCCAGAGGTTTAATGTTACAACTTCGATTGCGATATTTATGCGCGAAATGCGATATTTCCAAGATCTGTGAGGCTGTTAAAGTGTGTTTGAATATACATTAATCGTTGGTTATGATTATTGGAAATTTCTTATTATTTTTTATACGGACTCTACAAGACTCTACTGATACTCTTTGGAATTGATATAGTTGGAGTAATATTCAGATATCGATTGACGAGTAATGATTTCCTTCGCCAGTCGATTCCATTATGTTTGTCATAGATAGACTGATTCCGGACACACGTGGGCCATATTGGTGAGTTTTATTTACTTTGCTCCTGTGTTTGCTATCCGGTCTGATACAAATATCCTAATGATATTCTATGTCAAAGCGAATGTTAGATATCGAAATAAAATTATGTTTCAGATTTTATCGCGGTTTTTTATATTTTATATCGACGTTTCTAAGACTTTGCAGCCTTCATGGTCACGGGTGAGGACTCTCCAAGAAGGCTCTGAATATCCTAATATTACGATTGATGTAAAATAAGTAAACTAAGTCGGATATGAATTAATAGCGTGATTTATTTACATATATATCAAGATAATCTCAGTTATTACGCGCCACCCGCCGCGCCTGTCTCCATTACCGTCGTTGCGATGCGATGGTCAGAACATCCGAATTTATTTTTATTTCGCGTAATTATATTATTTAATTTTCTTGACCGAAATAATCCCAGGCAATTGTGAAGTCCTTAAGCCATCACGACGAACGTTTATAATTTAATGCAGTTTAACCTCACGTTGTATCGCCATAAGTGTTTTTTTATTGAAATTATTGTGTGATATACTACCATTGTTTACTTTGCAATATTACATTTTTTTTTGTTAGCAAATTACCAGTTGTAAGTTGTTTATTTATGGAAAGATGTGGTTTAAAGGCAATTTAATTAAAAATGCGCATTTTTGTAGCTTCCGGATGTTTATTATGTGTAGTTCTTAAGAAGAGAGTTTATTTATAAGTAAATCGATTTGAATATAATGTAGTCGGGTTCAGCATAATTTATTAACTTACGTTGGTACGTCATTAATAAGACTATCAAATAAATTTAAAAAATGTGTGTGCAATTCGCATGGCAGAAGTAAAAGTTCTGAAAAATAGACTACGAGAGATTAAGATGGGTACAGAGTATGAAGAGTATTAGGATAAATGTGAGGTTTTTATTTTTTATGTTTTAATATGAATTATTGCATAATAAAACATACACACAAAATTAATTCATTAGTGAGATTAAATTTAGTTTAAGACAAATAAAATAACTTGCGGTCAAGCGTGAAACGTTTCTTAATTTGTTGTTTATAAAATAAGTTGTTTTTTATATATTTGATCTGCTATAAGTATTTTAATATCTATTAATAATGAGTTTGAGCGTTTTTTCTCGAAATATACTGAATAATAGAAAATGTTTGTTACTGAATAGTTGAACTGATCTATTTTTAGCCTAAAATATCTTTCGGCAAGACAACGACTGCAAATATATATATATATATATATATATATATATATATATATATATATATATATATATATATATATATATATATATATATATATATATATATAGGCTTTGTAGTAGTTTTAAATCGGTTTTATTTTTGTTTTTTGTTAGTTATCACTACATAATTGTATAGTACTGATTGCAGCATTCGCGTGCCATTTGCTCTTAGTTATTGAAGAGTCCCATAATCTTTCTCCGTAGATCTAATGTATAGTTGTAATATATATTATTATAATTATACTAACCTCGATGTAAAATATATATTTGAATAACGAAAACTCCATCCAAATCGGATCAGTACTTTATGAACAAAACGCTACCATACAAACATATGTAGTACATACACGCAAGTCGAATTCAGAAGTTTTTTGAAGTTGGTTAAAAATGGCGAAATTCACAAGGTTTAAGGGATTAAAGAAGTATATGTATATTATTGTTGACAACTGTTTTACTAATGATTATGACACATTTTCATTAATTCATTAATTCATTTTGCATAATTCGTTTCCGCATATTCGTGCGTAACGCTAAAATGTGAAAAAACTGCTATGGTTACTAATCCGAAAATAGGTAGTGCTCGTTTGATTGTCTCATTAAATTCAGATGCATTACTTTCAACATTCGCTGTCATTATCAGTATATTAACCACAAACACGCAATGTACACCGATATTTTCGATAGTATCATATGATTAAGAACGACGTTGAATACGGCCTTGCATGCGTTTTCCACTTGCATAGTTCACGCTTCCGTTTCAACGCGACATATTTACGATCTTTTATTTCGGCTTAATAAAATTGGAATGTGGTAATTGTAATTAAATGCATGAAAGGTTGGATACGTCACTGAATGTTGTCTCATTGCTACGTGATAAGTAATATTTGTAGTAATGGTAGAGTATATATTACTGAGTATAACCATATAGTAATTGTAGTAATCAAAAATGGATTGTTGTTAGTAGGTTTAATATTACTAGAAAAAATCAATGGTCTTAACAAACTAACGACTCCCCAAAGATGGCAAATAATTTCTTTATTTATTAATCATCGGTCTAATGAGGCAAACACGCACACGCGCCTCTTATCCTAAAAGGGGTAGGCAGAAGCGCAAGTGGTGTACCCATTTTTCGCTATGCGTATTCTTTCCCATGATGTGTTAGGGAGCGACTTTACCGGCATATCGGGCACAAATTCCAGACTCCGGGCTGATACTAAGTAAAGAAACCCAATATATCTTTGCACGACCTGGAGATCGAAGCCAATACCTGAACACTACATTTGCACCGTATAATACGCAACCACGGCAGTCCAATAAGGCTAATATAAAAAGTCTGTGAATACAATCAGAAAAAAGAAAATGTTGTTCATCTAGGTGTTAATTAACACCATCACTGTGATTAGTATTCGTAGTATTATGGTCAGGCATTGGATTCTATAGTTACTGAAGGCGTGAGACCATGAATAGCATGCAACTAGATGGACAATTTGATAGCCATCAATATTATGAAGTATACGAGAAATTGTCAACAACACATTTTCTAAACATCTATCTATATTTCCAAAGTTAACATATTACACTATCAAAAATCCTGCGACAATATAGGATGAAAATATTTTCATAGAGTTATGGGCGTGGGTACTTCCATACCTGGATTCTCGTAGGTTCCTTAGAAATTATTTATTAGCAGCAAGACGTGTTCAAAGTTTTTCTCACTCACCGTATATGACAACGATTAAAAATAAGGAAGAAAATGTCCTTACTCTCATATTGGTAAATGTCAGGGATATGTCAAGTACATACCCTCCTATGTGCAGCCAAGTTCGTGATCCGTATCAAACCGTTGTTAATCTTAAGGCTTGACCACATGTGTTAACTGTGATCTTGCAACTAAAAATAGTTTGCGCAAGCACGACGAATTTTCGTGTGAAAAAATTACTCGTTTGCGACTTGCGTACGTTTTCGCTTATACGTAACGCGGAACGTGTATCTGATGGGACGCAACGAGATAGCGAGGTTTTATTTTATGAGGATTTTAATAACTTTATCGTAGATTCATCTATTTAATAGGATATTTAGTCAAACTTAAGATTTAGTCATTGTGTCAAGTTTAGCATTTTTTAAATACTCGATGTTGAGTTTGCTGCTTGTTTTTATTTTAATGCGGTATTTAGTTATTTATATTGTCTTAAAAACAATAATCTTACTTCTTAATTTAGTTTTATTCTACATGAGCTCGAAATTATTTTCTCACCAGATCCGATTTAAATGAACATTCTAATTGCCTTCAACTGACTTGCTGTTGGTGATAACTAAATAATGTCCCAAATATCCACAATATTGATTAATGTTTCTCTTCTATGATAAGCAATATCAGCAAATTCTGAACTTTAAAATTAATGTAATTGTATTAATTTTTCATTAAGTTTAATTTTAAACTCTTTAATGTATATATAAGGGAAAGAGGAAAGATAAACATAATACAAAGACTATGCAAAACAAAAAGAAGTACTTATAGAGGGCGGTCTGCAAAAATCAGTACTTTTCAATAATCAACAATTTTATGAAATCACTTTATATACAATACTTATGTCACGCACTATTAGTTTTTAAAATTGTTAAAAACTGCACTGATGATCACACCTTTACAAGTTTAGTTAAACAACTCATGCGTCAACATCAGTTCTTGTGACAGGTCATATTATTATAGAAAGGTCTATTTTGGAGCTGGTATGCAATGCGGCGAGAAATTTATGTTTATCATGTTTTAGCTAAACGCGGAACATTACTCATGTCGGACCCTTGAACTATGAAGTTTCGATTTGGCAATGTTCGGAACATTGCGGTTTTGGTTACTTTTAAAAAATCAAGGTTTTACTCTACTTTAAGCTCTTTAAACTAGTTACCTTATTATAGCAATTTGTTTTAGTTCCGGGAGATACATAATATACATGGTGTCAACATAAAGTTTTTTAAGATCTTAATTCCGCATAATAATCATGCCTGCAATGTCGCTTCATCTAAAGTTGTGTAGGTATGGATGGTGGAAGTATATAAATTTGTATTTTATACTTAAGTCTTGAGTGCATCTCATATATATACTTAACACATTACATTTTTTTAAATAAAAATCGGGTAGTTCATATTTTAATTATTATGATTGGTTTCACTACGTGTGGTTGGTGCTATCCAAACATTTGAGTACACCTTTTATGTTTATACGACATTAGATTCTAATGCCTTCTATTACATAGCGGATGCATCCTATGAGGAATGTGGTTCTGCCGAATTTTAAGTTTATAACCTTTGTAGTTGTTGGGGTTTAGTAGGTAAGAGAGAAAGTATTATTTTGCTTTTATGTGAGTACTAATTTCTGTGTGTTCGTTGAGATTTAACACAATGCATTTTCAAAAATCATTTCTGAGCACTCTCCTGGGATGTGTAACATGTAAGGAACTAATCTAAATATTTCATGGTTCTTCAGCCAATGATTTTGCGTCGTCTATCAATTAGTCTCAAGAAGAATCATCATCAGCCACAGGATGTCCACTGCTGAATATGGGCCTCCTCAAAAGTTTTGCAGATCTATCTATCGGAAGCGGCCAGCATCCAGCGACAAACAGCCACTTTTATTAGGTCACCTGTCCAACCTGAAGTTTGGTGGGATATCGGACGCGGCGCTTGCCAGTTTGTGGCCTCCACTCCAGTACCTTCGTGCCCCATTGGCCGTCAGTTCAAGTAGAATATATTTAACATAATGTCTCAGATTCTCTAAAAACAATTATTGCATTTAACTTGTTACAATGATGTTAGAAATCGATTAAGTCGAACACAATGAAATATTCTGCGTTTAATTACATATTAAATTTTCTAATTACCAATGCGGGATAAATAATTCATTAGTTAGGCTAACAATAATATTTTTTGCATTAGAAAACAAAGGCATAGTTCAATAAGACCACGCCTTGTTATGATATTTTCTATTGTTAGAAACTTTTATTCAACGAATGTCAAGGTATTTTGACGGTTGTTTATAATAGCTGATAAACAGACGTACCACCATGTATAATGAAACGGTAATGATTAGAAATGTAATTAATAATATAATAATATAATAATATAATAATATCAGCCCTGTATTATATACTTGCCCACTGCTGAGCACGGGCCTCCTCTACTACTGAGAGGAATTAGGCCTTAGTCCACCACGCTGGCCTAGTGCGGATTGGTAGACTTCACACACCTTCGAAAATCCAATAGAGAACTTCTCGGATGTGCAGGTTTCCTCACGATGTTTTCCTTCACCGTTAAAGCGAACGATAAATTCACAAAGAATACACATATTATTTTTTTTTAGAAAAGTCAGACGTGTGTGCCCTTGGGATTTGAACCTGCGGACATTCGTCTTGGCAGACCGTTCCACACCCAACTAGGCTATCGCCGCTTACGTAATTATCGACAAATAAATTTACATTTATTGCTTTAATACAAGGAATTAATTATCTGGGGGTAGGTCTCTCATATGTGAGAGTCCGCTTGGGTAGGTACCACCGCAATGTATATTTCTACCGCCAAGCAGCCATGTTTAGTCATTGTTGTGTTCCGGTTTGAAGAGCATTGTAGCCAATGTAACTACTGGACGTAATAAGACTTAAATCTCATGTCTCAGGATGGCGAGCGCAGTGGAATACAAAACAATACTTTGTAATTCAAGGTGTTGGATGGTTTGGTGGTGTTCTTCTGTTTATGGGTGGTCGTGTGGCTTACCATCAAATCATAAAATCAATAAAAAAAGGAAACAAAATATGGTTAAAATAAAAAGCAGAAACCGATTTTTTATTAATTACCACAATAATGTCTCGCTTATTATAAAAAGCATAGATTTAAGGGCAAGGTTTCATGTATGATCATGACCCAGAAATTACATAAAAAATTGCACTTATTACTTTCAAGGAATGTAGATTTATCTTCACACATAATACGCGCGATATATTAGACAACATAAATAATTTATCGATCCTTATTGAGTAAAAGCCAATCTAATATCTTTGGTGAGCTTGCGGCCGAGTGTCGGACGTGACCGGCCCCAAGGGCGTCGGGTCACTAGGGCTGCTGCATGCTTTATCTTCATACTGGTGTATCCAGATCAAGGAATCTTAATTATTATTATAATAAGGCTTGTTATTGTTTACTAGGTGTTGCATGCGGTTCTGTTTGCGTGAAAGTTTTCCCCAAAATGTAAAATTCACTGTGTGCATATGGGCCTAATGAAATGAAAGAAATAAAATGAAATTATTTATTTAAACCTGTAAAATGCTATATATTATTTAGATTCAATGTTTACTCTACCACTTGCTCGGAAAGCAGTTCTCTTCAGAAAAGAACAAACAAGAAACTCTAGTGTTACTCTTTTTAAAATCAGTTTTAATTACAGCGTAGGTAGCCATGTAGCTATAGTCATTCTTCAGTAAAGGCCTGCCTAAGACAAACAAAAATCTCCCATATCCTTATTATTACAGATATTCCTCATACCCAGAGAAAATATTCGAAAAGCTTTATCATATTTTAAAGGCAGGGTATAAAAATGTTTTTTACAAAATTATAAAGCTGAATAATTGGGGAGAGCACTGCGAAAATCAGGGTTAGTCACGGACCCCAACCGAATTAAGACGTTTTTTTTAACAAATGAACACACGTGATAGTAGATACACAAGAACCCTTGTAGACATAATTTATTTTGAGACACGATGAGGAATTAAAAGACAACCCTGCTAGTCCCACGGGTAATGGTAACATTGACTAACATAACCAAGTGTGAACGCCACACAAATACAAGTCGAGTCCAAGCCTGACGTCGAATCTCCAGCTACACCCATTACGAGCAAGGTCGCCAGGTCAACTGTCACTGCGAAACGCTTGCAAAAAATACGGAATCGGAATTTGTCACGTGATCATGACATGTGTGATTAATATATTTGTAATCGTGCTTATTACAATGTCATTGTGTATTCTAGTATTTTTATATCTCTCGTACAATTAATATTAATTTATGATAGTGTCAGGTTAGGCGGTGTATGATTTATGTGATGCATTAGTTTAATTAGGATGTCAATGATTTATATTGGCGTGAAGCGTGACCATCAGTAGCTTATTTTTTATTTAAATACATTAAAGTGGTGCGAAGATCGCTTCAGGAATTCTCAAATTCTTAGTATTGTTGTCGGAAACATGTTGATTGTGTCGGCACAACGCGACGCCTTTTACCGCTTATCTACTATCTCCTATGTTAGGGAGTCTTAAAGGGCAACATGCGAGGTGAAATTTTTCTGTATACAAGTAAAGTCGAGCATAAATATTTCGTACAAAAAGAAATTCTATTTTCGATTTTTAGAGCCAACCTGTCAGAACCAAACTAGTCAGTTTGAATAAAATATTTTACTGTTGTTTAGGGAAGAGAAAAATAATTGTAGTTTTTATTAATAATTTATTCGCATTTAAAAATCTATGCCATCGTAAATTATTTATAATATATGAAAACAAGCGTCATGTTTCCAATTATCAGATCATACCACGGTTGTCTAATTAATTAAGAATATTAATTGAAAAATTATTTATTATTGCAAATCACGCAATGCAGATTATTCATGTAGTGGGTATAAATGTCCTCAATATCATTAGCTTTTGAACTTGTAAATCAAGTAAGCCTTCAAACCTCGGCCAAGCTCAACTGCATTCCGATAAGGCGTTGTATTTTTCAGAAAAAAGATCATTAATTTCAAGTAGGTATTTAATTATATGCGCAAGTACTTATCTTTTGTCCTTTATTTTATAGTGTCACTAGCTTTTGCTTGCAGTTCAACGCGCTTGAAAAAGTTTTTCCAGGCTAAATATTTACCAGAGACAAAAAGAGGTGGATAGCACTCAGAAGTAATGTAGCTATTACTGAAAAAGAAACAAAATCGGTTTAGTAGTTCATGAAATTAGCGCGTTTAAACCAACAAACTCTTCACTTTAATATATTACTTTTATAAAATGAACTGCAGAGGTATACCCAACGCATACTTACTTATACATTCAAAACTCATTCAATAATTACGCAAGTGGCTGTAACGTTCGTATGTTGCAATAATTTACCATTTTACATAATTAATGTGTTTTTAAATCAACTTACATCGTACAGGTGTACTCGTCGATCACCGGCCGACAACTTGATCAGCTTTACTGTTGATCTGTATCGGTCGTTCATCTTCTCTAAATAAGATAGCATCGGTCGGTAGGTGCTTATTGACTTACTTGATTTATCTATGACTGATGCGACGCGACGCTGTGTTGCTGTTTGTATTGAGTATATTTGAATTAATGCATATTGTTTATTTTCATTTTTTGTCAGGAGTTCTTATTCGATTTTGCTTTGTAATTTATATTGTTTAGAATGTATTTTAGACTTGATTGCAGATTTGCCGTTGTAAGGACGTTTCTATAAAAAAAAATATTAGGGATAAAAAAAACTATTGTTAGATTCTTCTTTTTTACTGATCAAGAATATGTATTTAAATATTTTTTTAAGTTAGATACCTAAGTCAATTTATTTACTAAGATTTTTTAAATTTCGTGTGCTAAAAATAAAGCAATAGTAGTGCAAGTTTGTCTATTTGCGTGGTCTGAAAAAAAGACTCAAAGCGAATGAAAAAGACAACGTCGCGAAACGGGCGATAAAACCTTTATATACCTATATAAGTATAGCATAACAGGTCTTTGTTGGTCCTTTGTTACCAGGTCGCGAGTTGCACATACTTTTATGCATGTCGGCTGATCGTTCGAATTGATCGTATTCGGTGGTCCGCGTGAGTGGAAACGCATTGTGATGGTCAAACTGCATTCTCACTAAGGTGATTAAGGCGCACCTACCCCGCGCAGCCGTCATGCATTGTTAGAGCTATTTTTGCACGTTCACGTTGGCTTCGGAATTATAAATTGCTTCTTTGCCAGGAGTCAGGTCGTTGAGCATTAATATTTTCAGATATTTTATTCATAATAGGCTGAAATATTGCCTTAGTGCGGGAACGACATAGTTTACTTTTTGGTATAAGCAGAATCTGAAAAATATGTTTTAACAAAGGATGTAGCTGTTGCATTTACTACAGAAACAATACAAGTGCCGACCATTTATTTCCTAATGATTTATGATTATGTCGAACAAAAGAAGTCTCGAAATAGTATCAATATTCATTTTTAAATCTTTATGTAGTGGTATTTAAAATTCTCATTTTACGAGGTATTGGCTGCATGCTACTGAAATGTTACAACAAAATGTCACGCTCAAAAATAATCGACCATCAGTAAGCACTTGCAGCGCTAGCACAAAAGAATCGACAAATTAGCATTGCATCAGTGTAACCTTTTGAGGGGTTTGCACTCGTCACATTAAATGGTTAATGAGAGCAGATTGTGCGCCATTTCGTTTAATTATGCAGTTTATTCACGTAGTTTCTAGATTTATCCTCGGTCGCCAGTCTAGCCCACGGAGCCGCGACGCGTGCCGTCTTGTTAGCATGCAATTTTTATTCTTATCCTCATTACGAAATACGCAAAAAATCAAGATACATTATGTATAAATAAATCTTGCACCGACTGGGTCATCAATCTCTAAATTGGGTCACTTAAATGTTTGTCTTTTTACAATTTCATGTATATAACCTAAACTAATATTTTGGAGTATGCTGATAACCAACTATAGCTAAAGACATTGACTTTTGTTTACTGCTCGAGCCAAAAATAAAAATACGAATTGAGATTTAATTACAATTCAAATATTTAGTGTGAAAGGAACCTCGGCTTGCAGCTCCCGTGTATCATTTAAGCCTTATACGGTTGTAAAGGTGATCGACATATTAAAATAAAACATGCACACACTACATAGATTTTAATATACGAGCAAACTTAACGAATTACCATAGTTGGTAATGCGGTATGTTTATACCATCATTACTTTACAACTCTCGTATTTCTTTGGATAAATGAGCCTCAAAGTCCTTATAAAAATGATTAGGTCTATAAAATAACGTAGTTTATTTTATTGGTCATCTAATAAGCTTTTATAGAAATAATGAAATAACTTCAAGTCCAGTTATGAACTGAAAATAAATTATAAGTTATTGTTATATTATTCATACAATCGTATAGCTTTAAATGTTCTTGTTATGAACGTTAGTTTGTAATTTAATAATGTATACTGTATTACAATCATAGTGGATTCAATTATGTTAAAATTCTTTCAGGCTTCTGCCAATGCGTACTGGTGTTTGGTACGATCTTCTTTCAACAGCTATAAGCTGACCATTTATTAATTCACGCCCTCCGAAAGGATTATTACGCTAAATGACGACCCGAAAAATTTAAAGGTACGGTTCTCAATTCATCAATTCATATCCGCGTATTTATATTAACATAATACTTTTCTTATTTGATATTTCAATTTTCTTAGTTTTTTCTGTTACGTGCGTTACAAATCGAGTTCGTGGTTGATTAAAATCTCCCTTGTAAAGTATTTAAATTCTTTCATAAATTACTTGTTGAATGCCTTGTCGCCTAAAGTGATAGTTGGCACTGCATGTAGTTAAGTATTTTGTGTATAAAAACTTTTTAACAAAAAATACACCGCCTTCACAAACTACTAAAAACCAAAAAATAATTTAACATAATAAATACTATATACTGGTTACCAATTTTGGAGTCGGTGCCTTTCAAACAAAAAAAATATTTTAAAAATCGATCCACCATTGGCGGAGTACTCTCGTAACAAACACACAAAAACATACAGTCGAATTGAGCACCTCCTCCTTTTTTGAAGTCGGTTAAAAATACTCTTAATTTGGTAAATCGTATGCCGCTAAAATATATTTTATTTTATATTTATACTAGCTTTTGCCCGCGGCTCCGCCCGCGTTATAAAGTTTTCCGTTATAAAGGTAGTAGTTTCCCGGGAGCCTATGTTTTTCCCAGGGTCTCAAACTGTCTCCATACCAAATTTCATCTTAATACATTGGGTAGTTTTTGAGTTTAACACGTTCAGGCAGACAGATGCAGCGGGGGACTTTGTTTTATAATATTATTTTTTAGAACTTTTTAAGAGGAGTAATCCCGTCATACATCATTGTTGCATAACTTTAACCGTTTACGCAGCGCACGCAACGGAAGCTCTCAAAACTAATAATTTTCCCCCGTTTTTGCAACATGTTTCATTACTGCACCGCTCCGATTGGTCATAGCGTGATGATATATAGCCTGTAGCACTCCAGGAACATAGGGCTATCCAACACAAAAAGATTTTTTCAGTTCAAACACGGTAGTTCCTGAGATTAGCCATTACTGCTCCGCTCCTATTAGTCATAGCGTGATGATATATAGCCTATAGCACTCCAGGAACAAAGTGCTATCCAACACAAACATATTTTTTTCAGTTCGATCTGATAGTTTCTGAGATTAGCCATTACTGTTCCGTTCCTATTGGTCATAGCGTGATGATATATAGCCCATAGTACTCCACGAACAAAGAACTATCCAACATAAAAATATTTTTTCAGTTTGAACCGGTAGTTCCTGAGATTAGCCATTACTGCTCCGCTCCTATTGGTCATAGCGTGATGATATATAGCCTATAACACTACACGAATAAAGAGCTATCCAACACAAAAAGAATTTTTCAGTTCGAACCGGTAGTTCCTGAGATTAGTCATTACTGCTCCGCTCCTATTGGTCATAGCGTGATGATATATAGCCTATAGCACTCCACGAACAAAGGGCTATCCAACGCAAAAAGAATTTTTCAGTTTGGACCGGTAGTTCCTGAGATTAGCCATTACTGCTCCGCTCCTATTGGGTATAGCGTGATGATATATAGCCTATAGCATTCCACGAACGAAGGGCTATCCAACGCAAAAAGAATTTTTCAATTTGGACTGGTAGTTCCTGAGATTAGCGCGTTCAAACAAACAAACAAACTCTTCAGCTTTATATAATAGTATAGATTTCTACTTACAATTTCTTATGAATAAAAGAATATAATGTAGTGCTTCGAATATGCAATATAATTCGTAAATTGTTCAGACAACTTTTTCAAACATTAGTATAATTATATCGTTTCATTACTAATGATATGTAATGCATGTATACATTCAGCAATGAATTAATTCAACATAAATGTAAATTACGTTTAAAGGCCAGTTTTGATTGGAAACAGAACTTGTATTATAGAAATGGACACGCATTTAATTATCTTTCTACGATTGTCCTGTACCCCGAAATAAGTGCCCCAATGATACACCGGTAACATTGATATTTGGCCTTGTGATAAATTAGTTATGAACTATGAAGAAACTAGTTTTAATAAAAATAAAATTTCATTAAATCTGGTTTAAATAAATCACAAATTGTAACACGTTTTCCTTCCGAAAACTAAAAGAAGGTATTCTTTTTTTATTAAGATATTCAATTCATTCGTTTTTGTAGAAAAAATTCAATACAAACTAACCAAATATTAGCGAAGAATGTATTGACATACGATAGTTTAAAATAAACAAACATCCTACATTCCATAATGGTTTGTAAAACATGTTCATAGCTTGCATTCCTGATTCCAAGAACCGAAGTTACGAGTAACTATCTCGATACATTTTAAATTCAATGACACGGCTGGATTACCTCTCGATGTTTTTCTTCGCCGTAATATCATTATATGTAAATATTTGTATAAACCGTGCAAAACTAGATTCCAATGGTGCGGCCGCTTCAGTCAGTAAACTAACAATGATTTATTGCTATGTTTACAAAAAGGTTTGTACTACGCGATACTACATAGGAATGTCAAACCAGGGCCGGTCTTAGCTACATAGGTGTCCGCCACGAAATTTGTTTCGGGTCTAATTAAATATGCAATTTCGAAAAGGGCACATGTTCGAAAATGTAAAAATTCAGGAAAAAGAAAATTTCTGAAGGAGTGTAAAAACAATATTTTTGGGTTAGAATTTCAAGGTGCAATTAGCAATAAAAAATTATAGAAGTTTTGCTATATATACATTTCTCGATAAGATCTAGATATTATGTTTATGAGATGTGCCCTTTTCGAAATTGCGTATTCATTTTTTTCAGCGACTTTTTTATGCAAAAGCCTTATGTCGATGACATAAAGTCAAACTCTCTGACGTTTCCTAGTACCCGTGGACGGTGGAACGCTCTGTCCAGGAGCTGGTGCATCTGGCGACTGCCTGGCCCGCCTTATTTTGAAGCCAAGGAAGTGTTTTTGTTCCATGTTTGGATTAATTAATGCCTATTATTTGTTATGCGAAGTTCTATCCGTTGCACTGTGACGTGATCGTGATTGATACAAATTACTTACTGTGATTGATATGTAAAAGCAATTGTATTATGCATACAACAAGGCCGTCTGTCCATAAAAGACAATTAAGCCATTCCCTGAACGTGAAATTTTCCTTGACTAAGACTGTCGGTTGAAATCACGGCATCTATAATCTTTCTTATGTTAATGTTTTATAATTTATAAATAAATACAATATTTTTTATAATAATTATTAGTATTTAAAATGTCTTTGAATGAAATATGTTATTATAGGTAATTAACATATAAAGAAACAAATTATATCTTACCACACATGCATATATCTGTTACTAATGTCTTCATTGTGCCTATTAAGATTTATAACCATGGAATAGGTTGTAAATTAGACTAAACTGACATTAAGCTATTAATAAATTGTTCTTACATACCGAATTGATAACAAACGTAATTAAAAGCAGTCACAGTGTCTTGGCAACACCAAATAGTCACGAATTGTGTTCTCCCTTAGGCCATTTACACGTCATAAATATACTATATGTTATATAGAAACAAATAGAATTAACATAATTGTCTGTTACAGTAATAACGTTCGTTTATTTAATTCTGATTGCTTATTAATTAATGAAGACGTTAAAGTAATGTTAGCAAATTTTTTTATAGCTATTTAAGGATTATTCTTTATAAAATAAAATTTGTTACATACATGAAACACTTTTTACTTATAAATATATATTTTTTTGTGTTACAAATAGAATGCACTATGGATCTATTCAGATTTTTTTTAACGGATATATGTATTAGGAACGATCTTCGATCTGTAATCAGAAATCAATCTCCTAAACAGTTTGCTAACAGATCTAAACATAATTATAGCAATTACTTACTGACTTATTCACTTGTACTAATTTTATAAGACTCTATACAAAATATTAAAGTGGCCTGAGGCAGAATGTTAAAGTCAATGCAACCAAGACATTTTAAAACAATTTTGATTAAACGTTCGTGTTTGTTGTTGCTATATCGAGATCAATGACAATGTGAATATTTGTAACTGTCGTAATATTAGGAATTGTCCTAATAAATACTAAGTTTGTAGTCATGCGAATATGTGAATATGTAGGAACAGTAGCGAAGGTTGATAAATGATTTTATTGATCACTTACATTGGGAATGGAAGATATATTGCTGTAAAATAAACACGTCGGTATGTAATCATTAAGGTTTTAGATATTACGAGGTCAAGTGTTTTAATTGAAGCATTATGTGTAATTATTTTTTTTTTATGATTTTACGCGCCCCTGAGTGGTACAATGTATTTGTCAACAATTAAGAATGTGTGTGTAAAGCTGATACTTGAAGTAATTTACCTACCGCGTTGAAGCTCGTGCAGTTTATTTGCGTGGGTGTTTAGGTGTTTTAACTATTGTTCATAAATTTTCATAAATATGTGCCAAGTGAAGTTCATAAGTACTGTTATATCTTATGTAAACTACCTATAAAATGAGATCTATACTTTGAATACATAAGTGTTAATCTGACATATTTCAGTCGTTTCACTAGTCACCTAATATATATATTATAGTAGAATAAATAGTTCGTTCATAATTATAATTAAATAATGTGTCTCATATTGTCTATTTATTTTATATGTAAAAATATATCACGTTGTAATTGAATATGGCGCTTAATAGCTATATTGAATATTCCAGAATAATAAATACAAAGAGGAAAATAAACGGAAAACACAAATAAAATCACCAAAGAATTATAGTGAATCATTTGCGTATGTAATTTTCAAAAGAATAAATTAATTTTATAGCAATGTATGGCGACATTATGCGTGCATAATGGATGGTGATTAACCATAATATTGTATATCAGATAGCTGAGGTATTTCACTGCGTGTCTGATACATGCGTCGATAAATTTTGTTATTTTCCAAATATGGCGGATTTCGGTACTGGTTTGCGTTAAATATTTTTTTTGCATTAGTTAGAACACTGAGAATGAGAACTTAACCCGCCTTTTATAATTGAAATGTATTTTTAAAAAAAAATACTTTCCACTATTTGAGACACCAGAAAGAAAGGAAGAGGCCTATGTCCAGCAGTGGACTGCATCGGCCTGATATGATGATGAAGAGACACATGAAAGGATACGTTTGTATGTAGCATGTTGTTGCCTCCCTGAAAACCATTCTGAATTCTGGTATTTTTTTTTAACTTAGCAACTATCATCTTGACATCTTATCACCTTGAAACTTTTGATGTCAAAGTTCCCAATACCGAGTTTATGTCGAATATAAATGTAAACAGTGCTTGTATGATGAATCTTGGCGGTAGACGAAGACATTGCGACTATGTCAACCCAGGTAGGCGGCAGTAGACTCTCGCAAACGATCTTGTAGTAGCGGGCTTAACTAATGTGAGGAGATCTTTGCAAGACTTTTTTACCCGATAGCCGATGCCCTTGGGCGGTTGTCGAGTTCGGCACGCCCTAAGGCTGCCACTGCGACTAGTCATAAATGATTTTAAGCTCAAGTCGATGTAGTCAGTGGTCGCAGGTGTTAAGGTTTTACTGTGTGAGGTTCAGAGATCACGATAAAATCTTTTGTCTGAACGAGTGAAATATTTAATTTCCTCTTAAAAATTTGCTGCGGAGTTTTTCGATGAAGCCCTAAATTACCATCTTTGGAAATTCGATTTAAATTATATTCCAATTTATTCTTTATTTTTATGTAATTATGTCTCTTTTTATAGTGTGTTGGGGTTCATAAATCTTTGTTAGTAATAAAAGATTTCTGACTGTCATATGTTTTAATCCGAATGCATCCGTATTCCTTTCTCTATAGTAAATTACATAATATAAAGTGTTGAGTGACTAAAGGCAGTAGTATTTCAATCAGAATTGCATATTGATTTTTAATTTAATTATGTATAATAGTTTGATAGTTAATTCAGCAGAATCTTTCATTTATCGTAGTAAAACTTTTTATAAATATTTAAACATCGATCATTCTTTACATGTATAATAACCTACTTTAATGTCTAGATCGAGATCCTCTCGGAGATTTTACCGATGCAATGATTTGTTAGACTAACCGATTTCATACTGTATAACAATGAGACCTGTCACAATTATAGATCAAGATATAAGTTTGGCCATGACCAACAAAGACTGTTGTGGATGAGCGATTAGTGACTTATTCTTTAGAGTCAAAATACGTAGTTCCTATTTACTTGCTGGTTTGTGTAAATTTTACTGGTCTTCAAATCTATATAGCCATTCAAAAATTAATTAGTGCCTTTCTCTCTCACTCCTTCAAGCTATATATGTATGTATCATGCTGGTATGATCAGCTCTTCTTGTCCTTTTTTCATACCGTTCTATATTCAAAATAATATGCATATACATAAAACATTTACAGCTATTGGTATATTTTGAATTGTCGCGTTCAATTTTTTTTCTGAGCGATACAAATTGTGTAAAAATTTATTATTACAAAAATAAATCTTACATTTCTGAACTAGGAAATACGAGACAATTTGAATACAATGGCTGTAAAATAAAGACAATAATCATGCAAGTAACAGCTAGACACAATCAGACACCAAGTGTGTAACACTGGGCCGAAACTAGGGCGTGTCGCTTACCTAATATCATATGTTAATTGTTTCATGCTAGTTTTTATATTTGTTAATAATTAATTATACGTATTGCTGTTCTACGCCGAAATCTTACAAAATATATAAAATGCGGAGAGAAACGGCGTCATTGAGTTTTCTAAAATTGGTGTAGAAAGATAATTTTCAAATAAACCATTATAAATAAAAAAAATACAGTAATTAGTTCTATATAAAATTTACATTATATTATATTTGAGAACGTTTATGTTATTTATAACGTATTTAAAAGGCATTCATTAAGTATGTATGTTATTTATAGTACGGAAATCCTTTGATTCCGTGTTTCATTTCCGACGAATATGACACGCATATAACATCATGGAGCCTGTCAAGATAATTTTATATTTTTGATGGCGATCAGAGATCTTAACTTCATCTTTATTCGTACAAAAATATTGTATAAACTATTCATAGCTTCATTTGAGCCAGTCGCGTATTAATAAAGTATTCAAAGTTCAAATAATTAAGTAAAAGCCATAGTCATAAATTTCCAAATTCGTCCCTGTTCATTACATTTTTATAGTACAAGCAAAACAAAACGTTATTGAAGGTTACATTTAAACATAGAAAGTAGGAATTATGAAATTCCTAGTAGAGTCATAGGTCAATAATAAGCTTTATCTGCGACATAAGTTGTACTTCCATTGTGCAAAGTCCTTTATGTCCGGACTAAAGCCGTTCATAGTACAATAATATGATAATTACATAGATTTACTGCATATAATCCGATTTGGAACTGTACTAGTGTATACGCTCCTTTGCATAGATCAGATGAAAGAAATGATTGTGGATAAGCCGATTTATTTTATTGATCCTATGGTAATGATTGTTATGGGTTTTTTTTTGGCCCATTATAGCTTGAATAATGTTATTACTTATGACGCATATAGTGGTGTTGTACTTGTCGATAACTAGATAAGCGATGGTGTGATATACATTTCAATAGAGGTTATATTATAGCGTTCATGGGAAGTCATTTTGGGGACTAAAAATATAGTGTTTAATGGATGATTTTTTTGGATTGGTACGAAGCTATCGCATAAGAGTATTTCCAAAATTAAATGTACGTAACGATATTGTTTTCCAGAATTGTTACTGTGATTTTTTCCGTTTCATTTGTTTTCTTTTGTTTGTCTTAATACATTCACTCTATATATTATTCGATAGAACGAGTGTACTAAGAAAAAAAAGACAGACTAGACAGAAAATTTCGTAATAATATCTCATAAGAAAACTATTTAGTTATGTGTATTTTTTTGACAAATACTCTTAAAGTGGGTAGGTGCAGTTAATGCAGGTTGTTTACATGAAACGATGTCAATGTATCAAACTCATTTGTTGAAAATAATTGTATTAGCTGGGTTGCCTTAATTGTGACCTATTGTGCTTTACCTAAAAGTATTTATATTTTACTTGGCACTATCAGTATTTGTTAGATGCAGACGTTGTTAAATCAAAATTATAGGTCTTCTTATTTATCATCATCATCAGCCACATAAAGTCTACTGCTGAACATAGGCCTCCCCTAAAGATTTTCAGACGGACCTGTCGAAAGCGGCCTACATCCATTTTTCATACTAAGAATAAAAATCTAAAAATTAAAACATTTTATTCTCATTATGACGAAGGCTAATTTTAAGTAATTTACCGTTTACGTAATACTAAGTTATTTAGTTGCGGTTTAAAATTTTAAACTATTACAAAATTCTTTACCCATATCTAAACAATAATTTAGTGCGTAACGCACCTTATACGCACATAAGTGTTTATATTAACATATAAAAATATACATAATCATACCATATCCATTCCGAGAGGTGTAGACATACATTTTATTATATATGTTTTGTACAAAATTATAACGTTAGTGGAGTTTTAAATGAAGTCGTCAAAGAATAGAAAAGCGACATAATTTCCTCAATCACACCTTGATAACGGTATTATGTAATCTTATTTATAGATAATATTATATCTCAAAAAGTTTGTGAAGGTATTTGCCTGTTTGCTAGATTGATAGAGTCAGGAACTTCGGAATAGAAAGATATTTAGGCTTGATGGTATACCATTTCCTGTATATATATGATGTAATTTTATCCTGAAAAAAAAAATGTAATGGGAGTTTAATAATGGAAAAAGCTTTTAACGCGAATGAAGCCACTAGTAACAGGAAGTTTGTCTATATTTATTACTTTCCTATACCATCAACGGCAACAGAATATGCAGCGACCAAAAATAAAGAAACGCACACGTAATCACGATAAAATGCGTCTCGCAACCATGCGCCTCGTGTCAGGGTCATTAACGAGCTTGCAGTGGTTTTCACTGGTTTCCAGGAGCGAATTTAGGATGCCAACGTTGGTCATATTCGTATTAGCTATAGGTGGCGATATTTTATAAAAATCACCATCGATCAAGCTTCTTAGCTTACTAAACTTACATTTAGAGTAGTTCAACTGTATTCACCAATATTTGCAAGAAGCTCAATGTCAGATAACTATATATGTGGGACTTATTACTGTTAAATGATAGTACAATACCATGCATGCAGTGCGTTAGGGTCTACTGAGCAGCTCGTCTATAGCAATATCGTTATTTCATCATTCAATGCTCGTGCATTACGAGACGATTATAGACGAATTATAGACGAGTGATAAAAGCTTGCCCATAGATACAAGATTTAGAACACAAAAGTTAGTCATATATGTCCATGAAGCCAAACTTACATGAAAGTTCACAAGCCCTCATCGGATCGCCACGTCATTCTTAGTTATATTTTATAGTGAATTATTCACTATGGATGGTATGGATGGATCTGAAATTTTCGAGCTCTTGTTTTGTCTAGGCCGCAACACATCACTTGCAACTGGACCTTTGTGCCCCCCGATAAAACGTGTTAGTCCGCCTTTGCCGTTTTGCAGGCGGTTGCTACAGCTATCATTCTTGTTCCGGTTATTACACGGGTTGATAACAAGTTCCTGTGCGACCGATATTCTAAGCCGACTTGCGGTTAATTGGTTAATACTTATACCTACAGGTATTACGTGTATAAATACTTAGGCACGGTTGAATGACAAAGACATATTTTGTGGCAGTTAGTAACGATCATTTAGAATTGCAATTTAATTTGAAAAGTTCATAAAATGCTGTAAAATGTCAGTAAAGGTTATAATTGTCAATAGACGTAATAGATCTGGAAACATCTACTCATTGGATAGCATATTTCTGATATTGTTTAAGATGTTTTATAACTGTTAGAAGTTTAGTCGTTTTCTATATCACATGAATCTAATCTTTCGTTTAAAGTTGGATAAGTGTTGTCTTAATGTTTTCGTGCAATTTAATTAGATAATTATTGTGTGATTGACACAGGCGTATCGATAAGAATACGAATAGCTAATGTACATCGTCATATCCGCATAACTGACTTGTTCTATTATTATTTCAGAAGTCGTTTGAATTGTGCTTGAATGGAACGGAAATCGACTCGATATTTGTTGTCCAATGTCGCAATAAAATATTTATACTCGTACAAGGGTAAATTAAATGTTACAAGTACATTCCATACGTAATAATTTTGAGCTGTTTCATCTGATAACATAAGTGAGTGTTGATGTTTTTTTAAATCGTGGTGTTATCATACTCATTGCTCATGCGGTATTAAGTGTAGTGTGTAAATTCGATTTTCAAATAAGGCATTATATTACTTAAGTTTTACAAATTAAGGTTTTTTTTTCGTTCTGCGCTCTGATATATTAAGTAGAAGATTCAAGCAAATGGCATGTACAATAAAATTAGAATTAAAAGCTCGCAATATACATCATGAGTGCATGTAAAAGACAATAAGGTTGTGAAACACATTTTTACAGTATTAATTATTATATTCGCAAGAATTGCAGAATACAATGTCAGGTTATTTTTGATGACATGCAACCAGAAAGAGTAATAGAATAGTCGGGGCGTAATATCGCTTCTTTTCTGTCAAGTTGTCTGCGCGACGGAATATTTCCAGAAACGCCCGATGTCATCACCCAGGATAGCGCCGCGTAATAATCAGAGAATCTAAACAGCGCACAAGGTGACTCTAGTTGCACTGGGCAGATTTTTTTAGAAATGCATAATTGGATCGAGTCTATATTTTTTTTGACCTGGCGCGACAATTTTTAATATTGTACTTGTTAATACATTTTCGTTTTAATAAATCGACCATCGAGATATATTATATTTACGTTCGTCAGATTTTGTGGGTCTCTACTCGATATTCACTGAGTAAGCCGAAACTGAGAAAATTATATAAGACTAGCCTTTGCTAGCGGCTTCACCCGCGTGAAGGAGTTTTCCGGGGTCATTTTTTTTCCGACGTACTTGATAAGTATCGTTATATTATGACCAAATTACACAAAATCATTATAAATTGTAGCCTATGTGTTACTCTGATGTATTACTAATATTAATGTAAAGTTTCATCCAAATCCGTTGAGTAGTTTTTTCCTGAATAAGGAACAAACATACATACATATATCCATCCTTGATCCTCCCAAACTTTCACATTTATAATATTAGTGGTATTAGTAGAATATTTTGATAGCGTATTCTGTTGTTTAAGATAATAGATTCCGAGTACAATAAGTACCTGTATGACTTCTCACAAGTGGTTTAATATTTCTTTACGATTTCACTATCGAGCATTTTATTCTCCATACAAATCGTTATTTTGACCGTACGTAACAAAGACGTAACGTAGTACGTCGCGTTTAAGAGAATTTTACGAAGATTGTTTTGTGTGTGTTTACACATACACATGTGTGTATCATAGAGAATAAGGTCCCTGTTGTACCATACCTGTTTTATATCTTATGTTAGAGTATTCATATAAATTTTGGGTAGTCATATGAATCATTTAGTATAGTTCCAGCATTCTCAGTACTATGGGTGTGAGGCGTCAAGGTGGGCAAGGTCCGTCGACGCCCTTATTTGTAATACGATCTAAATCGTATAGTGACATCGGTTTCGTTAAGGTATCGTAGCATATTTTTGCGTATTTAGATCTAGCATTTTCAATAGTATTTTTTATTCTGCCGTTGATGTCACGAAATAATTATTTTAGGTGATAATAAAATGCTTTGTGTGATAAAAGGGTTATAGCATGTCTTTGGTTTTTAAGGTCATTCTCGTGTCTCGTCTTTGAAGTGAGTTCAAATTCTGTATTACACAGCAAAAAAAAAAAAAAACACTTAGTTTTCAATGCTTTATTTGCTAATTGGAATTTTTTACAAGTAGCGTTTAAACTTAAATAATAGGTACACAATGGCAAGGTTTGTAATAGTCACAGTAAAGTCAATAGTCAAATAATACTTAAACAATGTACACGCCCTATTCACATCCAACCACACAAAGTCTATTATTCAATAAATAGGCACTTAAATTATATATACAAAGTTATATTAAAATCAATTTCACCATTCGATTTTATCTTTAGAACACAATACCAATATTTAACACAAATGTCATAGCCATGTTTGAAAAATAATATGTATCAAATAAATTAAAATGATTCAAAACCTAAAAGTATCCTAAATTGTATATATTTACATATCTTAATCATTTACTCGGTGGAAAGTCTAAGGTCGTATACGTAGGTCTAGTTCTTGGCACTGGGGGTCTTCGGGGCCTAGGATGAGTTTTGCCCCCCTCCGCGGGGGTGCTTAAACTGGTCTCTGCTTCTTCAGGAAGGTAGGGTGCTCTAGGATTCAGTACTAAGGCTTTGTATGAAGAGTGGGAATCAGCTATGCTTCTCCCATCCCCTTCGTCTCTGCGGGACAGTTCAGAGAATGGTGAGACCGAACGCTTCTCTATACCACTCGGTCCCGGGGCGTCTTCTTTAGCCTTCAATTCGTAAACGTTCTCTTCCTTTCTCTTAGGCTCGGAGTCTTTCTTGAATTTTGTTTGACGTTCTATTATTTCTGCTGTTGTCAAGTCCGAGCTTTGTACGTCTGTTTCTAGAGGGGGAGCCGATAGCCAAGGTCTTGATGATGTGGCTCCACACCACCGTTCTTCATTCTCACTTGTATCGCCTAAAAGACCTAATTTCTCCAAATTTTGTAAAAGGAGATTCTCACTCGAACTCGCCGTTCGCATTTCACTCTTCGATTCTTCTGCTAGTAATAATTCCGATAGAGGAGGAGCTAGTCCCAGTCCTATATTCCTCTCATGATACACTTCGGATATAGTTGGAGTCAGTTCACCGCTCATATGCCTCACCTGGGCCATGGAATCTCGACTACTTGTTCCCATTTTGGGTCGAGGCACCCGTTTAGATGTCGAAGGTTGGTTCAAAGCTTGATCGTTCTTTTCTTCTTCTGTCCTTCGTGGTTGCGCCGAGGCTAAATCATAGAAGGCATCAAGATATCTTGGATGTGAGTGCTCCGGACGTCTTCTTAATACAGTATCATGACCGGAACTTTCCCAGTCGGAATCATCAGACGGCGGTCTCCTTGTGTACAAAGTTCTAATCTTGGTTTGATGGGCTAGTGCTAAGGATACGTCTCTAGGAGGAGCTGTAGTGGGTGGTGGTGGAGCTGCTGGTGGGGATGGTGTGAAGGCAGCGTCGCTCTCTCCACGGTATCTCGGAGGCGGCGGTGCTGGTGGTGGTGCGGTTCTACCGTCAGGTTCACCCCTGCCTACTTCTGTAGACGCAGTGGATCCGCGCACGTACATGGTGAACGCTCCGCCGCAGGAGCCGAGAGGGAGCGGCGGTGGAGGCACTGATGATACGCTTTCTTCTGCGAAAAGAAGTTTCAATTTAATTTTGTTTCTATTTCTCGTAAAAGAAGTTTACTCTCGTCAGAGTAAAATAATCATTTTATGTGGCTGTACATTTGTTAATAGATTTTGAAACCGTAAAATAATATATTTTATGTCAAGCAGTTATACTATAGTATAATGGCGTCCTAATAAGAATATTAACAATCGAAGTCTTATATAGTACTTACGTCGGTGTTGCCTCGGCGGCGGCTCTCCGTCCGAGTGCGGCTCGAGGTCGCCGTCATCGATGGAAGCCAACGATTCCACGCTCGAGCTTGACTCCAAGCTCAGGCTTCGTGGGGCTTCTTGAGTGTCTACAGGAAATTATTTTCCAAATAAGTATAAAACTATGATAGAGAAAAAAATATTACTCTGAATTTAATGTCGATAAAGATATTAAGCTAATACATTTAGTTTAAATTTATGGGAGATTTTGCACATAATTGAAAAATATTTTTTTTAACCATTACAATTAAGTATTGAAAGTCGGTTTACTTTATTTAGTAAATTGTGTGGTACGTAAAAGTTTTTTTATTTATAAAACATCTTAAAATTATAATAAATAGTTGTAACATACCAAAAAGTGCTAATAGAGCTTGTAAAACGAATTGTATGTGTCGTCGATTCGCTGTCTTGCCCGTGCGAAGGGTGACTTCGTCTTGTCCCACTTCGGCTAAATCAAAACCAAGTGACGCTAGCAGTTCATGGCAGCCGTTGACACGCCACAGTCTGTTAATAAAGTAAAACATAAGCTCCCGCCTTTATTCCCGAGGGCTAAGTTAGAGACTAATCTATTGCACTTACTAAAATACTAATAAAAATCATCATAATATGTGTTTACAGATCCAGTCAGTGTAATAAATTGCATCGCTTGATAGCAGGTACGTCTACACATTTGCACGTCGATTTTACATTCATCGTAGTATGTATTATTTATATAAATAAATTAGTTTATCTCTAAACCATGTTCCCATTAGTACCTATAGTACATTAGTACCACATTTACCATTAGTACCTATAATTTAAAATTCTTTAATTCAATACATAAGCATTTTGAAATAGTCTACATTCTCTCCTTTACATTCAAAATACTCGAGTAACACTTTACATAAATTAAAAACTGAAAAGAACTCTCTTTACCTGACGTTAACAGCTACTTCAATGGTATCTGTCTCCGAGTTTTTAATAGAGAATTGTGAGATGACGGAGCGAATGACTCCAATGATGTCATCAGCCACGTCGCCGTTGGAAATCAGTTTGGACAATGCTTGTAGTGTGGTTGGGCTTAAACCTGCACAAGGAACAATAAAATAAATAAGCAAAAATAAATATCGACATAATCAAAAAGATCAAAACAGGATGGCAACATTTTTACATGATAATATAGAGATCATAAGACGCAATAAAGCAGAGAAAAAAGATTGCAACTTTTACACTATTACTTTTAGTATGAAAATAAACACGTTACCTAATAATGCTTGTAAACTTGCTGAGCACTGTGTCAGTCTTTCTTCAGGGTCACTTTGTGGGAAGAACACACTAGACGGTATTCCATTTGCCGCTGGCTCGAATCTGATAAAGTTTTAATGATTAGTGAGATAAAATGGATATAAACATACAAATATATGATGTAAAGATGATGGTGATAGGAGGTAGAAATATTTGTGTTCAGCCAGATAGCGACCACCGTGTACGTGAGATGTTCACCTATGTAAGTATATATCGTTCTGAGAGCATGATAGTATATCCGCTTTTTAACAGACCGGCATCAATGAGTCAACTGGCGAGGGATAATGATCTTTATCGGAATGTTTACCCGCATACCATTAGGTCTTTATGATTGCGGTTAAAAAATAGCTATAGTAGTTTGTGTTTTCGTCTTCCACTTTGCTATGGAAGAAAGTAGAAATATATTACCAACTCCTCTTTATTCTTCTATTTGATTACTTTCGTTGCGGGTTAAGACTCCAAAGACTCGCTGATCTACACCGGTCGTCGCATAAATTGTGTATCACTGCCGATCCCGGCTTACAGAAGTTGCAATGGTGGGTGTAAAGGCCAGATAGTCTCTTACCATCAGGTGCACTAGAGTCAAGTACTAGGATTTGAAAAAACCAGGGTTGATTGAATAGCTAACGAAATCAATACTGTACTAACCTGAATCCCACACTCATGAGTAATTCCCTCCAGCCAGTGGCGTTACCAGCTTTGTTCTCGATGCTCTTCTGTGTGGTGTACATCGCGTTCTTCTGCCCTCTCACTATCCTCTGTAGAGACTTCTCTACCAAGTGCAGGCAGACTCGTAAAGCGTCTCTGCGGTAGCATCGATTAACAATAAATACCATGGCATTTCATATAGTTCATGTTTATGTAAAATACACAGCAAATACTCCCATTTCAATAAATGATCTCAATAACGAATTACCAATTTAATAATAAAAAAAACCTAATCACAACAATTAATATTTTATATTTTATATAAATTTATTCTAATTGGTTCATTTTAACTGTCTACCCGAAGAATAGGATAGTTTATTAAAAATTAAAGCAGCCATAATTATAGACGTAGCTACCTTGTTTATAAAGGGAGAGGGACCTACAATTTATAGGTTAAAAAAGGTGACCTCATCGTCATTATTGACACATTAGATAAAATTTGTGAAAACCGAAATAATAATTCAGAATAGACAATAATAATTTAGTTTCCTACTTCTTTCTGCCCTAGCTATGACTGTAGCTGTTAATGAGGTTATTGCTAAGTTCCTTACCGGCACTTGTCCGGCGCGGCGAGCAGCTCGCAGAGCGCCTGCCCCATGAGCGCGACCTTGTTGCTGAGCCGCACGTTGGCGCCGAGCAGCATGAAGCCCGACCAGTGCGACGGGTGCGCGAAGTGTTTGGTGTGGCGGACTGTCTGCATCGCGTCTCCTAGGGCCCTGATGACCACAGATCATATGAGTATGGGGCAGAATAGTTTAGTGTTTGAAAGAGGATTATAAGCACGGCAAAGGGACTTGGCATCAGGTGCTATGTGAAATGTAGAACAAGAAAAATTTCAACTTAACTGTGTTACAATAATTTTGTTTTATTATGTATGTTGAATTAATATTTATGAGAAACTTCAACTGGTAATCATTTTGTCGATAAACAAAGGGAAGTCAAATAACATCAATTCCAAATTAGTAGAAACTACAAATATATTAGCTATAAGTTTCTTTCGACCTACTTTGCAACGCGGCTGCCTTGTAATAAAGCGGAATAAAGCGCTCTATAAAGGATCTTGGTGGCGGTGTCCTGCGGGGCGGGCCACAGCGTCAGCAGTATCGCTTGCGCTCCAGCGGCTAGAAGCGCGCGACACAGCTTGGACACTCCCTCGCCGGCCATCGCGATGTCCTCAGCTTCTTCTGCTGTTGATCCTTGTAGGGCTGCGCTTGTTGGCGCGCATGATATTACCACCTGTAGGACGAATTAAATCTAATTATTACTTTTATTCGTTTGCTTGGTAAAAATAGATGTATTTATGGACTTATATCGATATTCTTGTGATCAAATAATATAGGTCATAGCGTTTTTAATTCCAGTTATAATAAATTAATTACAATGAATAGTAAAATCCATGAAACATTAATTGTTCTGACACATTTTAAAAAAAGATGAATAATATTATACTTACCAATCGAGCTGTAATTTTCATATTCATTATTTCCGACGCTGTGAGCATAAATTCTGACGCTGGTGGAAGTTCTTCATTGCTTGGCGGTAATTCTGCGTCTAAAGAAAAACACATAGGTTCTTAATTATAACGACAGCACCCAAACATATACGATAAGAAAACTAATGACTGAAAGTTGTTAATGTAGATTATCCATCGAATACGTACGGTCTTCTTCGTTTTCAGTAGAAGTGTCTCCGGCACCACCGCCGACGCTTGTGTTGAGAAGGCGTTTGGCTTGCGAGTCCACCTGCAAAGTTAAATGTTATTTGATGTTCCCAACTTTAAACAACAGTCTTACTTATAAACTTGTTTTAGCGTTAAGAGGTGATTAAGAATTGTTTAAATAGCTGTCAAAAATATCACCGATTTCCTAGTTTAAAATTTATTAAGAGGCAAGATGGCGGGTTTTGACTAACAGCTGATCGAGTAAATTTGTGTTTTAAATAAGCATAGCTTTGTGAAATTTTTATAAGTAAGATTGCAAATGATTAGGATTGTATCAAAATCTTCTTAATTTTTGCTCTTACTAATAGTATACATGTAGATTGTGAAAATGTTTGGATGTTTATTAAAAGTAAATGCAAAAACAGCTGAACGGATTTGCATCAAATTTGGCACAAGCATATACCATATCCTGGATTAACATATAGGCTACATTTTTTATCCTGGTAATGAGCTTCCATGGAAAATAATGGTATTTTTTTATTGATTTTCGAAATAGATGGTGCTTTTTACAGGTGTTCATATGTGGCACTTTTGTGCCGGGAAAAGCTTTACACGCGGGTTTAGCTGCAAGCAAGGCGCAATACCTATTATATTATTTTTTCTATCTGATCCGTTCTATTTAAATTGTATTCTTACCACTTCACCAGGACTGAGAACGATGGCTGGCGTTTTCCAGCAGATGTGAGTTGCGAAGTGCACGCACTCGGCTTGTGGCAGCTGAGCGAGGACCGCTTCTTTTGAAGCCTATAACACAAAAGTAATTGTACTTATCGATACTATAAATATTGAAGTATAGAAACACATCATTTGTAATATTTTATTAATATTTCTCCTATAAGTTAAGGTATCGTCTAACATAATAATTTTAACGCAGTAAATTTTTAATAAATGTGATGAAGGAAATTTTGTTTTGTAGAAAGTAATCTTACGTCTTGAGAGCCTCCTCCATTTTTGAAGTTAGTATTTTACAAAAAGTATAATATGCACCATTGATACAGTACCTGGTAGTCGGTGAGCGGTGTGACGCGCAGCATGTCGGCGACGAGCTCGGCCTCCTTGAGCAGCGCATGCGCGCCGCCCCAGCGCGTCGCGCCCACTCGCGGCGACCCCACCACCAGGCACCGCATGCCCGTCTCCAGCGGCGACGACGACACTGCGCCTGCGCCACCGCCTGTCCCACCCATTTATCATTAATGTTTTTACGAATATTTCCTTTATTATATTACTTGCTTATAATAAATTATTTCACTTTCTGTTGGAGATATTTATTCGTCAAGTGGTGGGCAAATTATATTTTCAAATTAAAATCAAATTGGGCGTTACATTTTAGCAATCGATCAGCAATTAGGTAATACATACATACATACATACATAACATCACGCATTTTATCCCCGAAGGGGTATGCAGAGGCGCAACTATGGCACCCACTTTTCGCCAAGTATGTTCCGTCCCATGATGTGATAGGGGGCGAGCCTATCGCCATATTGGGCACAAATTCCAGACTCCGGGCTGATACTGAGCAGAAAAACCCAAATATCACTTTGCCCGACCCGGGATTCGAACCCAGGACCTCAGAGCGCTATTGTACCGGACGTGCAATACAACTACGCCACCGAGGCAGTCAATTAGGTAATAACATAAAATTGCATTTGTAGCATGTATAATTTATTTTGTATAAAGGAATGTTCCCTTATCAGAATTACTTCAATTCGAAGACATTCAACAGTATAGTTAGATACGATAATTAGATCTAACTCGTAACTCTCACATTCCTTAAGTTTTATATTGTTAATATTGCCTCTGTAACTTGCTCAATTCATATAATCCAGCACAAAAGCCAGTAAATGTATAAGGTACCGTGTTCGTGGTGCGGGCGGGCGCGGAGATGCCGCTGATGCCGCAGCGGGCGCAGCGCGGGCACGGCGAGCAGCGCGTACCGCTCGCACAGCGGCTCGGCGTCGGCCGCGCCGCGCAGCGCGCCCCACGGACACGCGTACAGCGCGCCCTCCACCACCACCACCACCTCGCGCCGCCCGCCGCACCCGCGACGACCGTGAGACGCTGCAACAAATCTCATTGTCAATTCATATACCTATAAATGGCTATTTCATATAACATATATAAATGGCCATATGGCTAAATTATTTAAATATTTTTGTAGCCGATAGTTTGAAATCTGATGGTCATAATAAATATACAGAATGTTAGAAAGTTGGAAGTAGGTTATTGATATGTGAGAAAAATAATGTTAATTGGTAGAATAAAGCCAGTTAATGGACCTTGATTTCTTTGTAAATTCATCCACTCTAGTGAAACCAGTTCACTCCATGGTTACTTAACATGTAGAGACAATTAGTTAAAATTATCTTCAAACTTATATGACAAACAAGATCCGAATTAGGATATTATGTCATAAGCATGACCTTTCGTAACATTTTTACACAATAGTTGTAATACTATGGAAAAAAGTTGAAACAGATAAATAGTATAAAATAATGAGAACAAAACTAAAACACTCACCATGATTATTGTTACATGAAGCTGGCAACAAGTCTTCAAATGGAGCGAGAAGCATCTGGTACAAGGAGTTCAGGCACGGCGGGCCCTGCCACGAGGGCTGCTTTCTGCGAGGACCTTGAGCGCTTGACCTGAGAATATTTTAGATGAAATTTTAAAAGGTGGTTAAAGTCTTTTCCCTTTATCAATTGACATAATGGTCAGTGTTTTAACTAAGAGCTATTTTTTCGATTTCACCTTTATAGTATTTGAATATCGAGGTATTTCATTATTTTATTTTATTTTATTATTGGTAACGTCATTCAAATAACTTTAAAAAAAACTTTGAAATATGCACAGTAACGCAAAATTATTAGTAATAGTAAAATTCTTAAGTCACCTGGTAGAGCCTTGGAGGCTTGCAACAGAGCCAGCGACAGATCCACCGACCGAACCCACACTGAACAACGAACTCAGCGAATAGTTTGATGAATTTAGAAGGTGGTTACGGGTGACCTGAAACGAAAAAAGATAAGGTAGAAAATAAAAATCAAAGGTAAAATATATATCGGGTGAATTTTCTAAGTGGGCGTGAATGAAAAAATGCGAAATTATGAGGATCAGCGAAAAGTGTTGAAAGCAGTTACGGAGTAGGTTTAAAAAAAAAAATTTAACGGTCTCATTGGCTTTTTTATAAATCAGGAATCGATTACTTTCGAAAAAAGTAAAGTAAAGAAAAGGTGGGTAATCATAAATATAGATATATTGATAATAATAAATATAGATATATTGATTTTATACTTTAACTTTCTTACGACATCATTTTATATTTACCATTCTCGCAAGACCAGTGCTGGGCCTTTCATCGGGATCCCATTGGTCTTCATCATTCCTACGTTCAGCGGCTGCTTTCAGCCAAGTCGACCATTCGCCGATGAAACGTTCCAATTTACCTGTACTACCTAAAAATATAAATATTTTCAATTAGTTATATTTGTTACTTAATTATTAGTGATGAAAAAACAGATGTCATAAAAATATGAAATTGTAAGTCCTTTTGAATAAACGTTTGTAGACTGGTTTTAAATCTAATGTTCCAGAATCCACGGTCATTATTTTTGGAGCCAAGAGTTTGTTTAAGTACATTATGTGCAATAAATAAGCAATTTAATAAAAACTGAAGAATTTTACCACTGCTAGGTTGAAGGTCGTCAGGGCTGACGTCAGGCAAGCTGTTATCACTGTCTTCAGCTTCGTCGAGAAGAGAAATCTGATGGAATCTTAGTATACCTGCAAAATAATTGTTTAGAATAAGCTTCAAATTATCTCTTCATCAAATTTCTACGAAAATTCTTCTTGAGTTAGTATAAAAAATCCCGAGGGTATTATAAATCTTATACATAGTATCGTTAGATCCGCATTCAAAGAAACAACCTACATCATAAAGGTTTTGGATCCTTACCCTTATGCGGTTGCAGTAACCACGCATAAAGTCTTCCCGCAGCTAAACTGTAGTACAACACAGGTGCTTTCTGTTTGTTCACGACCTCTAGTATTTGTTCGACGCTTGCTGGACTCCACGGCTCAACGCGATCTTTGTTCAATTCTTCATTGTTCCTAACATAGATATAAAAAAAAATTAGAACAATACTAATACTCCCAACAGTGTCTGTGCATGTTTTATTCAGTATAATAGAAATGTCGCGTTGTAAATATTAGGAACTCCAAGGAATTTCGCAACGAAAGTCTCCAAGACCAAATGTAGACTTTAAAGTCTACGAATTAATTCGTACTAACATTAATTGCCTCTGCTATTTTGATTTGTTATTTGAACAAGAAAATCTTTCATCGTAGTTTTTTGTAGGAATTCGTCTTTTTTATGAACAAATTTATCCTTCACTTTTAAAGTTTTATAAATACTTGATAACATTAAATAAGTTAGTTTAATTATTCCTAGTAATTCTCAAGTCATACTTTCTAATTCGCTTTATGAATGGAATATGGAATCTTACCTCTGTGCAGTGTGTAGTTCCAGGTTCGCCTGGTTCAACGTGCCTGGTGGTTTTTCAGTAACGGCGTCGAGTGAGCGGCATCGACCTCTCTCAGCCACCACTAGAGCTTCAGTGTGACGACCCAGTTCTGTAAAAAAAAGATTATAACTGGATTTGAAATCTTTGGTCTTCAAAAAATTCAATTTCGTTTTCTAAAAATGTTTTTTGGTTCTGAAGCTACCATGTAACATGCGAATGCAAATTATAATCTACGGTATTTCTTTTATTGCAACGGCTAACAGCTGTATGTTTTTTTTTCCAAGACACTCAGATGAGCTTATTTCATCAATCACAGGATGTCCACAGTCGAACAAAAGGTTTTGTACATTTTCTATTACGAATGGAATTTTCTTTTATTTCCACGAATTGCCTTTTCATCAGAGGTTATATCACGATACTCACCAACCAAAACTCTTTGCAAAGCATGTTGTGTAGAAGTATACAGAGCAACTGTCTTCCTGTCGCGGTGTTTGTCTCCGCTCGACTCCAGTACTGTTAGTGCGGCGTGCAGTTGTTCCTTCGCTTCTTCTAGCTCTCCTGAAGCCCACAATGCGAAGCCGAGTCGATGTCTCACTCGGGCCTAAAAATTTAATTTTACTATAATTAGTAGATATTCATCTAAGACTGTCGTAATTTATTCTTTAACTTTAAGATTGAAAAGGCTTTGTGATAAAAGAGATTTTACAAAACAAAAATTCTGGCGTGCATGTGAATTACGTAAGAATTAACAATTGAATTAGCAGTACGTTGAACATATATTGATTGCTCAGTAGAATATAATATAAACGGAGAACCTATTAAAATAATATATTTTATTATTACATCCCGTACTGTTTTATCTGCGAAGATAATATCAATAAAGACTTAGCTCACCTCTTCATCTACGTCGGCTAGCCCTTCAGTGGCGGCGAGCGCCTGCCTGAGGTACGAGACGGCGCTGCCGCACGCGCCCATCGCGAGGTGCGCGCGCCCGAGGTCGGCGAGGGCCTGCGCTCGTCCGCGAGCGTCGCCTGTGGACAAGTACCACGTGGTTACTTCAACATGTGTAATGAGTGATTAAAAATGTAGTGAATAGTCAGACATAAAAGTAGCTGAACTAATTCGATATTTCGAAGATTAAACTTTTGTCTCCTTAGCAACAATTGTTTTTTTCTTTACTATATCTATATATATAAAAATGAATTGCTGTTCGTTAGTCTCGCTAAAACTCGAGAACGGCTGAACGGATTTATCTTATCTCGGTCTTGAATTATTCGTGGAGGTCTAGGGAAGGTTTAAAAGGTGAGAAAAATTCGAATAATTGCCGGGAAAATCCTCAAAACAGCATTTTTCTATTTCCCATACAAACGTTTTCTAAATAAAATGGAGAGTCAATTTGTAATTTATTACCGCTGCATAAAGTTCAAATTCGAGTGCGCGTTGGAGAATCTAATATCGCGTTCTGAAACTCAACAAAAGTGAAAGTGAATCGCGAACGCGACAAAATTGCATAGTCTCAAAATACATAGTACATAAATAGGGGTCGGCTTCGAGAAACTCAATTTTAGCTAACTTCAGTTGTTAATATAATATATAACTCAAAGGTGACTGACAGTGATATATCAAGGAACAGCCCAAACCATTGGACGGATCGGGCTAAGACTTTACATGCATAAAGCTACTATGACGTAGGCATCCCCTAAGAAAGGATTTTGATAAATTCTACCCTTAAGGGGATAACATAGGGGATGAAAGTTTGTATAAATGTTCTTAGATTTTCGACTGATTGAACTGAAATTATAAATTGGGGATAAAATTAGTTTGAACCTATAAGTACCGGGAAAATATGTAGCAAGACTTTTATCAAACAGTGGAATTTTATCCTGGAAAACACCTTCACGCGGGCGAAGCCGCGAGCAAAAGCTAGTTTTATATAAATTTAATGTGTAGAAACATTTTGAAGTTTTAAATTTGATCATCTACATTTGTGGCCGACGATACATTTTCCAATGAACCGTGATGACTGGAGAACTATACTTGGGAAGAAAGTGCTAAAGTAAGACAGAAGGATATTATTAATATACATGAAGTATTTGTTTTTATTTGTGTTGCTAAGCATAAATATTTAGGTTAGCCCAGAATTACCACGTTCAATTTTACCATGAGCGTATAGGTCACATACTTATACAACCTCTTCTTAACACGTCTTTATCGTAGCAGTAGTAATAATATCTTCAATCTTACCTGAAGCAGTGGCATGTCGTAATCGTGACTCATGCCAGCGTCCCGCTTCGGCGTGTGCTCCCATGGACGCGTGCGCAGCTCCGAGCCCGCCGCATGCACGAGCCTTGAATAATAAAGAATCAGATTAGCAAATCAATTATCAATTAACATAAATAAACTTCCATATTTTGATTTTGAAATTAGAACTTTATTTGACCTTTGGATAAAAATGACTTACAGAAATTAAACGTAATAGTAACATTATCATGTATAGTCTTCGAAACGCCACGAAAATTTCCTAATATTTTACTGGCTCACTATTACAAGGTCGTATGTTATTTTTGATGTGCAAAATGAAATGTATATTTCTAAATTTTTGTCAGTGAAGATTTTCAATAATCCCAAGAGATAAATAAAGGAGGAATCATGAATTGTCTTTTCTATTTTTTTCCTACATGGAAAAACATTGTAATTTTCGCAACATATGTAAACATGGAAATACATGTTAAAGCGACAATACCTGTAAATGTGTGAGTCCGAGTCTGTGCGCTAGTTCTAGTTCTGCGCGGTGGTGCCGGACGGCGGCGGCGTGGTCGCCGAGCGCCTGCTGCGCCACTCCCAGCGAGTGACACGCCTCCGCCTCCATTATCTGGTTGTTTAGCTCCCTGGTGCCAGACAGGTTATGGATTATAGTGAGCTCATGGTAATTACTATCAATTAATAGCCTTGCTTGCGGCATTGCCCGCGTGAAAGTTTTTCCCGGATAAAAAGTAGCTTATAGCACTTAGGAGTAATGTAATAATGATTTAGAAGCTCCTGATATTAGCGCGTTCAAACAAAGAAACTCTTCAGCTTTATAGTATTAGTATAGATTATTTTAAAAGTAAAGGAATACGTCTTATTTATGAGTGATGATATTAACAAAAAGATTCAAGAACAACACGAACATGTGTCAATTCGTCAGAATTCAAGAGGGTGAAGAGTAATCCTCGCCCTCCCTTAATACCAACTAATTTAAGACGAAATAGTAGGTGACTTGGAATTACTGTAAAACCTGCTCCAATTTTAAAACCTGCCAATAATATTACAATATTACTTACTTAGCAATATTCTTCTGATGCTCCAAGCACAGTACGGCTTGCTCCAGATTGCTGAGTGCGATATGCAGCGCCCCTAACTCTCCATACGCTTGCGCTTTCGCTTCCGGCACCCCCAGCTCATGCGACACCACCAGCCTCTTCTCTAGGCATACTAGCGCTTGTTGCAGGTTACCTACCGATCTGTACAAATGTATATTTAGTAAGTATTATGAAATAGTCGTATGAGTATTTGTGATGTCTATTGATTGTCTTGAGTTTAAATTGTTGCGCATTGTTCGTTTGTCTTGGATTTCATGAAGTTCTTATTATTTTTTATAGATATTCTAGACTAGCATATTCAAAATAATTAACGTCATTTTCATCAAAATTTACAGACGCTATACCACCATTTGTCATTTCTTCTATAAAAGTTATATAGCCAAGAATACCTGACAATACATTTACTTCTATTTCAAAGAAGATACCCTTGACATCATACACCTAGGATATGCCTATATATAAATCTTTGCCAGATACTCACTTATGACTTAGCCCAAGTCCTCGGTAAGCTCTCTCCTGCTCTCTAGAGTTGTTAAGTTTGAGTGCAGCGGCGAGATGTTGGTCGTGGTACTTGGCGGCCTCGTCAGGGTCGCCGAGTGCGTCGTAACAGTCGCCCAGCGAGCCGAGAGCTCGAGCCTTGTCCAACTGGCAGGTCGGTGTGTTCACGCGCTCCAGGATTGCTAGTTGCTGTAGGATAATTAGCATAATAAGGATAGTATATTTTTATTGATTTTTTTTGACAAGAAGTTAAATAGTAGGTATAGTTTGCTTAGATTATTGAGACTGGTTGAGAGACTTACACTTGTCTCAAAATTATTTCTTTGACTTGCACTTGTCTCAAAATTATTATTTTGACTTGCACTTGTCTCAAAATTTTAACTGTGCCTGTATTTTTTTTGTTAGTGTTTTGAAGACCTACCTGTTCTAAGTATCCAATCGCGTCTTCATAATGTCCCATGTTCAGTTTGGCGATACCTAAGTTTCCATACGCCTGTGCCTCTAACGCACAGTCTTGTAGCTCTTGTGCTCTTTCAAGTTGCTCCTGGAAATATCACCATTATATTTTAAGTTCGTACAGATCTGAAGAAATACTTTGGCTTTGAATATTTTCCTCCTTACCAATAGGAGTTAGTTAGTTATTAGCAAAGAGCATTTATAATACGACGGAAAGTTTTCAATGTATTTTAAATAATCACTCTCTGTTCTCTTCTTATTAGTTCAAATAATTTGGAGATTTAAATAGGGGATATAAAAAAAAGATAAGAAGCGTTACGTTACGTTTTTAATTGAACACAGTTTTTAAGGGTAAGGAACATTTTTAGATGAATACGTTCTTTCGTAGTTTCGTCATTTCTTACCCGATAACACCTGGCTGCGTGTGAATAGTGTCCCAGCGCCATGTGGACAGCTCCGAGGTGCGAGTGAGCCCTCGCCTCCCCAGCAGCATCTCCCGCCTCTTGGCGTAAAGTCAATTCCTTAAAAAGTACATAATTTGGTAAAATATTGGGTATTCGAATTCACGGTTTTACTTTCACTATCATTTGATTATTTTAAATGTGCTGTACTCAATTAGTGGAATCAGTTCATATATAAATAGGAAATTGTGATATTTACCTGTGTATGATGTCCTAATGCAGCATCGAGTCTTCTTTGGAGTCGTCGTGCAAGACCTAGCGCACCACAAGCAGCTGCTTCTAATGATCTATCACGAGCCTATGGAAACAGATCACATGAGTTTGACTATAGACTTGATTTGAACTTCCAATCCAACCATAGAATATCCTAGAGAAGTTGGACAGCGTGAAATTAGAAAATCGTATAATATTCATTTTTATTCAATACAATATAAAACTGAAGTTGACACTGGCAGTACTACTCCTCAGTATAGAGGAATCGGTTGCCACTAAAAAAAAACTGAAGCTGTAAAGCTCACCTGTCTAGCAAATCCAAGCTGTCTTTGATACATTTTCACAGCCTCTTCAACATCACCCATTTTGATGAGAACATCGCCGATGTTTCCCAAAGCCCGGAATTTTCCTTGTAAATGCTGTGTCATGTGAGCTATCGCTAGGAAGTATTTCTGGCATTCCAGCGCGGTCTCCAGATTTCCTAGGGCGAGATGGGCAAGGCCCAGATTGCAGTACGCTCTACCCATGTTCATTTTATCTTGAAGGTCTTTGGCTAGCGAAAGGTCCTGGTCGTAGTATCTGTAATTAGAAATTGTTCATATAAGACTTAACTTTAAGGAGCCACGCAGAAGCTAACAACTTGTAGAGTTTTTTTTAATTAACGTTCCTGTCGTTGAAGGTGTCCATATTTATTCAGCCTTATTTTGTTTATAAATGCCGTTTTTACATTAACAGAAACGATTGCATACAGAACAACAACAATCAAAAACTGTCTAAAATTTAGACTCTTAACATATAAGACTGCATCTTTAGTTATTATACTAACCTGACAGCCTCCCTATAATTCCCTAAGCAGTAATGAGCATATCCGAGGAAATGGCACGCCTTCGCCTCCGCCGTCACGTCCCCGAGCTCCTGCGACAGCATCAGGTGTTGTTCGTAATAAGGCACTGCTTGAGCAAACTCGCCCCTCGAGGACAAGCAGTTGCCGAGGTTGAGCAGAGCGCACGCTTCACCTGCCGCGTCTTTTAGTTCACGGGCGATTCCTAAAGAAACAAAACATGTTGTATATTATATAATGTTTTCTAGAGGTTCTTTATACATAAGATGTTTACGTCGTAAATATATTTGCTTTTAGAAGTAATTTTTCTTGATATTTTTTTGTTAGCATAGCAACACGCATAAATTGTTTAAAGGGTTTTTCGCGATAATTTTTCAAGTATTTTTAGTTATGCCGGCCTTATTTCCTATTGGCATAACTACATCTAATATCTTTAAATGTATTTTTACTGTACAATCCTTTTGTTAATCTATTCAACATAATTTCAATCTTACCCAAATGCGCTCGATAGTGAAAAAGCGCCATATCATGAGCTCCAAGGGCCTGGTACGCCACGGCGAGGTTCCCGTGCGTCGACGCTTCGGAACTTCTGTCGTGGACCTCTTTGGATATCGTGAGCTCTTGTTTGTGGTACTTGATCGCTTGCTCGTAGAAGCCGGCCGCTGAGTACGCGTTGCCAATGTTACCGTAAGCTCGACCCATACCGGCTTTGTCCTGAGAATATGTGGTTTATATTAGTACAATAAACTCATAACCACTACCTACAATTTTAAAATTGTAAAAAACACTGCATTATTCTTGATTTGTGGGTATTTCATATTTTTATTTTTTAAATACAAAGACGTCTCAATTATGATACCTTGGGCGACAACGTAAAATCATTGACCTTATGAAGTGTCTATAAACGTAATTTACATTTACCAATACATTTTAATAAGAAGTGTTGACAATTAACGAAATGAGTTTATTATTAGTTTGGCGCACACTCAAGTCATCTTTGGAAAAGTTTCTTTAGTTTAAGCAACATTTTTGAAATTAGGTTGGTCTTTTGCAAAAACTCGGCTAGCGGCACGGAAAAGTCGGCGGCGGTGTGAATATAGCTGCTTGAAATGGACTGTAATAAAGGTGGATTTGTGAGTTCAAGCTAGTTATTGTTACTTTTGATAAAGACTTCACTCTCTTGTTACGTGGTAGCACAATACGTGACCAACAACCAAACCTGTTCATTAGCACCTGTTTTTAAACAAATGTTTGTTCCAAAACAATGAAATCCAAAACCCGTCGATACAAAGGCGGCGCTATTATTTTTTGATTACTGTTAAACTGTATGTTAGGTATTTTTTGGGTTTCGTAAGTTACATTGATCTTTAGGAGTATACGGGGACCAGGTTATCTGCTCTAAAAAAAAAATATACTTGCTCTGAAAGTCGCTCTCATTCAAAAATCTAATTGTCTTAAAAGGGAAATAAAACAAACCAACAAAGAAGGAAAAGTTTTTATCACTCATATACCACAAATTGACCGAATTTTTGGAATATTGATTGAAATAAACTCTCAGGTATTCACAGTGAACTTGTTTTGAGTAATTACGTCCGTATGAAAGCGTTCGGTACCTGTAATTGTCGTGCGATAGACAAATGCGCCTGATGCAACTTGAGAGCGGCGTCGTGCTCGCCCAACAATTGGTACACGATGCCCAGATTCGAACACGCACGACCTTCTCCAACCTGCAATTAATACAGCCCAATTTAGCCTGGGAAACAATATATTTAATGCTAGTTCTGGTGATTTAGAGTAGAAATGAGGTCCTTGTTTTCTCAACATGGGTTTGAGAACGCTGGTTTGACATTTATTTAGGTTTATGATACATTTTCATAGTTATCGGTCAATTTTATTTCTATCAATGTAATATTATTACCGGTAGATATAACAATTTTTTGGGATTATGTGGAATGTCAGTTAAAATATTGTTTAGGAGTTATTTAGAAATATAATTACCTTATCTCTAGCCGCAAGGGCTACATCTAGTTGTCTTTCATGCCATTTCTTTGCTTGAGCATAGTCTCCTGCGCATCTGTAAAAATATGTGTAATTTTAAAATGAGAACAAAACGTTTCTTTTATTAAACTAATTTGTAAAATGAGTTGTAACCACTATAAAAATATTACATCCACATAACCAATGTATTTTTTGTTGTTTACCTCGCAGCGTGTCCCAGGCCTGCGTATGCTCTAGCTTCGATAGCCCTGTCTCCTAAATTCTGGGCTATCCTCAATACATTTTCATGGTATGCGATGGCTTGTGAAAAATTTCTTCTGTAGTGATATGATGATCCTAAATTAGAATACGCTCGAGCTTCTTCAACCTGGGATAAAAACAATATGGATATAATGCGAAAGCAAATGTTACAAAATATTTTAAATTTATAGATACATTAGATATATTAGATTTAAATTTATAGATACATAGATACATTATTATGGTACAATTACGTATATTCTGAACATACTTTACTCTTACTACTAATTCTCTACTTACTTACTACTCTACTTACTCTTAATTTCACATTTATGTTTTCGAATGCATACATGAATAAATTCTTTCTATAGTAATATTACACGGATAAATTCTTCTGTTGCTGAAGTTGCTTCGTCACCACAACTTTTCTTCTTGGAATCTTCGCGATAAGCAATTTAAAGCATAAGATGTAAATTACTCGCTGGATTTCTTTACCTGATCACCTAATCTTCTAGCTAATCTGAGATGCTGTGTATGACAGTCAACAGCTGAATCAAACTCCCCCATCGCCAAATACACGGCTCCGACGTTGCCGATCTCCCGTGCCTCTTGCAGTTTGTCCCCCATCTGCTTTACTAGCTGAACGCACTGTTTGTGACTGGCCAGTGCATTCGGGTAGTCGCCTATAGCTGTGTAGACATGCCCCAGAGAGGTGAGAGCCGCTGCGGCTGCTTGCGTGTCCTGAGGAAGTCATACAACTAATTAGGTAAGAAATTAAAAAACAAAATACATTAATGATGAGACGAAATACTATACTGTATGACTACGGGTGACATTACTAGTTTAAAACTTGAGGCAATTGATTTTTTTGTTACATTAACGTCATTATGCCATATTATTCCATGTGTAAAAGTGCATACAATAAGTGGATTCATCAGTTACCCCTCTGTCTACCCCTTCTAGGATTAAAGGCGTGAGTATGTGACAATTCCACTTATATTTTTGTTTACCTTTTCATTTACGCCGATATCTTTCTTGCCATTTAATTAACAGTTTATAGCTATAGCCATCCGTAAAGCTTGATTGACATCATAAGTGCAAACATAAACGTACTTTTCTAAGGTACAAAGAACGAGTGTCAAATCGTTAAACCCTAAACACCTCCCGCGTTGGTCGCGTTTTCAATATCGCTAGAGCTAGCTCCACAATAACATTTTATGGAACCATGTGGCGATTGTTCGAGCCGCGATCCTATAAATTTTACAAGTACTCTAATACTTTGCACTGTCTGCTGCTAGGTTTTATTACAAGGCGTTTGCTGTGAGTCGGGATTTATTAAAAACTTGTGTCCTTCGACTTTAACAAATAATTTGTTTATATTCGTTCAGTTTTAAATCATTTGTTGTACTCCTTTTTGTAGCATATTTTATTCGTGCACCAGAGTCCAGTATTTTTTTTTTTAATTAATGTTAAATCATCTTTACAATATTATAGGTCGCTCCATTTATATTTCGTTTGCTAACTCAAAGTTTGTTGGATATACTTAGGGTTCTTTATTAAATTACAGAGAGTAGAGTTAATATGGTTGAAAAGATTTTAACAAAATCTCATGTATAAATAATTGACCATATAACATATACTCATATGACACCTAGGTATATAGGTCATATGGCAGCGCTCTGAGGTCCTGGGTTCGAATCCCAGGTCGGGCTAAGTGATATTTGGGTTTTTCTGCTCAGTATCAGCCCGGAGTCTGGAATTTGTGCCCGATATGGCGATAGGCTCGCCCCCTATCACATCATGGGACGGAACACAATTGGCGAAAAGTGGGTGCCATGGTTGCGCCTCTGCATACCCCTTCGGGGATAAAATGCGTGATGTTGTGTGTGACACCTAGGTAGCGGGTAATATGTATTTTTTTTCAATCCTTAAGCCAGTTTACATTACGGTCCACAATATTTTATCTATTCACCCTAAAATCACCTGGCCTAAAATAAAACAAACAAGGAAATTAAAGCAAAGAAAAGCCGCGTAGAGTGCACCGCTTCCCTCGAGGATGCGACCAAAAAACGAACAGAAAAAATGTTGACGACAGACCGCCAATAGTCTCTTTGTTTCGGTGTAGTGATGTGACACGTAATGTAACGATACTCTATTAAGTTTTAAGATTATTTTATGTTAAAATATCGATTAAGTTAAAAAGCAAGGAGCGTCGGTAATTCGAAATATAACGAGGGATGAATGTGAATGAGCTTATATAGTTTTATTTTTGATTTATTGGATGTTCTGGGGACTGCATCTGCTATATGAAACTTGTTACTATAACTTTTTATTTTACATAGGGACATTAATGTGAATACAAAAGATAGTTGATGTCATGAGATGGGAGCTACAATAATATCAATTGAATTTCAGTTATGGATGAGACTTTTTCCTCCAACAAGCTTGTGGTGAAATTATTTTGTTAATCTAAACAATCCATCCATACTTATGCATAATTCTATTCTTATAGCTCAAATGTGAAAGAAGCTCTGTCTGTCTGTCCATCTATTATGCTTTCACGGCTGAATTACTAAACTGATTTCCAAGATATTTCGTATGGAGATAGTTTTGGACCTAGGGGAGGTATAATCCGGGAAGATAAATATCGTGTCTTGTATCTCGAGTAAAAACTAATATTTTATTTTATTTTTCCTATAAGAATTTATTATAAGGTTATGAGTACCAACGTGCTATTATAGAAAACCTACCTGCAACACAAGAAAAGGCATACACTGTTAATAAAATATTCATAGAAGACATTTTCCTAATGTGATTCACTATACCCTATTATACACTATTCACTATATTACATTAACATAAACATTTAAATCAGTACTATTGAGCACATTTACCCTTCGTAACATCTTCCTAAAAGTTGTTTTGCGCAGATCATTAGGGAATACATTCACATCAATTGATTCTTAGAGACAGCGGGCTGGTGTCGAAGGCAACTTTATAGGCAGATTATCTATTTTCGCGCGGCCTGTGCCCTTTACTATTTCCCAGACAGCATGCAGTTAAGAGGCGAATTGAACTGGATGAAATAAAGCTAAAATTGGCCTCAACAGTGTTCAAAGACCAATCAACAGTGCCCAGATATAATCTTGACGTTCGTGGTAAAATGCATTAATTAATAGTAAATACTATTTAAAAGCGTTATAAACGTTTTTTAAATTACAAGTCATCTTGTCTATCTTCACGACATATCGACATACGGCCATCACTAGCAAATAAAGTCGGACGCCCTCCAACAATCTAGCTAATTAAGTATGTGCAACATGATACGATAACGCAGTGATTTACATACTCAGACGATCTCCTCGGACCGTTTTCCATTTATAAGTGTCTCCATACAGCGTGTGTGTTGTGTGTCGGATTTTCTAAAGAGAGCTCGCAACACTGTGTCGCACGAGTGTTTCGTACAACTGACAAGTTGTAAAGGGTCTTTATAAATAATACTCGAATGAGACGTACGTTTATCAAGCTTTATAATATTTTCTTTTGTGTGCTTTGTTTCTTTTGATTATTCGTGCGGATAATAAACATTCTCGTGTCGACTATTTAACGAGTCCGTACTGGGAGTCGTGTGATGATTCATACTCGTCCACCGTACGTAAACAATATTATTTTGATTTTTGTCTTTTCTAAATATATATATTTGTTTTTGTTATAGGATTAATAGACTTGTGAATGTGTGGTAAGGTACTTTTGAGTTCTTATTCCTAAATCAACAAACCTACAACGGAACTTGACAAGCCATGTGTGCGACAGGCAGGTGAGTAAATCTAGGAAATATGATCAGAGTATATTTAATTTAAATGAAATTGAAATCTTTTAAGCCATCATACCGCGTGACAGTGTTAACGCCTTAATAATCTCAAAATTGATCAGAATCTAACATAAATTTATTTAAAAGAAAGGTAATAAAATATCGTCGAGGATGAATTTGAATACTATACCTTTTCCATTATTTTGCCTAGTGTCAAAGTCCATTTCCGAAATTAAAGAACCACTATATCCTCAAGCAAAAGATTGTTCTGAATTTGGTATAGTACCTAGTTGCAAGATCAAAAGCAAAAAATATTTTCAACTTAATTTATTAAGCACATAAAGATTATTTATTATGTACAATACAAGAAAATGTTACATAGAGCATAATATAAAAACCCAAAAAAAACATCAAATAAGTAAGTATCGATTTCGTAAAGTATGATCCATGTATGTCCAAAATACACTAAATCCTGTATAGTATTTCAAAATGAATTTGAAAGTTTGTGTACTCAAACCAATCGTAAGTTGTTGAAGAATCTACCTGTTTGAATTACTTTGTGCTCTGTAATTAGTGACCGATATTTTACATTGAAACGAATTTTATTTCAGTCGGCGCTTTGACGAAATCGATGCAGTTATTAAGTCGGTAATAAACGGTTATTTGAAATTTTGATATTCGGCTTTGGTATCCGCTGACATCAAATGACATACGAATTGTCAAATTGGTATTGTTAATAAGGTGTGTATTTGTGTGTTCGAGTTATTATTTAGCGTTTATATAAGAGTGATTATTCTCTGTGGATCTTTGGTAAAAATTGAATAACCAATAGATAACATTGGTCTAATTACGAAGATATAAGTAATAATGGAATCAGTAGACTATATCCCACAGTAGCAGTAAAGTCGAAACCTTATAAAACGTCTACTTAGAGAAGCAACAGAAAAAGCGAATTCAACCAAGTAGGCCTTAATTTTTAACCATTTGAACGCAATACTCAACTAAAGAGGCTTAAACTTGATTATTTACATATTATCAATTGCAAAGTATCAAACAATCTCGAGTTTAACCGATGCCCGCCGAGTATTTTACTAGTAAATCGCAATCGAATAGGTTTAATCATTGACAGAGCAATTCAAATGCATACCCTTTAAGCGAGATAGCACCTGACCGGCGACGGGTTATCCAAGGCATTCGCTAATGAAGCGCGGCTAGGTTGGCTCACATGTTACTGTCAAATTATTCGCGGTTGGTAGGTTTTCGTATTGAACTCCGCCGCGCTGTATGACTGTGTTAACTGTTGGCGTATCTTAAATAATCACTAACTGTTATTTTCCGTCTGTCGTCATTATTTAACAATTTATGTACATTTGTAGCGAGGTATTGCTTGGCGAAATCGAAAGTTACATTCCCGGAACTTTACGCTACGGAATACCTTAAACTGGTTTTGAAAAAGGAAGGCTAATTTCTAATGGTGCATCCGCTGCATCGCTTGTATCGCTTTATTAAATCTAGCGAGGGAGCGTTGTTGGTTAGCTACTTTTCACCAAAACATTATTCTTAAGTAATGCTGGTACTCAATCTATCATTTTTGTTTTAGGTCTTGAATTCGTTGCTTTTGTGACGTTTATGTGAACAGGTCGTAATGGGAAGTGCATAAAATTCTCAAACGCACAAATACACAACCAACGTATATGAACAAATGCAATGTTGCCAGTAATATAAACGTATTTACTACCGTTAGTTCCCACAGCGTATATTTAGACTGGACGTAATCGCTCCGTTACCATTTCGAGAAAAGATCGCGTGTTACTATTTCAATATAGGCAATTTTAAACCTACGAACTTATAGGGCTTGTATTAAATTCTTGGCAATTTTATAAAACACGTCGGCGGTTCGCACGATAATTCTTTTGATTGTAATCGCGTCCGAGACGAGCGCAGTGTTCACTGTGTCATGTAATTATTCCTCCATTCTCGGATTACCTGCGAATAAATTCCAATGTTGCAACTTGCAAACATTTCGCGGTTATTTTTATATCCGCTGGCGAGTTTTTGTTGAGCACCGTCCGAGCGGAACGCGCTAAGTAAATAATTTTTTACGACTATTTGTTCTTTGGGATTGTTTCACAAGTGGACGGCATACAGACCGCTTTGAGAAGCAAACCACTCTGTTTATGTATTGTGTATAGGGAGGGTTTAGTAGAGAATATTGGATTTATTTAAATCTTTGTTTAGCTGGCAAACATTATCTAGAGGTTAAGTTCACTTCCCACAGCCGTCTATCCATGACATATTTTTGTAAGATTACATAGTTATTATGCTATAAAATCTCGATATAAATATACAGAGAAGAACGGTAAAACTCGATGATACAAATCGCTGTACAAAATAGAAAAAAAAAACAATCTGCTTGTTTAAAAAATCAATCAATAATCACCCAAATCAAGTCTGCTAGTGAACATAAGCCTACCCTAAAGATTTCCACTTGCTGCATAACGCTATTATCACTGACCTTGAAACATCTTAATAGTCAGTATATTTGGATATGATCCAACTGATATAATCTCAAATCAACGTAAAACTCACGTACAAACAAGCCTTTTATCGTCGAAAGGTTACGCAGAGGTGCAACTGGTGCACGCCCTTTTGTCCGTGCGTATTCCGTCTCTTGATATGGACGAAATATTGCCATATCAGGCATGTATTCTAGACTTCGGGTTGATATTGAGTAGAAAAACCCAATATCACTTTGCCCAACTCAGTGATTGAACCTGAGACCTCAGCATGCAGTCGAGCCGTAATACAACTACGCCATCGAAACAGACCGACGTAAAACCCGATTTTATAATAGTCTTACTTTTATAATAGCAAAGCAATCAGAAATAAAGCAAAGTGCTTTTTAAGTGTGTACAATTTAATTACTCATATTAATTGCTAGTCCGTGTACATAGTTTTGTAAAGATAAAAACTTATTAATAAAATAACCGACAAGTCCTCGCTAACATTAATCGGCGTATGTTTTCATCCTTTAAAGATAATCTTACAGGGTAAGTAAACTAATAGCATTATGGATGACCATTGAATATGTTCTTTCTTCACTCTTTATTCCAACGTTTGAGAAATTGAAATGCCGCGTGTAGTTTAGATATGATTTTAATTTAATTATGTTTGTTTTATGGTGGTTATTTTTTTTACATAAATGGAATTGAGAGCTGTAGTTTAATAAACGGACGTTTAGATATGGCATACGTATATGATTTTCAAATAGATATGACTTAATAATTATTGGGTTTTCCTACATACGTATTACCTAATATGGCGAAATTAATTGTGAATAGGTATGGGTTACGTTAAACCCAGGATTTTAGATTTTCTTCGATTAAATTTAAAAAATTTCACTGTCTTTTCTGGCTTTGTTTTTGATAGAAACGTTCATTTCTATAATGCTTATAAGTATACAATTCTTGTCAAGTATGGCAACAACTTCACCCTGCGAGCTCCATGCACCCATAACCCTAGATCTTTAATAATCTAACCCCGATATAACTTTCACTCTTATGAACTAAACTATAAAGATACAAAAATTAAGTGTTGCCGTATATAGGCGTTAGTTTTTACATAAGGAACATTGCTAAGTCAACGTATTTACTGCAAATTAGCAGAGCGACGTGTGCGGGTTGGCGGCCGCCATCAAAGGGCCCAATAAAAAGGCAACTTTACTATTCGCTGGGTTTCTTTAAAGTGTAATACGGATACCGGTTTCGTGACACGAAGTATTCTAGGATTAAAATGAAAGTGAATTCTGTTGGTGCCGATTATATAAACTGTTGGCCGTCTTCAATTGACGCTATTTCTGTTTTTTGTAATTTATTCTCAATGTATCTTTTATTGGTTCGGTGTTTAACTTGTGATGTATAAGTTAGTGTTCAAACGATAATTGTACTATATTTATAGAAGTTTTTTTATCACATGTAATTTTATTATACTGTTCTGGTTCGGATTTTTGCAAAGCCAGATGCGAGGGCTATCTATATAGCCCTCGCATCTCGCTTTGCAAAAATCCGAACTACTATTTACTACTCATGAATTAAATTCCACAACTATTTGTGGAATTTAATTCATGAGTAAAATTATCAATGACTTTGCATTTAAGAGTACTTTTTAGTATAAACATTTCTTTTTAATATTTAATATAATTGATTATTAAAGTAATGGTTTTTAAATTATAGGAATGCATACTGTGAAAGATATTTGCACCTGCGACGTTTGACATTCTGGCTAGTGCTTATGTCCGTTAAGTGATATAATCTAAATAGCATATTAGAGTTAGTGTCGTAAATATACGTAGCAATGTCTCGTATCACGACGCAAAGTATGAAATACCTTTACAACTCCTATATATAGAAGTGACTGCCTTAGTGACGTAGTTGTAATTGTACACGGCACGAGTACGACTACCGCGGTGAGGTCCTGGGTTCGAACACTGGGTGGAGCCAAAATAATTGAGTATGGTTTTTCGATCTTAAAACATTACTCAGTTGCAGCTCGGAGTCAGGAAGTTGCCGATGTCATACCCTCGTACCTCGGAAAGCACGTAAAGCCTTGCTCGTGGTCTTGCGCCTGATCTCTCCCAGGTCATGTCGGATTGCCGTCTCACCGGCCTATGAGAGTGAATAGAGAGTGAACCTGTGTATTGCGCACACACTTGTGCACTATAATATCTCCTGCGTACTTGGCCGATCTCCGTTGAGATTGGCCGAAATTCGACAATAAAAAAAATTAAATCAATCAATATTAAAATGTGAGATTTAAAACCAAACTCTTTTTTGACAACACCTAAAATGCTTTGCTTTTTTTTCTATCACAAAGTATTGTAATTCATCCTGTAATTTTGATTTTAAAATTAGATTATACGATACATAACAGAAAAAAATCATATTTCACTTATTGCTTGGAATTTTAATCATAAAGTTGTAAATGTACACAGTATGGCCTCTCTCATTTATTGTATGTCTAATAAACAATATGTTAAGGACTTTGGGATTATGATGAAGAGTATGTTCATGAGCTCCACAAAGAGGACATAAATAATCTAATGATTAAGTACACATCAAATGTTTTCTAGAAATGTATCTTGTAGATTGTATAGTGGGTGCTGTCATTATTAGTACCTTCTACGTAATTTGTCGCTGCCTCGATTCGACAGGTTACGAACCTGCTAGATTATCGCCTTTCTACGAATGTTCAAACAATGTCTTTCCTAAGTATCACTTCTGCGAATGTAATCGTGCATGCGTTTTCGAATCACCTAGAGGATGTCTCCTCTTGTGTACTACAAATTCTATTAAACTTTATTATGTGCACGACAAAGTGCTACTGCGCCTGATGGTAAGTGTAGATGGTAAGTAAGGGTCTAATAGAATGTCGACTGACGAGAGATGATTATCTCTCGGCAGTCGACACGATTATGCCGGCCTGATGGAATCATATATTCACAGGATGATCCCGGAACGCGACACACTTACGTGGGCCACTATGGCGGGTTTTAACACCTTGAGTACGGTGGTCGCTATCCGGGCGGATATAAAATTTATTCTACCACCAGCAAATGTTGTTGCCTATGTGTATGAAGTACATATATATTATAAAGATTATTTAAACTCAAACTGATTCATTGACCCACTTTCATTAGTGAATAGACTTGCTATTGTAACAATAAAATAAATTACCAGAGTAAAAGCGCCAGCTTTTATAGCATCTGTGAACTCGGCAACATTTATTATTTCATTTGTAAAAGGAGAAATCAAAATGTTTACTTCTATTCATTATGTAAATATGCCATTGTGTAGTGCACGTTGTATTTGTTCCCGCGCAGAAGCAATCTGGAGCCCAATATTTATTTTCAATGATTCGTTACGCGGACATTTCGCAAGCTAGAAATGCAAAAAATTAACATATACGGAACGAGACGTAAACACAATATGAGACGCAACAATTGAGTATAAATCCAGCGTTTGTCACGGTAAACGAATAAATGTTTCCCTCGCCTGTTTTTGTCACGCAAGTAATAAATATAAATAACTAGTTTTTGCCCGCGGCGTCGCCCACGATGAGACGAAAAGATATCCGTCAGTATCCAAGTTCAACGGCTGACTAAAAATGTGCTTTATTTACGAATCCGACTCAAACTGCAATGTGACAGCGCTACAAATATACGCGATTTATTCGTTGCGATTAAAGTATGGAATGGAAAATCAATATCTACTGAATTTATTTCACGGATGGTATTCTGGAATTACATCACAAAATCCCATTCGTATCTGTCAGACAGTGCAATTGATCGAAACCAGAGTAATGTTTATCCATATTCATTAAATTCATATAAAAATGTAACCAGACCACATAACGAGCCTTTTCTCATAATAAGCCTACATACCTTGCATTTCATAGCCAACACGAGCTGATATCGATGAGCGGTCAGGGCGTCTTTGTAAGACCCTTGGCTGAAGTAAGCGGCACCGAGGTTCCCATGGGCTCGACACTCGCCAGCCGTATCGCCAAGCGACTTGGCCACAGCCAGGTCTTGCTGCATGTAGTTGATCGCGGCATCGAGCTGGCTTAGCGCCCAGTGAGCTGATGACAGAGCGCTGAAGACTGACCCACTAAAGGAAATAACCAAAACGTTTTAATGCATTTTTGCTAATAAAAAAAATATACATAAATCTAACTTCTGATTTAGATTCTTGCTTAGTCCAGACGAATAGTCAAGAATACATACGTGTGTATAAACAGCTTATTCGGGTGTATTTAATACTTATAATGTAGTCAAATTTATTCCTCAAGTTATTTGGCGCATTATTCGCCAATAGTGTAAATGAGGCATTAGAATTAGGTATAATATGTAAGTATAATAGATAAAAACGAACGATTTTATAAAGGTGATTCTTCTTGATTCATGTCACATTATGCGCCTATAAAGTATGTATATTTAAACAGTATAATTCTGTAACGGGATTTATGTCAATTTACTTTGCAGAGTTCTCATCACCGCTCTACATAGCGGTGACTCTAATTATTGGGGGTTAGAGAAATTACGCGTTCATAAAAACATAATGTCCACTTACAATGAGTGTTAGTAAATTGAAATTAATAACTATGGTTATTCCAGTAAATTTTAAGAAAGAAAAAAAACACTATGTGAGGTATTAAAATAATGGAAATCTCTAATAGTGTTTCTTCTAATAATATATTCGGAAACTACTCTTGGATGGGTTGGCAGAATCTCGTCATTAGTTTCAGTTATGACAATATGATATATATGTAGATATATATATATTATTTATGTATGTTTGTTCGTTTGTATGTATGTATGTACGTATGTATGTATGTGGGTATATTTATATGACGTATCTTTTATATTTTTCATTGATTTCAGTCTTGTTTGTTAATGTTCTCTCCACTACCTTCTCTCGTTGTGCACACCTACCTCTTTAGTCTCTGCACCACCTAAAGGTTGTCTGGTAGAGAATGCCTTCGGCATTAAGTCCCCCTTAATACTCTTTGAATATAAAGTGTAATAAATAAATAAATAAAAATAAATAATACATAGAATAGATTTATTAAGGCAAAGAAAACAACATATAAGACAGAAAAAAAACTATTTCGCTTCGAACATTTATATTGAGAAATACTTATTTATAACAGAAACAACTTGTTTTAAATCACTTATGCACTATGCTACATAGTACATTTTATAGTGCATCGTTCCTTAGGGGAGACAGTATTTAATACTACGTTAAGTTATTTAAGAACAAGTTTATAATTAATGGTCATGTAATGTTGAGTTTAATGTAAAAACTACTGATATTTACTGATAAAATATTATTACTAGTCATAAATACTGGACATTTTATTGCAAGGCACAAGTTTCCTGTTCGTTAGGACTGAGGGTTTTATTTATTGACTAGCTTTTGCCCGCGGCTCCGCCCGCGTTATAAAGTTTTTCAGGCTAAAGTTTTCCGTTATAAAAGTAGTAGTTTCCCGGGAGCCTATGTTCTTCCCAGGGTCTCAAACTGTCTCCATACCAAATTTCATCTTAATACGTTGGGTAGTTTTTGAGTTTAACACGTTCAGACAGACAGATGCAGCGGGGGACTTTGTTTTATAATATATTTTTTAGAACTTTTAAAGTGGAACAATCCCGTCATACATCATTGTTGCATAACTTTAACTGTTTAAGCAGCGCAGGCAATGGAAGCTCTCAAAACTTATAATTTTTCCCGTTTTTGCAACATGTTTCATTACTGCTCCGCTCCTATTGGTCATAGCGTGATGATGTATAGCCTATAGCACTCCAGGAATAAAGGGCTATCCAACACAAAAAGATTTTTTCAGTTCAAACCGGTAGTTCCTGAGATTAGCCATTACTGCTCCGCTCCTATTGGCCATAGCGTGATGATACATAGCTTATAGCGGTCCACAAATAAAGGGCTATCCAACACAAAACGAATTTTTCAGTTGAAACCGGTAGTTCCTGAGATTAGCCATTACTGCTCCGCTCCTATTGGTCATAGCGTGATGATATATGACTTTGAGCACTCCACAAACAAAGGACTATTCAACCCAAAAAGAATTTTTCAGTTCGAATCGGTAGTTCCTGAGATTAGCCATTACTGCTCCGCTCCTATTGAATATAGCGTGATGATATATAGCCTATAGCACTCCACGAACAAAGGGCTATCCAACGCAAAAAGAATTTTTCAGTTTGGACCGGTAGTTCCTGAGATTAGCCATTACTGCTCCGCTCCTATTGGGTATAGCGTGATGATATATAGCCTCTGGCACTCCACGAACAAAGGGCTATCCAACGCAAAAAGAATTTTTCAGTTTGGACCGGTATTTCCTGAGATTAGCCATTACTGCTCCGCTCCTATTGGGTATAGCGTGATTATATATAGCCTATAGCACTCCACGAACAAAGGGCTATCCAACGCAAAAAGATTTTTTCGGTTTGGACCGGTAGTTCCTGAGATTAGCGCGTTCAAACAAACAAACAAACAAACAAACTCTTCAGCTTTATATAGTAGTATATAGATTATCATGTTGGTATGATACGCGGGTTGAGTAACGAATAATTCAAATCAAAAGAAAAGAAGTAACATTAGCGTATTCAAATTTAAAAATACATAAATAATAGTAAAAATAAAGAAATCATAATCTATACTAATATTATAAAGAGAAAAAGTTTGTAAGACTAAGTAGCGGCTAATCTTTGGAACAAATTAACCAATTTTGAAAATTCTTTCAATGATAGGAAGCTACATTACTCCCGAGTGCGATAGGCTATCCTGGGAAAATATAGAGCGGGACTTAAATCCCGGAAGAACTAGGCCACGCGGGCGGAGCCGCGGACAAAAGCTACTTTATTATACATACACGCGAATTTAAATAAATATAAATCTTAATTATTGTCGACTAGGTACATCATACGCACAAGTTCTGTTAACAAGTATCAAGTCCATTTTAAATATTATTCGAGTAATTTTTCTTCATAAACGGCAGTCTTTACTGCATTTATTTGTGATAAATGTTATCGTTCTTGATACTTAAGAGACTGTGTAAAATATGCTCGCGTAGAAGCAGGATATGAGACCGCTGTGCGTAATGTTTCTTATTAATCTGCAGAGGCGACAATAATTTATCATTAATTGTAGATTGCAGGATAATGTAGGTCAGTTATGTTCTTATATTTATTATTTATGGACACAGTTATTTTGTTTTTGTATTTATACTATTATGTAATGGCGTGTTTAGTGCCTGGATATCAAATAAGTAAAAATAAAAATGATTTGTCGTAAAAATAATTTCATGTTTAACGATAATGCTTCTGTAACGGAGTTATTTTTGGAAAATTATAATGCACAATATCCAAGCAGATAATTCGGCTAATTTAAAATAAACTGTAAAAACCAGTTCGGTACAAAATATTAAAATCACGAAACAAACAGTAGCGCATTCCCGCGCCACACAAATGAGCAGAAAAAATCAACACGCACCAATATGGAAATCGGTATGTAATAAAGATTAAAAATAATTTTTATTTGTTAAAATACCAACGTCGAAAGCATGAAGTTATCTTAGTTATTCAGTACTTTAACTAAAGACGACGTTAAATTATAATTAGGGGCAAGACTAACATCGGTCCAGCGCCGGGCGTCCGTCCGGTTTGCGCATGCGTGATCTTAAATAGCTCGTGTGAAACCGATTAAAATAATCCGAGATAAATATTTTAATTTGTGCCCATAGTAATGAATCACATGACGCGCTTTAATTTGACATCACACTTTTACGCCTCTGCCCGCGTCCGTCTTTGGACGTCGTATTCTGGCTGGTTTACGACGGTTTATCATATATTTTTCATCCCGTCTCGACAAATTTATCATGATTTTCTAGATAGATGACTTCAAATGATGACGATCAATAAAACTGTTCTTGATTATATTGAGCTGTTTTAAGCCTTATAGTAAAAAATCTGTGTGTCAATTTTTTTTCTAATTGTATTACTATTACGTGCATAAAATATAGATACACGCAATTTCACAATAAAGTTGGTATTGTGAAAACATTCGCATTTTTTACGATATCTAGGTCGAATAAAACTGGCATATTAGGATTATAACTTTTTTCGTCAAACTATGGTATGTATTTTGTTATAAACACTCGAAAATTTTCTGTAACCTTTCAAGATACCAAGATACCAATATAAATACCATCAAGTTAAACTTCTTTGAACATGTTAAACTTATATCAAAGGTATACACAATATACCGGCCAACAAAAATAAAGTGTCCCATCCTCAATTTAACTCCAAACTCGTATACAATTTTAATCTCATCATCTGTCAACGAAGATCTTATCGATAAGGATCGCATATAACATTCCCTATTTATACCGAAGCGTTACAGAATAGGGCCGTATCGATGCCGCTTCGATCCATCAACTGAATGATAAGATCGATTCGAGGTGTGTGTTACAACGCCATGCGGTTTATTCCAGAGGCAGCTAACGCGACAATTTCGGGATCAAAAAGGTTACTTAACGTCTCCCAAATGTATAGATTCAATCAACGTCGGGCGGACGGGTTTCGATTCGTCTGACGCATTAGGTTCTAGTTTTATATGGTATGTTTAATCAGTTTTGATTTAAGTGATCATTAGAACGGAATGTGAATAGCTTCTTCGTGTAATAATTAACAGTAAAGTTAAATCGATGCGTGTTTTATTTTATATTCCAATAGGAAGTGTATCTGTTCAATTTTGTAAGGATGAAGTGTAAGTGCTGTATTTTTCATTGTAAATTGTTTTAGTGTAAAATATGATGTGACTGATAAAGACAGAAGTAATCGATACGCGTAAATGTATGAAGATTATTCCGTGTGGTGGAAGCGAAAAATGTGGGAGAACCAGTTTGCGCTCCCAAAACTTAGCTGTCGAGATTCAGAATTAATATTTGTCATTCTTTGTTTTGGATCAATATAGTGTTCCTTATGAAAATGTACGGTAATTGAAAGTAGTTATTTGTCTAATATAATACGTAAAAATTTAGGTAAATACCCTTTTATAGTTTGTTGAAAAATTCAGTAAATTTTATAGCAAAGAATAAATAAACGGGCTAATTATTAACGTTCTTAAATTAATTAAGAGATATAATCAGTTTTGTAAATGTCACATAAGCTAAATTCATTAAATAAATAGTGTGATAAAAATAGATCATCTGTTTTATATCCTGGACTAGATGAGTGAACCAGTTTGTGCAAGGTCTGTACACATTAAATATTATAACTTCCTAGAAGATTGTATAAGTGGTAATTAACCGTGTTCTCCAGAAATAACTAAATTATTAGTGTAACGTAAAGTGTCATTATCATAAGGAAGAAAACTAGATCCTTAACAAGTATATTAGAAAATGTGAACACGACAAAGCCTATCGTTACATCATGTTCGCCATTTCAAATCGAATGTCGATTATGTGAAATATTTTTTATACCAAAATACACGTAAATGAGCGAGTGAATCGTCACCCGATGACGGGACGGGTCGTATTATCTAGCGCACGGCGAAGGACGCGTTTCGGTGTCTCTTTAGTCGACATTATATGTATATTTTTAGAGACTGCCATGCGAAGATAAAAAAAATATGATTATGTACTAATAAGGAAAAATCGCGTATTGCTGGCATTTAAAGAAAAAATTAGGATTTGACAGTGACGGAAGGTGGCGTTTTTCATTGACTGAATGCAATTAAATAAAACAAATTTTAAATAAATGCGAAAGTAAGAAGTCTTCATCATTTTTCTTAATAAATAAAGTGTTATAAAGGCATTATTAGAAGAAAAGGCGTGAAATTATCGTACAAGAAAACGAACGTTTAAGATTTTACTAAAATATTTTTTAGTTGATGAATGTCAATGTTATTAATTTACTTAGCGCCTGTCTCACTATGTCTAAGTAAACGCTAACTTCGAATATAATATAGAGTGACGAAATACAAAAGTCAAGTTCCCAAATCTATAATAATGTTATAAATACGAAAAGTTTGTATATTTTGTAGGTTTGTAGGGGTTAAAGTTTCGAACTACTTTTTTTTCTTTTTTTTTCATGCTGTAGGTTTCATTTTTTACTTATCTTTAATAAGTTCAATTTTATAGCAACTTAAGAAAAGGTTGCAAACAGAAATTAGTTTTTTGACGAGTCCCACAAATTAACAATTTTGGAATGGGTCATTATTTTACTAAGAGTGCGACAAGCTAATTTACAAAGCAATTTTCAGTTGTACAAAATATAAATTGTACATACATTTCTAATTTACAAATCGAGTTGTATAAAATTCTCCGCGAGTACTCAAATCATTAACGGTTGTTTTAATAGCACCATAAAGTGTGAGGCTCGTCCTTGTTGATAGGTGGGTGAGCCTGATGGGTTTTTGGTTTCATGTACTTTATCGATATTCATTACGTGACGTAATATCTGACCGTCGGTATATGGGGTTGATTGGTTTATGGAATTGGGCTTTTGCATGCTCATGCGCATGTTAAATAAGATTTTTTGGTTACACTTGACAGGAATGCGTTTTAATAAATATTATGTATGAACCTAAGTATATGCTTAACTCTTTTATATTGATACTATGGAATAATGATTTTTTTGTCTACGCGAATGACATTGAAATAAAACTCTTTTCTGGATTATGTCAAGGTTTTTTATAGTATTATTTTCTTCCGAATTTTTGAAGACTTTGCAACCTTCATAGTCACGGGGGTGGCTGAGGTGTTGGTCGTCCGAAAAGTCAAAGTTACAATATCTACTTATATTTTACAACTAGCTTCCGCCCGTAGCTTCGCCCGCATGGATTTCGGACTTAAAAAATGGAGGAGGTGCTCAATTTGTCGGGATGTTCCTTTAATGTATGGTGGTATGCAGGTGGTCCGATTGTCCGGTCAGGGTCTGATGATGGGATCCTGGTGAAATCAACGGAAGCATATAGCATGATTCAGTATTCACGCGTGATGGCTTATTATTAGCGTATTTCATGTATAACTTTGGTGTTTCTATACCGATTTCTATGATTCTTTTTTATGCAATATTTAATAATGTTTACTTTTTTAATTAGGGATGACTAAGAGTGTTATAAACGCAAGAGTAGACAAATATAATGAGAAAGCTTCGAACTGCTAAGCTATCGGGAGTTACACGTGTTAATGTGAGTCAACCATAAAAGATAGACATATGCTGTCGTGGGATATTTTTTATATAATTTTAAGGAGAACATTTCCCTCATACATGATTTTTGTGTAGCTTTAACCATTAGGGTTGCACACGCGACGGAAGCTTAAAAAATTAAGTAACTTCTCCCGTTTTCCCAACATTTCCCTTCACTGCTCTGCTCCTATTAATTGTAGCGTGATGAAAAGTATACTATAACCAGCTCAGGAGTATGAAAAATAATTGTACCAAGTTTCGTTAAAATCCGTCGAGTAGTTTTTGTTTCTATAACGGTTATACAGACAGACAGACAGACAAAAAATTTACTAATTGCATTTTTGGCATCAGTATCGATCCGCAATCACCCCCTGATAGTTATTTTGGAAATATATTTCATGTACAGAATTGACCTCTCTACAGATTTATTATGAGTATAGATTATACAAAATTTACTGTAAAATAGACAAAAATAAGTATTGGTGACATGACTTTGATGAAGACTTAATATTGCTGATTAAAATGTCGTTAGGAATATAAACAATAGAGCTTAATTATTTAACAAAATATATGTACTATTTCAGTCATTTGTAGTTTAAGCCTTATCTTCACTGTATAATAAATTAACACATATTTTTAAGATCCATCTATAATTATTGCAGACGTTTGTACTTGTACGTAGCCAATATCGTCATATAACTATTGGAAAATTAATCAAAAATTAATAGCAAAGGGTCTTAGATCAAACAATCAACATGTCGTTCTACAAAGAGCAGAGCCCTATTCATTATTCCACTACAACCTCAGTTATTAAAACGAGGCAGCTTTAAATTTACTACGTCTTTATTTCCTGCCAGCCAATATTATAAATCAAAATGTCGAAATTCCGCAAAAGATAACCGTTCCCTTTAAGTATGTATAAATTATCCAACTGTCACAAGGAGGTATTCAGTGCCGGATTTAGGGGGTCATATTTTTTTGGGAACGGGAAGTTGTTAAATCGATGATCTGGATAATTATAAATAATGTAGCAACAATTGTTTGACTAAAATAAATAAGTAAAAAAGTTAAAGAATAAAATAATATCTGTACATTCTGGCGTGGATATTGGATAGTCTTTTGGACTTTAATTGCATATTTAGTAATAGAACATATGATATTAAAAGACATATAGGTTTTCACATACACTGTTATAAACAATAAAATTTTCGCTATTCTATTCACTATAATCACCGCTGACATAAAACAAAAAACGATAATAGCCGAACGGGGGTCTCATACCATCGTAGCCTCCCTCCCGATGCGTCCTAGCACTGTCAACGAGTACATACTGGTTGTGATTAAAAATAATAATGTTAGTGGTAGTAATGAACCCGGTGCGGCCGACGCGGGGTATCATCCCGGCTCGCTCATTTGTCTTCTTCTTATTAACCTCCTCAGAGTTCGAGTGGTGTTAATGGCGTGAAATTGTTGCTAAGGGATCGCGATCGTTCTGATAATATATATTTTTTGCAAATATATTTGTTGGTGAGGTTGAAAGACGTATGACTTATTAACGGGGGTTAAAAAGGGTTAAGTCTCGCGATTGTCCTGCTGGGCATGCTGATTGCGTTTAAAAATTGATGGATTCCTCGAAACTTGTATAATGCGTTTAATAAGTTTGATATTGTGGTGAGAAACGATACTCTATCCATAATTAATAAAAAATATAAGGAAAAAATATTTAAAAGGCTATTTTACAAACAGGTAATGTCAAAGCTATATAACCATAAAAAGAGTAAAATATCTCAAATATAACTTCCTCACGTTTACTCTAATTAACTTGAACGTGATACGAAACTTTTTTATTCTAAGCCCGGGAATCGAGCTGGAACGGAATCTAAACCGGGATAAATTTCGAGAAACTAAGACGAATGGCGCGCTCAGCTACGCATAGTAATTTATGTAATGCAACAGTGCCATATCAGGCGTGCGGGGAGAGCGGGGCAGGGCGGGGGCGGGCGCTAATACGGTAAGCGCTAAAGTTTAACGCATCTACCTACATTAGTCTTCGCGCCCACATTACTGCCCCCGCATCCCTTGAATGCTTGGCTTATGTCTGACATGTATTATATAGCTAATGGAGCGTTTTCCGCGACCGGAATGGATTGTCCTAAGCTGTGCCTGATGTATGTCTAGCAGTATCAAATTATTGCAGTATTTTTTAATGTAATCGATTTTATTAATAAAATACATTATAATATATAAATGAGCTTATTTTGTTCCATGGTGTGATAACTTCAATCTCAAATTCTCTTAACTTGTTCTTATGCATACATACACATACATACATATGCATATACATATAAAATATACATGCAAATAATTTAAAGTGAATGTTGATCTTAAGTGAAGATTTACAGTGCTTACCGTAGTTTAAGAGAGCAGGATCCGATCCTAAGTGCTGCTTCTAAAACCGTCACCGCGGCCTGGTACTGACCTGCTGCTAACAGCTCTTGACCTACCACCTGTAAACAATGGACATGTAAATATATCTATATAGTGTTTGTGAAGTGAGGATGAAATGCCAATGTAAATTACTAAATATGGAGTCTTAATTAATAAAATAATGAACGCTACATTATTTTGAATATGATAGACACAAATTATTTATTTTTAAAAGTTATAATTTGATATGTGTCAGTTTGGGTTATGGCACAAATGCTAATTAGTTTCTTATATTGTTATAATACACGCAAAGTACATATTTTATTGTTTATATCTTTTTTTCTTTTTTGAGTGAGTAATACCCAGACTAATATTGTGATTCGTTTACTTAAATTATGTTTATAATAAATTTAATCTTTGTATCAATATTGCTTTAGCTTTCGCAATAAATAGAAGGCTGTACAAGCTGTTAAAATGTCAAACACTGTTTGTCCCCTCACCACTTCCTACTAAATTTATTTGTATCGTTTGAATTTCACACTCCCTTTACTTATTACTGCATAGATTTTACTTAACTCTAGCTGCGATTTCTTGAAATAAATATACGCTGTTGAAACTATTTACTGTACGCGGAACTTTACTTGTACAAACTAAGTTTATGGATAATATTTTAGAACAGTATAAGTGTCAAAATTATTCATTTACATAAATTATTTATAAATAAAACGTAACATATATTTTTTTTAAATGAGGTTTTGTAAAGTATGATTAGGATGAATAGATATTATTAAATTTATAAAAATATATGCCTACATTATAATGTTTTTTTCGAATATAGAATATGAATTAGCATTATATTAGATTATTTCTTCCTTTCCCGTTAAAAAAAAAAAACAGAAACAAAATACTGACGTAAGTTAATGTTTGTATAACATTTTAATCCTGATTTCGCGACTTCCCCATAAGAGCTTCACCGAACCCCGCAAAATGACGTTTCCGGCTGTCGGCACGATTGAACTTTTTTAAGTTAATTTCTCGTATAATCCAGTTTATAGGCAGTTTCGATGTCGCGACTGATGTCGTTCATTTTAAATTTGGGATACAATCATAAACTAATGTACAGAAATGCGAATTTGAGTATCATGGGCGGGCGCAAAAAGCGCGTCGAAACGTTACGATCTCATTAGGGTTGCCATTACGCCGGCATCAGTGGAACATTTACCACAACGTTTTGAACTTATCTCGGTATAAAGCTATAATACCTAATTATTTCGGGAACACCCATGGTGCGTTTCTTATTATTTCTTCGGATTCTTTTGTGTCGCCTTACGGAATGACTTGCGGTTGTCGTCACAGTTATTTCATTAACCGTGATTATGTTTTATATAATGTCATTTACCCGACAATGAGTGAGATGTGGTGATACAGCGTACATTGTGAGATTGAATATGTAATACTCGTACTTGAGTGCTTACAATTGCTTAATTGGGAAATATCCCGAGGCACTCAGCACTCACCCGATAACTATCTACATAAACACATTGTCTTGAACTCATTAGCTGAGCCTGCTAAAGGGCACGTTTGTACGCCATATATCCCCACTATTTGTATTACAGTTGGCTTTCAAAATTAACGAAACAGAAACATAAAATCTTATTAATTTATATACATATTTGATTTTTTTATTTGAGGCTTTGCGATCTTGAATTACGATTAAGTAACTAAAATTCCAATAAAACCAAGAGTTTTCGAAAGTCGTTCGTACCTAAAATTCAAAATTAAAATATACGGTAAAATAACACTTGCTTAACCATGTTACATTTATGCCGGCAGTTCCTAGTGATACTTGCGAAGGAGCCTTTGTGATAGCAGTTGAAAAATAAGGAATATATATAAGGTATCACGTTTACTCAGTTTATGTGATTTTCGAGCGGAGTCACTCGAAATTTTTGTATATTTTAAACCTCTGACGTAATGTTGATTAATGCCAGTGAAGAATAAACTGATGCCAAACTAAACGAATTCTACGAAGCAAAGCCGTCCTTTTTCCGTCACTAATTGACACCAGGGGAAGTATTAAACTTACGATCTCACTACGAGACCGCAGCACGGTTAAAGGCCCAATCACATTTAAATGGCCCCCAAAAATATTTTTAATGGCACCATTAAATTATCAATTTGTAACATCGATATCTAAAAGGCCGGTAGCCATTTTGTAGTAGACGCCATGTCGAGACCACGTCGGGCTGCCGATCAACTGTCGCGAGATTGTATGTAAATTCGAGGGGTCGGTTGTGTATTTATGGGCCTTTGATCACTCAGTTCCATTGTCTGGCGGTAAATGCGCCGAAAAATGTTCAGATGTCGTCAGCCCGCCATGGAATGTATGCAAATGGTTCGCTCCGGCTCTTGCTGCGGGGTTTAACGTATAACAGGAAGGGATAAGAGGATTTTGTATTGTTTCGCTGTTCGTTTGTTTGTGAGTAGATATTAAGTAAGAAAGTGCTTGTGATTTCTCAATGTCTTTAAATAGTGATTGGTGTGCAATTAAAGATTTTATGCATGACAACTTTAATGACATAGGTATGTGTACAATTTGTAAAAATATTTTTTTATTCTTCTCAGTTCACGTGTACCTATGTACAAATTGCTTCAAAACACGAGGTTGTTGTTTTAAGCAAGCATTTACCGAAACGATCTGTGTTCACATCTTGTTATATTTAAGTACATGTAAATTGAGAATATCAGAATTTCCAACGTAATATTGTTGTAATTTCATTTTTAAATGAGATGGTAACAAAGTATATCCTTAGGAGTTTAAATATGTTTATGTAAATCGCGTTGTCGGGCACCCTTATTTTTGTCAGCATATACAAATCTTGTACGCATATTTCCGGCGATACGTTAATGGTTGACATTATTTTTTGGTTCGAACTTGCATCGGATGGCATTTATAAAGGACGTTGTTGACAGTTTAAATTCGAACGCCGGACGTCGGAGCGCGATCCACGCTACATTTTACGTTACTTTAGTGCCTATTTACTTCGCCATTTTCGGTGACACAACGAATGTTAAATTTGCTTTATAGCAAATACATTTGAACGCATTGTTGTTTTGTTACGTAGAGTTGGTATTGTTTCAACAATCTACTAAAATATAAGTTTAAAATTCTTATTCTATTATAGGGACTTTAACGTATAGTTTGTTTTTTTTTAATAAATATTTAAGAAATAAAATTACATTTATCTTAACCTATTTAGAAAATAACTTTTTAAATCGTCATTACATTGTAAGTCAAAACATTGTAAAGGATACTGTAGAAATCAAAAGCATCACAAGGCGATGTATGTTTATTCATGCTTTGCTCGTTTTTTGTGCTACTATTAATAGCATGCTGTCTGTCATATAATAGTCTGATTGAGGTCTTAGGGATCAACAGTATTTTCGCAGCAGGAGGTCTTTCAGAGAAAAATTAAAGTGGACAAACCAATCTCCAAGTGGCTTAGAGAAGGTTTGTAGTTTTACTAACACGTATTATATTTATGTCATGCAATTATTATCATAATTAGCTAGAATTATCCAAAGATTTCTAAACTAACCAGAAGTAATGAACTTACCGATATCAAAACAAATGGCGACTGGTCCAGTTTCATAGCCTCCAGTTGTCTGAAGGTGGGTTCGAGGGTAGTTCTGAGTGGAGATTTGAGTGATGCCTCCACCAGCGCTGCCAGCAGCTGCCGCGAAGACGGCTCCACGCCCAGACCTGAGCTGAAGGCTGCGAGGGCCTCGCCGTGCCGACCGAGGCATTGCAGAGCGACACCTAGAGAAACAAAACATGTTAGCTCAAAATTCCAAGATATCTTCAACCTTATTACTATTACCGTAAGACCACAATGGGTAAACAAATATTACGTGATATGTCAAATGATTACAAATTGAACGTTACACAATTAAACTTATCTTTATATATAATAAAATTATAACAGGTCAATGTCAGTCATAAATACTGAAAAAATACCGATATATGGGGTTTAGAGTCACGGAACCCAAAATAACAGTTTTTAGATTTTTTGTCTCTACGCTTGTATAAGCATCACGAAAAACTTCTGCATGGAATTGAATACCATTTTCACCGATGTATTGTTAGAGGTCTTACTTAAAATATAGGTTTAATTTTATTCAAAGAAAATATAAAATAGCGGGACTTTTAATCCGGAAAAACATTTTCACGGGAGCGGTATTGCGAGCAAAAGCATCTATAATAGATAAAAGACTATCAATTATGTATATTTCTATTGTTATGTGTTTTTTGAAAATATAATAGTGGAATCAATGAAAAACATTAATTCCAAATGATTGATTTCAAGTTATCCGAGCGAACGGCCAATGCAGCGTAAAATTTAACCTACAACGGATGAACGCATCTTCGCATTTCTATGTTACTTCACATCAACACCTTGTTCTGCGTATGATATTACAGATGGGTAGCCAACGTAGATATAATTTTAAAAAAGGAAAAAAATATACAAATGCCTTTAACACATGATCTTATGTTTATACGAATGTTAGACATTGAAATTAAACTAGCTTTCGGATTTTAACGCGGATTTTTATATTTTAATTTTCTTCTGACGTTTCGCAGAGTTTACAGCCTTCATGGTCACATGGCGGTCTGAGATGTTGGTCCTCCAAAACGTCAAAGTTACAATATCTACTAACATTTTATTATTATACAAAATTATAATATAAATCCGCGATAAAATCCGAAAACTAGTTTTATTTAGATACGGGTAACAAAAATGTCTGTTTTCGAATGACAATAAAATTTTTATATATCCATGCAGTTACAGGCTTTGTATCAAAGCGATAAACTATTTAGATCATTTATTTATAGAACAATTGTAAAATGCGTAAAGGTCAAGCAAAAGTATGTGCTTTGGCACCAAATTTAATCGACGACTTCCAGTTCCATAGAAGGCTCCTTTCTCTCTGCGCTACTAAGATATTAACATAACGTAGGAATGTACACTTAATTTTAAAATAAAGAAGTAAAATTATTCTGGTAAGTACATAGAAGATTTTTATTATATTTCAAGCTAGCCTTAATAGACACGCACATGCGTAGTTATCGGTTGATTATGTATTACTATGCAAGTGATTACAAGCGAAAGTCTGCGGTCCGTGTAATAAAACACAACTGCTTTAACATCACGCAACAACAAAAACTTCAACATGAACTTGCACGGAATATATTGTAATGTAAATATGCGCAAGAGCAATTAACTTGAACTAGAATGTTGACGGAATGCCAGTTCTCTCTGTTTTAGTCGTACCTTAAAGTTTTTAGTAAATCGATTATTTATGTGAATCTTTCCTTTATCTAGTCATATGTATAATAGTTTAAAAATTACTGCAAATAAACTACAGACAGATATGGCATTCTATTATCATACCTCTAGAATATGTACCTAACTAGACTTTACCCATAATTTTAAGTATCGTCAGCCACAAATGTAGCTTTACAAATTCAAAACTTTAAAACGCTGTTGCATAATATTAACTTCAATCAAAATACTATTTTTTTTTTATTCAGAATAAGTATACCCTCTGAATTTCATTTCAGTGACGAAACAATTGTTGATAAGGAGACAAGAGTTTAAAAGCGATTTGATTTTTTTAACTTGTTCACTTACTTTTGTACACACAGCGATATTTAATTACTTTACAAAAAAATAGATTCATAAAGGCAATATACTGATTAGGATATATTTATGTTTGTATATGATTAATACGCGAATTTTTCTCGATTTTAACTAACTTAAAATAATAAATAGATATTTATCATTTACGAAAAACTACAGTTACCTTTTGGCTGTCTCTTTTACTATGAAAAATATCTAAATGATTATAATTTGTATATACTCATATTTATATGTCATTTTTATCACATATATAAATATGTCACTACTAGAAGCAGAAATAAGTATTTTTACTTTACATATGAAACTTATCCTAATTACCAACAAATTTACTTATATTCTCCATTTTACTAATACATAAAGATTAATGCGTGCCTACCTTGCCTGTAATAAGCCTTCGGCCAGTTGGGGCACAGTTCCCGCGCCCGCGTCGCATCCTGCAGGGCGGCTGCGAACTGGCCCTGCTTGAGCCTGGCCGCCGACCTGTCCGAAATCATACCATCATTACATCCAGTGTGAGTGTAGGCTACGATTAAACTCGCAATTATGTTATACCGTACGCTTTGAATGTAATAAATTAATGTGGACATGATAAATGTTTATTAAATTTAATAAAGACTATTTTGTCCTCACTGCGGGTAAATTTAAATATAGATTTAATTTTGAAGCTAATATGTGATGATTTATTCTAAAGTGTCTTGAGCAATGGTTTTGACACTAATAGACAATGATATTAAAGTCATGTTGTGGCTATTTAGCATATTATAGTCATTAAAGGAGCTAGATGGAAGAGATAGCTCGAGAATTATGGTTCTTATTTACAAACCACTCGAATTGCACTTAATAGAATTAAATAATATTTATGTAGATCGTGTGGTGTTTTGACTCAAATAATTAAACTTACCTATTACTGTAAAGGATGTGATTGGCCGGGTCCAACGTTAGGGCGTCTGTGTATAGTGCGACAGCAGTGGCGAAGTCCCCGGCCTGGCACGCCGCGTTGGAAGCCCGCACCTTCTCCACAAATAACGCCCGGGACGCGGCGCCCAAAGAAGCCGAGCCAGTCGGCTCAACCTGGAGAAGAAAAGTAAGTTAAGTTGGAGAATATGAGTAAAATAACTGCAAGTGTTTTGTTTGTAGAAGTTCATGTTATTGACTCGAGACTAAAAAGTGGACATTTTTATTCCATTATTAGCTTAAATTACTAAATTCGTCGTATCATGATGATGTATGTTGATACAAAACTTAAAGAACTATTAGTAAGTGCCAACAATAAACGAACACAGCATTTACTGAAGATGTTAAAGAATTGTACTCTATAGGAACAGGTTTGTGTGTAACTTCATACAATGCTCGCGCAATAAACTCCACTCACAATGCCTGTTTGCTTAGACATCTTTATTCGGATAGATAATTATCCATACGAACACACCTATTATTACGTGTAATAATAAATAAAAAGGCAATTTGCAGTTCGCACAATACATTGAACCGTGAACAATTTAATGCGAAATGTGAGGAAGCAATAAAATTTCGCAAAAGAACCTTTTCGACACGTGTGCAACCGATGTTGTAATTTTAAACCTTAAAACCGTACCCGATGATTTGTTACCATAATACTTTTTACTTTTTACTACCGCAGCCAAATGGGTATGTGTGGAAACTCGCTTCCTATTTTTGGTTTCTTGCCTGTTGCTAAGGAGTTAAAAACTTGATAGCGTTACTGGGATATAATGTCGTGTCGATACATATTAGTATCGTATTTAAAGAAGTAAAATGGTTTGAAACCTTATTTTTAAGTTTTTACGATGATATGTCCTGCGAAGAGTGGGTTTTAGGTGTAAATTTTGGAAAATGTTGATGTGTAGTGATTGGGTACCGCTGCGATCCGTTATGCTCGACGTGTTTCTTTTACTTTCCATCTGTAAAGAGTATCTAAGTTATATAAAAATAAAATAATAATATACGTTATACCTTCATGCTCTCACTCTACGAGTGTAAGAGGTTTTGATAAAAATAACCTCATTAATTTAAAATCCAGTGTATCAATATGCCAAATACACCCATTAGCTTATATCTAACGAGTAATAACCATCTCCGCAAACTTCCACATTTATAGGATAAAATTCCACACATTAGTAATCTATTTACTTATTACAATTGCCCACACGTACTTTGCGTAATGTAGAATCGTATTTAAAGCTTTTAATATGTTCTCAAGTGCGTATCTTCGCTCCGATTTCGATCCGATGTTGCATTTATATAATTTTATGTTTCCCATATTAAATACTACTTATCATATTAATGCAGAGTTTATGATGGCTTTAAGGCAGCTAATTAAAATAAGTATTCGTTTAGTCGCCTTACGCGGACTAAGTATGTTAGAAGTAGTTGGAACGTTAGTTTATAAGAAGGGCTGGCGTTTAGTCGCTACATTGATACCATACTTTAGATAAGTGATTCGATTTTATTTATGAGTCATTGGTATTTTAAATATAGAATAGAAAACAATTGAAGATTTATATTTGGCTGATTTTGTATGTAGGCATGATTGTAAAAGGCGATTTAAATTAGCTATTGAATGGAAGGGTATAGGGACCTATTTGTAACCAAATGTGGTAATTCTCTTGATTTTGTAATGACGTTTCGTAAGCGTAAGTATTTCACAAACATCTCGGAGTGAAATGATCCACAGGCCCAGACTAGCCTTATAAGTTTAGCTTATAGTTTTTAATGTCTGTTTTAAGTCTAAAATGTAATTATTGAATGTATAGGGTATTCAATTACATATATTTTACTAGTATATGACTGTAAAAATAAGAAAATAAGTAATTGTAAACCCTATTATAAATAACTGCATATTAGACTTAGAAGGAACAATAAAAATCGATAAGTTGTAACCGATTGGAGAATACTATCAATATAAAATTGTGTTGGTCGACAAGCGAGTGCATTCTGAATGCATATTAAAACTCTCATTCGACGCGAGCAATAAAGCTTTTGAGTTTAATTGGTTCGGACTTAATTACTTGTTGGATTAATGTTTTTGTTTTACTTTCGCTATCCAAAGTGTATTGTAATACATGTTAAACGCGTTTGTCTTTTGTTTTGAAACCACTTTTATGTAGTCATCAATATTTTGTTTTGGGTACTATTACATTTTATTTCAAAAAGTAAATATTTTGTGTAATTATAACTAATATTAATAACAATTACAGGAATACAGTTGCCTTTTAAAAATATTTATGCTATCGTAAGTAGTCGATCCTTTAAATTTAAGAGTACATAACACAATAGAGGATAGAAAACAAAATATTCCCGATTAGAAATGGTCGGCATGAGGCTCATTCACCACCTGCGCTATCTAGTCGAGCGGATCGGAAGCGAGAGTATTTTTTCTCACGGACCGCATTCCCTCTCACCACACCGCACCACCAGCGGATTTACTTTGTTTAACTCATACATTGCATTCATAGTATTTCCACCTATACAGAAATATCAAACAACGCGTAATGTAACGTCTATAGAAATGTTTTCTTTTCTTTTTTTTTTAACCACAGGCTGGCACACATAGATTCTAAGTTAAAACAATTAAGCACTCCGGAGGCGCCTTGTAGAGACTTAAAAAAGAACGTGGTGTTAACTAACACTATTAAGTTCGGTCGAACGGAAATCCTAGAGATAAGGCGGTGGTTGCGCAGGTAGATTGGAAATTGTGGTGGTTTAAAAATAATTTCATTATTTTATTTTTCTATTTGTTTAGGTGTTTTCAAACTTAGATCGAGTAATTCTACTTTATAACACAGATTTGTTTTATGAATGCGTTTGCAATAAAAAAAAAACTTAATTATTTTATGTTTTAAATGCGATTCGTGGAATCTTTTTTACTCATAAGTTTCATCTTTCTAGCATGCGGGTAACAAACATAAATCATAAGAAATTTTGGGAAATTCCATACGTGATGTGCTTACAAAATGAAGTCTAAAAGTTCGTGAGATACGATGTTATATCAGATACACACATGACCGTATGTATATATACGTACAACTATTAAATATACGACAACTAATCTCAAGTTATATGATATAAAAACTGATTAACGGTTTCAACTTCTCATACAATCAAGACTGCGGAAGCCAGAGCAAAATCCAATAAAGATATAACCATATTTAAATATCAGAACAACCATTAAACATTGATGAACACATATTTTGCGGGAAACAGCGGGCAGATTTTTCGGTACCGATCGCGATTTTGCGGCCATCTTGAAATATGAGCGACGTAATCGAGCCCTTACGCGCTTTATTAAAATTTCGTTTAAACAGGCGCCTGATAACCGTCCGGGCAGACGAATTGGGTAATTATTTTTTCTCGAAACCACCTTTCATTTATCTTGTAACGTTACTTTATAAAGCTCGGGCACGGACCGCCCAGAGACGCTTAGTGCTCGTCTTATAGATACTTTAATACAACCGCAGTTGATTATTAAAGTGCGTTTCAGTTTACGTGGACTAATCACATTGTAATTGCGCCGGGAATGTGTTGCGTGCGAATGTAAATGCGCTGATGACAATACTGTTGGCAAATGATTTACCGGTTTTACTTGAAAATATTTTTCCTTATTTTATGAATGGACGGCATTTACCATTCCGTAAAAGGCTTTAAGCTGTGTACATTTTCGGTTGCGTTTGCTCATTTTTCTTCTTTGCGATGTATGTATATACATGAATATTTATGTTTTGGTTACTTAGTGCCTACGTTATAAAGTTGTTCTTCATGGTTTCATGAATAATCTTCCTTCAAAGTATCGATAAGGAAAAGGTAAACTTTTGCGTCTGTGATATAACTGGATGCTACAATCGATCTGGAATTATAGGCATTTAGCATTACGGATAATTTCCAATCGTCTTATCGATTATAATTGGATTCAGGAGATCCTAAGATATAGATTTAGATCGTGTTTTAATACACACAGCCTGCATAAACAATTACTAAGACAATAAATAAATTAGCGGCCTATTAAATAAATAATTTATTGCGACAAAACTATTTAAGTAAGCGACAAAATGCCACCTTACTAAACATGATTCTGGGTTTCTCGAAACTGAATTGTTCTTGATCTACCTGTTTTTGTTTACCATAGTTAAATTAAATTCCCACTAGCTAATAACTGGCAGTTTGTCGTTTATCGTTGGCATTAAACGTATTCTATGAAATCATTTGGAATTCATTGCACGTTTGTGACTTCCTATTTGATGGTCGTTGGATGCGTGATTTCACCCGAGTGCGGCGTGATGTGAGTCCACACCCTGCACCCAGACTTTGGTAAAAATTCTGGGGTTGTGTGGGGAAAATATGTTAAAGCTTTCTATATCTTAACTTCTTTACATATTATAAAACAAAATCCCCTTTTCTGTCTGTCTGTATGTTATCAATTTTCTCAAAATCTATTGAACGGATTTTTATGAAATTTGGTAGGGAGATACTTTAAGACCCTGGGAAGGTTATAGGCTTTCTATCCCGAGAAAATATATAGCGGGACCTTTACCCCCGAAAACTCCTTCACGCGGGTGAAGTCGTGTGCAAAAGCTAGTAAATCATAAATGTGTAATTGTGTTTATTGGTTTGTGCTTCTTTACACAACAGAGTAAGAGATCGACATGTTTTACAAATAATTTGTGTGTGGGGTGTAGTGACGTATCCGGAATAATGCAATGTAAATATGAGAATTTTATGTTGGCAAAAGACGTGGAAAGAGTCAAGAGGAAGGTCAATATTATTTTATAGTTAATTATAGATTATCTTAATTTTCGTAATGACGTTGCAGTGAACGAATAATTGTACTGTACTCCAAAGAAAACATATGTAATAACATAGTGTATAACAAGTTTTGTTCACTTAATGTAAATAATATAACCTTAATAAAAATGAATACAGCACGAAATTACATGCTCATTTTAAACGGTTTATTATATTTTTTTTATACACATCGTTTCATAAGTTTTGTAAGTAAAAGCAGTGTGACGGCGCGTCACGACCAACAATAGAAATAAGTGAACATTCCTCTCACGCGTTCATATATCAAACACAGCTTTTTTCTAACGGTTGTATAATATGTTAGACCATAATGATCACATTCCTAGCAACGGCTTGACATTCTCATCTTTTTTACGCGTTTTTATAGTCGCTACGTGCTAGGCTCGTGCTGTCAGTACGTACCTAAGGTAATTTTTATTTTTAGGGTCAGTTCATAAAACAAATTTAAAACTCCTAATAAACTCCGCTTTGAATTTTAAAAATAACGCAAAGGGAATTTAATTCGCCCGGCAACAAATTGTAAGCTCAAACCAGAACTCACCATTGAACTATAAAAGGTTTCAAACAACGGCCCACAAACCAGCCCAGCGCCAGGTATAAGGGTTAAAAACAAAAGAGAAAAAAATGGCGTCGTCGGTCATCCTTTGTCTATTTTTTCCCGCTTATTTTTCGGGATAATTACACCAGATTCTTACCTGTTCGAAATAAAACAATTAACGTGTGTTGGTGCCGAGACAAATCACACTATAATTTGGGACCGGATTCGGACAATTTCTTGATGATTTAGTCAAAAGATTTTTTCAACGCACGTTCATACATTTTATGGGAAACGTGGAGCGTGCGTTCCGCTCGTAAGCCATTCGTCGTGGACGTATCCGAATTAATTTTTAAATAATGTACATTCAAAATACCGATGTTTGTTTTGTGAATACAATATTTTTTAATTAAATATTTTTAGGCCGTGAGGGACAGCTTTAAAAAGCGCATTGCATTTGACTTCCGCGCATCTGTTCAGTTTGGCCTGAGGCACGGGACCCATCACGACTCCCATGCCTGACTGTTAACCGGCCGAGATGGGAACACCCGCTACAGCGCGGTATTACAGCGTTGGGAAGGGTTTGCCAGGATTTTCCGTTTCATTCGTTTATTGTTGCGAAATCGCACGGTAACACGGCGGATTCCAGACATACTTCGACAATTACCATTTCGTGAGTGACCTCTCGTTCGCTTCAAGTGTCTCTTCAAGTGGTCCCACTATGGAAGATGTGACCTTTGGCATTAGTTCACATGTCTTTAAAACGGTTGAGATGTTTTGACGCGGTTTCATTCGAAGGCATGTGACGTCACACTTCGAGTCTTCTCGGAGGCGTGGACGACTCAATAAATTTCTTTCGGGGCACATTCATCAATCCGTTCACACATACCGGTTGATTCATCGGGGATAATTCCTTTAATCTGATTTTTATAAGTTTGTTTTGTCGGTTTTAGTCTTGTTGTCGTTGTCACTTGCTTTATTTTCAATCCAGATTAGCAATCTTGAGAAATGGAGAAACTAAACGTTTTATTTTTATGTCATAAATTTTGGCAACGTTAAGTAATATTAGCAAAATCAACAAATTTAAATTGTATAAATATTTTTTTGAACATTCTATTGCTTGCGTAGTCTGTTTGAAACCGAACTACTCATAATAGGATACACTTGTTACCAATTTTGGAGTCGGTGACTAATTTAAATGAAACATTCTCTTCATACATTTGTTTATTTATTTAACTAGCTTACCTAGCATTTTAATTAGTCACCGATTCCAAAATTGGCAACCAGTATATATGTGAATATTCATGTTATGTATGTAATCCTATAAAACCTATTGTAACACGCGACCGAAGCAACAATTTTAACGTAATTACAAGAACAAAATAATATACTATGGAAAGGCGGATTGCTGAGCACGAGGGACTTAAAGAAAACTCCACGCACAACTTAAAGCAATTAATGTTAATAATTTCTGGTTAACCGACCAGTAATGTCGGGAAATTACTCAATAAAGTATTGAATACCATAATGACCACAATTGTCAGCCGTAATGGTAATAACTATGCGTAGATATATCCCATTGTATTCTGTTTTAGGTAACATTTAAATATTTCCATATTGACTCGACGACTACACAATGTTGTATGGGTTTGTTTTGCATTCCCCGCGCTTGAATTTTATAAAATATTTTCGCTTATTTGGGTTTAAAAACTATGTGCTTAATATAGTGCGTTGGTTATTCATGAATTGTTTTTGCTGGCAACTTTGTTTTATATTAACATTGTACGCTGTGTTCGTAAACAAATTCCATTCCCAGGCAAAAAAGTCCATACCCTTTATAATTATTTATATTTTATAAAAGTAATTAAAAATACTCATAGAATGTGTAGGTAGGTTGATATTGTATATTGTTTAAAAATGGAAAAAATCGACTTATGACCGAAGGTTTCAAATTAATATGCCTAAGTTTGCTTGTAAATACATTTCAATTGGTTAGAACGTGTATCTACATACTAAATATTTTTTGTGCGAAAATGATAATTACATTTACGTCGTTGTCATTGGCCAGTGACCAGTCGGACTACAATATTTTATACTTATTAAATAATGTGTTGCGTACCCGTTTATATTATAAAATTCCTTGACAAACCAAGGAATATTAGTTTTCTATAGAAGTTTTTGTTCCGGCACGCGTACGATGCGCAAGGAATGTGTTCGTGACGATCGATTTCGCGCGCAATCATCTACCGCCATGTTGTTTTTGTTGTCAAAATAATAGCCCTAGGCACGTTCCTTTGCACGCTACCGTATTAACCACTTGACGTATGACGTGTAAAATATTCAAGAATTGATTGATACGATGCGCATGTACTTATAATCGTACAGGCAGCTTTCAATAAACTTGAACCATTGTTACGCTACATTACGAGCTTAATTCCTAACGTAATAATAGCCTTAACAACAACTATCGTATCGAATTTGTTTCTTCGTACGTTTAATTATATTCGAACTGTTATTACGATGAACATTATCGCGGATTAAATCCTCTTTTATTTTTAAAAACTCTTGCAAACCAGCCAGTGTGGGCGTGGTGGACAACTTGTATTTTATAGCTGACCAGTATCATGGAGCCTCGGTGGCTTGAACCTTCTTGAAAAAAAAAAGCAACGTCCATAGAAGGATGTCTTTCAACGAGCAAGCGGTGATTTTGCATGAAAAAATAAAGATTGAAAATTATTGGACGCGGTTCGGTGCAAATGTAGGTGAAGCGAGGTGTTTAGCTAAAGGCACTCGTTAAATAATAATATCTATACAAATATTATCCATCATGTCTCAAGACGAATTTCATTTGTATTTTATGATATCTTCCGTGTCGCGTTGGACAAAACCTCCGCAACGCTTACGTATATGCACGTAAAATGTGTCCAGTGACTTTATAACCCATGATATCTCGTGTTTATGCCTTAACATAAAATTAATGAAAATTGTTTGTTTTTATTGCAACTAACGTTTAAAATTCTTGTGAAATTATCTAATCCAACTGAGCACGTAATCATATGAAACATATTCTTAAAATTTTATATTCATTAATGTGTATGTGGACCTTATATGTTAAATTGACGCTAATATTTATGTACATTTGAGGCAATAAAATCATTGTATCAAACGTTTAAGATAGTGGGATTTGTTTTATAGATTTTTTATGGGTACAAAAGACACATAATAAGCATAAAATAACTACTTTATATCAACATTCTTAATGATTCTATTTTGTTGTTGACGTAGGTATGAATATTTGAATTAAATAACTTTATTATATATATTTTATTGGTATAGATACAATAAATTTATACATAAAAAATCACATTACTTAAATAATATGTACACGGAAGGAAACATATAGGTTATCGTTTTTAATTTGTTTATTACGTGAGCCAAAGGGTTTTCTTGTGAGAGAATGTATATACGACTATAAACAGCGTGACACTTTAATATAATAACATGTTTTAAATTAAATCACGTTGTTAATAATATGCGAGTAATATTTATACTAATGGAGGAGGGTGCAAAATTCACAGAATGTCTAATGCTTAATCATTGCAATTATTCATACCTTTGTTCATGCTGTTTCTTCATTCTTGAAGTCTAAAATTCATTTGTCTTCGCCAACATTGGGGCCTTCGGAATATACCGTACGGGCTATAGCGGTGTTGGGCTCGGTAGTCTTAATTAGTTATTAGACGCGCAAGAATGTGGCATAGAGCAGGGCGGCGCGCGCGCATGCAATACCGCGTCCAAGTATTGGGCGCTAATCAAATTAGCTGTTATAATATATATGAAATATCACACTAGTAGATTCTTTCAAATAAATTTACGGCGCCATCCTATTTTAAGTACTAATATTTAAATAAAATAGAATAATGAGTTTTTTTTATAGTTCTGCTTTATATCGTGTATTTTAAAATATAGAATGTTCAAAGAAACCAAATACCGTTAAAATAAATTAAAAATATTTGCGTTCGATTTCCAAAGCGTGTGCGTAAAATGATACGGGATTGAAAGCGCAGTCTGCCGGCGCGGCGCATGCGCGACCACACGCCGCAGTAATATCCTCGACCGCAGAGCCTTTCAGTTATTAGCCGATGCCCCTTGCGGCTGTGGGTTTCTTTTAATCACTCATGATAGGTTTTATTTCCTCTATGTTTTACGTGTTGTATTGGCGCCGGAAAAAATGTTTATAACTTGGTGGCCAATTGTTATTCCATTCTGTCTTTATCGGAAAATAGTACTTTGAAGAGTAAATAAAATAGCGCGGAATTTAATAACATATTATATACATTCATAATGACTAAAATTTTATATCAGTAAATATTCTCCATAAAAAAAAAAAATTAAAACAACAATAGAAATCACAACTGGAAATAAATAATATTTTGCGTAATATTCTATTTTGAATGGACAGGAGAATCTTATGTGAGAATTTTGGAGTCTCGAATTTGTGCCCGATATAGCGATAAGCTCGGCCATTATCACATCATGGGACGGAAAGCGCACGACGAAAACTGGTTGCACTAGTTACGCTTCTACCTACCCCTTTGGGGATAAAAGACGTGTTTGTAGGACATTCTGTTGTCAAATAACAAGTAATCAGTTGAAAAGCAAAATTTTAATCATTGATCGTATCGTATGGTTTAGAATTGCTTTCGTAATGCTAGGCGCGGTCTAGTGGGGCGAATGTTGGTCTACAACATCAAATTTCAATCACCGGTCATTTTGATTCTTTGATTACGGCACCTGTCAGATATCAACTATTATATTTATAAGGTATTCATTTAAAGTGCCATGATGTAATTTAATTCCGCAAAGATCAGCTAGTGTTTGCAAAACGTAATGAATGCATAAATGTATTTCGTATTGTATAAAGGTATGCCGTTCTTAACTTCTTTATTTAATTAATTCGGCTTTTATTAAAAGTAATTTTGTCGTCTATTTCTCAAATCCAGGGTTTATAAAATATTCAAAGTTTATTGCTGGTTGCAGAGAGAGACATGTAGCTGGGAATCGAGTGAGATCCGATACATTGTTCTGAGCTGGTAGCATTATAAGCTATTACTAACCGTGTTTGTCTCTTTTATCTTGTTTCATATTAAAACCATAAATGTAAAAAATATGGAGAAAAATATATAAATTATATAGAATTTTGGTACATCGAATATTTAGGTCACTTATTAATTTTAGATTGACGTCAGATGCAAAAAAGTCAGCTTGTCTCCTTGCAATAATAAGGTTAAACAAGGACATCAATTTTTTGGGTGCACGCTGACCTTATGTTAATCACATCTTGATTCGGTCAGAATTATACTTAATGACATGTTTCTTCTCCTGTGCTATTGTATTATTAAGTAAACTTATTATATTTCGTATTGCCTTGTATTCTGTATGTATCGTTCATATAAATCCATTTCTAATACTGCAATAACTTAAATACAATAAATATTAGAGACCGCCTATAATTTCTAATAGCGATGTTTTATAAAACTAATTCCATAGACAAATAGTCACAATAAATATATTTAACATAAGCGTACGAGTAATGTGCGCTTACTGTTTGCATTATGCGGTAATAACTCGGAATTATTGCAAAATAAACTTTGTAGACAAATATCTTTAACTAGATACCAAGAACCATCCCATTAGTATATTAATAATATAATTCAGCTATTTGTTACGATTAAATAAATTATTTAAATGGTTCTTTATTATGAAATTAATTGCCTCGGTTGCTTTGTTGTATTACGGTACAACTGCAGTGATATTGGACTTTTCTACTCAATATCAGCCCGGAGACTTGAATTTGTGCGCGATATGGCGATATGTTCGTATCCTATCACATTATAGGATGAAATACACTCGGCGGAAATTAGGTATACCAGTTGCGCGTCTGTTTGCCCTTTCGGGGATACAAGGCGTGAGTGAGTGTGAGTATGTTTGTGTATATATGTTACGAGTTTTTTGTGTACAGGAAAACCGTTATATATCACAATATTTTAATTGAAAGCAGAATGGATCATTACAACATTTTACTGTGGGAAGTATGTCAAGTGTTTTTTATTTCCTACATTTATGTTCAATTGGTTTTGGTGATATGTTTAGAATACCAATTACCATTAGACATAGAAGTTATAGGGTAAGGCAAGGAATAATATTCTCTGAAGTTGAGTAAACATTCGAAGCAAGACTCTGCAACTCATACGTTGATATCAAATTCCAGCTATCGCGCGTTTTCCGGCTAGGTGTGATAAACCACGCTTTCAGATTTACAACACAAATCAAACTTAAGTATGGAATCGCATCGTAAACTAGAGAGTCAATCATCTGTTTTAGCAACGTTACCGAAACGTAACTGTATTTTTGCTTCTACCAATTAATTTTAAATTAATTTCACCATATAAACTTAGTAATTAACGGTGAGCGGATGGAAAGCAGTATTTTAGAAAGATAATAACGTGTTTTGCAATGTTACTTACCGACGCGGATGCCACGAACAGTTTCCGATAGAAAAAATTGTTTTACATCCAGTCACGACATGTTTATCGGCTATAAAAAGTGCAATCAGTTAATGTAAGCGAACAAACATTACGTTTGCCGCGGCTCTCATCCGCGTCGACCGCACAGTTCATGCAACTCGTAGTAGCGCGCCCTATTTTCCTATAGTTAGATAATTATATTGACTATAGCTTTTGTTCGGGGCTTCGCCCGCGTGAATAGATTTCTCCGGGATAAATATTTCCCGGGGTTAATAAGTAGCCTATAATACTCAGGAGTAAAGTAGCTTCCTATTAGTGAAAGAATTTTCAAAATCGGTTCAGTAGTTCTTGAGATTAGCGCGTTCAAACAAACCCTGCAGCTGATAGTATTAGTATAGATTTAACTCTTTTGTTTGCGGCGGTTACCGTTGCGACTTTGTAAGCAATTTTAATTATTTATCAAATCATTTATCAATCACTAAAATAAAGGCAGAAAAACTCTTGACAAAATGTAATAAGCTTGTTAGAAATAACTTCATGAAAATCTGATTTCAAACGCACGTACTCAGACAGATGACGCATGGTTCTTCGATTGCATCAACTACTAAGCAATACGGGTTTCTAAACGATAATAAAGTTTTCCTGAGTTGTTAGAGGAGAGGATTCGTTTTATGCGTTTTGAATGGCGACAAGCTTTATGCAATATTGCATTCTAGCTTGCAGGGAATTACAACGCGTCTTACGAGTTACGGACGAAAACAAAGCATTTATATCTTGCGTTTCCTATATTGTTGACTGTTACATTTAAGATGATAAATAAATGTTTATTTTATTTTGGTCCGTATACTGTATAGTTTAATTTATCTATATTATTGAACAGTATATATCAAAGGCCATCATTTATGCTATTATAAATAACGTACAGATTGAAAGACTTAAGAAAATTAACAAACTAGAAATGTTCGTGTTTTTTTATTGCTTTGAATGACGAGACGCGCTTACCGGTCGCCTGATGGTAAGCGATACGACCGCCCATAAACAGTAGAAACACCATCCAACACCTTGAATTACTAAGTATTATTTGGTATATTACACCGCCCATAAACATTAGAAACACAAAAGTGTACTATAGTACCTAGTAATCATTAACTACAGAGCTGTACTAATAAATTCATTTTTAAATATAACTGAGCGTTCTGGCAATAACCATACAAACAGATCTATGTAATATGCCTCATTTATTTAAATGAAGATCACCTATAAACAGCTTATAGCTCGAATCAGGACAACACTTCCTTGTACGTTCGTAGTCTAGTTCTCACTGGCATGAGTCGATATACAAGAGTACTCAATGATAATAATTTAGGCAATGATATTCACAGGAAATAATAAATACGTGATAACTGATCGCTTCCTCGCCTAATGTTTGATCTTAACTAATCAATTATCCTACTAATATTATAAATGTGAAAGTTTGTGAAGATGGATGTATGGAGAGGTATGTTTGTTCCTCTTTTAAGAAAAAACTAATGAACGGATTTGGATGAAACTTTAGAGTAATATTGGTTATAACAGAATAACATAGACTACAATTTATAACGATTTTGTGCAGTTTGGTCATAATATAATGATACATATCAAGTATGTCGAAAAAAAAATTATCCCGGAAAACTCCTTCACGCGGGCGAAGCTGCGAGCAAAGCTAGTAGTAAAAATATCAAACCAAAATTGCACCTAAAAACATAAACATTTGATTTTAACACGAACATTGAAGATTACAATTAGGTACTTGTTAGCACAATAAACATTACGATAGTTAGGATTTTACAAATTCTCCATACTTTTAAGACTACCTGGACTGTGTTTGTTACCAAAGTCGTTTGTAAAACCCAATGATGTCTATGTTCAGTACCAATTTAAATTGCACCGATATGCTCTGATAAAACTTGCAGTCGCCGTTTCCCACTGCAATTAGCTCCAATTAGAATTTAAGCAATTAGTACGAAATTTATTGGTAATCTGAACGAGGCGTGAAGTAATTAACTTTGCCACGCAATGCACTATTTACGGACAATTAGCAAATCATTAGTACATACGTCTTTTATAAAATACTAGCTGTACCCGGCATGCGTTACACAGCCACGTAAAGTATTTTTTATCTTATTTACTAGGTTTTCTAGCAGACTTAACACTACGATTAGAATAATTGAAATATTATTTAGCTATAATGTAAGCTCAAGTTAGAAAAACTCAACATGGATATGATTGAATCTAAAAGTGACTTAATCGCAGCAAATTAAACACAATATAATATGGAGACGTTCACGCATGTATAGTAAATTCGCGAACGTATAAATAAACAGAGAGTATATCTTCTAATATATAAAATTCTCGTGTCACAATGTTTGTCTCCGTACTCCTCCGAAACGGCTTTACCGATTTTAACCAAATTTTGCATGCATATTCAGTAGTTCTGAGAATCGGCTAACATCTATTTTTCATACCCCTAAGTGTTAAGGGTTGTCCACCCTTAACATTTTTTTTATAATTCTATACAAATTTTTATTTTTTTTATTATGTCGCATTAAAAAATACATTCAACCCTAAATTTACACCTTTCTATCACCAACCCCTATTTTTTGTAAAAAAAAATGTTAAGGGTAAAACAAAGTCTCCCGCTGCATCTGTCTGCCTGAACGTGTTAAACTCAAAAACTACCCAACGTATTAAGATGAAATTTGGTATGGAACAGTTTGAGGCCCTGGGAAGAACATAGGCTCCCGGGAAACTACTACTTTTATAACGGAAAACTTTAGCCTGAAAAACTTTATAACGCGGGCGGAGCCGCGGGCAAAAGCTAGTGTAAGTATAATAAGTAAAATATGCCAAAATTTCAAAGCATAGTGAAAAAGTATCATTAGGTTTCCTTAAAAGCGAAAAATATTTATATATAGATTTTTCGGGCCAAGATATCTCGCCGGGATTCCGAGGACACCCTATCAAAGTTTCCTCACAATCTGATCAATGCTTTCGGAACGCTTAGACGACAAACATACAAACGGTGATTATTATCTATATAGATAGATATATGAATGGTTTATATCAATTAGATTGAAATACATGAAAGTGGGCTTTTAAAGATAGATACAGATTTTTGATACATTTAGTTTTATCAGAACTTAAAGTATACCAGAAACAGTTGCCAAGATGTCTTACTACAATCGTTAACGCTAACAGAAAATAGAAACAATGTATGAGAATAACATATTCTATCGATAAGTCTATCGTTAGGATATGTCATTCTCATACATAACGTTAGCGTTAACGATTATAGAAAGGTATCTTGGCAACAGCCCCAGCTTTACTTATCAAAAAACCTGTTAGCATTACATCGACAGATATATGGTATCGGTTTCTGTGGAAACATTTGGAGATAACTTTATTCTATACTAGATTTTGTTCACGGCTCCGCCGGCTTGAATATGTTTTCCGGGATAAAAGTCCCGCTATATATTTTTATAAAGGTATAATCTTCCCAGGGTCTTAGACTATTTCCATACCAAAATTCATAAAAATCAGTTCAGTAGATTAAGAGAAAATAGATTACATACAGACAGACAGACAGAAAAGAGGACTTAGTTTTATAATACTCGTATGTATAGGTAAGTGATGTGAATGTTATTAATTGTTATGGTCTGCATGACATCCAAATATATATGTGTTATGTCGCTTTTTCAAACAAACGCTCCACTAAGAGATAAAGGTGTATCTAATATAGTTTATATAGTTTTATCAACAGCAGTTTTCAAACTTGTTCTCTAGGAGATCTATCAAAGTAAATACAACATTGCTATTTGAAATAGTGCGTAAAATTTAAATGAAAAAGCAATACGCAACACTTAAAAGTAATTATTAGTTTCCGAGCGAAAGACAGCTCTATATCCATGATTAGTTGAAATAGAATAAATGTTAGACAATTAGGCATCGAAGCAGATCATTTTACCTAATAGTATGTTTTACACTACCAAGGCATAATAACGAGAAATTTTCTAGACAGGCCGCCCCGAGCGCTCTCGCCTGACTCGTTACAAAAACATTCTGAAGTTAATAGCTACTGTGGCCTGAAAAAATAAATTTGTTAAAGAATATATGCAGAAAATAAATTCGTAATTTATTTTTACGTGTTTTAATAAAAACTTTATGCCGCACTTGCAAATTGCGTCTCTTTATTAACTTGTATTAAACACATTAAGGCATAGCGCAGACGCTGTTAAATAGGCTTAACGAAATAAGTTTGGTGCGGCACGGCGTAGCGGGTTGTAGGTGAGATATGGGTGAATTTAATGTTAGATGATATAGTTTGTATATCTTTTCGTAAGGAAAAATAAAAAAGAAACAAAATATAGTTTTCAACTTAATACAATAATATTTCAAAATGGCACATTTGAGCAAAACCACAAGACCGTTCGTCCATAGCGTTACTTCCTAAGTCCAAACAAAATCTAATTCCCGAAGGTAGAGTTTAGTGCGTGGAGCGGACATCTCGTCAGGTGTTGAAATACGACACATTGTGAGCGTAGTGCGCACGCGCAACAATCGTCACTAAAGCACTCTTTTACGCGCGCCGTAAAGCGTCTATTGTAATTGCGGTGCTGGAGTACTGTCTTTTGTACTGTTTTAATTTATATACTGACGTGAAAACATTGGGAGCGTGTTTGTGACGTAGATTTTGTCCCTTGAATGATTGCTTTGTGAAGAAAAATGTGTCACATTAAGCTTGCTTTTTATTTTTTCAATTATAATATAATGCGTACTGACGGTAATGCATAAAACGAACACTATTATTTAATAACATTTTTCAACAATAAAAAGTAATAATATGAAATGATAATTTAACTGTTAAGTTTAAACTTACATGTAAAAGTGCATTAGAAACATCACTTAAATATAGCTATTAAAAAACCGAAAGCCCGAAGTGGCATAAAAAACAACAACAAAAACTTTTTATAACCCTTTTGCATACAAATGAGTTGTGACTACAATTTGAATATAACTTACGGCGGTAAACGTGTGAAGGAAACGATAACATGAAGTTAGAACAGGTGCAATATCTAATACATTAAAGTGAGCATTCGTTTAACGGAATGTAGTATTATGTACTCTATTTAATAGCTCCGTCCTGTAATAAGTACTTACATCGGTATCTTGTAATTGTATGTCATGTAATATAGCTTTGAATAATAATGTCGATTGTATTTTCGTTTCGAAAAAAAATCCCATGCTTTATAAATTAAAGAAAAACACGAATAATACATAAAAATACAAAAGAAAAACTGATTTAAAATAAAAAAAAACTATAAGGCAAGAATAAAATAGAGCCTGTACTTACGAAAAAAGAATGTTCACAGAAATACGAGACTTTGGTTTATTTTGTTTTATCGTTGAATCCTAAAAGCGTCAACCAGCAACCACTCACCGGATCGCGTATAACTTGTTATTACTGTGCATCACTGCAAGCGACTTATTATTGGAACCGCGCGAAATTTGTCGCAAGATTTTGCGTTATTATGTCATTAATCTTCATAAATACATCGGCCGTGGGGGTTAAATAAGGATAGGCATAATGTTACAGGTAGTTAATGTCTGCGATTTATCATAGCTAAGTTATGCTATTTAAATAGCCTGTGCATATTTGGCTGACCGTTGGGTTATTTCGAATCTTAAATTGTGTTTTGGTATATCAGACGTTTTATGTTTTTATGAGGGAAAAAATACACACATAACACTAAATTTTTGAGAATAAATTTTATTTTCATGCGAATTGACTTTGTGTAATATGTTGTATTTACTTGCCTACAAAAAGGAAGGACGGTAATGTCTCGGATGTTGTAGTTATTTGTAAGGTTCTGTATTATTTATAAACGCTATAAATAAGGGTTTGAGCCGATTCATTTAAATGATCAGGGCTATATGTTACCAAATAGAAAACTAATTTCAGCTTTTCATTGGATATATCACGAAATTGAAAATATTCTTTTGGTACCGGTAGTCAATAATATCACAGTTTTAATGTATCAACAACACGCTCATATTTTTTTATAGATTAAGCATTAAAATATTTCTTTATTTGTATATGAACCCAATAAATTTAGAATCATTAAGTGTAAGCAGCACAAACACTACACACGTCGCCTTAAGGCTTAGTGGAAACGTATATAGGCTACGAGGGCAGGTCTTGGGTTCGATTTCTAGGGGGAGTAACATATAGACATAGTATAAAATGATTTGTTCGGGAACTAATCTGGTCAGAGAACATTGACGACAGACTTAGTTGTAGACGGTCACTAAAACTAAGCATAATCATACAGTAACACGTTTAAAATTGTTGCACAAAGTGAATTTCGAAGTTAAATAAAGGGAGATAAAAGAAATTAAAACACCAATTCATACATTTGAAGTAAACATGAACCCTTTATAAGAACCTTACCCTCCATTTACATATAAATCCGGACACCGATAAATATCCCCATAAAATATTTCACAACTTTGCTAATTTCCAAGTTCCACATAGTAAACGCTGTGGTACATTGTAGATAATAAATTTTATGTTCAAAGGTACACCGTACGGTCATTTCGACGTATGGCGATAAAAATTCATTACACATTAATTTTAAAACGCTGCGCATAAATGAGTAAATACTTCTACAGATATGCTGTGAACGCGAGAGTTATTGTCTTTAGGAGAATTTAAATTGTGTAATAAAATGCTTGCACGTGTCTACCGCTGTTACCACAATAAAACCTTATTGTTCACAATAAGTTTAAAGTCTTTTATATTGTTCTTTGCTATAATACCGTAACAAAATCTGAATCTCCATTACTATTAATACAATGAAGGACATAATTTGTGCGTATTTCTAGAAATTGATTTACTAAAACAAACTTAAATTATGTTAAGAGTTCAAATAGTAAAAAAAGTCTACCTTTTATGTGGTATGTAATGCAGAATTGTGATAATACATTATTATTCAAAAACAAGTAAATTATAGTCAATATCGAGCAGAATCCGGAATAGGCGCCTACAAAATGTTAACTACACGTAATTGCGTAGCAGTACCGAGAGCTGTGCGCAGGCGCCGTTTATCCCCACGGTTTGTTACACGGCCCCTTATTGCCGTTGCCGAGATTATCAGCCGCACTCATCATTTTACTCTGTCATTTGTCTATAATAAAATGCGAACAAAGCTTTCGCAGCCGCAGCGATGTCGCACGGTTAATTAAATCCGTTAAAAGTCTACAGTACCGAGAATACGCCCCTAATACACTGTTGGCCTTATTTAAATGCGATCGTATAGTATTTTAAAAGTGCAACGAAATTATTCCTTTCATCGTTTGATTAAGATTCGTAGTTTTTCAGTACTTTTTTGTTAAGCCATTTTAGCACTTTAGGAAGCAATTTGTGTTAATTGGTATCTGAAAGGGTACGATAATTAATATTTTTTAGCATTTTAATAATACTTTTTTTATTCGTCAATTTTTTTTTATTGAGGCTAAAACTCCCGGAGCATGATTAATAAAGTATAAATATTATAGTTCTAGGGTAACACGATTCTCATGCTATTAAAATACGAAGTATCTGGATAAGGTAAAAGTTTATTGTTTAATTACAAGTAATTTATGGTATAGTACATATAACGTATTTTCGAACAATCTTTTTAGGTTAAATTAGCAAAAGTGAGGGAAAATTGTGAAAATACTATAAGTATTCCTTAAGTTAAAGCAACTTTATACCTAACCTAAAATTTAGAACCTGAAACGAACGCTCTTTTCGTAGTCAATTACTACAATTATATATAAAAAATAGTACTTCAAAAGAATAAAACAAAGGAAGTATTTTTTAACCACATTGCAAATGATTTTTATTATACCTAATCCTTTCCCGGTAAAACATCACCGATGTTCGCAATACTATAAATTTTATAGAAAAATTGCCAGCTCGCAATATAACTACGGGTTTATTAAATCAAATACGCACGTCATTGTAATTAAGACCTAATTACGAAGCACTAAAATCGTTTTAATACCTCCATAATTTTCTTTGAGGCGAGAGTGCGAGATTGTGCCATGAAGTTATAGAACATTAGAGTAACCATTTATGATGGTATTAAAATGGCTTGAATGAGCATCCTATGAGGTTTTAATAATGCGAATGAGTAACGTTTATTACAATAAAATGTTGTAGGTGGAATTAATATCTTGCATGCAAAGATTCAGTGATCGTAATTGATATGAAAAGTGGGATTAAATTGTAGAGTAGGTAACTAAAGATAGGTTCCACGTGACGCAATGACTATCACTCTCGGTGTGAAGTGCGATTTGTCTCTTTTTAATGGCTTATTTTATTTTCCTGGAGAGATAAATTAATCTATATCGTAATGTAATATATAGTATGGTATTTTGCTGTGATTTTTTTTATACGGCCACAGCGATTTGAACGCACAATACATGACGGTAAGTGGACTGGGGTCCAATAGAATGTCGACTGACGAGAGATGATTACTCCTCGTCAGTCGACACAATTATACTGGCCTGTTGAAACACACACAGGCTGTTCTCGGAACGTGACACACTTATGTTGTCGCTATCCGGGCGGATATAAAATATATCCTACCACCCGCAAAATTTAATTAATAGTGAATTAACAAAACATAAACTAAATTTTAACGAAATATAACTGCTGAAAAATATGTTGAATGGTAGCAAGTGTCTGACAGATATAGCAACGGAATGACTGGTTGAGGCTGCAGGTTTGATTTCACCCTTTAGATCCGCCTGACATTTCGAAGTCTCTAGAATTCTCTTTTAATTATCCCTCGCCTTACGACGTGGGGTAACCAGTAAATATCTGAGAAAACTTCATAAAACTTGCGAACAATAAGCTTAAACGTCAGTCAAGATTTTTATTTTGTAAATAATATTACGTGTCAAAAATATCATTTGCTAAATATGGACATACTCGTTACACTTTTTTACTTAACCTTTTTATGTGTACAGGCGATGACAGAATGTTATTATAAAACGTCAAGTGTCAACGTAACTACAGGATGTTTAAAATATTTTATCCGCGCTGTATAACGCTCTTTGGATGTAATAATTTATGTTTTACTAGCTTTTTCTCGTGGCTTCGCCCGCGTGATGGAGATTTCCAGGATAATTTTTTTTCCGACTTACTCGATATGTATCGTTATATTATGACCAAGTTACACAAAATCATTATAAATTGTAGCCTATGTGTTATTCTGATGTATAATCAATTTTAATGTATAGTTGCATCTAAATCCGTTAAGTAGTTTTTTCGTGAAAGAGGAACAAACATATATACATTCATCCTCACAAAATTTCGCATTTATAATATTAATAGGACTAGCTTTACTCGCGGTTCTGCGCTCATAAAATATTTTTTCCGGGATAAAAGTCTTGCTACATGTTTTCTCAAGCTAATACTAGCCACGTCCTTCGCAGGGTCTCAAATTATATTCAAACCAAATTTCATCGAAATCGGTTTCGTGGTTCAGCCCTAAAAGCGTAACAGACAGTGTAACTTTCGCATTTATCGAAAGTACGAATTTGTTGGTACGTGATTTCCCCCGTGAAAGACTATAACGGAATGAATGTCCCACCGTCTATATGTTCATGAAGAATAAGTTTACTTTACTGTAACAATTTTTTCTTAATTTTTTAGCTTTTAATTTTTAAATTTTTCACACTTAAGTATTACAAAGTTTCGCAATTTTAATATTGCATAATAGGAATACGATTATTCATACTAATAATATTATGAATATGATACGCGTAAACAGAAAACATAAAATATTTTAGATTTCCAATATATTTTATTCTGAACTAAGTTAATGACCACAATTAATATTAAAATAAAGTTTATACATTATTAATTTATTCACGTTTTATTTTAATTATACTTTAATTATTCCGAATGTGAGTTTTATTCTCCTAAACAATTCGCAGTTCGTGGGCGCAGTCCAATTTACATACTTGTTTACTAGGAAAGATGGCGTCTTTTTGTGTGTCGGACATGTTTTTTTTATTGTAATTCTTCAGTTGAAATATGTGTATGGAATGGCATTTATTAAGAATTTTGGACTATGTTATATGAAAAAAAATATATATATAGCTTTACATAAAATAATATGTATATGTGACAAATCACAATAACCCATACTTATCTTTTAACACAAACAAAACAGAGACGTATTTTATCATAGAAAAAGCAACTTTACGATTAATTATAATTAAATCGATAATGAACTGAAAACTATTAGTCCTTTTTAAAAATGTTAATTTATGTCTCTCTAATACCATGTCTGTACTTTATTTTCCTTATATGCCTTGAGTGATATGCACATAAAACCTTCGGCACTCAGACCACGTGCTATTTAATTATTAACCCGCGTCCGCAGTGCAATAAAAATCGACGTACGATGAACAGGGCCATAATAAACTGCGACGTGGCAACAGCCTATTAGCGATGATTATTTAATGCACTAAAGAAATGTACGATTTATTTGCTGTAATGTTACCTTCATCTTGGAATATAAACCGACAATTTATTTGTTTTCGATCTACATCTTTTTTATCAGGTAAAATGGTGAAATAGTATTGCATGTATACTAAATGGAATAGATTGAGTCTAAATATTTAAGTAAGGCATGCATTTTTAAGTAAGGACTTTTGTGTATTGTTTGCAAGGTAAAGGTACCTTTGAAAGCCCACCTAATTGTAAAATCTTCATAAAATATATTTATTAAATAAGGTAAAAAATGTTTTTTATAAATTGCAACACGTTACTTCTTAATATACAAATTAGTAATAAAAGCACTAATAAAAATCGTAGTACATTCTTGCATTACAATACAAAAATACCAAAAAGATGGTGGGCCTTGTTAGGACCCGGGTTTCTTTTAATCACACTACCTTATAATAAAACACAATACAAGAACAATAAATGTAAATTATCCTTAAAATAACATACTCATTGAAATTGCCTGATCTGGGAACAAAACCGCATCCTACCAAACCAATATTCATTGCGCCACATCCATAGGAAATGATACATGCTTTTAATAACAAAAAAAAAACATCAATTCCTGTTCTAGTAACGCCATTATAATAGTATGTACGCGGAGTCACGCCCACGCTATCCGTCACATCTCCACCTTAACAGCATTTGAATTACATTAATTTATATCGAACCTTATGTGTAACTTACCTCGTCATTGGTGTGGGCCAAGGAGAAAGCTTTGCGCTTCGGTTATGAGCTGATAGCGGGAATATTTTGAGAAATACTCATAGTTTGTTGGTAGTAGGTCGCATATGTGAGAATCCGTCTGGGTAGGTACCACCGCAATGTTTATTTCTGCCGCCAAGCAGCAGTTTGTAGGAACTGTTGCGTTCCGGTTTAAAGGACATTGTAGCCAGTGCACTACTGGACATAATGAGACTTAACATCTCACGTCTCAGGATGGTGAGCGCCGTGGAATACCAAACAATATTTTGTAATTCAAGGTGTTGGATGGTGTTTCTGCGGTTTATGGGCGGTCGTATAGCTTACTATCAGGCGAACGGTACGCTCGTCTCGTCAATCAAAGCAATAAAAAAAACTAATAATATTTTTTTTGTGCATGTTGTATATGCCTGTATACAATGATTTCTAGTCTTAAAGATATGTACATACACTGTTGGTGTATTTTATTAAATAAATAAATAAATAGCGTAGGGATATAAGTACTTAGATTTTGTCGCGGTTCTCTTGAGTGACGATGGGGAATATAAGCTTCAGTCACTTCTTGGGATAAAAGTCTGTTCATGGGATAAAAATTAGCCCGTTGTACTCCTCACTTCTATATTGATTGTTGAATGAATTAAATGAATGACTTTAATTTTTAATGTTCCAATGGTCTAATGATGTCTCATGTTTACACGAATTTTAGATATCAAAATTTAACTAGTTTTCGGGTTTTATCGCGGTTTTTTTTATTTTAATTTTCTTCCGACGTTTCGAAGCCTACAACCTTCATGGTCACGGGGAGGAATGAGTCGTCCGAAATGTCAACGTTACAAAATCTACCTACATTTTACAATTATAAAAAATGAATAATATTTATATTCCAATGGTCGTACGAAACTATTTAATATGTATCAATATTATAATGTAAAAGCATTCGTCAAAAACGCCGCCTAATGTAAATTTATGAATCAATTTAGTTTTTTGGAAGATCATCGTTTTTGTTGAAAATAGCACAGCATTCTAAAAATATTTGGGTATTTATTAAAAACTAGCTTTTGCTCGCGGCTTCGCCCGCGTGAAGGAGTTTCCCGGGATAATTTTTTTCCGACTTACTTGATATATATCTTTATATTACAAACAAATTACACTAAATCATTATAAATCGTAACCTATATGTTATTTTGATATATAACCAATAATACTCTAATGTTTCATCCAAATAAGTTCAGTAGTTTTTTCGTGAAAGAGGAACAAACATACATACGTATATACATCCATCCTCACAAACTTTGGCATTTATAATATAAGTAGGATTATTAGGACAATAATTATAATTGTAACTGATTCATACCATAGAGAATACATTCTGTTCTATTTACGAATAAATATTTTTAAAATACGAATCGATTTTCAATACGCTGTCCCCTACCACCGGTCCCACAATCACCCAACAAGCAAGTCACGCACGAGTATACACGTTCACACGTCGAATGCAATACATCTGAACAACGGCAATTGGTAACGTACAATTGGACGTTCACCGACCAAATGGGATTAAAGGGCCAGCTCTTCTGTATATAGCAGGGATCGTAGGGGTCACACTAACACGGCACTGATAAAAGTGTTCCTATGTAACCTACTTGGATATTGAGCTTAAGTGGCGAATGCTTGTACATAATGCAGGGGTTTTAACATGTCGGCGATGTATGTGCGATGTCGTCAACTTTTGGTCAATTTTGTAGGAATATGATATTTTAACCATAGTTTTTTAAAGGCATGTACACAAGAGTTTTAGTATAGGCTGCTAATATAAATACTGTATACTTTGTGTTTTTCCCTTTGCTTCAGAGCTTCATCGTGTTTTGGGAACTGCCAATTTTAAGCAATTGTTAAACATATTCAAATTGTAAATTAGAAGTTAGTAAATAAATAAATAAATATTGTCCCACTGCACTAAACTGTTGAAAACTTAGGTATTCATTTACTGTGAGGTGCTGTATTTGTTCCCCAGCTTAAGGAAATATTTTTTGGCCCATTTACACGTATCTACACAGTTTTAAAAAATACGCGAATTAAACTAGTTATGATCTTAACAGACTTTAACTGTTCTTTGAGTTTCAGCACATTTCGTTAAGAATAGTCACTTTACTCACATTGTATTAAGAATAGTCACTTTACTTCATCCTTGAACTCATGTCCTCAAGGCCACGGCTACATGATGTCATTGGAGCCCGCATTTCAAACGTTCACTTTATGAATATTATGTGCGAATTAATTGGGTATTTAAAATGTCGTTTGTGGTATGTTGAATGGCATGCGATTATGAGTAAGCTAGGTGTTGCTCGCGGAGTTGCCTGCGTGAAGAGCCCTTACCGGTACAAAAGTCACGTATTTTAAAATTATTATTTAATACCTATAATATCCCATGGGAGCAAATTAACCGGGTAAAAAGTAGCTTATGTGTTAATTTTTTTTTATTTGGCTACCAACAATTGTTTACACCAATACTTATGAATTAAATATAAAAACTAATACAATCAAGTTGCACAAATGTAATAATTATTTAAAGGTTGGCACAGCATGCACAAGTTAAAAGCTTAAGTAACGTAACAATATATATAGTATATTTTGTATTCATTCAGGATATGGTATATCCGAGTGCCAAATTTCACGTAAATCCGTTCAGAGGTTTCTACGTTTACTTCTAACAAATATCCAGACATCACAAACTTTCGCAATGATATTAGTGAGATTGGATTTAAAATGCATTGGACATACCTCTGAGAAATCTCTCTGCGACATGATGTCTCTATGGTTTTCTAACGCGAATCTGAAAAAAAAAATGTATTTTCAAATTCAAATCCTTATGTATATTTTAACATTAAATTATATTCGATCTAAATATGTGATAGTTTCAAGTATTAATGTGAAGAAATTGAATTAGAAGATAAAACAAAGATAAAAGAAAAGCCATTATAATTTTATTTATAATAATATATTGAAATTTATTACACAACGTTCATTTTAATTCATCAAGATAGCGTAAAGCAGACATATTTCTGCCTTCAAGATTTATAGGTGCGTTCTTCTTTAATTAGAAACGTCGATAATACCCCCGAGATGTGAAAAAATTAATAATATGCAAATACATTTCATTAATAGTCGTGGCACGGCGAGGTATTGCCACATTTTTATTTAGAGCTTGCAGAGTAGAAAATACACAATTAATTAGTCGTAAATACCGCGACTTCTTGTAAAGATGGTTAACTTCAATAAAATTATAGACTGTATATGGGTTTAATGTTCTGTTTTATGGGAAAGTCTTCTTTTATGAATAACTTTAAAAATAGACTCTAATAAAACATGTTCAGGGTTGAAAATTGCTCGAGTTGGGTGGGCGGTCTGGCCAGACGATAGCCCTTGGTCGAAGCCATAAGCCGGAGCCACTAGACTTCCGCCAGCGATCGTCAAACTTGGTATAGAGGTGTGTAAAAACTGTTCTGCTAGCTGAATTAACGGCTGCTGGTTGAATTAATGTCATCCTGAGTAATACCCGCTTAATTGCGTTTAATTATTGACTTAGCGTATAAGGTGCTCGCTGTTATTTCATTTTGATTTATCTATCTGTCAACTAAGATAATTAACTTGGGTTTATTATGTTTTTTCTCATGTTATCTCATGGCAGTCACTATAGATTCTGTGAAGTAGAGAAAACTTAGTAAGAAAGCGTCTGCTGTCGACACTTCCAGTATCGTTCCGTAAGACAGTCTAATGGAACGAGCAATAGAGTTTAGTAAATTGAAACTGCATGTTTAATTTGTTTTCAATTATTATCTTCAATCAATTTTCAAATTCTTTCAATTTTTCATTTATGAGGTCTTAACGGAAACCGATTGAAACGATTGAAACACGAAAAAGAGCTGGAGTATCTACTACAAGTTTGCACTTTAATCTATTTAGTATATTACTATTTATTTAAATTTGGTATGCATATCTGATTATTTAACCTGTATAATTGAGTACTGCATTTATGAAAAAAGTATAATTTTGTAAAATAAAAACAAATCAATATTCAATCGTAACTTTTAATACAAGCAATCTATATGAGGATAGCCGGCTAATTTAAAAATACAAGTATGTACTAATATGTACTAATTATTCATTATGACAGTCTAAGAAAAGAAAAATTCATATGTTAGAACTTACAATAAATTTATAATTTAGTGCTCAAGATCATCGTTTCATAGCTGACTCTTAGTAACCAATTTATTAAACTAGACTTCAAACACTTCAAGCATAAATAACATCTACAACTCCTATACTGCGCTTCAATTGGTATAATATGAGACATAAAATAGATCACATTTTCCCACTCGATTGACCAGGCCTTCGAGAACATTTCCCCGAAAGATACTAAAAATATATCTTCTCAGAAATATCTTGTCCGTATGTATTTATATTCTATCGGAAATACATAAAATCAGATAAACGTAAAGGCCAATCTTGATGGAATTTTAAATGAAATTAATCTTTTATTGATATTGATTCAAGCTTCAATGATCCAAAAATATTTGCCCGTGGGAGAATGATATTATTAATGTATAAAATATAAACATTACGAAACTATTTCGACTATTTTACGTCCTATAGCAAGCAGCTGTTATAAAAGTAGGTTACCTATCTTATAATAAGTTGTACAACCTTTTTTTTAAACATTGCAAGTCGGCTGGATTAGATAATAGTATTGACCTCATAAATACAAGCCTGATGCAGTAATTAGGAATTATCTTTGATCCTTCAAAAAATTGCAGATATCATGAACATTGTTGCAATGCGAGTGTCGAACCCCAGGATTTAATTGAATAGCGGCTTCAAAGAAGGTATCAATGCTGACTAAAATTTCATTCATTTATTTAAGAAATTTTATCAATAGCTTCATTTTGGATTATGTCTACAAACAAAAGTAAAGATAAATGATGAGATTTAATATTACTTTGTATAATACAGAATACAAAGGAGTAAGTGGGTCACCTGATGGTAAATGATCATCGTCCAGCACAATGCCAGCGGTTCTGGTGCATTGTTGACCTTTAAGGAAAGGTATTAGAAAGGTATCGCTGACCGTACGTAACAAAACTATTGTGGTTTTATAGTAAAATAATAATACTTAGTCAGTAGTCAGTGATTTTAAATAAAAAAAAATACACAGGCTTTTATCTTCGAAGGGGTAGGCGGAGGAGCAACTTTGGCACTCAAAATGCATCCTGCTTGTTTCTTTCTATGCAGTGATAGGGGGTGAGCCTATCGCTATATCGTCCATAAATTTAAGACTCCGGGTGGATACTGAGCAGAAAAAACATAATTTTGATCTTGCCGGAATTAGAGCCTAGGACTGAGCGGTGATAATACCGCATACGCAACACGACTACACCACGGAGTCTCTTACAGTAACATAAATACCTAGTAGTTATTTCGTTATTATTATTAATTTATAGTGTTTTAAAATACAGTACCATCACTAGTGTGATTAAAATAATGGTCCTGACTCAATGATAACAGACACACGCTACTTATTGAACACATGCTACGGCAGCCCACTGATTAATAAGATAGATTGTAATACACTGTATTCCAATACATTCTTTAGTTCTTTTTGTTTTTGTTTTCTCAAACTTACTTTATAAATAACAATTTTATAGCTTATTTTGTGTAATTCATTTATAATAGGGAGGTTCCTTTTTCATGACTTTTTTGTTATATTTTCTTTCGAAAACAACATATTGGAATTTTTGTTTATTTTGTTTTCTATACGCGCAAGGCAAAGTGACCGCACCACATCTGATGGTAAGTGGAGAGGGGTCCAATAGAATGTCGACTGACGAGAGATTACTCCGATAGTCGACACAATTATGCCGGCCTGTTGGAACCGTATATACGTGAGCTGATCCCAGAACGCGACACACTTACGTGGGCCACTATAGCGGGTTTTAACACCTTGTGTACGGTAGTCGCTATATGGGCCGATATGAAACATCCTAACACCAGCATCAGCAGTTTATCGCACACCAATTGTTAATAGCAATTGTTTCGTCAATACACTTGACGGCAATTTGTTAATTTATTGCCTAAATAAAATTCCGCTCGTATTATCACATTACTTTTTCCTTCGAAAAAACAAATGCAAACACCACAATGTCTCACGCAATGGACTCAAGTGTTAGTTTGCAAATAGAAAATAACTATCTTCCACTCATTCATACATTGTTAAAGAACATTAGCACAAAGTTTGAAATGCATAGCATTGTATTTCAGGCTGTTCACTTATAACCTCTGTATCTATAGTTTAAATCATAAAACACTATTGGCGTTAGTATTCCGGGCTACATTGTTGCTTGCCCGTTGTTATTCGCCGTGTACCGTGTTCTGAGTTCAGTCTTACATGATTACAACTATAAAGCTACTCTTACTGAGTCCTTGGTACCCACCAAGGGGGGCCGTATTCTCTGTTTCACACGTTATTCTGACAGAGTATAGAAATCACGTTGCGCGTCGCGTTTAAGACAATAGAAATTGGCACACTAAATTGATATTTTGCAGAAATTAAATAATAAAAATAAATTTCCATTTATTTTCACGAAAACGTAACACGAGCGCGTTACAAGTTTACTCTGCCATAGATAATATGGTCCCTACTTGTGTGTGAAGCATATGTGATTTAAAAAAAATATTTAAAATAGTCTCCTAGGTTATTTGTAGTGTTTTACATGTTTCTTAGGATTTGTCGATAGATCTGCCAATCACAAAAAAAAAGAATTTTTGATACATGTGTTGCCTGGTATTTAAATTTGTCACAGTTAGAGCGAAATATGTTTCCTATCACATAGTTAAATGGTAATAAAATCGTACAATTGAGCCTAAAATATTGCGTCGTTCGTTCGGGATTAAAAGTATGAGCGGCGTGTGTCCTTAAATTTTATCCCTAATTCAAAATATCCGTAGTTATATAAGTAATTTTAATTTTATTTAAAAATAATAATAATTATTATTATACTTTGTTTTGAGGTATCATAAGTGCAACTTTGTTCGCCTACGTGATAAATAAAGTATTTTATTTATTTACTAGCTTCCGCCCGCAGCTTCGCCCGCGTGGATTTCGGACTTCAAAAATGGAGGAGGTGCTCAATTTGTCGGGATGTTTTTTAATGTATGGTGGTATGCAGGTGGTCCGATTGTCTGATGATGGGATCCTTGTGAAATCGAAGGAAGCATATAGCATGATTCAGTATTCACGCGTGATGGCTTATTATTAGCGTATTTCATGTATAACTTTGCTGTTTCTATACCGATTCCTATGATTCTTTTTTATGGAATATTTAATAATGTTAACTTTTTTAATTAGGGATGACTGAGAGCAGCCCCGGATCTTGAATTTTTTCGAGGCGGGGCAAAATCTGGATAATGCCGCCCCTAACCACCTATATTTTTACTTTTATCATCATCATCATCATTTCGCGCTCCGCGGGAAATAATTTATGTGTGTTATATACTGGTCTAGCTTTTGCCCGCGGCTCCGCCCACGTTATAAAGTTTTTCAGGCTAAAGTTTTCCGTTATAAAAGTCACGCTATATATTTTCCCGGAAGCCTGTGTTCTTCCCAGGGTCTCAAACTGTCTCTATACCAAATTTTATCCTAATACGTTGGGTAGTTTTTGAGTTTAACACGTTCAGGCAGACAAATTCAGCGGGGGACTTTTGTTTTTATAATAAATTTTTGTATAACTTTTTAAGAGGAACAATCCCGCCATACATCATTGTTGCATAACTTTAACCGTTTACGCAGCGCACGCAACAGAAGCTCTCAAAAATAATATATTTTCCCCGTTTTTGCAACATGTTGAAACTGTTACTGCTCTGCTCCTATTGGTCATAGCGTGATGATATATAGCACTCCACAAACAAAGGACTATCCAACACAAAAAGAATTTTTCAGTTCGAACCGATAGTTCCTGAGATTAGCCATTACTGCTCCGCTCCTATTGGGTATAGCATGATGATATATAACCTATAGCACTCCACGAACAAAGGGCTATCCAACACAAAAAGATTTTTTCAGTTCGAACCGGCAGTTCCTGAGATTAGCCATTACTGCTCCGCTCCTATTGGGTATAGCGTGATGATATATAACCTATAGCACTTCACGAATAAAGGGCTATCCAACACAAAATATTTTTTCAGTTCGAACCGGTAGTTCCTGAGATTAGCCATTACTGCTCCGCTCCTATTGGGTATAGCGTGATGATATATAACCTATAGCAAGCACTTCACGAATAAAGAGCTAACCAACACAAAAATATTTTTTCAGTTCGAACCGGCAGTTCCTGAGATTAGCTATTACTGCTCCGCTCCTATTGGGTATAGCGTGATGATATATAACCTATAGCACTTCACGAATAAAGAGCTATCCAACACAAAAATATTTTTTCAGTTCGAACCGGTAGTTCCTGAAATTATCCTTTACTGCTCCGCTCCTATTGGGTATAGCGTGATGACATATAACCTATAGCACGCCACGAACAAAGGGCTATCCAACACAAAAATATTTTTTCAGTTCGAACCGGTAGTTCCTGAGATTAGCCATTTCTGCTCCGCTCCTATTGGGTGTAGTGTGATGATATATAGCCTATAGCACTCCACAAACAAAGGGCTATCCAACACAAAAAGAATTTTTCAGTTTGAACCAGTAGTTCCTGAGATTAGAGCGTTCAAACAAACAAACAAACAAACTCTTCAGCTTTATATAATAGTATAGAGTATAGATGTCGCAGTAGTCAAAGTTGCGTTAATGATGAGATGTGTATTCGTCTGCCAAGTTTGAATTTCCCGCCCTCTAAATTCGCCGCCCGGGGCACGGGCCCTGGCTTGCCCCCCTCTAGATCCAGGGCTGACTGAGAGTGTTATAAACGTAAGAGTAGACAAATATAATGAGAAAGCTTCGAACTGCTATGCTATCGGGAGCTACACGTGTTATTGTGGGTCAACCATAAAAGATAGACATATGCTGTCGTGGGATATTTTTTATATAATTTTAAGGCGAACATTTCCGTCATACATGATTTCTGTGTAGCTTTAACCATTAAGGTTGCACACGCGGCGGAAGCTTAAAAAATTGAGTAACTTCTCCCGTTTTCCCAACATTTCCCTTCACTGCTCTGCCCCTATTAATTGTAGCGTGATGAAAAGTATACTATAACCAGCACAGGAGTATGACAAATAATTGTACCAAGTTTCGTTAAAATTCGTCGAGTAGTTTTTGTTTCTATATCGGTTATACAGACAGACAAAAATTTTACTAATTGCATTTTTGGCATCAGTATCGATCCCTAATCACCCCCTGATAGTTATTTTGGAAATATATTTCATGTACAGAATTGACCTCTCTACAGATTTATTATAAGTATAGATGAAACGAGACGTTTAGGTTATTCGGTTACAGACAAATCTTTTGAACATATTGTAATTTCTATGACCTATACTTTACTTTTGAAGATCTCTTAAATACCAGAATTTCTGGCGGGATTTAGCTGATGTTACTAATATGACACAAAACATATTCCATAACATTCAAATTACATCATAAAATTTCTCGAAAACGATTAACTTCCATACAAATATTGATTCGTTTTTGTTTCGTAGAATTCTTTGCTGCACGTCGGTCTGTTTGACCACAATATCTTGCGCTCGCGAGCAAATAGTATTACAAAGGCTAAGCCACGAACAAAATTACCTATATAATATGAGAACAGTTTGTATATTATTTTATTACTCTTTGTGGAAACTAAAACCTATATTCGGATTTTATGAAGCATTATATTTACAGCTTTGAACTCTAAATAACTAATTTCAATTTATCCTCATTATTTTTATTAAATAAGGTTCATAATTGACTGCTCTTTATTCTAATATTAATTAAATCATCAAACAGATAATTTACAATGATACTGTCCATGGCCGCCATTTTTGACAAACCACCATTAAATTTCAAATTACGACACGAAGCGAACAAAAAGCAATGCCTTCAAGCGGTTCTTCCAAACAGTAGCCAGATGGCCAAAAAATCCAAATCCTAACATTGTCTCGCCCGTATCATTACGGACACGTGAAATGGCGTGAGTAGAGCAATCATACGTAATTTGTGCACATCATTTTGAATACAACTTCTTAAACCTTATTGCATTCACATAAGGTTTGTTTCAGACATTATAAAATTGTAAGACGTCACTGGGAAGTCATGTTTCTTGTAAATAATAGGATGTGGATAGAAAATAGGTACTTACGATGTGTTTTTCTGTCAAATTCTTTAACGTTATTATAATATGGAGTTAGATAATGTCGAGTTCGTGTTTAGTTCTCAGTTAGTTTGAAAGACAGCGCGTTGTTTACATTAACATGGGATGCGATGTGATTGGCAGGGGATTAAGATTTTTTCATTTATTTGCGTAGTTAGTGTTCTCATGGATACGAGGAACAAGTTTCAATGTTCATAATGTTGCCAAGATTGGTTGGCTTTCTATGATATTTCACTCGATATTATATAATAACTTTACTTTATATTGATTAGAATTTAGAAAGACCAAATTTACTCTTAATGAAAGATTACTTGTCGTTCAAAAATCGATCCGTTTTGATCCCGTCACATAGAGTTTTTAAGGTTCTTGAGCTACTAATTTTAAGGCAGCGTACGACAGTCTGTTCTACGGGGGTAATAAGCTATCGAAATTCGCCCGAAATATAATAACTTTGTAATACTTAGATCTTCAAAATAAGCAACTAAACATACATAAATTATTGTCTTTATTATAAACAAGATTTTGCTTGCGGCTCTACCCGTGTTCAAAAAAGTTTTCCGACATAAAAGTAGCTTATAGCACTCGGGAGTAATGTAGCTTCATATTAGTGAAAAAAATAATTAAAATCGGTTTAGTAGTTCTTGAGATTAGCCCCTGCAAACAAACAAACATTTCCTCTTTATAATATTAGTGTAGATGTGTGCAAAACATGCCGATTTTAGCCAACCTATTTCACTTATCAGTCCTCAAAACAAATCCATGTCTCTTTCGGAGACCCACTACATTTGACCAAGTTTTTATAAATCTTCCTGTTCCATGATAAATCAGTTAAGAGCACGCACAATCACCGCGTCAGTAACTCTTGCTTGATTCCTCTCGTATCAATGATAGGTTTGTGAGGGGTCGCGTGCGCGGCTCGCCGCCCCGGGGTGCGCTGCGTTTGGCGGCCACTACGGGATCAGGGTTGCCACGTTGAAGATATTTGGTGAGGTTGTTTATTTTGTGTAGCAGTATTCTTTACACAATATAGTGAGTGTAAAATTTGAGGCCGAATAGGTGTGTAATAAGCAAATATTGTTTATTTTAATTAAGTCTATGGCCAGATCTATTGTGCTTGTAAATAAGCTTATAAAATCTGGGGAATGATATCTTTCTATAGCGTTTACAGTTGTAAGTTTCGAGCCAAAGATGTTTCCTATCGGTAATCTCTTTTTTCAATGAAATCCAGTAACGCTGGCATGTATGTTTACGGTGGAGATGATTTAAAATTTATTTACCTACTAGTTGGTTGTTTATCACAAAAACACATGCCCTGTATTTTGGAAGTTGCAGATGCAAAACTAGTGTAACCAATTACTACCATGTGTATTCCGTCCCACGACGCGATATTGGGAAAAAATTCCAGACTCCGGGCTGATACTGAGTAAAAAGACCCAATATCACTTTGCTTGACCCAGGGATCAAACCCGAGACCTCAGCACTGCAGTCGTACTCTAATACAAATACGTGTTTTCTAGTATGTTTATCATAGTTTAAATAAACAATAGCCTGTGTTGTTGCTCTGTATTGGCAAACGTGACAACCCTATATACACAAAAAATATCACAACAGGTAGCCAACAGATGATCAACTTCCAGTTAATGCCGTAAATAAAGCTTTGTTCGTTGTTTAACATATTTATGTACGGTAGCCTTTTTCAACGTGTTTCGTCGTATTTTTGTATCCATATTTGAATGTGAACCATGTTATGAGGGTAATAAAATGTGGTTTTGATTATTTTCTTGTAGGTTTTTGAATAGGAAGGAAGTGAGTGACGATGGATTTTTCGCGAAGTTCGTATTTTATGAATTTTATAATAGATATAATGATTTGCTACGTTTACGCGAATGTTAGGCCGTAAGAAAACTAGTTCTTTGATTTTATTGCGGTTTTTAATATTTTAATTTTCTCCCGACGTTTCGAAGACTTTGCAGCTTTCGTGGTTACGGGGCGGGTGTATAGTGTTATGTACATGAACCGTAAAATTTTCTCATATTTAAAATAAGTTTAACTATCAAATATACTAATACCTAAAATATAAATAAGGTATTATTTGGCAACTTGTTTTAGCCAACATTTACCTTCCCGTTTCATTTTACCATAAACAGATTATATAAATTCGTAGCACGAAAAATAAGAGATATCCGGTGTAATTACTTTGCCGAGCCGCAAAAAAAATAATGTTATATCTCATTGCGACTTCCTAGACAGTAGTGTCGGACCTGTCGCTAGTCAGGGAAATACGCTTATCGCGATTACGCTGCGTACGCGCTTATAGAATAATAATCCATTCCATATCTGTGCAGAATATTTTTGCCTTCGGCTCTAAACCCGAGGAAACGGACGTTTGCTAAGTAGATTTGATTCTGCGAAAATAATTTTATGCTTTTAAATAGCTACTTATAAGCTTCTTTGCTAATCTTTTGCTTTTATGCCTGTAGCTTGTTATTACGCGTGTCTTCACTTAAATAACTAGTAAAGTATAGTTGAGATTATCTAGTGTATTTCTTTACGTATACTCAGGGCGCCCTTTTCCGTCTACGCGGGAGAATCCGTCTTTTGGAATTACTGGCGCTCTAATTAAAAGACAAATTTGAAAGCTATATAGGTAAATAGAGGATTTTTTGACTCTTCTATCTACAAAGCTCTCAAAGCTGTCCTTCGAGTAGAGCGCCCATAATTTTGAGTATGACGTATATATCCCGGTAGACGGAATAGGGCCCTCTAACTATATATTAGGTATTACTTATTATTATATATTTTGTCCCTTAAAAACGTCTTTATATATTGTCGATGGAGTTTCTTAATTTGATTTCTGCAAGATACCGTGATATGAAAATTACCTGATCTGATATTTATCTGAGATGATTTTTCTCAACCCTTTGTCAGTTTTATTATTTCTTTGAAATATCATCCAAAGTTATTATTGATTTATGCGTAATATTAGTACAAATACAGCTTCATAGTAAACCATCACGTTGAGAAGTCGTGATGCCATGATTATAATAAGTGTATGTACATAATATTCAAATGCAAGCTCGCAGTATCACAAATGTTTATGTATTGTAAATATTTATACTACGCAATGCAATATCTTCAAATATTATCGTAAGTTCTATTTGTACCAGTCTTTGAAATATTGGTAATTTAACTATGTCGAAAATGATAATACATGCAGGGAATGTGACCCCACTGCACCTGACGGTAAGTGGAGTGAGATTCAATTGAATTTTGACTGACGAGAGATAATTATTTACTTCCCGTTAGTCGACACAATTATGCCGGCCTGTTCGAACCGGATATGCACAGGCAGATCTAGATACGCGAGACACTTATGTGGGCCATTATGGCGGGTATAACACCTTGTGTACGGTGGCCGTTATTCGGGCGGATTTAAAATATATCCAACAGCCAGTTACCAGTTGTTATTTAACTATTAAATTTAAAAATAAAAAACACTTAAATTTACTCTTATATTTTACATTTTTATTCTCAAATTTGAAAGCCGAAAAGCAACTCAAGAGACTCAAAGTAATCGTATTATGGTAATTCCAATGCTTTACAATAGAAATCTACTTAAACTCTCCCAATTGCTTTTTAGCTACGGTCAGATACCATTTCTCTTCGTTTCGAAACATCGAATAGCCAGTAAGTTATTATATCTAAAAGTTAGCGAGTGCATGATTAATGACGAAAGAAATTCTGGCACGATGACTCATTATGAACGGAGATTAAATGTTTTATTGACAACGTTCGTTTCACACGTTGTGTACGGGTTGAATTTAAATCGGCTTACGAACAATTATTTGATATTTGTCCGGTATGGACTTACTTCTATTTACTTATATAGTTACCAGTGGCGAATGGATCCTATAACCCGATTCCCGCCTGCTTTTCTTAATATAAAATTTATTTAGAATCTAGTTATCATCAGAACGATTTGCAGACCGCAGTTATGCATATATGTTAATATATAGGATCGGAAATTTTCGCTATTCGCTACGGCTAGTTACTATATATAATCTCAAAAAAAGAGGTATAGACGCCTAATATTGTAGAGAAAGGGTTAGAATATTGCAGTTCTTATTAGGTATGAATTTGAATTCACTGGTTTAATGGCGGTATACTTAAGTCAAAGTCTAAACTGATATTGCTTATGTTTGATTGTCAAATTTGATAAATAAGAGTCTAAGTTTTTCACTTGGAAAATTTCTACAGAATTGCGTACTTAGTTAACTTTTGTCAGATGTGACGATATGTTCTTTCATCGTAACATTATAGCTGGGAAATGAGAAGTGTGTGCAATTGTTACATTATTTGTCTCTTTGAGAATTTAACGTAAGAATAAAAAGAGCTTTGCGTTTAAATGAGGCTGAGTTTTCAGCAAGACCATAATATTGCAAACGGTTTTGATGTATCATATTTTTTTAATATTAAATATTTCTTACCAGCTTTAAAGATTAATGTTCTCCTCCTACTCGCCTGTACATAGGGTAATATCTCTTTGTAATCAAACACAACAATTTATATTCGTGAGATAATTTAATAATAATTACATGTTATAAAAAACCTTGAGACGATCAGGTATACAGGTAGGATTTGTTTGATCTTCGCCATAATTGTCTGACGGGTTAATTACAAGAAAAAAAATGTTGAGGAAAAAATGTAATCACTACTATTATATGCCACTAAAAGATGAAAAGGTTCGTAACGAGTGGATGTAATGATCTTGTTTAAAAACTTGATTTTTTCTATAGCATGTAATAAGATATGTTTTTATCTACAAACGTAGTCTGGTATGTATGATATAGATTTACTGTTTGAGTATAATATCAATCTGATATTAAGAGAGATTTTGTTTCTCTAATCTTCGAGTTCCCTCTTAGTGATAATGAAGATTTTAATGATTTTTTTTTCTTAGGATATCACGTATTTTATCGTCGATTTCGCTATAAGGAATGTAAGAATATTTGCACCCAAAAACAGTTTCACCTGACTTAAAAAATATATGGAATATAAGTAATATACTAATAGATATGCATTTACTGTTAAACATAATGTATTTCATGTCGAACGATCAAATTTACGACTGCTCAATCTATAGACACTGTCAATTTATCACGCGCGCGTTTATGTCTTTTGCTCTACACTTATCAACACGCGCACGCGCAGGAATCCAACGACTTATTCTATTTAAATGTTATACAAAAGGTTTAATTTACACATAACACTTTATTAACATAACAAAAATGTCACAGACGCTATAGTAATGTTAGACCACAGAACGGTTTAATGCACTTTGGATAGCGCGTTCTGGTGGAGACTTAACCCATCAAAACAACTTTCTAGTCCGCTGACTCTAGTTAGTGTAACCGCAGTTATCTATCCAACCGTTTCCTCGGTAATAGACATCACGTACATGCATCCGAGAATACAGCCATTTAAAGATAATGGAATTTATAAATGTTGGGGGAAAGAAAGCATTTTCCTTGATAACGCACATACATGTAGAAATCTCACATTCGTCTATAGGATTAAAGCTCACGAAAGCATTTTTTCATGTTAAAGCCCCGGAGATGGGTGTAACTTACCATCGTGGGCATTGATTTAGACCAATTATAAACCCATTTCTTGGTGCTGAACACAGTTATTACACACAGACGTACAAACAAAAAAACCTTCGTTTGACCACTTTAAGTACACTGGTTGTTTGGAGTTTTGTCACTTGGAGGAATGTTTACACTTGCGATCACGTTTGCACAATGTTATTTGTAGTTGAGAGGAGTTGTTTGGGCACGGCATGAAGTTTCTGTCGGGGGTACAACGCTCGCGGTGGTATTGGCATGCGCGAGCGCAGCCTCCAATCGACTGACATGACGGCCGGCGTGCGGTGCTGCCAGGTTATAGTTATGTTTTATTCTATGATGCTACTAGATGTGTTTCCGCGTTACTTTTTGGTAATTTTTTTCATAATCGACATAATAACTTAAATTTTTATTCTTTGGGCCCAGTAATGATTAAAAAACTTAGTATATGATACTTTGCCTAATGATGTAAACAAATATATGACATAAGATCCCGAATCCTAAAACTAATATATTTAGTTCTTTTATATTTTATAATATGATAAAAGCAGAAAATAAGGTTATTTTAAATCATAAACACTACATAGTAAATCATTATAAATAGTCAAAAAAGAGGTATAAATGAAAACATACATTGTTTGTAAATAGATTACCAACATTATTTAAAAAATAACTAAACAGTAGAAAATATTTTCATCTGGTAACACGATACGTAACCGCCATTGTAGTTAGAAAGAGACCGCGTACATCGTCCATCTTGCTCAGCGGGCCGGAATGTGACCCGCTATCACCTTGAAGGCCGTAAGCCCGCGGTGTCGGAAGCTACGATGAAAATAAGAGCTTTTAGCCGGTCGCAGCTTACACCTAGTGTTGGGTTACCTTGCATTACGTATAGGTTGAACTTGAATATTACGTTTTCCGCCAACGCTGGACATTGCAATCTCGAATTCTTATGATTGTGTGTTAAATATATAATATTAATATTGAAATACTACAAATTAATATTAAAAAAAAAATAAAAAATTGGTAAATGTTTTACATAAGAAGTGTTTTTTTTAAATTTTGTTAAGATGTTTTGGAAATAATTAAGTAATTGACGTTAATGTATATTTTTTTGGACGGTAAAAATAAAAAAGTTAATATTGAGCGCGTCAATAATTTTCTTAAATATTTCATTAGGATATTGAAAACACAATTATTAGCTTCAAGAAATATATACCGTGGATATTACAAGGTTGTTTTATTATTCCAGCCGTAAAACTAAGCTAAAAGATATCCGCAACATGCTTAAAAAAGTATTATGCGCCGACCCTACATGGGAATGTGCTGAGGCCAGGTGGAAGAAAATGTATGTATATATAAGTATAATAGAAATATTAAACAAATAAATATTAGTTCCACTTAGCTTTTTTTAGCTGTGAAACCGCTGAGATCTTAGAAACAATTCCTAGATGAGGCAAAAAAATTAGGTGACATTTCTGATTTAAAAAGTACAAATTAGTTACACGAACGCGTTAGGATAAAAGTTCAGCGAGTTATGGGTCTAATAAATATGTTAACAACTCGACGAATGCGCTTTTATTCCTATAGAGGTAAAGGCAGGAAATTATTCTACAGTATGTATATATATTAATAAAATTGTTATATATACTGCCTCGTTTTTGTTAAAGAAAGAACAATATTTATCTTAGGAGTATTATACAGACCACCTTCGCTAATCATTTTACTAGCTGTTTGTGGCTTTACCAGCGTTAAAAACTTTTTCCACTACTGAATTCCCTAAAACATCATACGACGCATTCGCTATCGATTTAAAAAAAAAACAGATTGAAAACCATTATTTTTCAAATTACCGGAATGTCGGTAGTCTATGTGTTACTTCAGCATGTTATAGTTTACTCATGTGTCAAATTTCATCCAAATCCGTTCAGTCGTTTCTATGTTTACTTCTAACAAACATCCAAACATCTTCGGAACCTTTCACATTATTAATATAAGTAAGATAGCATAAGATTTGTATCAAATCCAGTAAACTCCAAGCTATCCTTTCACCTCCGAAGTTTAATGTTGGGTCCGTTGAGACTAAAGAGTTCTAAGATTACATAGAGCGGGCATTGCGAAGACTGACTTACAAAAAATGTGCGCTTATGCGATGGTTACTCAATCTATTGTGAAATAGCAAAACAGCCATGTAAAATACTTCGTATTAGCATATTTTTCTGTAACGTTATTTTTGTATTAATATCTAAGAATGACGACTTATTACCAATTGGTAATAAACTTTTTGAGCATTGCTCCTGATGTCTGGAGCTGAGTCTGTCTATAACTAACTATTTATTCTGTTTAATGTGTGGTTGAGACCATAGTATTTTTGTTATAAATTTGCACGTATTTGACATCTAGCAAATTAAAACCTGACTTCGAAATAAAACTATTCTTCGGATTCCTTTGATTATATTATTATATTGATGTCTAATATTCGCGTAAACATAACGAATTCTCAAACTTGTTTATTTATTTTTGTTATTTTGTTGTATTACAGATTATAATTATTTATCATGCGGAATCGGATAGATATGACCACATATGTATATACCCTATAGTACATGGTATGGGGCCTATATTTTTTGCTTGGTCTATAGTCGGGTAAGAACATACATTATAATTGGGCATGATTTATTAATTGGATTTGCCGGTAATACTAAGCATATCAAAGGGTTTATGTTGTTTTTGTGACATGTTACTATAGCTCGTGTAGAGACCAGAGCCTGTGCCTAGTTGTTAGGTAGTTTTAGAAGTTATATATACGATGAATTTTTATATTTGGGTTTATATTAAATTTTTATTACGATCTAACGTTAATTACAAAAAGCTGAACTACTAGTGGTTACATCTAAAAATAAAATAGGTAAGCTTTCTGTCGTAGGCCTATTGAATGAAATTTTTACTATATATAATGTAAAATCTATAGCTTTAATATAATAGTTTAACAGTATTCCACCACATTAACACAGAGTAAGTGGCAGGAAAAAGATAGGTATCACGCTCTTAATGTCGCAACTCCTACAAAATAAATTATAGCAATCAAACACATTGCTTCAATTCTCGTATCAGGCGCATTTACATTGACCGATAAGTCACTCTGCGAGTCGCGAGCAGACGTCCTAAAGCAGAAATAAATAATTTCAACATTTATTACTTAAGCGCGAGTTGATGCATAGCTCTGATGATAAAACTCGACTTGACTCGTTCTGTAACTCACATAAGGCCGGTAAGTAAGTTACCACCATTTATTCGTCATAATTATGCAATGGGCGTTTTATCGACTTTTATCTGGACGGTTATAAGTGGTTAGCGGTTATGTACTTGTATTTAAATTAAGTTGATAACGCGGTAATCCTATAATGGGGGAAAACGACAGTAGTTAATGATCGTTGTGTTGCGACGCTTAAGGTTTAGTGGTATCTCTACATTTTCTTTAATTTGGCTGATACGTTTGTAATGGCATAATTTGTTGCCTATCGTTAGTTGACACGACATCACGTGATTTGTCTATTTAACAAGGTAATTTTTTTGTGAGCAACAGCCTAGTCAGATGAAGCGGTGTTATTCAGATTATTCTGGTACAACCATCTCGTTCAATTTATAGAATATTGATAGGTTCCGTAACGTAGCAAGAATTTAGTAAAATTATGTCGCCAAACAAAATTTTATATATTTATTCCATGGTGCGAACTTCAAGAGAGCATTAATTTTTGTTCATTAATTTAATAGTATATGGCAAGGGATTATACGAAAAACAAATAATGAAACAAATAACCTTCGTGGAGTATCGGTAACCAAGTTTGCTCTGCAATGAGAGGATGCCTTTAATAAGATTGCAGATTGCAACAAAGTATTCATAGATTAAATCCCTTTTATTTTTAGTTCTTACCGAAAGTGTAACCAGAGTTATGTGTGACACTTTATAGCAATATTAAATAATGAAAATTCCGCTACCTATGAGTTTCGTTTTATTTAGGTAAAGACACCAATTGAGTTTGTTTTTAATTATTTATTCATAAATAAATTATTGTCAGAAACTACATTTATCATTAATATTAATTAAAACTTGAAAATTTCGGCACTGAAGTAGCATAGAAATAGGTAAATAAATATGGCAATTATTTCCTAATGAAACGCGAAAGTATGCAAATTGCATCTAACATAATAAATATTAATTCCTTCCTAACCGAATTTCGGCCACGGCGGCCTATCTTGACGGAGATCAGTTAAGTACTCAGAAATATAGTATAGTGCACGAGTGTGTGCGCAATACACAGGTGCATTCTCTTTTCCTTCACTTTCATTGTCCAGTGAGACGGTAATGCGCTATGACCGGAAAGAGATCAGGCGCAGGACCAACGGCTTTACGTGCTTTCCGAGGCACGGGGGTATCACATCGCCAACTTCCTGACTCCGAGCCCTGCCTGATAATTTTTTAAGATGAAAAAACCCTGGCGCATTTATTTTGGCTTGACCCAGAATTCAAACGCAGGACCTCAGCACGGCAGTCGCACCCCTACCGTGTACAATTACAACTACGTTACCGAGGCAGTTGATAGTACATATTATTCTTAATATAAAACAGGATCTATTTCAAAGTTCCTGCTTTACTTTCTAAAGGCCGGGCATATGCTTCCCTCACATTTTTCAATCAGAAATGTTACAAATTTGCAGCACAACATAACAAAAACTTGGCTAGTTAACTGTGAAAAAACTAAATTTACGAGATAGATCAAAATTATTTAAAGTAAATTTAAACGATCAAAAAGAATATATCCCTTACAAAACGAGTACACACTATTTGAAAATAAATAAAATATGGAAGGCAAATGATACCGGGACAAGGAAAATAAAATGAAAAAACTGAGTGAAACGGAATGAATATTTTTCATTCCGACCAATCACAGGAATTTAGAATCAATAACCTTTGAAAAATTCAGCATATGAGGTAATGCTTAATTATATAAGATTCTGTGTTAAATTTAGATTTTGAATTTCTTTGCGTGAATAATTCATCATTTAGTTACGGATGTATATTCCCGGCCTAAGCAGGCCATAATGTCAATTTGACATTTCACAGGACTGTTATGTTTTATCTGTGGTTTCTATGAGTGTCGAGTAACGATGTTTATCCATTTAAAAATCGCATGATCACAGGCAATGAGAGTTACCTTTATTACAAGGAAGTAAATTGAATAATATGTCTGACCTCATATGATCCAATTACGTGTTTATATCGCCCACACGACCGCAATAACGTTCGTGTATTAATGAACTGAGTCATTGTATCGGAGGAGGTTGAACTGTGGGCAGTGAACCAAGGAGGTTCGTATCGATTTTACAATGATTCATTTTTTGCTGTGGGTCCAAAGAAAGGTTTAAGGTGGATTGTGTTGTGTTTGGTTTATGTTCAGGGCGTGAAATTTTGCCAGGTATCATTTAAGTATGTTTGTAGATACGTATTATATTTATGGAATAGTTATCAAATTGGGTACACAAAATTATGTATTTAACTACAGTTTCTGTTTTGATCAGCTCTTTATATTTTTACAATACATTCTATTTAAAGAATGTGTGTCTAATAATGCATTTTTTGTCGAAATGTTTTGCTCTCTGTAGTATTTAATTTTATTAGTTTAGACCATATTTAAGCTGTAACTCACATTAAGTACCAATTTGAATAAAATATCTACCTATACCACTTAAGCGGTACAATGTATGAATAGAAAAAATAAAGATTTTTTTATTGTTGCAGTAATATGTTGCATTCCAAACCACAATGGCAGCTGCAGGCGTTGGCAGCTCAGCGCAGGGACAACGAGCTGCGGCGAGCAGAAGAGTTACAAAGAGTGGCACATTACTTTGAGGCCAACACCAACAAATCCAGGCATCATGAGCAGTGGACCACGGAGGGTTATTATGAAAAGGCCAACAAGGAAGCGGACCTGCTTAGGGATAAGAAGATTAGAGCTGTGTAAGATATTTTTTTACTTATTCAAGTTATTTTTTTTAATATAGAACTAGCATATGCTCATGGTATTATGAATAACTTTTTGAGAAAAAAAACATCTCATCACAAACTATCTATACCTAATTTAATAGAATTTCATGCAACAGTCTATGGTGGGGGACTTTGTCTTATAATATGTAAAGACAAGTTTATTATTGATAATAAAGTTATGTGAAAAACATCTTGAAAACTGTAAAGTAACAATACAAAATAGGTTTAAAAATCTTTATATGTCAAGCTTAAATTTTGATAATATTTCAGTATATTTCTTTAATTATTACTGTAGATATTGCTTTTATAAAATTATGTTATTAATTTAGTTCCGTATATAGGGTATAAATAAGGTAGAACTCAGCTTGAGTACATAATGTTCTTTTTTATATTTGCTCTCCAGTCTACACCTATAAAAACAGTTAATTCCTATTTAGGCCAGCCAAGGTTTTGATTGGTGCCTTGAGTGGCAATCTATTAACTGCACCCACATTCAACCTCATTCCATTATTACAGCATAAAACTTTATTAGATAGGTCAAGAACAATAAAGTTTGAATCAATAGGTGTTCATTTTGCAGTTTGTTATGTTATTGTTATTGAGTATATCAATAAAATTATATTTTTAATTTTTATTACATTGAATTTAAATTAGGTAGATTATACATTTAATATGTAACATTATTACTAACATAAATTGGCAATGTATTGCCATATAAAGTTATTATTTTTCAAAAATGATATTTTTCATTCATTTATGTGTGTACATTTTGTAAAAATAATAATTAAATATTATATTCCCAAATTGCCATTACATTTTTATTTTTAAAAGTATATTTTTATATTGTTATTTCACAGGCAGTTAGAAGAAAGGCGCAAGAAGCTTGAGCTGATGCTGTTTCAGGAGAATATGCAATATCAACAAGAACTGAAGAATCTTGCAGCACAACCCAAATTATTTAAAAATGGGTAAAATTTCTGTTCTTAGATTATAAATTTTTATCGCGATAATATAAATAATATTGATAAAAAGAAAACAAAATAAAATCGGTTACCGTTAGAACATATTAGTTTATCCAACCAACTTTTGTGAATTCCATACAGGAAATTCAATTCTGTAAATAGCATTATTCATATATGAAATTCCCACACAAAGTATTAGTCAACTTTGAAACTCATGACACCTCATGACTGGAAGAGGGTAAATCTCAGAAGATTAAATAATAACAGATTATTATGGAATAAATTCCTTTTTTAGTTCATACCTCAACAAAGTTCCGACATCAGTCCTCCAAGATATAAACCAAGGTATAATGGAAAAAGAGGAGCAACTACGCAAGCACGAGGCGGAATTGCGACTGCATCATGCGTGGCGCATGCGTCAGCCGGAGTTAAGGGCCACTAACTCTTACATCGCGAATGGAAAGCTGAAGTCTGCTTGGTTGGTGTTTAGCATATTATATTTATAAAACATGAATATTTGTCGTTTTTAAACTGCCGCAATGCAGCTAATATTTTTCTTTTAGCTTATGTGTTAATGAAGAGTGCATAGAAATGTGTCTAGTTTTAGTTTTGTTAAATATCTAAAAATTGAAGAAAATGTTTTCATAAGCGATGCAATTTTGCTTCATATTCTGGCAATTTCGATAACGATCTCAATCTTAATCTTCAGTCCGATCCTGAGAATGAACCAATTAAGGCAATTTATTAAAAAAAAACTATTGGCTTATTTTTGGGTGGGATCGAAAAAATCGTTTAGGATTGTTTATTGAAAGCTGCAGAGATATGTAAATCATATATTTTTCTTATGTTATCAGGATGGAGCAAATAGTGGAAAAAGAAATGCAGAAGAAGAAAGAAGAAGAAGAGACTCGTAAGACGCTGCAGGAACGAGATGAGATGTTACGCAAGCAGATACAGTTAGAGGAACAGAAATTGAGGGAGAAGGAGCAACAGATGAAGGTTATTAATGATTTGATGATATCCTACCGGTTTGAATTAAACAGATACTTGATTTGTTATTGTAAGCTGACACTGTTATCACGTAAAGGTTAGACAGAGGTAATATTTAACATCTTTAGTTTATTAAAGATAATATATTTCTTATTTGATGTATCTTTAAGCCAATCTAGGTACAGTAGTAGGTAGGCCTAAAATTAATGCCACTACTAGCAGAGTCCTTAAACCTAAAAAAAATATTTTCTGATGATGTAGACCAATTAGAGCAAAATATAAGGAAAATAAATGTTATTTCTATATGTACAGGAGCTCCGCAACAGTTTGGAAGGACAAATTGCCGAGTTAAGCGAGAAAGAGACAATAGTCAAGCAATTAAGGAAGCAAGAAGAAAAGGAAAGGCATTTACTAGATGAGTTGATGTTCATATCAAGCGAAAGAGAGAGGGAACACGCCAAGTTAGTGTTAGAGAGAGAGGCCATCATTGTGAATATGGGCCTTCATAAATACAAGTTGAAGAGACAAGTGATGGCTGTGATGAAGGAAATTGAGTTGGATTTGGAAATGCTTGAAAAGTTGCAGCAAACTGTGCTAAAGGTAGGATGGTTTGTACCGTTTTTGAAGTTGACGAACTTCAATAATTGGCACAAAATTGTTTATTTTTTTTTATTTATTTATTACTTATACATATAAAACACCATAACAGTTATAGCGATATTATTCAGACAAAGTAGAAATGAAATATTTAATGCAATTCACTTGTTTACAATAAGTGTATAATATTAAATGCAGAAAGTTGGTTTATGATTTATATTATTCCATCTCAATTTAAATTGTTTGTTAGTTGTTATTTTCTTAAAAAATATTTTCTTTATTGTACAATAATTCATTAATATTAAGAAATATTATATTTTTGCTGAAACATCTAATTAACCTTCATACAGACTATCAAAATCTTTCATATTCACCTCTATAAACAACATAATACGTTAATTTGTTAACACAAGTATATTCTTAAGGAGCACGAAGCCGAGCAAGAGAAATGTGCGAATCACAAACGCGTGATAGACGCAGCGATCAAACAATTGCAGGAGCACCGCGAGAGGGAACAACAGAGGCAGAGGAATATCGACGCTATGTACGACGGAGAGGCTCGCCAGATCAATCGAGAAACAGGACAGGGTAAGGGAGAATTATTAGTAGTAATTTTTCAAGTCCTCTCGTGATAAAGTGACGGTACTCTTCCTTAATGATTTTTTAAATTCTCGCGAATAATAATATCAGCCCTGTATTTGTACACTGTCCCACTGTTGGGCAAGGGCCTTGTCTACTAATGGAGACATTTAGAGAGAGAATTTCTTAGGTATGCACTGTGCAGGTTACCTCAAGATGTTTTCGTTCAACAAAAGTCAGAGGTATATGTGCCCTTGGGTTTGGAACCTGCGGATATTCGTCTCGGCAGTCCGTTCCACACCCAACTAGGCTGTCTATTCATGCAAATGTTAGATATCAAAATATTAGTTACCGGATTACTGCGATTTTTAGATTTTTTTCTGTTTCAATAACTGCAACTTCCATGGTCATCGGGCAGATGAGGTGTAGGTTTTCTGAGAAATAATAATTACGTTAATTAACTTCATATTCATCATGTTTACGATACGAAAATTTGCAGTTATGGGCAAAAGAACGCGAAGCTCGCGCCGTCCTAATGAACGAAGTGATGACAACACTGCGCAAGCAAGTGGAGGAGAAAATAGAGGCGAATAGGCAACGGCAAAAGGCGAATGTTTTGGAACGGGAGAAGATTCTGGAACAAATGGACAGCTTCCACCAGGAAGTCAGGAGTAGAGAGCGTGAGACACAGGTTAGTGAATATTTATCAAATAATATGAAATATTAGTATGAATTCCGATGATGCCAAACGCACAATGATCTAATTTAAATACAAAATATGCAATGTTTTCTTTGTTTGGCACACATACACAACAGAGGATAGGCAAACACACTAATACTAATTGTACACACCACTTTCGATATACAAAGAATCAAAAACTATAATAACTATAGCCGGCACTTATTAAGTAATGAGTAGGTATATTATAGTTATGAGCAAAAAACGACTTCAATATATCAGTTCCAACTATAAAATCCACAATATATTCCAGCTGAAAAACTCATCGTACTCAACGGTGACGGCGCTGCAATCGCAACTGAACAGCTTGCGGTTACAGCAACAGCAGTTGGAAGAGACGTGCGCGAGGGAGAGCGAGCTGCGCGAGGAGGCGGCGCACGAGCGCAAGCTCAGGACCGAGATTGCGCGAGCGCAGAAGGAGGGCAATGTGCAGGCCTGGACATAAGGCTAGATTGTAGTACAGGGTGTGAGGTGTATCATACTGAAATAATGCATATAATATCAACAGTTCCTCAAGCGATGTGGGTGAGTCAATTTGTTACAAATTGCACGGCCAGGATTGTAAAACTTTTATAATAAAAAAAAAAGTTGGTATGTAGGAATCAAACAAATATTTTCACAGTTCACAATATAAGTACTTTGCCAGTCGCCATTTGACCCAGGAACGATATAAACATAATTTGCGCGATCCCTATATAGCTTTAGAATCTATTAAACTAGCGAACAAGTTTTGCTGAATTTATATCGATCTCAGGAGACGGCAAGGGTAGTCCATCATAATTTAAAACATTAATTTGAACACCTGTTGAAGTTCATAATTTACAATATAATATATGTTATTTCTATGTATGATATATCCCTCGGTAAGATCGGAGTATGATATTAAGAACCACTCAGTATAGTTTTGGTCGTTCTTGCCATAATGTGGTTGTATTTTAAAGGCACATATTGCGTTTGTGTATAACTCACTAGGGAATTTGTATTTTAAAAGAGGCAAAACTATATTTCTAGCATAAGGAAAAACTTATCTCCTTTTTCAAAAATCGAACCAAATGGCCTTTTTTCGAACTATTGTAAAAATGGACCAATCAGAATAAAGATTTTTGCCAAGCTCACAAATGAGTTATTTTGATTGGTTCATTCTCGGAATCAGATTGAAGATTGAGATTGGGATTGTTTTGAAAACGGTCATAAGTTATAATTTATTATATAATTTCTATATCTAAGGTAGCTAAAATATATAAATTGATTTATCAATTTACCCATGTAGCTAAATGAAAAATGAATTTCAGATTCAATAATTAATTTGTTACGCAATATATCATAAAAGACTGAGATGAATCTGTATAGTCATTATGAATAAGAAAATACAGCTTTATAGAAAAATATGAAGTTATTTTTGTAATACTTGTAGTAGAATTTTAAATAAAATATTTAGTTTATTATATTTTCTTACAAAATAAGAAAATAGCAAATGTATTTTGTGTTGTGCAGTTTTTTTTTATCAATTGTCTGCATATTGAAACCATAATATATGGTTACTATAAGTAAACATTAAATGAATTATAAATCGTAATTACCAGTATTGTAATACAATGATACTATATTTTTTATGTTTATATTAACATTCCAGTAAGATATAAAAGCGTGGTGCTTTAATAATTATAATGTTTTGTATAAGCAAAGTATGTGGTTGAAGAAGTTTGCACTAGTGTGGTTGTGGTTTGATGTGATAAATAAAATGGATATTATATTTTTTATTTTTTTTATTCTCGACCTCGCGGTTGTACCCGTGTGCCTTTTCCGCTGCAAGTCTCCAAATTGCTAATGGTTTGTAGCTACATCCATCAGCGTAATTTATTTGAAAAATAAAAAATCAGATTCGTGCAGATTTCTATCTAAAAATACGCAGTATTTCACTATCACGTACACCGCGAATTTTAGTAACGTTTGTGGTGCGTATTGCATATAAAAAAGACACCAATATAGGTTCTTAAAGTTAAATATAAGTTAGTAATAAGTTAAATATTCCATGTTATTATATTAATAAATAGTTAAACGTATTAGAAGATGTTTAGGTTGAAAATGTCCATGAGTCATCATCTATTTCTTCTAAAACTCTTACTTATTGAAATAGTTATTTTAGCGTCATCTGTCGTAATTTTATAAAATTATTTTGTCAAGGACCTAGCGGTTTCAATACACATACATACATACCATCACGCATTTTATCCCCGAAGGGGTATGAGGCGCAACTAGGGCACCCACACTTTTCGCCAAGTATGTTCCGTCCCATGATGTAATAGGGGGCGAGCCTATCGCCATATCGGGCACAAATTCCAGACTCCGGGCTGATACTGAGCAGAAAAACCCAAATATCACTTTGCCTGACCCGGGATTCGAACCCAGGACCTCAGAGCGCTATTGTACCGGACGTGCAATACAACTACGCCACCGAGGCAGTTTCAATGCTTGTCATTATTCTGAGGTTTCAATCGTACGTACTATGTACTCAGTTGTGGTGTCGTATTAGGATCCTAGATGGCGTTAGTTAGAGATTCTACTAACTAGTCTAATACATCACAGCCAGAGATGGCGTTTTATGTTTTACGAGTTCAATGGCGTGTTTTATCTGGACCAAGGAACTTCCGAAAGATCGGAATTCGGATAGATTTTTAATTTTTAAAATTATTGATTTATCTATTATATAAAAATGAATCGCTAAATGTGTTGGTAAGCGCATAACTCAAGAACGCCTGGACCAATTTGGCCAATTCTTTTTTTTTAATATTCGTCGAAGCTCTAGGATGGTTTTTACGGCGAGAAAATATCAAATAATTGCCGGAAAACCCCTAAAAACAGTCCTTTTCTTTATCCCATACAAACGTTTTCTAACTAATACGTAGAGTAAATTTGAGCTTTATTGCTATTGCATAAAGTTCACTGTTGTCTAAGCAATGTAGGTGTGTTCCTAACATCAAAGCAGTGTGCGTTGGAGCACAGAATATAATAATGTAACGTCGCGTTCTGAAACTCAATAAAAGTGATATCGCGAACCCGACTAAATTGAACAGTCACAAAATTATATCATTAGTTATTTGGTTGGCTACGCGATATTATTTCTTTTGTTTTACTTTAAAATGCATGTTTTCCCGTCATTACATCAGACAAACACAACCGTTACCAAAAGTCGTAATCTTCAATTCAATTTGTCAAATTAACAAGTCCCAGGGGCAATCAAGTGTTTGTGGTATTAATCTGGAAAACCCATGTTTCTCCCATGGTCAATTGTATGTTGCCTGTTTCCGTGTTGGAAAACCATCAGATTTATTTGTCTATGCGCCAGGGAATCAAACAAAAAATATTGTAGATCATAAAGCACTACAATGAAAATAAAACTGATTTTTGTTAATATTTATGATGATTACCAATAAAGCGATTACTTACTTTTAAATGCTTGTATCTGTTTTATTTAATAATTATTTTTTATTCACAACGCCCTATCACCAGGGTGAAGGTCCTGTTCAGGAGAATTTTTGCCCCGACAATAAAATAGATAGGAACCAGAGACCAATAAACTAGAATAGAAACAAAAAACTGTCATATTACAAATCTTTTTGACAGGACGAAGTCTGTCGGGTCCGCTAGTTATATATAAATTCATGTCTTTATATTGTATCTTTTCCTGCGGGAAATCACAGCATAAAGGCCGGTCCTTTTGGAAGGCTTGCGTGGGGACATGGATCCAACACGTAGAGGCCCCTTTAAGATACATTACTCTAGTTGGGGTTTATACACCTTGCGAGTACTCTCTCTGTCTGTACTTATGGGGGAAACACAGCCAAAGACAACGCTTGCAAGGTGCAGGGACTATTGCAGAAAAGATGGTAATTATATTGGGTCTATGGATGGGATCTAGCTGGACTGGTTGCTGGGCTATTGATTGAGACAACGGGACGCCTGCCAAGTAAAATGTCTCAATCCTATGTATTCAAGGCAGACGGTGACTTGCCCCCCCCCCTAGATGGGCATCCCATAAGTGGTGTAAGCCAAGGACGCAATACCGGTGTGGGTGACTTAAAGGTGTTGAGAGGTGTGCACCGATTTCACCATCGCGGATCGCTGTCGCGTCCCGGAGTGGGCTTCCTCGCTATTACGCAGATTGAGCACTTCCACCCTGGAGCTGAGGTTCTTAGCTCTTGCGACTTCCACCTATAGCCGGCTAGTTAACGCAAGCCAAGGGTCAGGGGGTCCCATTTAGCCCCCATAGAATCAGGGAACGCGGTGTCGTCACTCACCGTCGGCTCGCCACAAAGCCGCCCCTGCGGGCATGCCTTTATATTATTATTTCAGTATTATTTTGGAAAGTTATAGACAAATATTTTTCGTTTACGCTGGGAATGTGGATAATATTACAATTATTATAGAAAAAAAAGATATATTATATAATATTGTGTTACCTTATATATTCTAGTGATTTACATTATTGTTCTGTCATAGAAACCTAAAGCAATAATGTTATTCTTTCATTGTACAATCATCTACAAAAGTATTACCACAAATCAAAACTTTCTCTACACATTCGCTTTAATTGAAGAAATATAATTTTTTCTATATTTAGAATATTAAATATGAAGTTTATTTTAGTGAAGAAAGAACGATAGTTGATGAGAACACAAAAGTATAAATGCGATTTTTAATTTTGCATTTGTTCAATTACTTTTGTGGCAAACTACATTGGTTTCTGTATCAATCAGAATATTATAGATCGATAAGTATTTGATAGCTTCCAGATTAGTATGTACCTATCCTACCTATACCTGAGTCGAGAATTTTTTATTTTGCAATCTTAGTCCTAATATGTTACGTAGTGTTAACAGTCTCTTTATGCTTTGCATGTGGTCAGAGACATTCGTCTGTTCCCAGTGTTCGACATGTGTGGTCATTCGCACGTAACACAGAACACTTTAAGTCCTAAATATTCGTTTCATGTGTTTAACTTTAAAAATAGGCTATTTCACGCCTATTTTATAATTAGGTGTATCAAAAATTTGTATCATTTAAAAATTAACAAATACACATAACACACGATTAAAATCAACAAGCCTTTGTAATCGGATGGGCGAACTAAGTGTTAAAAAACGTAACGAGACGCAATGATATCTAGTGACGTCATCAGCCATTACAATGCACACGAAGAAAGTTATGCGTTATCCCCACGTAGATTTATTGCTGATATCACAAAAAAACGTTTTTTGTATTACATACCTCCTATACCTTTTGTCAAAATCGAACACATTTGCATTCTGTCGGGTCATTTAATAACATAGTTATTGAGAATAACCGTCATGTATGCTAGTAGAAAAAGATGAAATTTTCCTAAAGAAAACCCGATACAAAAAAGCACTAATAATATGCATAAATGTGGTCTACAAATCGTTCTAATGATAATAAGATTTAAGATAATTTACGAAAGGGAAGGCAGTAGTCGGGTTATATGGATCAATCGCCACTGGTGGATACAAATTATAGTAGATGTCCACAGTTTTAACGCTGGGTTGAACAAACTAAGTATTTTCTACGGTGGGCCTGTATTCTCGACTATTTTTTTTTTTAATTTATAGTAGTAGACTGCTTCAAAATGCAATGCACGGACCACTCGGCCCCACTTCTATATACACCTATGGTGACTTACATAATGCGTTGGTTGTATTCAAAGCTGCAATACCATCATGATCCAAGTTGTACTAGTATTTTTAACCGACTTTAAAAAAAGGAGGAGGTTATCAATTCGTCGTGAATTTTTTTTTTGTTGTATGTTTGTTACCTCAGAACTCGCTTATTTATGAACCGATTTGCAAAATTATTATTTTATTCGAAAAAAAATCTCTCCAGATTGGTCCCATAAATTTTTTTTCAACATCGCTTCAGTAGTTTGGTTTTAAAACTAAAAAAACTAGAATAATTATGTCGTACTAGAAAACGAAATCGCGAATTTTGCTTTCCTATGTCGTTTTTAGTTATGTTTTTGCATTGAGTTAGGTTGAGTGTACTTCTCATATACTTTTACATATAGCATAACATCTTTTCCGAGTGTCAGGGGTAGGCAGAGGCGTAACATTTCAGCGCGATAGTCGTACTGTGTGTGAAACATATCAGTTGTGTTTTTGGGTTGGGTTTAGTTGACTCTACTTCTTACATACATACATATATATAGCATCACACCTTTTACCCTTTTCAGGGGTAGGCAGAGGTGTTACACCACAGCGCGATAGTTGTACTGTGAGCCAAATATATCAGTTGTGTTTTTGCGTTAGGTTTGCTTGAATGTACTTCTTACATACATATATATAGCATCACACCTTTTCTCCTTTTCAGTGGTACTCAGAGGTGTAACTCTGCAGCGCGATACTCGTATCGTTAGCAAAACACAATTACGCCATCGAGACGGTCTATTTTTTACTAACACAAAAAAGCAAAAAATAAAAATAATTTTAACAAAAAATTAAACCGCCTTCAAAAACCACTCAAAACCAAAACATAATTTCACATAACAGGTATATATTGTATACCAATTTTGGAGTCGGTGCCTAATTACAATTGCTAGTTAGGCTAGATAAATACAATAACGAATATAGGAAAACAATGTGCTGCCAGCGTACAAAGTCAGCAAGTCAGATTGTCACCGGAGATGAACACACCGCCGCAGCACAGCAAATGGAAGCTATTAAGGAAATATTTAAATTTGTGACTGTACACTACCCAAATTTTTCCCCTGTTACATATAGCTGGTCAAATATGGGTGTATTACACTCCTTGCCCCGAAAAAAGAGGAAAGAAAAATATGAAACACCTTACATGTGCTTGGTATTACTCTTTTCACTGTGTATGTTCGTTAGTAGTAAACGCAAACCTACTCCTTGTAATTGATTTGAAAGAAATTTAGCTCATTGATGGACTATGCAACAAATATAGCTTAACTAGCAATTTTAATTAGGCACCGACTCCAAAATTGGTATACAATATATACCTGTTCGTATCGTATCAGCCTATAATGTCCCAATGTTGGGCAAAGGCCTCCCCAAGATCCTTCCATGAATCACGATCCTGCGCTATAGTGAACCAGTTATTTTTAAATGAATCCAGTTCGTCCCGCCATCTCTTCTTTGGTCTGCCGCGACGCCTACGAGCAGTGTCAGGGCTCCATAACACATAACATACCTGTTATGTGAAATTATTTTTTGGTTTTGAGTGGTTTTTGAAGGAGGTGTAATTTTTTGTTAAAATTATTTTTATTTTGTATGTGCTAGGCAAAGTGACTGCACTGCACCGGATGTGAAGTGGAAGCAGGGTCCAATAGAATGTCGACTGACGAGAGATGATTACCCCTCAGCAGTCGATACAATTATGCCGGCCTGTTGGAACCGGATATACATGGGCTGATCCCGAAACTTAACACTTACGTGGGTCATCATGGTGGGTTTTAACACTTTGTGTACAGTAGTCGCTATCTGGCCTGATAAAAATATCTCCTATCCTATCATAAGCAAATAAATAATAATCAAAATTGGAATAATATTATTAGCTTTACGGACTATAGGAATTGAGTGATCTTGATGCGACCAACTTCGATACTCGGATGAAGTTTACAGCCTTATATGCTGTCAATCCCTCTGTGACTGGTGTCGGTAACTTGACTGCAGATAAATTTGGTATCGGTAACTCGATTGCAGAATGCAGATAAATTCGTGATTATGCGGAGAGCGAACCCAGTCAGCCGATAATGCATGTAGTAGGTACTTTTGGGTAGGTACTTTCCTATCCAATACAGACGTCTGTAAGTACCTTACTAGGCTGTTACACCTGTCACCTGTCGAGATGCTGTATTTGGTATGCTGAATATTTTATATTATTTTAATTATGATTCATGAACAGGGCCCTTATTCTGTATGATAGTGTAAACGCGTAACACGACCGTGTTATGTTATATTCGAGAAATGTGCGTGGAATAGTATTCTGTAAGCCAAATTTCTATAGTCCTAAACATGATGCGTTGTGTTACGTGCTTGTTACGCACTGTCAAAATAACGTGCGGGATAGAGAATAAGGCCCCTGCCGTAGCTAGTGTCTATAGTAGGTTAACGTTTGCAAAACGCAAAATGTTATAAGTACTAAAGTTTCAGTATAGTTATCGAGATCCGACTTTATTGTTAGGACATTTGATCTAAAAGCTTAAAAGCACCAATTTGCCAGACTACCAACATGTCAAAAAATCCTTTATTAAAACTTAAAATCAAATAAATTTATTAAATTGAGTTGACTGTTTTGGTAGCGGCGTTGTATTACGGTACGATTGCAATGCTGAGGCCTTGGGTTCGATGCCCGGGTCGGGCAAAGTGAAATAGGTCAGCCCGGAATTTGAAATTTGTGCTCGATATGATAGACTCGCCCCTTATAGCATTATGACACGGAATACTCACAGCGAAAACTGCACCAGTTGCGCCTCTACCTATTCTTTCGCGGATAAAATGCGTAAGTTTGTGTGTGTGTGTAAAAAACACATTTTTAAAATATTGTTGCCGTAGGGTTTTTTTTTAATTGATAAGATAAGATTCCAATTTAATTCAATTAGATTCCAAGCTCTGTGTCTAGCGGACTCTACATAAACTAACATGGCTATGTTATCAAATAAGTAACGGGCCCCTAGTTTTTACCCTACTTATATTTAGGGAATTCAATATTACATAGTTCTCACAAAATAATATTGAATACAACACTGGGCTGATATTATTAGAATTCAATTAACGAGTTTTTAAAATAGGTCGTACGGGTTTTAAAATCTTAGTTAATTAATATATTGACTGGATTACATTAGCTATTATGAACATTTCTTAATAATTATATAACTTCTATAAAAGTATCGAAATAAAATATTTAGGATTTCATCGCAGAATGTTTATTTTAATTTTCTCCCAACGTCTAGAAACTGCAGCCTTTATGGTAAAAATATTCATAAAAGCTATTGCTTATTGTGTCATCATTTTGCTCTTATCCTGCTCTAAGGGAAAGTCGAATAAACTACAGAAATTATTTGACGTATTGAAGTAGCTGGTTTTGGCGTCAATCACTTATATTGGCATTAAATCCGTTGCAATTTGTCTTAAAAATACATGGAAAATGATATAAGTACAACTTGGGATTTGAACCTAAGAATCCCTACTCCATAGCTGTATTATGTATAGATAGATGTATTTTGCTGATAGCTTGGTAGCTATCCGGGCAATACTATACGGTGGTCCGTGTACAAGGTGTTAAAACCCGCCATAATGGCGCACAGTAAGTGTGTCGCGCTCCTGGATTAGTCTGTGTATATCCGGTTCCAACAGGCCGGCATAATTGTGTCGACTGTCAAGGGGTAATCATCCCTCATCAGTCGACATTCTATTGGACCTTACTCCATTACCATCAGGTGTAGTGGAGTTACTTTGCTTCTTCACAGCGTTAACACATCCCGAAACGCTGGTACATTCATCACGATACAAAAGAGCTTGTGAATTAAATTAAACTGTATTGTGACTGCCTCGGTGGCGTAGTTGTACTGCATGCGCGGTACGGCAGCGCTCTGAGGTCCTGGGTTCGAATCCCGGGTCGGGCAGTGATATTTGGTTTTTTCTGCTCAGTATCAGCCCGGAGTCTGGAATTTGTGCCCGATATGGCGATGGGCTCGCCCCCTATCACATCATGGGACGGAACACACTTGGCGAAAAGTGGGTGCCATGGTTGCGCCTCTGCATACCCCTTCGGGGATAAAATGCGTGATGTTGTGTGTGTGTGTGTGTGTGTGTGTGTGTGAATAAAGAAAAGTTTTAGTTGCACACACACACCGCGCATCATGATCAAAAGGTATAGAGGTACCATCAGGACATCCACTTTCCGCAATATGTATTGTGTCCCATGATGTGATAGTGGGCAAGCTTATCGTCATAATGTTCACAAATACCAGACTCCTAGCCGATCATGTGCGGAAAAATCCAATATCTCTTTATCTGACCTGGAATTTGAACTTGGAACGTCAGAGCGTTGACATATCGCACAAGCAATAAAATTACGCCACTGAAGCAGTCTAGACTAAGGAAGCGAATACTAATTATTATGATCTTGACTGGTTTTTAAAAAGCAATAGCATTAAATGATAATTTCGGTTCCATGGTGTAGCGGCAGCGTATTTATGTGCTGAGGACTGAGAGGTCCTGAGGTCCAATCCCAGGTCGGGCAACAGTATGGATTATTGTCTTCCATAATTATTGCTTTGGGACTGTAGGTATCCCCCAGAGGGGTTGATGTACGGCAGGCAGTCGTTTAAAGAATAATACCTCAAAGGAATTAACTCATTCAAATTGCATCTTCAGTCAAGTTAGAAGAAGCTCACACTGTTTCATGAAGTTCTTATTATTCCAAACCTCGATAATACATCTACTTAAAGATCGGTGACAATATGTCTCCAAATTATTTGGCGTTGTAGATGGATGCTTAGATCGCTACACAGTGATTGAGTATGGTGAACTTTTGCTTTTGCTCTAAGTAGGAATAAAAAGACTTCATCTTCAAGATATTGTGCATATACCTACCTATATTTGTATGTAGTTTGTTATTCGTACAATTTGTTTTGTTTACACGAATGTTAGACATTGAAATAAAACTATTTATAAGATTTTATCGCGGTTTTTTATACAATCATTTTCTCCCGACGTTTCGGAGATTTTGCAGCCTTTACGGTCACATGTGGACTATGGTGGGAAAATTATTTTATTTCAATTCTCTATACTTACTTCTGATTAGTCACCTTCTCACGGTTCAGGTCGCGTTGATACGAGGAAAAAAAAGTTGGTTTTTAAGTATTTTATTGGGCCATCTATCTGATTGAGTAGGTATGTAGGTATTTACAATGAATTCGTCAGTGATATTGCTTTCGACTCAAGCATGAATGTCATTATGTCACCACCCTGTCTATATATTCGCTTGTATGCACGTAACTTAAAATTACATGCAAAAAATCTCGCTCAATTGTGTTTCAAAATGATATGATATTGTAAACTCTTTCTACATCCACATTTATCTCTGTCCACTGGCAGTCGATATGCGCGAAGCAGAGCTAAAACAAATAACGAAGACAAGTAGTGGAGCGAATCGTGTATTTTTTCTGCAGTGTTCTGTTTATCGAAGTCCCACCATATCAATATCCAGTATCCACCTACCCACCTCGCCGCAGAGCGAATGGCAGAGTATAAAAATAAAGAACACACAGAGAGAGCTCGCACGTCTAGAAGGCGGGCAACACTACATAAATACGGAGCGCACACGCCCCCGGTGCCGCGGACTCCACCGAAACCATAAAATAAGACACCCGGCCGGCCTAGAGACGCGACCGAAAAATCCAGGCTCTATAATTATGTTCAGCTACCACTCGATCTACCGGCGAGCCAATTTAAATTTACTGCGAACGCCGCACGTGTCCCACAAAATGAAATCCCACTACCGCACAGAGACACGCACGAAAAAAAACATAGAAAAGTGGAGGGCGGCGCCACCCCTCGCGCGCGAGTGGCTGGAGCGCGGGCCACGCCCGGCGGCCCGGCGCGGCTACTCCGTGCCTCTCTGTCGGGCCGGCCCGCGGCGCTATCGGCGTCTCTGTCGGGCGCGGCCGCGGCTCTGGCCCCGGGCGCAGCCTCGCCACTCGCCACGTTCGCTCAGTACGCGTTTGGAAGTGGCGCGTGTCGCTGTGTGGTCGGTGGCGCCGCGCGATATCGCCGCGGTGTGTCAAGTGAAGTGCCGTGTAGAGGTGCCGAAGTGGCGGGTTTCCTTGCCGCAGGACGGGGGGCCCATGCCCCCTTCCACCAGCACCACATTGGTAAAAGTTAGTGTCCTGTGCCTCATATTGTACAGAAACTTATTGTCTATGGTCTGTCGGGTGGAACTGTGAATGTGTTTGACTATGCCGTCGTTTGGAGGTTATTTATGTTTTGTATTGTTATTTTTAGCAGTAATATTAAAAACTTAACATGACACAGCGGGTTTGTGCATATAGTGTATACTTGCAAAACTAAATTTGCATTTCTATTATTGGACGAAGTCTAGTGTTTCAGTTATTAGTCTTGTGATCAGTTCTAACATTACTAACCATCACATAACTAAAAGAAAACACACTATGTACTATACATTTGTATATGTGACAGTTATCTATTGCATTTTCTTGGTAGAGTTATTTGTTTTCATATAAATATCATTTTTTCTTCAGAATACGTTTTATAAAATTTGAGTAAAAATTAAGTAAATTATCACACTAGTGTTCCAATAACTGTAACACAGTTAAATACATGTTAAATCCAGTATTATTTTAGGCCTAAACTCAATTAGTTAGGCCTAAAGCAAGACTTGACTCAATCTTATAACAATTAATATATTTTGCGCGTCTTTCACACTATACTAGATAGCACATGTATATTTAGGTAGGTAGGTAGAGTTTATGTGTTGAAATTGTCTTACATAGAACTCCTAGTACAGGGCCGCATTTGAAACATATTGATAAAAAAAATATCAGTAACGTGTAAGAAACCTGGATTTATAAAGTGCGACATTTCCAATTTATCAAGCTGGTCATTATTCGAGGAGGATCCATGAAAAAAGTATTTACCCAAGGAAAACCGCGAGAATTGCTTGTGACCATAGGTATAATTAAAGTTATTCTACGAAAAAAAAAAACAGTTAAAACTTCTATAGACTCTTCTTTAGAATCTTAAAAGTGGTAGTAGAGTCCATATATTACTAATAATAAGTAATAATTATAGCCCTGCAACTAAGTCAGTTAGATCCCATCCAAAGACCCAGTATAATTCCCATCTTCTCTGCAATAGTCCCTGCACCTTACAAGTGCTGTCTTGGTTTTATGTCCTCCATAAGTACAGAGAGTACTTGCAAGATGTATAAATCCCAACAAAAGTAATGTATCTTAAAGGGACCTCTATATGTTGGATCCATGTTCCCACGTAAGCCTTGCAAAAGGACAGACTTTCATGCCGATATTTCTCGCAGTATTGATTTACTGTAGGACCTATCGCAAAACGTATGTATCATATTACGTTTGTATAATTTTAAATCCTTTCACAGTATATATATTTAGTCCTTGTTCCAAGAAACAAAATATATCTTTAATTTGTATGCGGATCTTTTGTATAGAAATCGCAATTCTCTAAACCAGTAAAAGTATATAAATCAGGGAGTTTATATACTTGCCGGATACAGACGAATAGTCACGAACATGAGTATAAACAGCTTATTCGGATGTATTCGTTACTTAAAATTCATAGTCATATTTATTCGCCAAGTTATTCCACGAATTATTCACCAATAGTCTAAATTAGGCGTAAAATGACAATATAAAAGGACACTATTCTAAATATTTAATTCATTTTTAAGGTTTTAAAAGAATGATTACTTGAAATCTCTTACACTAATAAATAAACAACTAATGAGTCGCTTGCTTGGAAATAGGTTCTACCCATAATATTTTCTCATACTTAAAAACATTGAATTTATAAAATTTAAAAAAAACAAGAGCTTTTGGTCGCGACTCCGCTTTGCAAAAAAGTTTTTTAATAGGTAAAAATCCCAATATACATTTTCCTTGAATAAAATGCAATTTATATGCTATTGCAGACTATAATCTATCATTGTGTCAAATTTCATCCAAATTCGTTCAGCCGTCCTAGCGTGATTTGAGTAACAACATCAAAACTTTCGCGTTAATAATATTAGTATAGAAAAGTATAAATTTATCCTACATTCATCAATGGAGTGGCACGAGCCAGGCGCGGGAGTGCAAACCGCAAAAACAAAGAGTTTTTGTCCCAACAATACTAACAAAACATCAAGTTTGTTTCACCATTGTCTTACAATTGTGAACAACAAAAACTTTTAAAAAACATAATCTCATAAATCCTTTCATAAGGTTATTAGAAATATATTTTTTGTTAAAAAAACTTAACAAAAAATATATGTATGGATACCTTTTGAAAAGATAGATTTGCTTTAATATTGATATTCTATTCTTCATTCTTAACAATAATTGGCAGGAATTACAATACTTTGAAGAATCTCATCTAAACCATTGTAAGTCAGGATAAACATTCCTTGGATATATATAATACCCAGGTATTCAATTTAAGAGAGTTTAAAACCTAATAAAGAATTTAATAAGTGAAACTTTTTTAGTTACCACAGTTTCTGCCTAAATATGTTTCTATCAATTTTCATACTTTATATTTTGTTCTTCGAATACTCAAAAGCTTCTATATAAAGATGAATTGATGACACGAGATTAGTGTGTAAAATATTACTTAATTATCTTAGGCCTATATATACTTCCTCAATATTATATTCGTATATCTCATCAACTCATATGACAAGTCTCCATCATTATAGACAAGTTAATTCGTGTAGGTACCAACTCATCCATGTACAATGTCATTAAAATTGGCAGATATTCAGTATTAGGAAATGTATGAGCAGGTACTGAATTATTTAGGCTTTATTTAGTAGGTGTTGAAAAGCTGAAATTCTATATTGTTGGTCTGTAATCAATAAAGGGTTCCTTAGGTGTTTGATAGGTATTATTGGTACCTATTTTTAGTAATTTTTATTTCACTGTTTCAGTAGTAGGTATATTGAAAGGCTGAGCTTCTATATTATTTGTCTGTAATTAATGAATGGTTACTTAGGTACTTAATAGGTATTATTTAGCATGTAGTTTTAGTAATTTTTAAATCAGTGTAACATCAAAATCACGGACAAATGAAACCTCTTTCAACTTCTTAACAACTTGGTACCCATCGTTGCGATTTTAATTACATTTTAACATTGTAGGTCTCCGATAATCTTCCCCGCCGTATTTATAGTTAACTTGAATTTGTTACTTCTTATTTATATAGTAAAAAAGACATCGTTCTATCTAATATGGCAGATACCGTCGTTATTTTTGGCCTAATATCAATTTAATGATAAACCTCGACTCACAAGTATGTAGTTAACATAAGTTTCTAGAAGAATAGATAATAACACATGCTTTAAATTCTAATATGTTACTTCGTGCTAATAATATAAATGCTAAATGTAAATATATTTGGTTTTAAACTTCGAAACGACTCAGATAGATTAAAACCTAGATTATCATGTTAGCTAGTGTTAAAAAAATGCACTATAGGTATTTTTTTGAAAAGGACTTTAACGCCGGCAGTGCCGTAAGCGAAATATAGTGTTGTATAAAATAACGAGATCTATTTATTGTATTTTTTTCCTATAGTATGCTCTATGTTACGAAGGAAAAATAATATTACATGATGTCATTCATCTAAAATTATTTGTTTCATTGGATTTCCTTATTTATGTAGCTTTGAATTTAGAACTGTATTTTTAAATATTTATAGGTCTCAGATAGTGTATAACCGAATAATTCCATTTATCATTGAAGTTTAAGTTAACCTAATTCTAAAACTAGCTAATAAATAATGCACAGTTTAAACTAAAGAAGTGTACACCATGAATTTTACCAAAATATTAGACTTTCAAACCACATTAAAAAACTACCTCGCTTGATCGTATTAGAACTTAGAGCTATAGTCACGAACTTAGACATTACAAAGTAGTTCGTGATAATGCTAATAAGCCGAGGTTTAAGATTACTCATATTTGAATATAATTACTGGCCATTAAGTTAATATCTCATGTATCAGGGTGACAAGTAGACCACTACCACCTGAGCCTTATCATTAAAACTTTGGGTAGTTTTGCTACTAATAAACATTGGTGTTATTATTATTTTTCTTGGTTTGAATGATGAGACAAACTTGCCGTTCGCTTGATGGTAAGCGATACGACCGCCCGTAAATAGTAGAAACACTATCCAACATCTTGAATTATAAAGTATGGTTTGGTATTCCACTGCGCTCGTCATCCTGAGATATGAGATGCTAAGTCTTATTATGTCCAGTAGTTACACTGGCTACAATGTCCTTCAAATCGGAACACAACAGTGACTACAAACTGCTTCGCGGCAGAAATAGACATTGCGGTGGTACCTACCCAGCCAGACTCTCACATATGAGAGACATACCAGTTATCCCTCACACGAGCGGCTTGCTCGTCTCGTCATTATAACCAATCGTATCCACATTCTCCTATTCCAGGTGTAATAAGTTATTTTCCATAACATCTGCCACGTCCACTAAATAGATTAGGTTTTGTGGTGAATTTGAGTGTTTTGCTCGTTGAAGAGCCCGGATCCTCAGTGCAGCAAATTAGTTCAGCGGTTTTTGCGTGATTGGAAGGCAAATACAACTGAAGTGCAAGTTAAAATGTATGCCAACTGCGCACCTGCTGGTGTTTGGACTATGTAGTATATGTGAGAGAAATATGTTCGATCAAGTGCATTTAGGATTAATTATTAATGTGGATTTTATTTTCATTTTGCTAAGTTATAACGATGCGTTGATTAAAAATCTTTAGAAAAACAAAGATTAGTATAATTTCAAAACAAAGACATAGTCTCATGAAACAACATTATTTTTAAGTAAATAACGGAATCACGCACCACTCACGCCTATTATTCCCAAGGGGTAGGCAGAAGCGTAACTGGTGCACCCACTTTTTGCATATTCGACACAAGGCTGGTGGTACAGAGTAGAAAGAATCTAACATCACTGACCGTCCCGTGCATCAAACACAACACTTCATCGGGCACAAACTCCGGGCTGGTACTGAGTGGAATATCCCAATTCGGTCTCAAAACCGGAGTCATTATTGAAAATTGAGTTTTATTTTAACACAAAAAGACATTTTTTTCTTTATTACTTTGCGATTTAATACAATAATGTATGGGTTGTCTGTGATATTATGGTACCGACTTCTAAAGGACATATATATTTAGTATTCTTCTATAAATTATCGTGAGTATTGTATCTATGAAATATATATATTTAACATAAATCAGTTCTTCCTTTAACATTATATTAGCCTTTGCTCAGAGTTCCGTGGTGTTTAGATTCATTCCCGATACAAAAACAACCAATAACAACACAAAGGAAAACCTTCGCTTCATATAACTGATAGAATTGTCAGAATTGGCTTAGCAATTTAAAATATTACCTCAAACACATTTGCGAATATTTTTTTCCTCTTTATATTCATAATATAGGAGTACAGCTTCACTAGCAATAAGTACATAATGAAACTTTGTACAAGTATACCTCGCATAATATAATTTGGGCTACTAAGTTCGACGTATATATATTTTTTGTGTTTTGGTTTTCAATATAGTTTCATAATCTATAAGTAGTAAATAATATCGTTTAAGTATTAGCACAAATACCTCGTTGAAACAGTTATTATAGGCCTAAGGTGCTGTTGCAAAATGTTAAACATCGAAATAAGACTAGCTTTAGAATATTATCGCGGTTTTTATATCAAAATTTTCTCCCGACGTTTAGAAGACTGCAGCCTTCAAGATCATGGGCGAACTGAGGTGTTCGTCGTCTGAAAAGTCAAAGCTAAAATATCTACCTACATTGTACAATTATAGAAGAAACCGCGATTAAAATACGAAAACTAGTTTTGTTACGATTATTAAGATTCACGTAAACATAAGATACAGTTATAATTCAAGTATTGTTGTACACCAATTAATGTATAAGATAGTTAATGACGAATGCCTCTTTTGTTTACAAGTTATTTCGGAGCTTGGCTTTTGTATTTAGTCGCTTTATATTTGACGATTAGCGTTTCAATCGTGAAACAGACCCTTAAAGCCGTAGTTTCCTAGTGGTAGAGTCATAACATATATTTTGAAGACTATTTATGGGTCAGCTTGGTCTGAGCTTGATATATTATGAAACATTTTTTTAATACCTGACATTACGTTTGGTAGCCAGTCAAGGGCCGGCTTATAAAAACACATCGGACTTTTGGGCTAGCGCTTTAGGCGCTCACAACCTTTGAAAATTAAGCCATGCTGAGGAAACCCCACTATCAGGCTACGAACCTCGGCTCAGGACGGTGACGATAAAGTAACTGCGTAGAGTTTCGTTTATAAAAATAAGGCCGTAAATTTCAAATGTCGGGTACGCGTCGGTGAGTCCTATAATTGTAGTTCATGTTGGAGAGACTTACGAGTACCAAAGGCGACCCACATATCCATTCTCTGTGTAAAAAATAATGCATAACAATTGATTATTAAAAAGATTGAGGAACATTTTCTGCCAAAATTTTTAAGCATAACATTTTTATTTGTTAAAGACTGCGCTGCGTAATTTATAGGTCCCTTATTACATTGTTTGGCAATTTAAGGCAGGTTGGAGGTCTAGGAGAGTCTTCAGACTGTTAATACTGATTACTCAAGTTTAACTTTCCTTTATACTAGCTGTGTCCGCGGCTTTGCGCGCGTGTTTCACAAAGTTTGTTCCACGTAAATTCCAAACCTTAAGATTTTTTACAACCACGCGACCTCTTCAACAGTAATCGTTATATTTCAGTCAATTTACATCAAAACGTAATGTAATATTTAGCTAAACCCTCCTCAAGAATTGGACTTTGTTTCAGTAAAAACCGTACCAAAGTCCGTTCAGTAGATATTGAAAAAATCGATTACATATAGACAGACAGTTTTTGGGGACTTTGTTTTATAATGTACAGATGATGTAGCAAATCAGTAGTGTCTAGGTAGAGTAGGTATAATAAGTCGCTAATTGCTAACATCGCTTATTGTTACAAGTGAAATTATTGAAGAGACGATAATGAGTTAATATTATTTGCCAGTTTGTATTTTTTTAATACCTATAATATAGTTAATAAGTTAAACTAGTAAGACGTTTTCCATAATTTAATTTTATATATAGAATAGGCTGGTATAAGTCATAATAACATAAATAATTTATTTCATTCCAAACATTACTGGACTCTATTAATGAGAGTTGATCACGCTAAACTTTAAGCTTGGAATTTATTGGAAATTCATTTACAAATATGAAAAAAAAAATGTTTTACATTTTCCACATTCTAATACTAGAGTTTATAGATTTTTTCTGCGAAACGTAAATGTGTCGTGATCTTTGTGGTTATAAGTGCGAGTAAGAAATAGTGGAAGTAAATAATTTAAGTAAGCACAAGTCCAATTTAAGGTGGTAGCTCAAGGTCCATTTTCATACATTTTGTTTCGGCTTTAATCTGGGTAACTAAACAAGTATTGGCAAGTAAAGAATTTAAATTCACGTCTAGTTAGTGATTAGTTCTCGCAGTTGAAAGAAAAATGTAAAAATAATTAATAATCATGGATATTTCTGCCTTTAAAATTTCGTCATATTAAATTTTAAAGGCCGAAATATCCATGATTATTAATTATTTTACGTTTTTCTTTCAACTGCGAGAACTAATCACTAACTAGACGTGAATTTAAATTCTTTACTTGCTAATACTTGTTTAGTTACCCAGATTAAAGCCGAAACAAAATGTATGAAAATGGACCTTGAGCTACCACCTTAAGTTATTTTTTAAAAATGCATTCAGGCATTAGGAACGTTTATTTTAGAAGATTTGTCGAGAAACATAATTCAGGACTAATTCAAAGAATAATAAAAATAAATAACTGACGACATCGCCAGAATTGTTACTTAAACCATACGTCATGTAGGTACATACTTGCTTTACTATTAACGTTTTTTTTTTAATTTTTTCAATATTTAAACACAAGGCGATCAAAATGGAAGTTGTTTTTATAGGAAGTGTGTGCAGAATTTATAGATAAATATTGGTAATAAATCGACTAACATGTTGTACGAAGATAACATTTCAAACATTTAATACAATTATTTTGCAAAATGTAGCGTATTTAGGGCCAAAGTACTGAACTTGGGGAATCAACAAGTTTAACATACAATGTGGCTATTTGCAATTTAATCGAATTATTATCTTTTATTATGCGATAAGTATCGTATTAGGGTGTCTTTATTACCATGTTTGGAAAACTGTATGTCATTGAACATACTTATCTACTTACAAAAAGTTTAATATTACAAAAGATTATATGGCATTGAAAAATATATTACCTTCATCGATTTGACTTAAGCCGTTGCAACATTAACATAAATGTTTAAAAAGTTTTTAATCTTTGTTTAAAAAAGTATTAACTAAAATCCGCAATCCTCTAAAAATAATAAGCTGATTAAAATTTTTACTTTCTTTACAAATTCAGCGTTCGAGATGTTCTTAGAACCACAGCTTTGCATTAACAGAGACAACACTGTCAGCTTAAAAAAACACAAACAACTTGACATCACTTTTTGACCGAAGAATCACACGCACCGACGCACGCTCATAACCATGGTTAATCGTCACAGATTTTTGAACGCACCGTCAGAAATGGCGCGCGACCAATTGGACATTTGAACGTTTTGAATATGGAATGATAAACCAGCGACCTTCATAAATTCTGCCAATAAATGTCAAATGTTCAGAAAGCGAGGCAAAGGAGAAAAATATGTGTTTAAAAAAAGAACAGGTCTGTCAATTTTGAATTCTTTAAGCTGGCGATGTAAGATGTCAAAGATTTCGACTAACTTTTTTGACGGTTGACATTTTTTTAACTTAGATAATTTACTGCAATGTAACAATTCAATAACAGGCAATAACAAACAAATTGGAATTGGAACAATTGAGTATATAAAACTAAATCACTACAAATTACGATTATGTGTTTTAGGGGTAATGTGAAAAGTCTAGAACCTGCTAGATAAATTGGCAGATTGGCCACGTCTGTTAATATAAAAGGAAAATTCCAGAAAATTGTTCAAACTCATTGAATAATAAATATTGAAAGATACGTTTGACGAAATATCTAAAGCAATAAAAACTTAAGCGCAGCAAAATGTAGTTGTAAAACACACTTGGAGTACTTATTTCGCAGGAAATAACATCTATTATGGAGTGATAATGGTTTTCATAACCACCGTGGACGTACGAAATACGTAGGAGGCAGACGGTAGAGCCAGCAACGCTAGGCCATAACATATGCTAATAAAACTTTATTCAAACCTAAGCTTTATCGATCGTAAAACTCAATCCCATTATGTTGGTAGCTCGTAGCTCAGTGCTACCGACTTTATGGTATGTACTATTCAGGAGGTCGTACGAAAGAGGATGTTATTATTTGAATGTTGGTATGTTTGAAGCTACTTCCTAAATATAGTGCATAAGATTGATAATTTTAACAAGTTTATAAATCGTGCAAAGCATTAGTCTTTATTTGAGCATAGTACTTATAAAGAAAGTAAAAAAGAAGCAAAATACCTATTTGTTTTATGTACCTAACATCGCGTGAATAAACATTTTTCTGAAAACACACATTCTCTTAAATTTAATATGCTTCCGGACAACGGTTGTTGTTCATTTCGTCTTTTTTATTCTTATATTTATAATAGACGAAGACTAACATACAAAGTATTACTGCATAGTGCATTTATATATGCTTGGTTCGGTGTCGTAGGACGTGGGGAGGCAGGCGGCGCGATGGCGTGCGCCGGCTGCGAGAAGCCGATCCTGGACAAGTTCCTGCTGCACGTGCTGGAGCGCGCGTGGCACGCAGCGTGCGTGCGCTGCGCCGACTGTCGCGCGCCGCTCGCCGACAAGTGCTACTCGCGCGACAACAAGCTCTTCTGCAGGAATGATTTCTTCAGGTGAGTGGTAACTCTTACTAATAACAAAATAAGAACCAGAACTTGGAATTCGTAATTCAGGACCTGATCGTTAGCAGGGATTTAGATTGAATGTCGTCTGACAAGGGATGTTTACGTCTGCACTTGCTGATATATATAGGCTGATCCCAGAATGTGACACTTACGTGGGCCACTATGACAGGTTTTAACACCTTGTGTACGGTGGTCGCTATCTGGGCGGATACAAAATATATCCTACCAGCATATTCCAAACTATTGCATTTCACTCGCCATCCTGAGACATAATATTTGACGTATTTGCGGCTGTTGCCCCTTATGTCTTTATTATATATACTTTATGTACCTACTATAAAGTGCATTATTGATTGTTTAATATTTTACTGTAGTATGTTTTCATTATTGACTTAGAGTAATTAATTGGTTTATCCATTCTAATATAAATAAATCAGATGTCAGCTTAATATTATGTAGAGTCAGGTCGCTACAATAGAGTTACAGAGGAATTATATATGTCTAGTGAAATGTAACTCCTTTTATAATATGTTTATATGGTCAAAATTTTTGTTAAAAAGTTCATGAGGCATGTTCAATATTTTAACGCGTACGAGCGAACTTGCGGTAGAGTTGATGACAAGTGAAAATTTTCATATGAAAATTGGTATGATACTCGGGTTGCAGTTAAGCATGAGCAAATCTCTTATTGCGCATGCGTTATTATGTTGTTCGATGACACATATAATATAAAAAGTCACTGCAATATTGTGTAGCAGATTTACAATTAAAATTACAAAAATAATTTACAATGTCAAGCATTATGGATTAGAATTTGCAAATCCGCAGCAGATTCTCAATGATTTTATTTAGACTAGAGAACCAAAATGGCGATAAGGCGAGCAGTAACTAATGTTCTAAAATTAATTTAATATTTTTAGACCGTTCGTTCATACCGATCGACGTGTAACACCCGTGTAAGATTGAAAAATCAATTTCACACAACGAAAATCTTAAAAGTATTGTTCTTTTTCATTGTTTTTTAAGTGACACGCTACAGTAAAAAGGAATTGTTTTATATTGTGATAGGGTTATAACCATAGGTTTAAACGAAGACACCACATACAAAAAATCGTTGCAAATCGTCATGTCCTCATAAATTTCTTCCAAATATATTTTAGCTAGATAATGTAATAATTTTTCACATGTTTATGTGCTTTTAGAAAATTTTATAGAAGTTATAATTATTGTTATCATCATAAAAAAATATAACGCTTTTTGAATATAAGATCTTTAATGTACAACATTTCCACATCTTTAGGATGCGCGCTGATTATCCATTTGCAGTTATAGATCTATCTATCAACTTCAATTTATTAATGACTTGGTTTTGCCCGCTGTTTCGCCAGCGGGAATAGCCTTTCCCGCTATTAAAGTTTTTAAATCACAATAGCAATCTATGATGCCGGCGCCATCTCTTAAAAAAGTAGACTTAAAGTTACAATTACTTACTGTAGGAGCAAATAACTGGGCTGAAAAGTAGCGAAAGTGTTAAAATAAGACATACTCTATCTTTTTGTCTAATTTCAATCCGAAATCCGCCCAGGTTTTCCTGCGTTTACTTCGAACAAACATTGTCACAAATTTTCGCATGTTTATTAATACGATTAGCAACATATTAAGAAGTAAGATTTCAAATTTAAAAATAGAAATCATGTTTAGGTTTAAATTTATTGAAAATAAACATATGCCTAGTATTTAAAATACATCATTTTCTGGATTTAAATGTGGATATATAATTATATTAAGCATTCTATCATTAAGTATTCTTACTTCGCCATAGTCGGGTAAAAAGAATATTCTTTTCTAACACGCTTGGGCAAAGTTTAAGTGTTGTGTCCATATTTACTGGCAACATATTAATACGTTATGCGTTTTTGTGTTCGTCTTTAGCGCGTTAACTCAAAATGATATGTCTAGCTCACAATTTTATTGATTTTAAACGTTATGTTCTGAACGTGGGCTCAGCTAGGACGCACCGTCAAGGTTTTTATCTTTGACATTTCAATAGGGTTGGCACTCCTTAATCCTTTTGTTTTTATTTTGTTCATTGAAATTATAGACTCAAGTCACAGATGTTTGGATAAAATAAGTCCGTAAGACCTATAATAAAAGTAAAATATTTATAGCAAATACTAAGTACATGCGATAAATATTTAATTTATTAATTTAATAGAAATATCTTTAGTTACTCAAGTATATATTACTTTGCACCCCAACATTCAGACCGGGAACAAACCTGGGAATCTGCACTTATTTACAGGCCAGCGATCACCCGCCGCGCCACAAATATCGATAAAATACTTCTTTCGTTTGTCAAAGCGCCATCCTTACCTTTTATGTAAGCATCGGTTACAACTTACGGTATTGTTGCAAATTGTTAGTTTATTGCAATATTCACAATGCAATATGAATTATTTTGCTTGTAGTCCAAGTTTAACTAATGTTTGCGAAACGTTTTCTATATTATTTACAATACATGCTGTAATAGAGAACACGTCTGCGGGCCTTTTTATGGGTAATATTTTTTTAAGTTAGAGTATTTTAACATGAATGTTGGCTCTCGTAGTGTTAGGTTGAGTTTTAGCTGCATTATGCTGGTTTAAACCATAAGCTTGGCATTAAATACTGGTTTTATAATAACGAAGAGTACTTCATGATAGAGAGGTATTTTTTTGCAATACCTCGAGTATAGTAACTAGCATGGGATATTAATATCCCGTAGCTATAGGTATTATTCGAGAACTTAAACTATGGTTTTTAATTTTAGCTAACGAAACTAAATTGACATAATAATGAAAAACATCCCAACGTATAATTTTAACACTTTTTCCTGCATTTTGCAGCTATTCCGAACCTAAATGACTTACGAGGGTTACTAAACATTTCTTTTAATAAGCCTAGAGATAAAATGGCTTTCAACCTGTCCAGTGAACTCAAGCTTGTCGACGCGACGGCGTCTAAGTGTAAACTACCTTTTTTAATCGATTTTCTACCTGAATACTCTCATGTATATTTTATTACATACATATTCATAAACATTGCCTATATATAGCCCATCTTTAAAGGAATTCAAACAGCTTATTTAAAAACCTAAAGTGCATTTGTATTTATGTGGCACTTTAGACGTATTCTAAGAAACGTTTGCAGTTAGTGCTTTTTAATGATGGCCGCATAAAATGAATGCGTTGTTCATCTATTACAATACAATTACCGTCTATAGGTACATGCATTATGAACGTAATTATGTCATCGTCACGTCGTGGCTAATTTTGAAATAATTAAGGGAATAATAAGTACGTGTTTTTTTTTTGCAAGATGGCGGTGTTTTCCCGGCCGTGATATCTTTTTGGGTTAAGGTCTCAAAATCATTTTTTTTTTTATATAAAAGAGCGTTTTGATTATTTCGTACTAAATAAATTACAATTTCAAGTTAGTTTTAGGGACATGGTATCAATTTAATTTTTAGTCTAACCGATTTGTTTATATACTTAATTTAATTAACTAATTATTTCGCACATTTAAAATACCAAGGACTTAGTATGAAAAATAAAGGCATCAAAATTATATTATATTTGATTTTTTTTCAAAAACATTTTTTTTTATGTCTCCATATTTCTAAATATGGGTAATAGCAGGGCTCTGTTCCAGAAAGGGTCAATATTTTTTTAAATAAATTTAAAGTAAAACAGCACTAAAATGATATAAATACTATAAAATATTATGTCATCGTAGGTTACCGTCATTGCGGAAAACGATTTACTTATAGCCTCCGCAGTGCCACGGTAAATTAGTTCTTTGGGTTTTAGGGTTATACTTGGAATACAAATAGTAACTGGTATAAATAAAAATGTTTAATTTTAAAACTTTAAAAAGTTTACTATATAACGTTGCTATATTATATTTTTATTCTAAATCTTCATCGTATTTGCATAATAATATCAGCCCTGTATTATATGCTGTCCCACTGTTAGGCACGGTCCCTGAGGGAATAGACCTCAGTCCTCCACGCGGGCCTAGTGCGGGTTGGTAGACTTCACACGCCCTCGAAAATTCCTTAAAAGAGAATTTCTCAGGTATGTAGGTTTCCTCACGATGTTTTCCTTCACCGTTAAAGCAAGCGATAATTCACAAAGAATACACACATATTTTTTTAGAAAAGTCGTCATAGGTGTGTGTTCTTGGGATTTGAACCTGCACTCCTTCGTCTCGGCAGTCCGTTCCACAACCAACTAGGCTATCGCACACTTATATATATTTGCATATACATTGTATATTACGCAAACTTATTACTCTGACTGCCTCGGTGGCGTAGTTGTATTGCATGCCTGGTATAATAGCGCTCTGAAGTCCTGGGTTCGAATCCCGGGTCGGGCAAAGTGGTATTTGGGTTTTTTCTGCTCAGTATCAGCCCGGAGTCTGGAATTTGTGCCCGATATGGCGATAGGCTCGCCCCCTATCACATCATGGGACGGAACATACTTGGCGAAAAGTAGGTGCCCTAGTTGCGCCTCTGCATACCCCTTCGGGGACAAATGCGTTATGTTATGTATGTTATTATGTATTACTCTGTAAGGTTTTTTCCGTCTACGGAACCATTGGTCGTTGCAGAAGATTTTTTACCTTACGTTTTTTGTTTTGATAAGTTCATTTAGTGACATCACGGCTTCCTAAAGCTAAGTGATGTCATTTCCGCCGATTTGACAACCCGACATTATTGTGTTAGTTTGGAATTGATGTTACCGTTCCAAATTATCCCCTTTTATCAAAGTTACACACAAAGAGTGTAAATATAAAGTTTTTCAATAGATACGGGGTTTGGAATTGAAATTAAAGCGTATTGATTGACAATTAGGTTTTCTTTTCTTTATTTAGTAAAATTTGTGAGAACTTTTAAATAAGGTAAATAATATTCTTGTTCTTTCTTTTGTTTATATGAATATGGATGAATGTTATCATCAAAAATAACTCTTTCTATTTATAAAACATGTGTATTTTGATACTATCTTGAATTTATATTATCTTGAAATTCATGTTTTTTTCTTTTTGTCTTCTATATTTTGTATTTTTATACGGTTGCATCGCGTGGGTATGAATGATAATAATTTATATAAAGTTAACTGTTCAGTGAAGAACACGCATACTATTTGTAATATTGTAAGTGTTTATAAACATTTTTAATGTGCTTTTTATAATTACTGACGATTTTTCTGACCGCTGGGCATGAGTATGTGGAACTTACTGCACTATAATATATATTCTGCGTACTTGGCTGTTCTCCGTTGAGATTTGCCGCCATGGCCGAAATTCGGCTAGGAGGCATTCCTTCATTTATTCATTCATGTGGAACTTCTATTATGACGTTAAAATGCACTTGTTTATTTAATAATTTTAAATGCATTCTTTGAATGACTGCCTCGGTGGCCTAATTGTATTACTGTACGACTGCAGTGCTGAGGTCTCGGATTTCATTCCCAGTATCAGCCCGGAGTCTGAGAGTTGTCCCCGATATGGCGATTGACTCGCACCCTGTCGTATTATATGACGGAATACCCACGGATGAGGGTGGGTGCGCCAATTGCATCTCTGCCTGCTCCTTCAGGATAAAAGGCTTGACTGTGTATGTGGATGTATTCTTTAAATATTGTAACTAGTTAATGATTAATCATACTACGCATTATAGTTAATGCTTAGCTCGAATTGTTTTAAAATAATTAAAAGATATTTCGCCTTAGTACAACGCAAAATATATGTACTTGAAAAAAAATTGCGCATTTGAATTATGTTTTCTTGTAATTACTTTTCAAAAGTAAAATGGATGAACTTTATATTTTCTTCCAGCACAAACAGCGTAGGAACGATCAAAGACATGCCATAAACTGCCATTATATTTACTGGCAACACTGAGATTTTTTTAAACTGGAGGCTATGGAACATACAACATGGCGTATTGCCAGCGTTGTACAGCCAAACCGAATTTATGTTTTATTCATGCGGCCTCCATCGTTTATGCAAATGTACCTGGTAATAATTCAATGTGATGATAAAATAATAAAAAAGGTACATAGCAGGTTAACGTCGCTTCTCCGGTATGTTTTGTTTACAGTAACGAGTATTTAAAAATGCTCAGTTAAAACTAACATGTATTTTAGCTATTTATAAAACCGTAATTTGCATAACCGATAATATTAGGTGATGTAAACTGTCCTATAAACTCGAAATATTATGCTTTTTGCTCTATCGACCTATTTTTTATTTCCTTTTGCTGAACATTGTCACATATTGCCTCTCATAACATAATTATAATTGTTATGTATTTTCATTTTTAACAAGCTAACGCATTATGAACTATGTAACAACATGTCAGCATAGTGTGTGATAATATATAGTTAAATAATTCCTCCTAATATTTCTGGAAAGTATCGTCAACTAGTAATTCTAACCGACAGATTTCTTTTATTGCCTTAGTAGGCAAATGAGCAAGCGTTCTGCCTGATAGTAAGCATCCGCCGTCCATAGACTTTGCAATGCCAGATGCACAGCCAAACCGTTGCTTACTGAGATGTGGGCACTCTTTTCAAGCCTCGTTTAAAGAACAAGTTATCACTCGGGCAACACCGATGCAGGGAGTTCATTCCAAAATTATTTCAGATATTTTTAGTGTTCTTTTTCTGGTTATAAAGTCAGGGAAACCTTATTTCGAGATAATTGAAGTATTGTAAATATAGTTTTGTATGTAAAGCTGAGATAGAGAAAACTCTTTTAAGGTTTTTACAAGTTCTAAACAAGATACCGGTATTTAGGTAAGTTCATTGGATAGGCATTAATTTAAGTTATATGACAACATGAAAATCAAGATATTGTTTTTTTTTAGATACCGTTTTTGAGCTTAGCACGGCAGCATACACATTGTTAAGTTTTCTTGGCATAAAAATTAACTATAAAATTATCTCGTTAAGGGCGTAAATTAAACTGCGTTTGATGCCTAGTACATAATAAGGCCCACCGCATTGATTCATTTTTATGTGTACATCAAAGATGGCTGCGCTAGTACTTTTCAGTAATACGGTAGCAGTCGTTTACAACCAGCCAATACCTATCCCATCATAATTTTACGATCTCAACTCGATTTATGATGATTATCGATTATATTTTATAATAAATCGTTGTGAACTTTTATTTATACGCGGTTTAATGAACGTAAACTACAATAAACTTTGAAACAGAATATGGTGGGTATTGAAAATGGTTGTGATGAATGAGAAAGCAAATGGAATACATTGTTGAATATACATATATGGTCTTTGCTCACGACATTTTTAAAAACATTGAACTTTCTGAGTTATTGGCGCTACTTATATGTAGGTATAGCATACAACATCGTATACAACACATATCAACGTTTTTTTCGAAAGGCAAAATATTCGATAATTTTTAAAAAAAGAATATTGAAATAAAAAGTTCACTGGCCAGTACGTCTGATTTGGTAGATAAGTTTTACCAAATCAGCATTTCTATTTACTCAAGATATCAGTTAACTATGTAAAGCTTCGCATTTTAAAACTCCGAAGCGGATATTTATTAGACGGCCCGCATCATTAGCACTATGCCACTGACCCACAAACGGGCTTAAAATAACATAAAATATGAATAATTATGAGCGATTCTAGAACCTTATATCAATCAAATACGGCGATTAACATTCATTAGGCTTCTACCACAGTGCAATTTTGCCGAAGATAAGTTTTTATGCGACATGATTGTTCGGAAATTAATCGTTAGGTCAAAATGCTACTATCATTTGTATGTATAACTGGTTTTTCTTTTTCTACTTCCTATCTCAGTTCACAGTAATCAGTACGACCCACTTTTCAAGTATCTTGTGCAAGCGGTTTAGCCTATGACGGCCCGCCAGAGGTTATATTGGGGATGAATCTCAGGTCTATTTTGTTACATAGGCCCATATAATATTATTGCCTATAATGAATATTGGACCTCGAAACTCACTTCACAACCCATATTTAAATTACTACTAGACCAACGCCGTCATAATATAACGGATTATTATTCTTAATTTTATTTACGTCAAAAATATAATTTATGGGATATCTTTATAATAAACGGAAGCACTAAAAACTGAAAACATAAGAAATAACTAGATTTGCAAACGTGTTGTTACATACATAATTTTTAGGACTGGAAATATAACTAACTTATTCGTATTTCAAATATGAGTTTCGACGAATGTCGATATGGTAAATAGCTTTTGCTTGCGGCTTTGCCCGTGTGAATGAGTTTTTCCAGGATGAAAGTTCTGATATATTTTTTCCTAGTATAAAAGTAGCCAATGTCCTTCCCAAGGTCTCAAACTATCTCTATACTTAAGTACGTAGAAATCCGTTTGTAGTTTTTGAGTTTATGGCGGAAAGACATACTCGACGGGACACTTTGTTTAATAATATGTAAGGATATCGGAATATTGTAATTTTATCTCTATATATATTTACATCCATCTTGTTAACGCCGGTTATGCGTTTCAACAACTTGGTAATTTTGTTTTTTTTATGTAGAGTCTCTGTTTATGGACATAGGGACGTTTATAACTCGTAAATCAGGTGTTTATCGAATAATTTAATGTATTAGTGATTTGAAGACTTGGTACGTGAAAACAAATAGATTCTAATTTCTCCGCATCTTTAAGAATTCTTAGTTAAGCGGCGTCTGGGTCATCTTACATGGCGGGATACCGAATGTTTCGTAATAAATTTATATTATGCATATTAGAAATCCATAGAGCAATTAATTTTGTGTATAGCTACAGTGGCGTAGTTGTAATGGTATAAGTATGACTACCGCGCTGAGGTCCTGGGTTCGAATCCCGGGTCGGAACAACAATTTTTTTTTTTAGCCTGAGTACGTTTTCTTGTCTTGGTAAAAACGGGCTTATACAAACACACCGGACTCATGGGTGAGCGCTTTTTGTGACTGCGTTTTCCATCTTAAAAATAACTCAGTCGCAGCCCGCGGGAAGTAGGCGGTGTGATGCCCCCGTGCCTCGGAAAGCACGTAAAGGCATTGGTTCTGCGCCTGATCTGTTTCCGGTCATTTCGGGTTGCCGTCTCACCGGACTATGAGAGTGCAGGAACAGGAAGAGCACCTGTATATTGCGCACACACTTATGCACTATAATATCTCCTGCATGCTAGCTGGCTTCGGCTGCACTTCAGCTAGGAAGGAATAAAATATATCTACCATTACTTAGTATGTTTGCACGTTGTGTTCTTCATTTATATGCTAGTCAAAAATTATAAAACAATAAATTAAATATTTAAAATAATAAATCAATCACAGCTACATCTTTGATAAAGGTTAGCAGTTAATATCATTCGGTCCATTTTGTTTTGTGACATATATAGAGCATACTAGAAAATGGTTTTATTAATTAAATGTAGTGAATTTTTCATATAATATAACAACTAGTAATAGGCTTCAGTGCTATGAAAAAGCTTGCTAGTAAGTACTAGTAATTTCATTTTAACCGACTTTTAAAAAGTTTAAGAAAGTGTACTTTTTTATGTATTTATACCAATCACTGTGACATTTGTAGGCAGACATCCGTGATTCCTTTCTTTTTTAAAATTGTTAAGCTTTAAAGGTTTTATGAGTCTTAAATCTGACGTTTTGTGATGATGAGTACAATTTGGGGAATATTCTGTATTTTGTAATTAGATTATCTGGACGTGTAGATTCCATTAATAGACAGGCGTAGAGCTCTCCAGAGATTTCCACCACGCAATTTCAATAAACATGTATCATTGCTTAGTCACGTAAAAAAATTAAAGCACGTCTTTTGTTTTTACGAAAAAAATTCGAGTACAGTCGCACCAGAATATATATAGTGTTTCTCGATGTTTTTTTCGAATATTAATTACGCAAATTAACATAAGTATCTCGCATATTATATCCGTGGCAAATGTTAGAACTTTCGACACGACTGTCGACTCGCCGTCGCCGTCGGCGCCGTTTGTCATATTTAGGGTTGGCGAAAAAAAATCTGTCGTTTAAGTTAAGTATACTGATGTATCTCCAAAGTCATTCTGAGGGTGTGCGCGGCGAAACGGCTAGTTAATCTAAGAGTACTTGCATCTAGGATAGCCAACATTGCAAATATGGTTAACTCACCAGCCTTATATACTGTATTGCTTATACTTCGAAAGACTACATCGAATAATGTTTATTTAAAAAAAAAACTCAACCTCTTCCAGAGTCCTATTTCCTAAACAAGATATATCTATATGGCTGATATGATTAAAATAGGTCTTACTTCGTTGAATTCATGAAAAATGATTTATATTAGTTAAATTACATAGTGTATACCAACCCTATAACGGATGTTATCTGTAGATTACGTATATTAATTACTAGCGGTGTCTTCGTATATATTAACATAAATTTACAGCTTTGTCCGCGATAATGCGGCGTTTGTTGATATATCGCTATTGTACGATAAAACTTTTACTAGAAAATAAAATAAGATATTCAAGAAAGTACTATTGGACTAAATATAAAAAAAGTGCAATTTCTTTATATAGCAACGAATATGCAAATTGTATATTCTAAAATTATTATAGAATTAAAAATATCTTTGACAAACAAAAATGCTGAATATTATAATGATTGTAAAAAAAAGGTCGGGTACCAGCCCTACGGTAGTTCGCTCTAGGTGGATTATTTGACGTCCTACAAAAGGACCTAAGTATAAAAACGTTTAATGTAGGTACGCTGAGTGACATTTTAACTTTAGAATCTCGTGTCATAATTACATTCAGCATCTATCAATGAAAAAAAAAACGATGCACGATTTATTCCATCGCCAAAAATATGGACAGATAAGTAAAAAGTACAAAACGGGTGTAATAATTATGTTTATAAATAAACACATTAATAATTCGTTATGATGCTATATTTTTTAAAATCACACGTCATGTAGTAGGTAGTTTGTATATGATTTGTTTGCTAGGTTTCCTGAGCTATTTCGATCAAATTATTAAATTATAATCTGAGTTTAATTCAGTTTAGTCCAGTCTATAAACGTATACCTCAGTATAGGTAACTTGATGAAACCGCGCCCGATGCTAGTCCGGTGACTTAATTTATTCTCTGTTCACAGGCGGTACGGCACAAAATGCAGCGGTTGCGGTCACGGGATATCACCATCAGACCTCGTCCGCAAAGCGCGGGAAAAGGTGTTCCACCTCAACTGTTTCACGTGCCTCGTGTGTAGAAAGCAGCTGTCCACCGGTGAAGAACTCTACGTTTTGGACGACAACAAGTTTATATGCAAAGAGGATTACCTCGCCGGAAAGGCGCCGACCCAACATTGTGAGTCTTTTATCATGTATATTCTGGTATTTGTGAAAGGTGTTTTATTATCCCCTGTCTACTTTCATCGATGGATTTATAAACGGTGACATGATTATCTGTTAAATTTTTTTATGGCATAGCCAGCAGATTATACAGCCTGGGTTTTAGAGGTTATCAGATGTGTCTATGCCTCACAGACAAGCACAACGGACTGGTCAGGTTAGGTAGTAACGGTACCAAATAAAGAATTATGTGCGATGTTTTTTTTATAAATATCGCCCATTAATTTGATGAATCATGGTGTAATTAAAATGTGAAAGTCGGTAGCATTTGATCTAATTTTGCGTTAGCTACCAATACGAGGGAGTTGGTTTGTGAAAGGTAATTTGTAGCCGATGTGTGGCGACACGACGGGTCAATGTCGCAAAATAGACTAAATCAACTTATAGATTACATTGAAATTGCGCTATTCTTGTCAGCAAACTAAACATTATTTACGCAAGTCCAATCAAACATCGGACACACGACATCACGTTAACAATCGACTCAGTGTTGCCGCATTAAAAAATAAATGAGGTCTTTTATTGTCCTCACTCGGCGTCGGAGCCAATCGGTGCAGAATAATTACCTTTTCTAAAACACGACCACGTCTCCTTCAATTTCCGAACGTGACATGTGAGAATTGCATTCCCCATTTAAAATGCGTTTTTTATTGTTTAAGAACGTATCAGTGCAACAATAAAACTCTCGCAGCACCCATTTTGAAATCGAATTTTGTCGATCAATACGAACCGTAACCGAATCCGAGTGAAAAAAGGAAATAAAAAGTACTAAGCGTCGGATAAAAACCTCAACCGCATTACACATTAGCCACGTCTCCACGCGGTAGTGGCGTAGACGGCTTTTTTACTTTTTTCATTTACCGCTTTGTGGCAACTGGCAGGCAACACGTTGGCAGCGCTCGGAAAAAATCTACGGCTCGTAGTCGAGACGAGAGATCGTGAGCCACGCTTGTACTCCTAGTACAAATATTTTGACCGAATCACTCCGATATCCGATACAACGTATATCAAAACATTTATGTTTGTACCTTGGTAATTGTCTACCAAAGCGATAGTCAAAAGCAAAAACGACATTATCTATAGACATAGAATAAATATAACATTATTTTTGCATAATCGCGGTAAGGGTTCTGAAGCAAAAACTCCATAAAATAAAAAAGGAATATCGGTAGATGGTTAATAAAAATAGTTCGAAAACGTTATCAATGTCGATAACATGAATTTTTGTGACATTAAAAAAAATGCAGATACGAATGCACAATTAAACACATATGAAAACTGGGGTCAGATTAGCGCTGCAAGCGTGTTGGTGCCGCTACTATAGCTCAGTGTATATTTTAAATATTTTATAAAATCGATATCTGGATTACAATACTTACATACATGTCTAATCTACCGAATTACTGTTTCTTGTAAAACTAATATTTTTAATACAAAAATATTAGTTTTGCAAGTTAGTAAAATAAATTGATAGTAGGTAGATAAATCTGTTTTGTTTAACACTTCGTAAAAAACCGGGTCGGTTTCTATACATCATGCGAAGTCCGGTATTTCTGGTTTTATTGGATTATTTAGCGTACTCAATGTTAATATATTCCGTTTGTGCTTCTGTACCGACCGCTTCGTATCAGAGGTTAATACTGGCCGGCAATTAGCATTTTACTTGCATTATTTTCTTTTTAATTTTTTATATTTCTATAGATTATTAATGTAACTAATCCGCGTGCAGCTGCTTCTAATAAATTGCTTGTGTTCGAGCGCTTTGGATGTAAGAAACGTATGATTTGTGACCATTAAAGGTTAATATTTTGTATTTATATCGTGGTGTTGCGTATTAACTATGTGGTTCATGTATTTAGATTCAGTTAATACTGGTGAGTTGTTAACAATTTGTCTGTTCAATGTATCTTTATTTATTATTAGCTTTCGCTCGTAGTCCCGCCTGCATGAATAAGTTTTACCGAAGTAAAAGTCTCACTTTATATTTTAAAATGGAGCCTATATTTTTAGTTGGACCTTTAGAAATACATCGTAAAAATTGCATTCAAGCCCATGCAGTCGTTTTAAATGATATATACACATACAAATAGACAAAAACCGTTCTTTTCCTTTTTTTTTCAATATCTATAATGTAGAAATCGGCCAGTTATAATTTTATTAAGTAAAGATGTTGTGTTCGTTCGGAGTTTTAACATTATTAACGTATTATTATTGGCCTATTGGATATTAAGAAACACTGCTAAAAATATTAAAAACATTACCCTCCTCCGACAGTCGGGTAAAAACAATAGGTAACATAAAATTCAACATAATAAACCAATATTTTTACAATAAATCCTCCCCTTTAGTTTCCATGGAGGCCGTGTGTCCGCGACATGTGCTCGCCCGCGGCGCCGCCCGTTGTTTGCGCAACCTAATTGTGTTTAGACATTGTTAGACCTGGAGTGCACGCAAATATCCACTCGTGTAACACGCGAGAACTAACATTATGTATGTTGTGGTATAGTTAGGTGGGAAAGAGAGAGAGATAGTTTCAATTCCAGTATTATGACTAATTAGTTTTTGCCTGCAGCTCCGCCCGCGTGAAGAAAATTATCCGAGATAAATATTTTCCCAGTTTTTTCGGATAAAAAGTAGCTTATAGTGCTCAAGACTTGTGTAGCTTCCTATTAGTGAAAAAAAAAAGAAATTTGTGTAGTAGTTTCTGAGATTTGCGTGTTCAAACAAACAAACTGTATATATTAGTATACATATGGATCAGATATATTTGACACGTGCGATAGTACAGTTGTACTTAGTACTAGAAATACATATTCGTATACACATTTGTTAATACGGTATAGGATTGTGAGATTGTGTCCGCTGGTCGCATATATTAATCAAACTGGTAACAATAATACAATTTAATGACGTCAATATGAACGAATGCTACCGAAATGTCGATGTAAAATGCTAAATCTAAAATGTTCTATATGTATACATTAATATGAAATATAGTTGTTAGTTATGTTTTTAGGTAAGTACCTATATTTATACTTATATCTATAGCTACATCGATTATCCACGAACATTATTACGCGAGATTATATTCACCAGTGTTTTAATTGAATACATAAAGCTGCTCTCAAGTCGCAACGCGCGTTTGAACGTCGCTTTTAAGTTTGCATATTCATGACGTTCGGAAACTGACAAGTGCGGTGGCTCTTGCCTCCACGTGTATGCGCATAAAAATTATTGATACCTTTAATATTTATTAATATATTTTTTGTTCTATTATAGGTTTTGAACACATCAAAAATGCAATATCGCAATAATATGAAATTAAGAGACTTAAATAAATTGCGTATTATTTACACGACTGTAGTTTTCCCTAGTACAATTAAAACTGTGGCTTACACATTTTGTCGCCTATATTGCAAAATGGCAATAAATATATAAGTATCCCATAGTTTATTTAAAGGGGAGATAGATAACATCTCTGGGACCCCTCTGAGCCAGTGGAATGATGCAGATATGGGATACAAACAGGGAATTGTTTCCACTAGCTGCGCTAAACCCACGGCGAGTGGATTAGACGAGCCGAGCGAACCCCACGTTAAGGAGCTTAGGTTATTGATATGGTTAATTCAAAATTGCAAGTCGTTTTCATAGTGGAATTATATGTGGCCTTTTTATTACCCGTGTCTCTAAAAAAATAGATCTTTCATTTATTTATATAAATAGTATAATTATTTGTTTAGAAATATCTTTAGTTTGACTCGGTAGAAGCAACGCTATTTAGTGTACTTATGAATTCTCATTCTTCATCATACGAAGGACTTACCCGTCTTGTCATTAATTCGTATAAAAAGCAATACACTCGTTCAAATAAACTTATCACAAAAAACGTTTGTACAAAAGGTATTGTTTACCAAATAAAACTCGCGGAAACTCCATACAATGGAATTCTATTTCTGGCAACCCTACGTATACAAGTGTTGTGCGCGGTATCAGCGGCACGCAGGCGGGGTACAGGGAGTCGTGCGCCGCGAGCCGATAACGCTTATCAATCAAACACACGCGCCATTTGCACGGTCGACTCGGGTGAAAGATCCCCCGTTCTATATCCACGAGATCTTTCTAACATCATTCTGTCAGTTTTGAAAATAGAATTTCCTTTTTGCCGTTATATTTTTTTTTTAATATTATCGTTTTTTCATCGTTGTGACCAGTTAAATATTTAAAAATTAATAAGTAAAAAAAATATTATATTACAAGTCGAAATATAGAATTTAATTTTTTTTATCTCATTAGGCACACACACCAACAGTTTAGTATACTGTCGTAATATTTTTAAGATTTCTAATGCTGTTCTTTTAATGAAAATATTTCTGTTTAAGCACTTGGTAAAAAATAAAAAATTGTTAATGCAACATTAATAACAGGAGCGTTTTCCGTAGGGCTGTGCCCCTGCAAATATTCCGAGGCTGTAGGCTGTTTGCGTTGCAACCGATAGCCGCGATCTGTTGTTTGGAATGGGCACGGTCTGGCGCCCTCGCGATTATGTCCGGATGGTATTTCTGTTGACTATTGGCTGTACAATGTTTGCAATACTCGATGGGTTTTGATTGTGGATTCGTTTGAATGGAAAATGTATTGCTAGTTAGGAACAATGGTTTTGATGAAATTTTTTATGTTGTTTAGGTAAAAACGTAGAAAAGTTTCATTTTAGGAGAAAATATAAAAAATGATAATTGTATAAAGTGTTTTAAATAAGTTTTTACCATACACTATTATGTCTTCTCAAAACACTGCAATAGGAATATATTATAATATTGTACAGCAAGCTACATTATTTAAATCAGTATATTTATTACATATGCTGCTTTTTTGGATACTACTTAAAATTTACTACCAGATTCATATTAGATACATCGTATTTTATAAGGTTTGTAGTAACCAACAACCTAAATACACGTATAAAAAAGAATTCCAAAGCAAAATAATCTAATGTCAACCGAGCAAAAAGTTTAAATTTTTTTGCCGCACGACGACGTAAACAAATGCTTTATTTTCAAACGTTAACAAAGCATATTAATCTCTATCACCTTGTGTTAAGAGCTAAATGAAACGAAAGTAAAAAGTTTGTTTAGTTCTACGTGACAAACCTATAAATGCGGTTGGGTGTAGAGCAATTGTGAAGCTTTGCCACGTTTTAAAGGTTAAGGTCGGTGTTGGTGACTGCAAAGTTATTTTTGTCCCCGTCGTCTATATAGAGTCACGTAGTAGGTATCCCGAATGGCGTGGAATGGAGGAGACCGATAGAATCCCATTTCGTTTCCCCCCTGCCTGTTTCCTCACGTCCCCCGCCGGTAGCTAAAGGAAGGGAGGTGGGCCATTATTCCTGATTCTGCATCCGACAGACGGATTGAGTTAAGACTGACAAGTACGTCGTATTTTTCCGTGAAACTTTGAATATTCATATTTCTAGATATCTCTTACGGTATTTGCGTTAGTAAATCATAACCAAGCAAGAATTCAGAGTGATCCGCGAGTCAACCTTTCAAGTCTGGATAGTTTTTGTTTTTAATTTTTACGAGTTTAAATAAAATAAACCGTATGATAGATTTGTGAAAGTCTACATTTGATTGCTATCCAATACTTACATTTAGTTGGGAATTAGATGTTTACCTTAAATGTAGGTATCGGAAAGAAATACCGAAAGAACCTCAGGCAAATCTTTTTGTATTCTACTGATATTTTGCCACGCCTTTGAGTTATTACAACGAGAATATACAATACAATTACTATCTTCGTTCGTTCGTATCGTCTATCTATCCCAACTGAAGTTAGTTATGAACGGTGTCGCAGCAATCTTAGACAGCAACAGAAGGCTTAGAAGGCGTGTGTGCCCAACTTCAAGTCACTTATAAAGTTTGCCAAGAGTAATAAAATATGTTTACTATTTTTATCAGAAATGTAAACAAATTGTTGCTCAATATTTATTTCAACCAAATTTTCCGATAATGAGTCATTAACGCAGAATGGTAACGTACCAAATTAAGCTATTGGATTTTGGATATAATATATCACTAGAATAATTTGGTCAGTTAGAGAAATCATTTAAGTCGTCAAAATCGATTATAATTTAAGTGAACAATTCCATTAGTATGTATGATGGTATACCTTTTGTTTCAACCATAGTTTCCTTTGCTTATAAAGCAGAGTATTAAAATATTTAAAAACGGACGTTTAAATTTCGAATATAAGATGTTATAAAACCGAGTATTACGTATTAAAATATTTTTAAATATCGAATACTTTTTTTTTCTCTCTCTTTAGCAAGGCGTAAGACTAGGTGTTATAAAGCCGAGTGGCACGTATTAAAATATTCTTAAATTTCGGATACTAGAATAACAGGTAAGCTATACGTTGTCTCTACCTACCCTCGCGCGAAGGTATTCTAGATCGGTCTCCATCAGGCGACTCGAGCGCCGACACTGCGTTGCCCATTAATTTTTATACGTCGTTAAGATCGATAGGTAGCGTGCTCGTAAACTGGCCGCACTAAACATTTATGTCTGAGTTTTATGATGTTTTAATGTAGCGTTTTTGAAAGCTCGCCAGTCCTGAGTTTCTATTTTATATGGACACATGAAATAGAATTATAGGTAGTAAAACATTCGCCCTCGGACAAGCCCGCGATAAAACATGTAGGATTTTAGGTTTTCGGATTTAACAATGGATATATTTTCTAGACTTTATTTTATGAAATGTTGACAGTGTCTGTCGAGCAACGGTCATCTGATAGTAAGTGATGTTTGCTGACTTAAATATAATCAAATATTATACTACTACTGACATGAGAAATTGTTTTTCAAATTCAGACGTTTATTTGAGGCAGTGGTCTTAAACAATTTGAGGCACAAGATACCTTTCCATATATCATGAACAGACGAATCAATTTTATGAATGAATTGGAACAATTAACATTCACATTTGAAGTAAGAACGAAACACACATCATGACTTTATCTTCCAAAGGATAAAAAGAAGTGCTATTAGGACACCCACTTTTTGTCGTGTGTGTTCCGTCCCATGCTTTGATAGAGGACAAGTCTATCGCCATATCTGATACAAAGGCCAGATTCCGGGAAGAAGAAAACCGCAATATCAGTTAGTTCAACCCGGGATTCGAACCCCAGTCTAGAGCGCAACTCGTGCTGCATACGTAATACAATTACGCTACCAAAGCAGTGATAATATTTGAATATCACAATATTTAAGCACACTATAATTTTTTCGAGGTGTCTTCAATCAAGCATTCAAAGATTATAAACAGTTCATACTAAAATAAATCTTGTATTAAATCTTCGTGTCGTTTATTCGCATATTACTAACATATAGCGAACAAAAAAGCATCTAGACAACAAAAAACTGAATCATTCTACCAATAAACACAAGATAAAGTTTTTAATGTTTTGACGTCATTTTAATCGGTTTAATCACTAGTGACGGGTGATCGTGCTACGAAGATATCATTCAGAAGAGAATTTTGTCAAAATCCTAATAAAATCATGGCTAAAAAAAGAATGAGTTATGTAAAACCTCCTTTATGTACTAGGAATGTAAAGCTTTCATGTTTTGTTGGATGTAGAATCTAGGAATAGCTGGAATAAAAGGGTGTTTTTTTTTTATTAATTGTAAAGTGGAATAAAATTAACAATCAACATCGAGTTTTTGTTACAAAGGTTAGCAAGAAACTTTGTTTATCTCATTATGTATGTACTATATTTTTAACGTCCTATAGCGTATGTAATTTCGTATCATGTAACTTGAATAATATCATAATTAATTGTTATAAAATAATGTGTACCATAAAATTATTTGGTATTCATCATGGTCATTTAATAATTTTCATAATTAAATTAGCAACATGATAACAGCTTATAATATTTAGTACATCACCTGCAACATATGAGTACAAAAAACAAATCTGAAAACAAGTTCGTTCTGTTACTCGATACTGTGGTGACGTTATGTCAGGCGAATGGTATCTAAATTTCGACTATCGCGTACACACAAACAAAGACGGCAAAAAAACTAATCGGTGAGCGATTTACAGCGGCAGGAGCGTACCCTCGGGCCAAATTATCGGTAATCGACCGACTAACCAAATAGCCGGTGTCGATACAAGTTATCGACAGTAATCGTTATAATCGCTAGTGCCGCGCGATTGTTGCCCAGCGCCATTATGGGACGTGCGCGGTGTTTTAAACAACAACCAGAGTTATTGACCCATCGCACCAACTGCCTCATCTCCAACTCGGGGGCCACAATACAACGGACATCACAACAACTTTTTGTACACGCTTATTACTGAAATTATTATTTATTAACTGTAATTGTCGGCGACGTTTCGAGGGTTAAGTTCGGCGTTTAGCGTAATTTGGACGGCCCGACTTTTTACGTGGGGTTTATTAGTAATTATTAGTTGTCAAACCGCGGAGGTCGAACGGGATAATTGTTGCGCTTGCGACTCAAGTATTATAATGTTTCCTGTCGGTGCATCGATAAAATGGATGCCCACATGAAGACAATGAAATAATTGCATGATTTACATATCTCATTAAAGTAATCACGGTATCGGAAAGGCGAAGCAATGACGGAACAATTTTCCGAGCTTTCAGTTCGTGACGTGCGGCCGCGAGGAGTCGGCGCGTTCTTTTTTCAAATTATTATTTTCCTCTGTGGTGTGAGTATTGTGCGCGGGTAAATGGCGTGAAATTGACGGGTGGCCAGTGTTGGTATGAGGCCTGGCCACTCGAACGCACCCTGCGAGTTCAACAAACTGCCCTATCGGTTGTTAATCTTGCTGCTAACTTTGGGACAACTCATTGTCACCGTAACCTTTGAATTTGAATTTCAATCGGACGACCTTCGCCGTTTAATTTGCGTTCGAAAATTGAATTGTGCAACGTTTCTTTAGGTTAATTAAAAAGTATTGGTACCTTGGATTTTGATACCAGCGTGCTGGAATTTCTTGGGTCGGCGTCCTAGCTTTGTATTTGAAAAGCGGTTAAATAATGACCTTAATTTTAACATAAGTACCTCATATTTTGACATATCGTCAAACTATTTTCTATAGGTACTTATGTCGAACAAAGGACTCATTTCTCGTATTATTTAGCTATTATATATATTACATTATAAATATTCGGCTTCCTTTAACATACATACGTAATCCGCGTTTTGTTCTATGACTCATCTGCGTCCTAACCGCAATAAAAAAATAAATATAGCTCCAAAGTAAATTATCCAATGACTATATAGCCATGTACGTAAAAGACATTTCAGCGTCCTCGAGGGGTGGTTGGGGAAATATTATTTCTTATCTACCCCCTTGACAAGTCGCTGCGACTCTCCCCTGTCTCCCCTGACCGCGCCCGTCCCCTCGCCTCTCTGTCAGCCAGAAGTCTTACAAAAGCGAATGAATTGTGAACTTCGCGAAATAAATATAGAGTTAATGATTTCAGGAGTATAAAGTATTGAAATGGCCACGCAAATTTACGTACTATGATTTGGTAGGAAGTATTGTTATCGAGTGTATCGTTGGAAATAGCTTCCTTTATATTAAAATATTCCTTTATATTACAGTTAAAAGGCTATTTTACTTAATACATTTTTTTAGAAAAATTTTAATTACGTTAAAAATACAGAAAAAAGTGCTGATTTTAAATATGTATGAAACTTAATGTCGCAAGAAAATGTCGCTTAAGACAAATAGTCTTTAAACCGTCAATACGAATGCACCAAGTAGTGTAAGCTATTAAATTACAAAATATGCTAACATCACTTACTGTTAGAGTATATAAAGTCGAATATCGTATATCCGGATTGTTTTTCCAAGTATTCCGTTCGTGTACACAACTCTTGAAACTTTCAGTTTGCTCGTTTACAAGTTACACGAGCCAAGTTTCAGTTGTCATAAAAAATAAACGAAAATTTTCATGCGATGTTTACTTGTCTCTAGTATAGAGTTTATATTTGAAAAACAAAGTACTAAGACAAGTATTTCATTCAGCCATCCACGAACACTCATGATATATACTTATTATATATATGCAAAATTAAACATTAAAGATATTTCATTAAGTCACAATATAAATTTTCTATCCAATATCCGTTTTTAAAATAAAAAAAAAAAATGTTCATTAATCGTGGAACTGATTAATACTGCCTCGGGTCCGGTCCAGGCCAGGTCGGTTGGGCCAAAGGCGCGGCCCTACGGGAGAGCACCCTTTAATTGGACCCCCTATGTCCACAGCGTTAAAGGCCCTATGCGCAAGTTATTTATTGATCACACAGTCATTATTACTTGTAATAACTTGGGATGTTTTGAGTGTCGTATGTTTCGTGAGAAAACTTTGTTTTATGTGTTTTACTGTTTTTGATCACAAAGGTGGTTTCTGGCAAAACACCCGATGTGCAAAGTAAAGTAGATATTTCTTGTTTACGTTTTATTTGAAAACAATGTGTTTTCACATTAAAATCGATCCAACTTTGAAATTGATGTGTTTTCAAATCAAAATTTATTTAACGTACTATTTAATTATTTATAGAAAGTTTAAAGACCTAGTCGTTAATACAAAAACAAGTACTTGGGCTTTCATTATACCATCGGACAGATTCAATTATTGGGCAGAAAATATGATTGACTGATGTTTAACGTAGTACGTTTGATAGTTCACCTACGAAAATGCAACCAAACAATCCATCACAGGATACATAAGTCATTTATCGTATTTTTAATGTCGGTATTGTTATTTCCAACATTGCGAAATAACATCAAGACGTCAATCGCCTTCCACCCACAATGCTATAAGCGCAGTGAGCATCTATGACTAATAAGTCAACGACCCTTGCCACCGTCAATAAAATTTAAATCCCAACATTCCGAGAATCATAACAGCCATTAACGAAACGAGAACGAATGACATACAACACTCAATCCATCGGTTGTTCACTATAGCAATCCATTCATTCAACATGTGCCGTCAAACCGAGCGTGGCGTTCTCAAACCTTAACACTTTAATCGCCCGCATCGGGAATCGAAGCCGGGACGGTTCATTTCATTCAGCTTCCTTGGTGCATCGCAGGTAAATCTCTACCTTATTGCGCATACGCAAAGTTTAGATTCAGTAGCAAGTAGCGTGTGAAGGGTTAATTGGTTCGCGTAGTTTGTAAAAATCGTATGTGGTAAGGTAAATGATGTAAAATCAACTTAATTATGTGTGGATTGGGATAAAAATGCACTGTTATGGTAAAGAGTGTCTGAGTTAACTAGATTGACTTCGGCAGAGTTTTTACTGGAAAACTGTTATGTGTGATTTAGAATCTAGAAATAGCAGAGTCTAGGATGATGTATAACTTACATTGGGAAGATTGACATGCAAAAATGTTGCATTTGTGCGATGGTTACTCAATCTAGCGTGAAATAGCAAAACAGCAATGTAAAATACTTCATGCTTTCTTCATAGCGTGATTTGCACGTTTTTAAAGTTTATATCATCATAACTTCTGTAAATATGTTAATTTGTATTTATAAGAACGCTGTGACATCTTGTCACATGGACATTTCAAATAAGACAACGACTTATTACCAATTTGGTAATAACTTTTGCGGCACTAATTTAGTACCTACTGATGTCTGGAAATAATTTATTAATACTACAATTAAAATAGTAGTCTTAATATTTATATTTAATTACTGAACATGTCAATAAAATTGATCTTATTGTTTAAAAGTTTACATAAGTAAGGTAATAATGATATTTATGAATATAGGTGGTCTAATTTTTTTTTCTACAAAAAGGTCAATTGAATGTGCTTGTAAATCTAGTTTAATATAACCTCTATTCGCCGCAAGTCAGTCTATTACCATAAGCATCGGTTACGAGCAATCCACATTCGGTAATATAAGTCAACAGGAGCGGGGTGTAATGGCCCGGACCGCGATTTGCATTTGTTATGTCAACCGACTTCAATCAACCATAAATATGTAGAGCGTGTCATAGTGAATATTTCGTTTTACTTTTAAAATTTTAAAATGTATTTGGCGGTTCTATGGTTATCAGTTACCAAGATTTTACGGCTTGCATGGAATCTGAATATTGACAATTTATATAATGATTTCTTATGTTTACGCGAATGTTAGACATTAAAATTAAGCTATTTTTCGGATTTTATAATTTATATGTCGATTATTAAGTACTTTACTCTTAAACAAATATCATTTTACTTGTAAATACATAAAAAATGTACTACTAAAAACATTCACTGTATATGTAGTATAAAGATAAGTTCTCCAACAGCGGAGCTCGGGGGCTATAAACAACAACTAACGTCAAAAGAGGTCGTTCGAGTTTCGTCAAACTCTCAGGCTACCGACTTGGACCTCCTCAAGTTTATTGTTTTCATAATTTTACGGGCAATAAATCATCGTTTTCTGCGAAACGTCGAGTTTTGCCTGCCTTAACGGCCAATTCGTTCGCTATCCTGTGATGAAATCCATTTATATTTAAATCACTTTTCTAAGAATACAAAATGAACCTTTCTTACCTATACATAGACCTCGATAGGAGTCTCATAGAAACTCTTTGGCTGCATGTAAATAAACAACAACACAAATGCCGCAGTGTTATTAATAATGCAAAATAAAAACAAAATAACGATTCAAAAATCGAACGGCGGGAATCATCCATAGACAATAATGGGAAGGAACAAAGAGGTAAAAAAGCGGGAAGAAACCTGTCGACGCCATGTTGTGTGGCAGTCGGCCTTCACGCCTCGGCCGCTGAAGATTATCTTTCGAAAAAAAGAATCGAACGGAGGCGCTTTTTGAGGACAAAGGTCTCACATGCGTATGCATTTCATACAGCTATCGCCTCTATTAGCTACTGATTAAGGATTATGTTTGCTCGGGTTCCGGCGCGTTTAATTTCTTTTGTCGTTGGCTAGATGAAAGAGCATCGTCACCGTGCGCCTGCGCCGTCTCTGATGACCTGTCAATTTCTTCGTTGTACACCGTCGGTGGGGAAAAAAGTGACATTAGAGTGGCCATCTATTATTTTGACTTTATGTGGGGAGATGAAGCTGAGATTGATCGTGTTTGGCTCAGCCCTTTTAATTATACCGCATTCTGAATGGCTTTGTGCGCTGTTCGTCTACTGTTCAGTAGGATTATATGGTGTACATAAGAAGGCGGGTTAATGTTCATTAGTTCTCGGGTTTCATTTAAATACTGTTGTTCTTTAATATTAGTTTTGTGTTTTACATTTTTTTATTTTTATTTCAGTCTATTCGTGTTTTGAGAACAATGAACTATAACCAAATCGATCATATCGACCCATTCGGACAAAAATGACCGCTGGATTCTCAATTATTTATTAAAGTTGGGATAATCACCTATGCGTACAGTAAACCTTCGCCTCGTTTGCGCTTAGATTACCTATACGGCTATGTATCGGTATGTCATTAGCGAATTCTAAGCTGTATTTCTTGCAACTATGTATTATCGATTAAAAACATGTTAGGCGTATTTAGTAGCGTTATTATTATGTGATCTGTCGATATTTAATTCCAAATGGTTTTGCTCCGCTCGGCATCCTTTACCTACTATTTTTTACTAAGTTAGCTATTATGTATTCTTGGTACACAGACTACAAGCAGTTTCCATGTTTATTTAGAGTCTCTCAATTGTAGTTTTAGTATTTTGTCTGAATTTGCGAAATTTCTTTTAACTTTTATTTTCAAAAATGTATGACATGTTTTCAAACATTGTGATTTTAAAGAAACAATTACACGATTAAACGTGCGTTTATCCATTAATATCTTAATTATTTTAAGCTTCTTAGAAGATTTAGAAGAAGAAAATCACTACGTTCAAGTAAAGGTAGGTTTAATCGTGGAAAAGTATTTCTAAATAGTTTATTATCCTATTGGTTGGTATTTATCTGTTTTGTCTTCCATTATGATTTGTTACAAAAATTATAGTAGTGAAACCGGGATTTTGGGTAAAATATTCTTTATTCGTGGATGATTTTGGCCACAATGTAAGCAAAGGTGAAGACGAGTTTGCGGTATCATTTAACACAATATCAAAATGACCCTTTGTAAATATATAAAATTTAACAATACTAGTAAATAAAATATTTAGGGAAAAAACAATGTGCCTTCATAATATTTACTTAACAATATGAAGTCACGTACGCTATTACAAGACTGCATAACAAATTATAGACATGATACAATAACAGGTGCAATTAACAAGTGGAGAGTTGATTGATTGCGGTGCAACCATCAATACGTACCGATCATTATACATAGACAATAGAGGTGTGAGCAGAGTTTATAAGGCTAGAACACCTATGCAATCTTAGAAAGACTTTTGTGTCTAAGTATACTGTGTGTCGTCGACAGATCATCAGATCATTAGAGACTCCTTTCCTAAAATTAAATTTCCTTCAAAGTTGAAATTTTCGATACCTTTATGAGACTTGTTCATACAATACACATAATACTTACAGGAACATAAAACCTTAGAATACAGAACAAATCAAACTTTCGTTCCTTTGCCAAGATTTGCTATTAAACCGCCTTGCTAAGCTTAAGACTTCGAAGTAGAGTCGCAAGCGCATACATAAATAAATAATGCCACTACACACGCACGCCGCGACGGCGCAATCTCGCGGGGTCACGATCTGGGCTCACGTTGCACCCACGATCCTATACTTGCAATATAGTGTGACTTGCACGAATCAAACGTAGGTTTTAAGAAGGGTTTGTACTAATCATTTAAATTTATTTGTTTAGTTTACTAAACAAGTAAAGGTTTCGGGGCGTCGGAGAGTATTTGTTTATTTTTTGGACACATTAAAATGTGCTTACTTGTAAGAGAAATTAAGTGTAGTGCGAATAAGATGATATAAATTTTTTGTTCAAATACTAAAATACTTGAAAAACATACTCAAAAATTAACTCTGAGTTGGGTTTTTTTATTGCTTTGAATGACAAGACGTGCTTGCTGTTCGCCTGGTGGTAAGCGATACGACCGCCCATAACCAGTAGATACACCATCCAGCACCTTGACTACACACTGCTGCTTGGCGGCCAAAATAGACATTGCGGTAGTACCTACCCAGACGCACTGATAGATTACTATCACCGGTAAAAAATGAGTAAAAAGTTGGTCTACAAATTTCCCTTATTGTACCCCAAAATCAACCTTCAAGAAGCTCAATACTTATGCAACAGACTACTTTACGTAAATATATTACATTTGTATAAAAATATTTCCATTATCTCGTATAAGGAGCTAGCCTAATAAACTGTAAGCCATTAGAGTGTAGAACACGCGTCAGTGCGTCATACCATCCGTGATGGATCGACTCATGGTAATGGACACTCGTTATTGTCTACAGAGTACGTGTATGTATATGAGTTCAGGAAGAAATGTGCCCATAATGGACTTGTTCTGATATATTGTTCTAAAGTACAAAATTATTGGTTTTGTTTTAGATGAAATGTAATTTTATCGATAATTTTTTGGTGGAATCAGAAGTATTGTATAAGTTCAGGAAAAATGTTGATTGTCTTTTTAAATAGTGTACGTATCTAGAAACTAATGTTACTCGTATATGCTACCGATCTATGCAGAGAATCTAGAATAGAATTTTATGAACTGTCCCCATATGCCAACATGATTTATATATCGCTGGCTTACTATTATAAGGTTTGATACTATATTATTTTGCACAAAATAAATTATAGATATTACATAATTTTATGACTTTTCAGTAGAAAATTCCAATAATTATGAAAGATAAGTAAAGGAAGCCATAATTTATTGTTTCTTCTAATTTTTACCAAGATAAATTTAAATTGCCTTTTTTCTACATAAAATAAAATAAACATTAGACTTTATAACAAAGAGCCAGTGACATATGATCACATAAAATCCGTCGGAAAACACAAGAAAATTCATATCAAAGCAACGGCCAGCCCGACGGGAGATCGTTAACAAAACGCACCGTAAACAAACTGTGTCAGAATTGTAATATTTATTCGTCATACACAAATCAAGCTCGTTACGGGGTCAGGGAATTCACTGCGCCACATAAAAAAATAATTTAACACCGATTATTCACAGCTATCGGATGGATGGGCGACTAATTTGTTCAAACTCATTGTTAGAACTACGGAGGTCTGACATATCGCCTTTTTCGTTGTAACCTTTATTTATTGCCTCTCGATTATTCAATGGCATTAGGAAGCTTTATGTTTGCGTTTGATGTACTGTTTGAATATGTGTTTTATTTTCAGGAGAGTAGAGATAAAAAGCCTGCTTCCAGCTTTTACTGTTTGAATATTTCAATACGTTTTTCAGGAAAATAGAGACAAAAAGCCGATATATAAAACTTTCTCTCGACTTTTAACCTATGTAACAAAAAATTCTTTGTTACCCTAGAGGTAACAAAAAATCTCATTAGTGAGGGGCACGGAGGCGCCGCGAATGAGGCCGGCGTAAACGCGACTCATGCTGTCGTAAGCTGTTTAATTGTATTTGTGACTACCCTCCCACCGCTACCTGGGAGTCACGCTCGCTTTGTCGGCTTTCAACATGAGCTCGACTTACCTATATACTTGTATAAGCTTTTGGCATCGGCTATATACGCGCGATTGTATTGGTAGAGTCGTGTTGCCAGCTTACATAGAAGTTTTTTTTATTTGTTTCCTTCGACATTTTCTTTTACAGTTATTGTATATAACCTACTTAGGTTACTAACATTATATTTCCGTGTCATGATACTGAAATGACATGTAATCTGAAAAATCAGTTGCTGTAAAATGTTGACATTTATGTTTACTACTAACTACATATTAACTTCTCAAAGCATTCAATTTATAATTTTGTATGTATTCAATATTGTTACATAGCAATCTGACATGTCATTCTTATACGGATTATAGCCGTAGGTGATTATAATAAATTCTTAAATCAGTTTGAAGTTATTGAATACTTATGTCTACGTAGTACGTCGGTTTTGTCAACCCGTACTCCGGTACGACAGCGCGAACATGAAAAACCTCGCCCATACATAGCGTAGAGTTTCGCACGCACGCTTCGCGCGCACGTCGATAAATGTGGGCGTGGTCGCCGCCGCCGCGCACGCCAATCACGTGCGGGTTGTGCACGTGTGCGTGCGACTTGTGCGGACGCGCCGTAGCATCAGGGTTGCCATGCAGGGAAATGCGACGGATGTTCAAGAGGGAACTTTTTGGTCGTTTGATATATGGTTTTGCGTCGTTTTGTTGAAATGTTTATTAGTTGAAGATGGAGTTAGATTCAGAAACAAATTTTATTGTAAATAACTGTATTTTTTTCTAAATATTTAGAAATTATTAGCTTAATACATCTTTATGATTACTATAGTTACGTACAAATATAATTCCTAGTCATCCCTTCATAGATCCTTATCGCACTCTCATTTAACGTGCACCGTATTATCGGCCATAAACACGCAATAACAAACTTTTCTATAAAATACGCTACTTTATACACCGTTAATACGTTATTTCGATAGCGTGATAACGGTTTTTTTGTCGCTAGTTTTTTGACGTCGGCGAATAGCGTTGATTGAATTGTTAATAGGCCTTAATTGTTCATTACCGCACGCGGTTGTATACCATTTGTCTGTAGATTAAGATGTAAGATAGTTTTGTTTCGAATTTTTAGTAGCGCGCTAATTCTTACATTAGCATTCGTTTTATCTTTGTGTAGTTATTATGCACAAAACATACGGGATGCTTCGCTGCGTAATGTTACGTTTGAGATGTTAGATTAATATTACGTTATGTAATTAGTTTAGTATTTTTATACGTGGTTAAACTTTAGAAGGAAAAAGAATTATAAACAGATTTCTCTTTTGCTGGACTTGATTACAACGACCACAGTCCTTTATAACAGTGTAAACGCAGCTCTACTAAGTACTAACCAAAAAAAGTGTTAAAAACCTGGATTGCACTCCGTACCTTACAAGAAAAATAATTAGAGGTAGATTTCTCTTTTGCTGGACTTCATTAAATGACAACATAGTGTTTCATGACAGTGTAAACGTACACGCAGCTCTACTAACTGACAAAAATGGTGATAAACAGTATTGTTATCCGAAAAATAGTTTAATTTTAATATCTAACATTGGTGTAAATAAGAAATCATTAAAAAGGGGAATCTTTAGCAGACTTGCGAACATCAACAAGACTGACAACGCCAACAAATTTCTATGTATTACCACCATGTCAACCACGACCACTCTGTCAAGAGTACCGTTAACAGCCGTTTTCAATATTGATCCCAATCTCTATCTTCAATCAGATTCCGAGAATGAATCAATCAAAATAACTCATTTGTAAGCATGTCAAAACTTTTTTCCGATTGGTTCATTTTTGAGATAGTTCTAAAAAAGTGATCAGAATAAAAGAAAATGTAGGTAAGAAGTTTAAACCTATACATATTGTAGGTATATAAATATATAAAGCAAGAAATACAACCCACTGCGTAGAGCAGTTTTCCAAAATATGTACGTTATAAATAAAAATGAATGTTTGTCCCTTAAGCTTCTATCATTCCTTTGGTAAAATTATTCGTGTAATTCACGCGAACGAAATCGCGGGCAACAGCTAGTATTTAATAAACATTGGCCGTATTTTGACGTGCTGCGTAGGGTTGTGGAAGCTTTCTATTAATAGCGGGTAACTGTTCAGGGATCATAACTTGTGAAATAAACCTATAGGTTTGTTATAGTATAACACCCTAGGTTGACCACTCTACTACTGTCTTACACCAAACCTATGAAGAAACTGACTTGTTTTTGTGTTCTTCAAGTTTATCGTCAATCAAGATTGTAAGAATTCCAAAGTTTTAACACTTACCTCAAAATGCATAGGAACCTTTTCATAAAATTCAGCAAAACACCTACGATGTTTCTGATGCCGACTATCAGAAGACCCATTCGCTCAATTTACATGCTTTGAAACATAGATAATCAAGACTTTCCAAGTGGTCAACTCTATCAGTCGATAATGATTATATTTGTGGGTATTTCGTATTGCGATGTCCGTAAAGGAACATTCTAAAATCCGTCATTCTGAATTTATTTTTGTTATAAATTGTTTCAGTACAAACAATGCATCATGAAAAATACTATAGACAAAGTAAACAAAATTTAACGACTTATAACCTGTACAGGTGTAGGAAATATTTTTATATTTCATAGCAAATAATTTATAAATATAATTTTCTGTATTTTAGAATTGCTACAAAACCTAAATAGTTTTATTAATAATTAAAACAAACCGCCCTTCAATCAATCAATATGTAGCCCTTTTAAATAAGAAACCTTAATATTTTTTGAATTTCCCATAGATCAAAGTAAAAGCGTTCCGCGTTTGAAATTCAACGACAATAATAGACCGTTTTCCCGCCAAAATTCGATTAGGAACGAACCGCACGGGACAAAGGAAGTCGTTTATTTGGAGGGCGGTTTTAAAATTGATTTCAGAACTGGGGCGTGTGCTTGTCGGTTCATAGGTGAGCGGGGTCCTGCCCGTGGGGAACGATCCCAATTTGAAAATTAAAAATAATTTAAATTTATAATTTTGGCATTTCACTGTTGCCACTGGCCAGCTATTTTTTATTAAAAAGTTTTTAGTATGTATGCAATATTATATATTTTTTTATAAAATTAAACAAGAACATTGCATACGTACATATACCTTTTTAATTTTATGGTGTTCTTATTTTAAACATTCATCACATGCTACAACTTCAGAAGCAAAATTTTTAGCCTTATCCGCATTTATCTTGATGTTATGAAATATCAATTTAAAACACAAAAAATGATTCACAATGGACCGTTTCCACATTAATTAGCGGTTGCATGTTACAAAATGTATGTTATAAACACTCACACGGATATAAGGTCAACATTTTTGTAACAGCCATTATGTTACATCTAAATGTTAAATAAATTTTATTTCCATCTAAGCTGTTATTTGTAATTTATATTTTTATAATTAACACATTTAGAATACTATGGTAGAATCATGATCTATTAAAGTATTACTAATCTATTAGGATTAGCGCAAATACGTATCTAGATAATTTAAACTTAAAACTCGCAGCAATTATAAATCAGTATACTACCGATCCCATGAGACCAATTCACCCGTCACACACATCAATATTTTGTCATCGATATTTAATAATTCAAATATTTTCATACAAGTATCGTGCGGTAGAGTGCGGAGGGCGTGGAGTGCCATCGACGTCCGCCCGTTTCACTGCAAGTGTTTGCCACAACTTGATCGCGAATATCGTTCAAGATACATGTTTTACAATAATATTAGTTCTGCCTCCGGGGCCGCTGCATGGGGAATGGTTTTAGAATAAAAATAGCCGGGGTGCAGGGGAATTTTCTTTAAAAGCTTGTTAAATTGTAATTGGCATTATTACCCTGGGTCGAATTGTGCGTTTTGTTTCTTGCTAAGTTTAGTTTTTGATCTTCATTCTTTAGTAAATTAGTTATAGCGCCGTTTTTAGTTGATCTTCATTTTTTTGCTAGGATATCTCTTTGTGGATATCTAGACTCTGTGGAAGAAGTAATGTTTGCCAGACTAATCTAGACATGCACTCCAATCATAGGTATCAATCTGTTTTTTTACCAAGCCTCGTTTTCTATGTAAGATTCATGAATAAAATGTAGCCTCGCTATACTCTATGTATGTAAGGTTCATAAATAAAGTGTAGCTCCGTTATACGAGAACATTTGCTTGTACTTGCCTGTACTACTTATTGTAGTGAGAAAGTAACAAAACAAAAGCTGGCTCTGGAAATTAACTTACAAGTTCCCTCTAAATGTAGACGAAAATAAAACTCCTCGGAGTATACAATCTTTCCCCTTGTAACCACAACAAAATGACTTGCATAGAGAAACGCAAGTCATCGCTGTCGGAAAAACTTTCCAACATTAATACGAGGGCCAACATGACTCCATTGGCTTTATTAAACTTAATTATGTTAGTAGATGTGTATGAAGGTTTACGTCAAGATGTGAAAAATTAACTTCGCGTTTTTCGATATTTTTAGCTGGATGAACACAAAAATCTTAACAATTTTTTGTATCTTCCAAAACATTTTATTCGTAAAAATCAATAGCAGTGTCATTTTAAACACAGTATCCAAAAACGTCTTCTAAAACCCTGAGTAACGTGTCCTTCATTTGTCATACCTACAGCACAAAAGTGCCATACCTATAAATTAATATTATCTAAATATTTAAATTCATATCCAACGGTTGTAAAACTTTTTTATATTCCCCTTTGACAGGTTATTTAGTTATTTCGGTTATAACCAAAGATACATATATCTTTAGAGACAAGCTCATCTCGTCCCACGACAGATGGAACACCCTAATATAGCCGCGGGCTGTACAACCGGCGACGTTGTCTTCCAACGATTGGATTGAAAAATAAAGAGGAAACTTTTAAATTATTTTTTTAAATTAATGAAAATTTATTAATGTTGTAGTGATATAAATTATGCTGAATTTTAGGCTGTATGGTTTGAACACTTTTGCATTTTTTTTATTTTTTAAACAAACATGCGCGACTGTTCAATAGTCTTTAATTGTCTCTCAAATTTTGTGTGACTGTGATTGAAAAAAAAAATGTGTGATTGTCGACAAATTTAACTAGTCTAGTTTCGCTAGATTTTTATGTTCAAAACTCTATGTTTTCAATGACCTTGGTCACATCATAAATGATTAAACGTTCAAGCGGTGTACCTACACATTTATAGTGTTCAAGCCCCAGTCACTTATCTCCCGTTGCAAATATTGTCTCGTCCCACCCCTGTTTGTGCAATGTAAACATTTTGAACCCTTACTACCGGCTCTCGATAATTCTACACTAAAGATCTTTGGAAGAAATTCAATGAATATTTTGTGAACGAAATGTTTATACAAATTTTACACTATGATTTCATCCATCACGGTTCAATTTTACTTTTGAGGAAAATGGTCATTTAAAATATTGACGCGATAGGTTTCTTTATCAAATATTATAACTAGAAATAAAACTTTTCTTCTGAAAGCACGCAAAAATACTCTGAAGATTAAAGAAATGATTATTGCAATTAATAAAATTATAAATTAATTGGCTGGAATATTCTTTGTGTACAAGAGTCTTACAGTATATATTAACAACTAGGTGTTGCTTGCGGCTTCGACTGCGTAAATAGTCGTTCCCGACACAAAATTTGCTAAAATGCAACACGACGCTTGCGCCATCTATTTAAAAAAATCTATTGTTTGCCATAGAACTAATTTACCGCGATCAAAAGTAGCATTTATTATGAGTTAATTCAACATATAGTCTACCTATATGCCAAGTTTTATTCAAATCTGTTTACCAGTTTCCGTGTTTACTTCTAACATACATACAAACATCCAAACAATCTCACAATCGTTCGCATTTACAACATTAGTGAGATTTCTATCAGAAACATGTACACACCTAACTTATCTTCAATTTTATATTCGAGAAATATGATTGTAGTAAGTATAAGGGCCACGTACCCTCGTAGGCATAAGTAATTGTTTTTGCGGCTAATTCTCTCTCTTCCCGTTTCTTTTGGGGCGCGTTCCGAAATTACATTTTTATTTAGTTAAATCGACGGATGGAGGGGAGCTCGATTGCTTTTTGATAAGTTAATTTCGTTCTTATTCCAAAGGGTTATTGGTTTTTTAATGCATGTCGCGACAAAAATTGATTTAAAACAATTGTTTATTTTGAATTTTGTCAAATGTCATATATATATTTTTTTATTTGGCACTTTTACTTCGAATTTCAAATTATATTTTTTTTTCCTTCGCCCTAAGAGGACAGTTCAAATTATATAAGTATGATTTAGGCACAGATTATATGAGAGTACAAGATTTAGGCACACATTTAAACGCCAGGGTGGTAGGTACCAATAACTATTAGTAACTCAATTCTGTAATACCTAGTATCAAAATAAGCCTTAATTACGTTTTTAAATTATATTTCCTAAATACTGGCTGACCGATCCGTAAATTTTATAATCATTATTGCCTTTAAAATTATACACCCGGTCTCAAGTTAGTTACAATTATCTCACGATATTAAATTGGATGAACCATGCTCACGCCATCCGGTCTGGTGCTTATAGATCAAAACCTGAATTGAGATCATTCTAGATTTTTAAGTAAAAAATCTAGTCTACCTTTATAATTTGAAGCTTGATTTTCTACCGCATTAATCGGATAAGTTTGAAAGAGTCACAGTATTCGGAAAGTTTTAGGCTTCAGTAACACGACATAAAATATAAGTCCAAGGTTTTGAATCTATTCAATGAAAACAAGCATAAAAAAGCGGTCTTTATAAATTAACTATGCGCAATAATGATTTGAAAACTTTATAACTGTTTATTGCGTCTTTTTCCTTATATTGCCTCAAAGAGGATTTTGGGGTTAGGACATTGAAATGAGATGAGATTCGTAGTAACTCTGTAGATCTTTTATTTTTAATCTTTCACACAACTAAATTACCATCTCATTTCACAGCGGATTCACTGCTAGGCTCCGGTTCAGACGAAGAAGAAGAGGACGAGTCAAGAGCTGCGAATAACTCGAGTAGTCCTGCGCATGCGCCGCACCCAGCGCTGCATTCAGAACTATCACACAATGGAGACACGAAGCCGCACGAAGACTCAGAGGACCAGGTTGGTACATAATATGTTAAAGATAGAGAGACTATCTTCTGGAACAAAATTTTGAATTTTAATAGAATTAAGTAGATATTTTGCATCGATTTATCTAGAATTGAAATTTATTTAATAAAACAATTATGAAGAATTTCTTGAACGATTCTTGTTTAGCTACCTACGTAAAAATAGAAATATAAAAAGAGTATTTTTTTTTCTATTCCAAATGACCATTCTCGTTTGCTGAGGAAAATGAAACGACTTTAGTGCTTATTCTGATGAAATAAATACTTTTGCATGTCTTCAAAAGTCAATATACCGTTTGAAAATTCTACGTGGATAATAATCAAATGCCAATATTATTCATTTAAAATCATCGACCATCCGAACTAGTTAGCGAAGTGCCGGGACCACATTGTCGCATTCAGTTGTTTCTCTTCCCGACTCAGGGCTCGCTGGATGGGGACCCCGAGACGCGGGACTCGCAGGCCGAGAACAAGTCTCCGGACGACGGCAATGGCGGCTCCAAGCGGAGAGGCCCTCGGACCACCATCAAGGCGAAGCAGTTGGAGATATTGAAGTCAGCATTCTCACAGACGCCGAAGCCGACGCGGCATATACGAGAGCAACTAGCCAAGGAGACGGGATTGCCTATGAGAGTTATACAGGTATGACATTTTTTTATAAGTTTAATCATTAACAGCCTGAATGTTCTAAACCCACCATAATGTTACATTAGTAACGATCAAGAAAAAATACTATAGAAGTATAATAATAATATTAGATGTTTTTAGGGTAGAAAAGCAGATAAACAAAATACTAAACAATACGTTTCGATGTCTAATTAATCTACAAATCATTATAAGTATAAATCGTATAAACGAAATCAGTTACAATAGGAATTATCATTCGATACAGATAAATATAATTCCACAAATAATAGAAAGTATAAAGTAGGTATCTAGTACGGGATTAAATCAACCATCCCAAAGCGAAAGCCCGTCTCGATTGTTCCCGCATTACCCGCTGGGTCTCAATACAAGCAAAAACGCCATTTTGGGAAATATTAATACGACCGTGGCCAACTTTATTGCATTTACCAGAACTTATTTGATAATTATTTCACAATAGTAATGTTTTATAAGCTTTCGTTTGACATCAAATAAAGTATGAAATGAATTCGCTTTGTAGAACGGTGAGTGGATTCGACCATTTGTCAATTCATGTTTCGGACAATAGCCGCTGATATATTGAATAATGCTTATGCCAAATCCGTTTGAAAAATCAGTTTTAATGTTATGATTTTGGTTTTTGTATTCGATTTCGTCGTATTACTCGAGTGTTGGAGTAAGCGTGATGCTCTTATTGTTTTTTTATTTGGCATAAGTCCTGTTGGTTTCTCTGAAATGTTATTAAATCGAATTTGATGTTAGTGTAAACGTAATTCTTCCTTGTTCGAAGGAGTCATCGAATGCATAGCTTGTGTTTTGGTTATATTTCCTCCACTTTTTCGTGTACAAATTTCGTCCTTATTACAAGTTAAAAAGTTTGTTTAGTTTTTTCTTTATCCTGGAGTGTAAATACATAGTTAAGCATTATTTCCACCCTATCATGTAACAGGGAGGTATTCTATCGCCATATCACGCATAAACTCTAATCGCGAACAGCTCTCGTATGTTTTTCGAATTAAAAACTTAATTCGGATTCCTAATCCTTCGGATCAGACCCTGGATCTCATTGATTGTTACTGATAAAGTAACAAACTTAGTTTTTCATAATATTCCGATTTTAACAGTAGTTATAGACAAAACTAGGTACAGATTATCTACTATGTAGAAGAACGATATTTCGTAACTATGACTTCACAATAGTAAATGAGAGACTGACGACACCTTCGCGAATACATTTATAGCAAAATCGTGATGTAAGCCACGCGATATAACCATACCATAAAGCGTGTATAATATGTAGGTATATATAACAGATTAGTTATGCGCTGATCCGCCCGTGTATAAATCAGTACTCAAGGTAAAAAGTAGCCTACTGCTGTAACATAATATATTATACAACAGAAAATAAATTGTGTAAAACACCGCTATTCGCAGTATATGGAGATTTGAGTTTCACGAGAGCTTAAGTTAATATCATAGGTTTAGAATTCATATGAATTTCATGCACTAAGACGCGCCCCACTACTTTCCCTATTCGCATAAAGTATGCGTGAGCTTTATGAGCGCATACGCACTACGATGGACAGCGTCGGGGAAGTGCAATATCACGTGACATAAAAAATATAGAATTATTACAATAAAAAACTATTTTACGAATTTTATCGCGGCTTTTATTTTATAATTTTCTCCCGACGTTTCGAAAACGTTGCAGTCTTCGTGGTCACGAGGAGGAGTGTCGACTGACGGAAGTAAATTATAATTATGATTATAATTATGCGACAAAATACGAAAATAGTTTTATAATGTCTAACATTCGCGTAAACATAAGACATCATTATATAAAACTAGCTGACCCGACAGACGTTGTCCCGTCTTAACTTTGAAATTGCAGCGCGCATTCTATCAAACGCTGACAGTTATTTTAAACATTATTGACAGTTATATAAAATAAATATTTTAGTTAAGTTTTCTTAAATTTTCTAATTTTCCGCGCAATTTTTTAAATTTTTTCTTTCATAAGAACTTTCTCCTGACAATAACAAACACAACAAAAAAAAATAGTGAATTCAGTCCAGCCGTTCATGCGTGATGGCGTGACCAAGGGAAATAGGGATTAATTTTTATATATATTATTAATCAAAAGTTTCGTATCAGTATCAATTTTAATTGTGACGTTTTTGTCATTTACGCGATATTAAACTATCCCCAATGAGAGGCAAATCATGAGAAAAATAATGTAATACGTATAAATAGGCTTCTTCGAGGTTTAAATGACCTAATTGGTTTTAATCTGTCCACTAGTTTTATATGACAGTTGATTGAATAAACATAGATCTGAAAGCGTGACTGCTCTTTGAAGTGAGACATCGCGTCAAATAGTTTCGTGTTTTATTATCGATTAGTTAAGTAATATAGTTGTTTTTCATTGTTTTGACGATATTCTAAACAATTGGTCGAGGTATTTACTGTTTATTTTTAGTTCAATCTAAAATATTGTATATAAATATCCTACTTATTTCATGTAATGATCTCATTATTACATAAAAGAATTAAGCCTTATTAATGATAACTTTAAATTAGTGCTTTGTTTCTTTAACTTTCAAATTGTTTGATATAATAATCAGCTTTTTGGTAAAGAAACTACATTCTTTAAATTAAGTTTTCCCGATTTTTATACGGAATCTGAAATAAATGTAAAAATAGGTAAATGCCGACTCATGACATTACATAGGCAGACGAATATTAAAAACCTTACACTATGATTCACCGTCTGAAATTGCGTAAAAACTATGAATAATTGAAAATGGGCGCACTTGATTGGTCGGCGCCTAAGCATTTATTTTATTGTTACTATACAAAAAAATTGTACATGTCAAAAAAAATATGTGCTGGCACGCTCGCCGTAAAATTGATTTACACAAAACATTCATACATCACGCACAGAGTTCCACGAGGGCCGGATTTAGAATTTTTCAGGGGAGTCATAAAACTTGCGATTCAACCTTATCTTAAAATCTAACCGATTCGCGCGAAGTTCCGAGTTTCCGCCTCTGTATTACCCCTATGACGCAAACTTATCTACTCTTGCCGCCTATGGTGGCTCTTCCTACCCCTAGATACGGTTCTTCAGTTGTCCTGTCAGTTGTAAATGGCCTGTGCTTGAGAGTCGCGAATTGATGGCCGCGTCCGCGTGGCGACGTGACAAATGTACTAATTAAACCCGCCTGGCCTTTCTATTAATCATGGATTTTCACGTGGATTTATTTTGTATTGCTGGAATTGTAAGGAAATTGTTTTGTTTATTTTTTTGACAGTAAACTAACAGTGATAACTTGTATACGCATTTGGTTTTTTTTACTAAGTCATGATACTTAATACTGATGAATCATTGTGATCAGCCAGTATCAGCTATAGCTGGCCATATTACAAATAAAAAACAAACTGCATGCAGTCTATCTAATCAAGCCACACCTTGAATGCAAACTCCAGAACCACCACCGAACACATGGATACGCGATTCTCCACACCGCAGCAGATGTCTGTCAAAAGATCCGTCCGTCTGTCCGTCACGCTTTTTGCGCTGCTTCCTCTTTGTTTCAGTTTTTGTTGCACTCGGTTTCCGAACGTAAAAAACAACGTTTACGTTTTTACGAACGTCTGGTACTGTTTGTAAACGTAACGCGGACTTGTCGATGAAGCAACTGCTAAGCGGTTCTATTAGGTAAAGTATCAATAAAGAATTTATCGGCTTCATTTGTAATGATAAAGAAACTATTAGTCGTTTCTCGTGGCGGGCTTATATTTTACAATGCGCAGTAATTGTCTGATGTTCATAATATACTATGTCAAAGATTATAAATGTTCAAAGTAATTAAAATAGGAAAACACTGAGCCATAATCATCATTCAAGTAAAAGAGTCTGGAGTACATATCTCAAAGTGTCATACTTGCCCATTAGACACCTAGGCACTTAGTTAACTTTTTAAAAGTATTTATACTGCTGTGAAAAACAACCATGACGTTAAACGGTATTCTGGAAAAAACATGAGCAATTTTTTTACAGTTTTTGGAGCCTCGTAATTTTATTTATTTACGTCATTGTATTAGTTTGTGATTTTCATCTTTAATATTAGCTAACTATCAGACGTACTGGTGGTTTACCCTATTGACTCACGAAACTGGGCCCTTATTCTGTATGATAGTGTAAACGCGTAACGCGGCCGTGTCATGTTATCTTCGAGAAATGTGCGTGGAATGGTATTCTGTAAGCCAAATTTCTATAGTCCTAAACATGATGCGTTGTGTTCCGTGCTTGTTATGCACTGTCAAAATAACGTGCGGGATAGAGAATAAGGCCCCTGTACGACATACGACTAAAACCCTGTAATCCAAAAGGTGGTTATCTAATGACCGTCATGTTATAAACTTTAAACACGATAAAATGAAGAAATCAAATTTATAAGCAATCCAATAGCCTATTTATATGAATCAAACCAAATGTTATCTAATGTGCTACGTTAAAATTAAAATTCATTAATAGAACTAAGCAAATAAACAACCTCAACATCTGTTACAAATATTGACACAAGCAATCAAAGTGTTTTCCACAAACAATGTCGAGTATGTTAAGTGGGCTCGTAAACATTTTTTCTCTGCCATCCGTCAAGCGGCGGCAGATCGCGCGTGTCAAATGTTCCACGCACATGTGTCAGCGCATAACTGTAAAATGGAGTTTTTGTTTCATAATTCCGGATTTAGCTAGTTAACGCCGGTGCGTGTGAAATTCTTTGATGACACCGCGCATCGTAGTTTTCGCCTATGTAATCGATTCATCACGGTGTTTTATTGCAATTTGTATATCGTCTAGTTTAAAATTACAAATTTCACGACGCCAGGGCCGTTTTTATGTGGATTAGCGAACCCGCTGTGTGAAATTTTACAAAATACTCAACAAGATGGCTCTTTTCGAAAGTTAATCCGGTTTTAACCGATTTAAAAAGTATTTTTAATGCCGGTCTTAAGAGATTGCACTCGTTGTTTGTATAATGTGGTGTTTTTTGTGTTATGTTATTCACAATTTGATGCGGTGGTATTTTCTAGATTCTTTTCATCCGATATTACGAGTAACTTGAAAAACAGACGCAATCAAAGTTACTGTTATTTTTTCAAAAGAACAATTAATGGCTGTGGGTTTTCATTACAGTTTGATATAATATATCTTATCTACAAGCTACCTTACGCCATTTTATACTGACTAAAGTTAATCATACAACATACGCACACGATATTCTCATTACTACAACCACGTACCCGTCGCCGGGGAATGCAGGAAGATCAGAAAATAAACACAACCGAAGTACCTTAGTTGTCAGTGTCACCCGAGCGCGAAACGAGAAAAAAACGAAGTTAGATATTTTAATAAGTTCATATATCTCAGAATCTCCGGCGTGACGGCCCTGTCGACGCGCGACGAGCCCTTATTGGCTCATATTTTATTTTGACAGCTCGTGTAGTTAGCGTCTAACTGCGGTTGTCGCGTCGCGGAAAATATTTTATTGTGTGATAATTTTATAAAATAATTGTATTGGACTGGTACTGAAAGTTTAATAATAAGACATTGCTGTTTATATGTATGCTTCAACACAATATGATAGTTTGTTTCTTTTTTTCTGTATTATTATATTTAGTTAGTACTTAACATTCTAGGATACTTTTTTAGATTTATTATTTTGTTAATGAGCAACAGTTGAAATGTTTTTAGGTATTCTCGTAGTTTATAGAGACTGTATTAAACATTATGTCACCGTGGATGGTTAATTCGCAAGAGGTTAAGTTCGCAAAAGGTAAGCTAAAGTTTATCGGAGACTTTACTTAGGACTATCGATTTACGACGCTCGTGGTTTCAAACTGTACTATGTACTTATGTATATATCTACTCTTTAAAAGAGGTGCGAGCTACAAACAAAGCTCATCTCATTTCGGACACTGCTGTAGCGCAATTTTTGCACAAACATTTAACATCGATCAATCATAACGCGAACCAACCATTACTCACTGCGCGCCAAAACGCGTACGATGACATTTCGCATTACAAAGCCGACCACACACGAATCGACAGTCCACGCACTGGCTACGCGACGCCGACTTGCCACACGGTATATAAATTAATAAACGAATTAATTCACAATTATTTACATCGAACAAATGTCGTCGGTTCGTGGTTACATTTTACAAATTACTTATTACACGAAGAAACTTACTGTATTAGCATTTATAATGCTCAAGATCATCAATCATCGTTAATTACTGTTCGGCAAGACAATTATTTGCCCCCGATAACCTCGCCGCAACATTTTTTATCCATACGTATCTATTACGACTGATAGTAAAATTTTTATGTCATCTGTATCGACGAAGACGTGTTAATTAAAAATTGCCTATCTGTCACTTTTGAAATGTCACATTTACATATTCACACGATAAAGTTTACGTAAGAATAAAATTTACTCGAATATATTCGTATAATTTATGATCATTAAGATTAGAAAGTTAATCATAATTAATGGCTTAGTATCAGAAAAATAGTCGTAAATCTGCGGTTTGATGTTTTCCTCAGCGGACAGTGCTAGTGTTATGTTGAGAAATTAGGTAATTCCCACACGGAAGCATCGTCGGTTGATTGATAGCGCTCTTATAAAAACTGTTTGTCAGCGGAGTGGTGAACATGTTATTATGTCACCACCGAGTAGCGGCACCGGCTACCGCGGTGACGTGCCCTGATTAATGTGTCCGTCATGTGCACGGAGTACGGACCACGGGCGGCTTAATGCTCGCTCTTGTCTATGGTCATTAGCTGTCGCCATCGCCGTCGCGTTGTCTGTGGTCAGTGAAAAAGAAAATCAACGCTCAGTTAATTTTTAATACACAACCAAATGATCTCGATGCAGTGTCGTTGTTATTTAAATAAAATTTCAAATTACAACACCGACGTAGGTAAGCTTTTGGTAGTTTTTTAAAAATATTGCTCTGGTCAATTAAGACGAGAGCCGAGTAAACGTCAGTGTCGAAATCAAGAGTTGAATGAGCCGTACATCGGCGGTCGCACGAGCATATCTCATGTTTTAATGTGCGTCGGCCACTTTGAACTGACCCAAATACTATAACTTGCACGAGTTATGGGCCAAACGGGTAAAAGCTTGTGACCGCATCTTTACAGCCGGCGTGGACCGAGCATCGGGACGGGTTTTACGACAGATTGTTCGGACTTTTTTAATTCGTCCTGTTGTCTATAATTTATACGAAGAAAGGGCTTTACATGATCCACATACAAGAGGAATGTAATGTGATTTTTTTTGAGTCATGTTTTCGAAGTTCATTACATAGATATTTTAGATGTATTGGGAATTTCAATTGACGAAACCAGGTACAAATCGTATTGAATTTAGTCGTTTACAAAAATTAAAGAGCACATGTAGGTACTACAAAAACGTGTCACGACAAATTATAAAATCCCACTCAACAGCGCCTCTAAATCAGGGACGGCACAACGTAAATTTTAATTTTTAATTCACATAATATTAAAACAACGGTGTGGTACACAATAAAATAGTTGTTTTACAGCGTTATATCGTGTCAATTGTCGTAAAAATGCCAGCCGCGCTGCCCGTGGCGGGATTTGCATCAAAAGATGACGTTCACTGTGCTTATTGTGCATAAACACCATGAAATGTCTCGGCCCCATCTCGCGGCCGCGGTGTTATGGTCGATTACTCGGTGAAACTACTCGGAGGGATTTTTTCCGTTCTGTAAAAATTCTCTGACCTCATTTATGCATTGCTTAACCCATTGGTATTGTTAAATGTGGATTTTTATGTTGAATCTTTTAAATTCGCGATAAAAATGTACTTTACAAATTTAAATAAAAATCGTGGAAGAAAAAAATTGTGCGAAAATCGATGTGATTTAGAAAAAAGTTTTTGAATTTTTAAAGTTTCATACGAATGCTTCTTCCAAAAAACTTTTTTATTATAAGACAAAACGATATGGATCGATTTTGAATAACGTTAAAACTTCTGTGTAGGAATTTCTTGAACAATTGATATGATTTATTATCACGAAGACAGAAGCACCTTGCAACGAATGGCAGGTGCGGCACCACAAAGGGCTATGACGAAAGCAATAAATTATTAATTATGACAAAAAGCCGCGTCTTATAATACACATATAGTTTTGCAGAAATATTATGAAAAAAATTTGGAGAGCGGCGCCAAAAACCTTTTGTCTAAAAGACGTCCCGCGGGCACACTGTGCGGCGGTGGACAAAGAGAGGCAAAGTTGCCGACGCGGCGTGCACACTGGGACAAAAGGGCACCCCGTGCGGACAAAAAATGACATCATTTATTTTATTGCTCCGAGTGAGAATGTGGCACATTAATATTGCGTAGGGCTTAATGTTCTGATCGCCCTAGGCTGGCCATCACTCAATCTGTTTCTTGTAGCAATTCGGAGTGTTTTTGTAACAAGGTTTATTAAATTTTTTCTCTTTATACTATTTACGTGTTTCATGAGGCTTCATAGACTTTAAAATTAAGTTTTTTGACTGCTAATTTCAGAGGTAGGAAACTTTCTAAATATGGAATGCGTAAATTAAAAAGTTTATGACCCTTGTAACGCAATAATGTCTAATAACTGAATATCAAAATATCAGTGAATTATAAATTGACACATGATTTATAGCCGCGTATCAATAACATACCAAAAAGAACATCAAACACGTCTCAATTTGCTTATAGGCGTGTAGGGCTGTCACTATTATTTTTTAAGAGTTTTATATCGTATAAGTATTTTTATTACTGTAATTAGATAAATTCTTGATTTTCTGCACCTAGGCCCTCAGAAGACTCCGCCGATTCCCTATAGTATCGTAAAGCAAGGTTATTAGTAGACTAGTACAAATCCTTACATAATATAAATCTCAATCTCCAGCCGCGTTTGTGTGTCTGAATGCGGCAAACTCAAAAATTACCGAACTAATTTGGCGTGGATATAGTTTAAGACCCTGGGAAGGACATAAGCTGATATTTATTCTGAAAAATCTATTTCACGCGAGTGAAGCTGCGAGCAAAAGCTAGTACACAATAAAATATTTTAATTTGATTTGAAGAATAATTTACAATAAGTTACTCGAACTGTAGACGTAGAATCAAAGAATCGAACAAAATAAATATCATAATAAAAAAAAAGAAATACGCGCCCTAGTGCCACTACTCTAAGACAATACTTCCGAGCGGCAACATCACACTTTATTCAGAAATACACTCACGCACATGCCATATTCGCACTAAACTAGACAATTATAAAAAAATTAGAAAAGTAAAACTGGCATTATTGACGAAAATATTTTTTATTCATGGATGATTTTTGGCACAATGTTAAGCAAAAGTAAAAACGAGGTGTCATTTATTACCGTAATATCAAAATGACCCTGTACAAGATTTTATTTCAAGTATTCGCACTTTCCCAGAGGTGTATAATATCTATGCCTAGATAAAGTCATTACCATATAATCTAGCATTTTATCGGCTTAACATGCCGACACCTGATAGGCCCTCTCTCCTTTTGAGGTTTAATAGATACTTATAAATATATTAATATAATTGCAGATAAATGGTTTTATGGTGCATATTATGTTTTTTTTTCTAAGAGAATACCATAATTGACTATAATGGTCATGTTTATTTCTAATAGGAATGACATGTAAATATACCTTTATTGAACAAGTTCTCTCCTTTTTACACCAAAGAGGTTATTAAACACACACTGCGTTATACTTGGTAATTAATTCTGGTTCTAGTTAAAAACTGTTTCTAGAAACTTAAAGTATAATTATGAATTGTACATATAGAGTTTTATCTCAGGATGGTAATTTCAATAACTAAGGTCCTATGCACACGATATACTTGTATGCACCGACGACGCGGACTTGCGCTCTTTCAACATGCATTATATGTGAAAATCCGGTTATTGACTGAGTTCACTACGCGTTTTAATTTACAGCTCAATGTAAAAAACATCATGTGCATAGCTTCAAAGTACTGATCTTCAATCTCTATGTTTAAAGGAACGGTTGCAGTCACTAGCCTTGATATACACCTGTATATGTATTTTAAATATAATCAATACAAAACAAGCAGCCCTGTCCATCTGAGGTACAAAATGGCGCCCACGGACCATCGATCATCGTACTACGTTGATTTATTAATTCAACGCTCGTTGCCACTACATGAATATACAAAACTAATTATTGGATCTTTGTGCCAACATTATCCACTATATGTGTTGCATTTAAATATGTATTTAGGTTTCCTAGCCGGGTTTTAAAGTCTTAAGAATCTTTAGATGCAAAACTTATGACTTTTCTCTGTTCTCATGACTTCTAATGTCACACCAGTAGTATTGACATAAAAGTAATTTAAAATACGTCGGAAAATAAATAAAAAATATTACGTAGACCTGTTAGCTCTACTAAACTAATTTATTTTGACACATTTTTCTGTGCATATGGAAAATGTAGAGCTCATCTTGTGTCGTGACACTGATAAATCTGTCTACATTGTTTTTTCTTTGTGGGTGCGCCAACGCAATTAGCTATATTTTTAAATATACGATTTGTAAAGTTTGAATGTTCTTCAACGAAATAAGTAGATATTCATTGAGATTAAGTCTTTGTACAGTTTTTTTCCTTACCTTGACAAGCATACTTAGATGCGACCAAATAATCAATAGCCCTGAATTTATTTTTTACCACCAATATTGATATAGTTTTTGTGTAGACTGTAAAGATCCATACCGTAGGATCTTTATAATATAAAGGTTATTGACCATTTCAGCCCATTTCCCAGCTGCTACGAGCCACGTACCCGCTTTTTACGCTCTGCGCCACTAGTGACGTGACAATATCAATATCGATGCGGGAGTTGTGATGCTATTTAATTTATTTGTTATGAAAAGCAGTTCTGCTTTGATTTTTTGGATAATTATTTAGTTTCACGGACCATAGTATCTACGGTAACGGTTTTTTCATATTTACTGATGTTTGTGAATGGATTCTACTTTTTATAGAAATAATTAGAATATAATTGCGTCTGAAGGAAACTACACCGTTGATTTTACTGTATGCTTATAATTCTGCCAAGATGTCGATAGATCAGACTCAGTTTCAAACAGATTATTGAAGTAAAGATGCTTTCCCCGGTTTCCTAATTTCACAAAAACCGTTGTGGCGTGTTTAATTGCATAAAATGTTTTGGCGCAACGTCGGCTCGGACAATGGTGCGGTCACGGTCTGCGGATCGAAGGCCGCTGTGATTCCGCGTTGTGACGCTCTCCTACCGACCTCAGTCGCTTCCTGCTGTCTCTATTCCGCATGTCAGGTGGTGTGAATACCACGGTGTCCATGTCTCTAAGAAGTTTGTGAGTATTGTATAGGGGATTATATATGTCCTCGGTGAAGGAGTGAATAAGTGAGATGGTATTAGCTGGTTAAATATTAGGTGATGTAAAATTTACGTAGAGTCAACCTGAGTATAAGTTGTTGCAATAGGAGGAATTGGTTTTTAATAGTTTTAATTATCGTAGGTTTTTTTTTACACTATTATCGTTGGGTTACCTTAACCAATAGTCCCAAGTAGCCGCATTAAATTCGCATGAACTTTTTGAAACTATTTTGGTATTTGACTGTAGACCGACATGGTTTACAAAGACTGCTACGTTATCAGATATTTGTACGCAATGCCATCTATTATTTAAAACACAAAACGCAAACTTACAAATGAGAAATAACGCAAGAAGCCGTGTTTATTTTGCAGCAACATCCGAACGCGGATACAAATGATTGCACGTACAGTCTCAATTACTCACGATCTCTATTTGCTAATACTCCAACTGCGGTTGTGGATATGATTTACATAACATTTTCTTGTGCAGTAATTTAAAGAAACACTGTTTTGATATTCGTACCACTAATACACCAATTTGGCAGACATTATCGTACGTTTGTATACGTGTGTTCGGAATTCAAATGAATTTATTTAAAGTAAAAGATAGAATTGATTTTGAAATTCGATATTATGTAGCTCTTGTTCTTTATCCAAAATACCTTGAAATATACATTCTAGTTGTATTTTTATGATGGATTTGAATTTGGTTTTATGTAATTTACATAACTGATACGTAATGTGTGTAGGTAGTTATATTTTTAAACAAAGTATGTTAACCCATAAACCTGTTAGGTACCAAACATTGTATTGTAACTACGCAAACGCGTAAACACCGATACGTTATCACAGATCGTAAAAAGTAAAAGCTTCACGTCAATAAAACGTACTAAGATAAAGAGTCCTCGTACCGAAAACCGTGACCAATAGTAGGACGGTGCGTTATCAGCAAGGGAACTGATAAGCGTTCGATTTATGAATCCTGCGCGTTGATTGGTGGAACGACATTACTGAGTTATCGTACATTTAAAATGGAATCTTGTTAGTAGGTGAAATGGAACGTGTATTTATGTGCATTAAAATATTCAATGTTTTATGTCTTTTCTTCGTACTTGTTCAGAAACTGATTTTATTAAAAAGTTTTATGTAACGTTAATACACTTACAGTAATACTTAATCATAAATGATCACGTGCCATTTTACTAGGAAACTTCTTTTCAGCCGTGATAAAATAAACAAATACAGCATTATTCTACTTACTACTCATATTGATATTATGTAAATAATAAATATAATGTACTAAATACCATGAATGGACATAATATTAGACCTGAGTATATTCATTTATTTTATAACCGCTATATTTTTGTATTAAAAAATAATTCGTATAAACTTGTCTATCATTGAATTATCACAGCGATCATAGAAACGATTAAACAAGCTTACAAAACACGAATATAGATTAAAAAAGAAGTAGCACCGTCGTGCCGACAAAGTAATTAACTACAATAAGACAAGTCACAAATTGGAAACATCGAAAACGGGCTGGCTCACGGTAAATTTAGCTGAGTGCACGGAGAACATGCTTTTTGTATTTTTTTTAATGTTTGACAAATATGGCGCGGGACACGGGTTGGCGGGAATGATTGACGTATTACGAGATTTTTATGTTGACAATAATTTATGTTTCTGAAAACATGTCGGTATTGAATATTGAAGGGTATTTTTAGACTTTAGAAATATTTGTTTTGAGGTTTCTACATTTCAAACGAGTTTTGATCATAAGTGTCAAATTGTTATAAATGTTTAAGTTAAAAAAAATAAATAGGGAGAAAGCATTCCTTGAGTGGGTCAAGATGCTATATTTTTTCAGCTATGAAAACATCGTATTATTTTTTAATGAATTCGTTAAAAATAATTTTCATTCACTTGGCGGGATCGTCGGTGTGTCGCCGTGCAGTATTCACCAGTGAGCCGCAGTGTCGCGGTCGCGTTGTTCCGTTTTGCGTGGAAACAATTTACTTTTACCTCTCCCGACGCCACGCCAATTGGTTGTAGATGGCGCATGAGGTGCGCACGCAGTGTGGTCGTCTCTTCTCAGACGCCATGTTGTTTTTATTGTTCCTTTTTCGAATTTCCAACGTCTGTGTTTGTTTGTTCCATGTCGCACGCTTCCGACATTTTTATTGGCAAATGCGCCACTCGCAGTACTTATAAAACCGCTTATTGAATTACCATTGTAATATTTTTGCTGGTAACATGAATTACACAGTAATTTAAGGCCATTTTTGAACCGCCGTCATCAATATTCAGCAAGTGCGTCGAGTGCGAGGGTGCCTAAATTCGCGTCCACATGGTGCATGACACAATAAAGTTTATAGCGTAACGAAAAATTAAAAAAAAGACGCGGTGAGCCCAACTGCTTGCTACGTGGACGTTATTGTTAGGTAGATTGTGTAGCTCCCTATAGGGAGTCGACCGCCCGCGGCGCCGCTCTCAACGCTCTAAGCCCAAATTACTAGTTCACCTTAGTAGCTAGATTACACATCCGATTCTAGGCAGGCATTGCGGCGGCGTGTCGCAAGTCTCAACCGAGAACCTAGATTGACTGCGTTCTCCGAGTGTTTGCTAAATGGAAACCTCCGAGATTGGTACCGCGGAGGTTAGTCAACATCGAATTACTTGTCTTATTATCGAGGATGACGTGAGCACAAACTATTCAAGTACTAAAATCTGACTTGGAAATTGAACGGTTGCGATTATCGCGTGAAGGTTGCTCAAATTGTTAGAATGCGGTCGCGCGTGTTTTACTTTTCGCTCGTGTACTGTCGACTCATTAGCGCTAGGGGGCGCCGCGGACGCAGGTAGGCGTTCAGACCCGCATTATTTATATTGAGGATGAACAGAACAATGCCATGACGATCTCTTATTAATCATCTCTTTATACAGAGCCGCCGGCCGGGGTGATTCCGCATCTAGTTTCACCCGCCGAGAACACATTTTAATAAATAATATTTACGGATATACTTTTATGATAAAATAGACCTTTGATGGTTTTGCTCGTGCGTAGTTAAGTAATTCAATCAAGTAAAGCATTTATGTTACTGTACTAATTATTATACCCGTATAAAACGTCTCGATAACAAAATATAGACTGACATTTGTTTAAACTTAAATGAAGATGAACAGCAGAACTTTACGAAGTTAACGTTCCATGTTAGGCGCTCGAGTACAAATCTATTGACAGCCTTTGCAGTAAATTTTAAATGTGGCTCGTAATAAGTATGGCGCCTGCTTGATTGCCGCGATCTGATCGCACGCGCATTATCGTTAGACCTTTGTACTCGCTTGTTTCCCTGGTAGTTAATACTGTGATTTTACGATTGTGCGAGGCGCGAGAGTACGGTAAGAGAATGGACCCTCGCAGCGGTGGAGTTATGAAATATAGTGTTTAACACCGCGCGCCGTGTTCCCCGGACGCCCCGCTGTGTGCCGCGCGCTGTGCTCCGCAGCGTCGTCAGCGCGTACATCACAAAATTTAGTGCTTTTGTTGGACTAATCTCCTAAATATTGTTTTTTTGGTCATGTCTTTACATATGTTATCTGGTTAAAAAGTTTATGTCCGTTTTTGTCAATAATAAAGGCACTTGGCTTCGGTGCCAGACAATTTTTGTACGTCAATTTTGGTTTTAAATATTGATATGGATTGCTGAAGATATTCTTAATTATCAGTGCTCGTTTGTTCATTTTTAAGATACATATACGAAAAAAGCTATTTTTCAAAACGTTACATAAACATACATACATAACATCACGCATTTATCCCCGAAGGGGTATGCAGAGGCGCAACTAGGGCACCCACTTTTCGCCAAATATGTTCCGTCCCATGATGTGATAGGGGGCGAGCCTATCGCCATATCGGGCACAAATTCCAGACTCCGGGCTGATACTGAGCAGAAAAACCCAAATATCACTTTGCCTGACCCGGGATTCGAACCCAGGACCTCAGAGCGCTATTGTACCGGACATGATACCGACGGCAATACAACTACGCCACCGAGGCAGTCAAAACGTTACACCACGCAAAATTGATGATAAACTTTGAGATTTATTTCATTATGGTGTTTTCATATTTAATTGAAAGGTTTTGGGGCTATATATCTGCTAAACCGATAATAATTTATCTTATTTAAGTCTTAAAAATTAGTGATGTTCTATTTCTTAGATCAGTTCTGAATATTTCAGAAATAACATTCATTATTAAAAAGTTAAACGATCAACGCACGATATTAATGAAACACTTGGCACTAATTATTTTATTTTTTAAGAACAACTACTGTTACATAAACACGTCACAGAGGCGCTCAATAAAATAATAATGAATCAAGACGAACTTAATGGCCGCTGTATAATGTTTACAATTTTTTGTTAATATTTTCGTCGGTTTGATCTATTAGAACGATTAAGTAATAAAAATAATAACTATAAGCTTCAACATTAACTAACGGAACAGGTCAATTTGATACGTTACAACACGATAGTACACTCGGGTACAACAAATTGCAGGTTTGGGCAACTTGAACTGAATATCGTAGATATACCTATCTTTTTTTTAATAAATAATTAAATCGAATAGTTGGCAATATTAGATATTGTTCTAACATAGTGTTCCCAGAGTGCTATAACCTGTCTTTTAAATGAAGGTTAAAAGAGTGCTCAACTCCTGGTAGGCAGCAGTTTGTCTGTGGTCCTGGTATTGCATAAATCCATGCCGCTTTCATGTATATCATTATAATAGTTATTTTAGTAAAACATAATTGATAATTTCACTTTCTCGACTGCTACGAGACGATACTATTAAATGCAATTAGAAACAACGAAAACTCTAAGGCAAAAAATTACGTGAAATAAATATTACCACTATGAAGATAGTTTTTGTAAATCAATGGCTGAAATAATTTACCCAACAATGCAATTATCTGAATCTTAGTTTCTGTTGTCGATTGTACCTATCTAAAATTAGTGACTGTCCCAAGGCTACCCCAGTGTTTTGACTACTGCTGCGAAACGTCGAACGTTATTTATTGTTATTTGAATGTCACGTCTGACTTAAAAACTAGAATGATGTTTTACGACTTGAGAAAATGTTACGCAGAATTCGTAAGTCGCAAAGTGCGATTTATATTCGCTGTGGAATGTATTTTGACTTAAACTTCTAATTACACCATCTAGGTTTGGCTGTAATAAATATTATGTATGTAGTAATATTTGCAGTATCTATAGGTTAATAATGAGTCAGTGATTCGATAATTTAAAATATCCGGTTTAAACAGACCGGCATGCTTGTGTCGACTTGCGATCACTCGTCAGTCGACATTGTATCTAGACTCCACTCCGCTTACTATCAGGTCCAGTTCATTTTGATGTACCCGTAAAAAAATGGAGATATGACGAAATTTGCATGCAACACGAGTAAAATGTTTTCATAACTTCAACGCTAACTTCAATCAAACATCCGCTACATTCCATTAAAATATTTTACACTATAAACGAAAGAGCTTGTACATTTCTACTATACCTGTTCATTTATGACAATCGGCGAATCCATAAACTAGCGATGTATAGTGGAAAGTTTTAGCATTGCCAACGAGATATGGACGTGCAAAGATATTCTATGGAAATTAGAAACTTACATGAGACAACGGTAAATGTATTATAGCGGTTAACGTAGCCATTGATACTTACCGAGGTAGGTTCACAGAATAAGAGAGGTTAGAGAAAATTGTGAGCCCTAATAACGACGACATATATGACATACGAATAGGGTAGTTTCCTATGTTTCATTTTGTACGTTATTTAATGGAACAGAAAATAATACGAAAAATATTTTTTTTAAATCAGTATCTAAATTGGTTGAATAATAAATTTTATTCATTGCAATTTTAATTTATTGCACTCCACAATTGATAGAATATCATGTTTGAAATATTGTGAGCAAAAGTTGGGGCATGGTGGAATCATCGCGCTATCTCTTTCTCACGCAGGCAGTGTTATGGCCAGTGACATGGGTACGTCACGGTTTGCTATTACTGTTATTTGACAGCTAGCCCTTCCATCAAATTTATAACCTTTACAACTTACATATTATTGCGCCGATTTAGAAAATTTTTTATCCGTTAGATGATGGATGACATACGTTTATGATAAATTTATTAAAAATAAGTAGTTAACTACCCTATGTGTAGCTAAGGTTTGTTATTTTCTTTAATCATACAATTAGCATTAAAAGAAGATTGTATTTTTTTAAGTTCCTTTTAAATTAATTGGTAGTTGTACATGAATATATTATCCAGTGTGCTACTTAGATATTGGACTTACTTACTTACTAACTCTTTAGTAGGGAGACTAAAATTGTTAACAATTTATTTTGCTGAAAGATCTCCCGATGACGTGTCATAATAAATATCAAAGTAATTATTCTATACAATCATCATAATCATTTTAATCAGTCGAAAAATAATCTTTATAACTCGTCCAAATCAGCATAAAAATAAAGCTCGTTTGTACCAATCAGGCATCCGCTTCAAGATTTATTATTTACTTCCTAATACAATAAAGACATTCTAATTATCACATTTATACGACTTTCGATGCAGGGTTAACACTTGTAATATTGTAGGGACAAGAAATTTACAAAGGGAATGGTTTATTTTTGTTCTTTCATCTTTTTAATAAGATTTTTTTAAATATGTTGTTCTTTGGCAAATTCAAAATATTTACATTCAGAAGTCAACCCGTCTGATTCATCAATCTAAACTCGGCTTTGGATTAGACCTTAATTCACTGCCTTGTATATCAAACATGTACATTTTAGTCTTAGTAATTCTGTAATATATTAAAAATCTTTTGCTATAGATCTTTGAATAAAAATTCTATACTAGGTGTTGCTTGCCTATGGAAGAGCCATTCCCGTTACAAAATCCATAAATCACTATAATGAACCATAGCGCCATCTGTACTACACCAACAAATTCGAAATTCAAATATTTTCCACGGGACCAAATGATCGGGATAAAACGCCTATATGTTGTTCCAAGACGTGGTCTATCCGTGTGGCAAATTTCATCCAAATCTGTTCAGCGGTTACTATGTTTACTTTTAACAAACATTCAAACTTACTTTTTAGGAAGTTTTAGTATATTCTAAGAATAGGACAGCCCTTAACTACCTATATGCTTAGTGTATAATAATCAATTTAACGATATAGCCGCAATAAACAGTAAATCATGGATGCTACCGAGTGAAAGCTCGTATGAAAGTGGATGCAGCTTTATAAAAGCTTTCTACTACCATTGACATTTAATGTAACTATTATCTCTGTGATTTAATATTGTATTATTTTACTTAATTGTTTCTTATAGGATTGTTTATGTGCTTAGAGGCTCGATGTTATGAACATATACGACAAATCGGTTACGATTTATGCCTTTCTGTCAATAAAATATCAAATGTGTTAAAAATAATCAGACTTATAATTAGTGGAATTACGTCTATATATACTCTTAAATTTAGATACTTAATAAAATCACGCTTTTATCCGCGTAGGGTTAGGCAGAAACGCAATAAATGCTCCCGCGCTTCTCCAAGCTTATATCCGTCCCATTATGTCTAGATCCCTAAAGCTTGTCATCAAATAGGGTAATTAATAGAGTAAAAATGCTTAAAACCCTTCTCAAATCAAAATAGGTATTGTTCATCGCCTCACGGTCACTTCTTGCTCTTTATAGGCCTATAATAAATCATGCAGAATTCACATCTAAGGCAATAAGGAAACTAATCTATATTCATAGATGGCCTTTATAATTTAATTGACAGATGACACTAAAACACGATATCCGTTTCGATCAAAAATAGTCGTTAATCAATAATTACGCAATACAAATTAATATCGGTGCGTCTACAGGTTTATAGTGCTGTGTTTCGGCCTCGCGTGCCGAAATTTCGGTTTGCTAATCACTCACATAAACTATTTAACTACAGTTATGTAGACTGTATTACAAATGCACCTATGCATTGACGTATATTCTATAGACACGAACGTCCATATAAACTAAAATGGCAGCCAAAACGTCACTATTATAACCTATTTAGTCATTTAAACAACAGATAATTTTACTTATTTGACTAATATATTTTATTTATATTCAGGTTTACACCTAGAGTCGAGTTCTAATATTATGAGCGCCGATCCGTACACAAGCATAAACTGTCAATATTGACACCATATAGGTAGTTGTATGGATTGCAGTTCAATTCAGTTGAACACAGTGAATGCTCGGAATGTTCGGAACGCCTAGTACGTAGTACATATATGTCTATGCAACCATGTTTTAAAATAGTATTCGAAAACAACAGTCAGGACCGGTATGTTCAATTTATGTACTTTTAGGCCTAAGCTTGTTCTTGACACTAGTTGTGTGCAAATGGCGCGTAGGCAGGAGTCGGCGAGCTCAAAGGCACGGCGCAGCGGGATCTGCACGCGTGCGCTTTACAATAACACTCTTGTTTTCTACTTTACATTTTTTACCATCAGTATTACGTAAATTTTGGATTTGAAATGTGTATTCTATTTGCGGTGTTGGGTTCTACATTTGAATTTGCTTTTGGTAGAATGTTCTGGATAGAAGCTAATGAATAATAAGACGCTAATGGAGTCTAATGTCACTTGGAGTGATTCTAAATTGGGCATTTATTACTAGATAGTTTTTAGTGGGTAATTAATTTAAATGCATCTTTATATGAGGATATTATGGGAATGAAAATATTCGGTACATAATTAAATATTGTGAAGCTAATCAGTTTCTTTTTCGGCCAATCGTTTCCGAAGATTTACACACGTCATTATAATTATCAAAACTATAAATTTTAATGCTTTATAATCACTAATTGAGATGTTTTGGTGATGTTTATGTAGATTATTAATAACTCATCTTCGCTAATATATGCAATTTTTGTTCCATAATAGAGTTAAATTAAGTATATTTTTTACAATTCTATTTAAAATATATCACGCATAGTATAAGATAACAAAGTTACTTTTTTAAATGACCTTTAAATATATTGACATAATTAATTTATTTTCTAACATTTTGATATGAATATAGGAACTCAATCGTACACCATTTGCTTATACGTGAAGACATTTGACATAAAAAAAAACAACTGCATTACGTATTTTTATTTCAAGTACCAAAATGTTTATCCGGATTAAATATGTATGATGATTAGATTGAGTTGCAACTCTATATTTGACGAGTTGTATTCTAACAACGAGATTATGACATCGCACGAACTACTCATATTTTTGAATTTGGAACACAGCGTGATGACAGTTCGGTCGACACAGTGACAGCCAATTGAAACGCGAAAACGAAATAAGACAGGCAAATTCGTAACCATCAAGATCGCAACAATCAACCTTATCTAGAAACATCTTACGCAACTTTCCGCTTGAGCGATATCATCTAATTGTAATTTTTATGTAAACAAATCGGGTTTTAATTGCTTGTAGAGCGCGTGACTCGTTAGCTTTAACAGTTTAAACACGGGCCGTGACTGACGTGCTACAAATTAACGAAAGGAGGATGTGTTGATAGTTCTTCGAAATAATTATCGTTGCTATTCATGCTTTTTCTGGTATCTACTATTGTTATCAAGAGCGAGAAAAATTTAATATTAGATAAATTACAGCTAGGTTTTTATTGCTTTAAACAACGATGATTTTAATGCGTGGGGTTAATGCCAGTTGTCAATATCAAGACTAACTTATGTATATTTTCTTGAGTGGTAAATTATAGCATCGTTCAGTGTGTTCATCATTTTCAGAATATTTTTTTTTTGTTTTTATAAAAAGTCATTTGAAATTTACTTCACTACTTTGGTTATTATCTTGGACTCGCGTATTGTATAATTATTTTGAAGTCAAAGTTTAGTTCAGACCATTAAAACTAATGTGAATAATTTGATTCGTTATCTACACGAAGTTGCTAGATATTGAAATTTGTGTACAAGGCGATGGCTCTCCCATTACATTGCGTGCATGAAACATCTCTACCAGGGAGATAGCTCGTAGATACCAGGGGCAAGTCCTGTCTCTTTGGAAGCAAAGGCATGAATTCAAGTATACTTATTTTACTGATATTATTTACCATTACGATCGATTCCAATCTGAACAGCCTTGTGGTCCACGACCTTCGCTCTCTCAAAACCATGTCAGTGTCACTCCAGTTTCATGTACGATATTTACTCGTATGCGGAGCGAATATAATGGCCACTTTACACGAGACAGCCAGTACGCCCGTTATACAAGTTAAAGATTAGACGCGCGGCGAGCACGCGACCCGCTAACTCGCCGTGAACGCGCAACGATCGCACTCGCACGATCTTTCGGCTTGTGCTCGGATAAGGATTTTGAAAATGGAACACAAAAAACGGTTAATTCTGCTTCTATCGATTTTAGGCGTACAATCGATTCGATCGTCGATGATTGAAGGATTTAATTGCTACAATTTATAGATAACTATTAATTGCTAAGCTACTGCGATATTCGCATTAACTAAATCCATATTATAAGGTTAACCCTTGTACCTCAATCTATAGAAAATAATTGATCTGCCTTAAACATAAAAAATCATAAAGTGAATTTAAAAGTAAAATTCATGAATAACAATCTATTTATCAAATAAATAAGTTGTAACCGCAAAAGACAGTGGTGTACATAATATTGGAGTTTATAACGTTTAACATTGTGGTCACATTATTAGTACTACATATTTTATAAATATTTTTACATGAGTAGGATCGTATTATGCCAAAATGTTGTTTAAATAACATTAGTGGATTGTAATTTGTTACAACTGGATTTTTTTATGTATAAAATAAATTGTAGATCTTGGCGTGTTTTGCTCAACAGTAGAGTATCAATGTTGGATTAATTGCGTTTTAACTATTAATAATTAATTCTTGACATAACTTGTGGGTTGGTACATTTTGGTAAAACTAGGTCACATTTAAAGTTATAATGAATCACATTTAATATTTTCGTAGGATGAAATAACATAAATAAACCTTTATATTGTAATAAATCTCCATAAATATAATACTTCATGTTTAAATACTGTTTTCCCTTAAAGAACTCATTCTTAAAAACAAATCACTTATCACATTTCGATAACAATATCTTTCTACCAACAGGTCTGGTTCCAAAACAAAAGGTCAAAGGAGCGACGTCTAAAGCAGCTGACATCAATGGGCCGGGGTCCATTCTTTGGCTCTTCACGCAAGATGCGGGGGTTCCCCATGAACCTGTCACCAGGCGGGCTCGAGGAGGGGCCGCCGGGGTTTCCTTACTTTGCGACAGCAGATGGCAAGTTCGAGTTTGGCTATGGCCCGCCGTTCCACCATGACGCGCCATTCTTCCATCCACCGCCGGCCATGCCGTTTAATCAACCAGGTATGTTTTACCTTTATGTTGAATAAAGCATTCGATATTACGTCTGGTATGCTTTCGGATTAGGCAGTGATTCGATTTCTTTGTAGACAAACCTAATTGAATTGACGTTAATGAAAAATAGTCCTTCTTTCGTTGATTTAAAGTTAATTTAAGAACAAATTGATCTGGAAAGAAAACTATTCCTACCACATACAACTTTATATATTTGAATGATCATGAAACTATAATCGAAATTAATTTTGGTATTATCATCAAAGAAACATGAGTTCCAATATTCTTATAATAACCGTACAACATCACGATGTACCAGGATATTAGTAACGAGAGCAGGTCGTTTCCCAGGCGGTATGGAGGCGGTGCCCGGCGGAGAGTTCCCGGAACAGTTCCCCCCGCCTGACCACCTGGTGCTGCCGCGGCCGTCTTCCCCCGAGTTCACGTTCGGCGACGGGCCTCCCCCCCTCCACCCCGAGGGGTTGGTCTGGTAGCTGAAGCCGGAGCCGCGGGACTTCCACGACTGATGCGGCTCGACGGGCTACCAAGTGGACTTGTAACAGTGTTAAACGATAAGTCGTTTCAATGGACGCAGTGATTATGTGATTTTTTGTTTACGTGGAACGTGCAAACTTTGTGTCATCCATTGTTTCATTTTCGTATCATGTTTCATTTAACATATTTTCAATTGTTCAAGTTTCTAATGCGCATTTGCATTTATTTTGTGGATTATTGTTTCGAATGCACTACACAAAGTATAATAGCACTAGCATTTTAAGTAAACGTAGTTGCGTACATGTCATATGCATAGTAACCGTGAATTCGTTTCGTTCTTTGCTTTCCAAATCTTCGTCTATATATCGTTATATAAAATGTGGCACTGTGAATACCTAGCGTAGTTGTACAGATAGAATTTTATATAAAGATTATAATTTATTAAGTTAATTTAATTTATTTGTGGGTTACTGCGAGTATACATTAAGATGAATAATTTTGGTTCCTATTTTAAGATAGTTGCAGCGGTAGCGACGTATTTTATTTTATATATTTATTATATTTTATCATTACTGTTTAGTTAGGATAGAATAACTATGGGTGTAGACAAACTGAAACATGTTTAATGTAAATATATTGTATATATTACGGAATATATCCAGTCTGTACAATACACTATGTTCTTGGGTACCTCTCTAGTTGACACTTGTTTTACAGATCCGTTTATAGAAATAATGAACATTCATACTGTAAATATTTATGTGTTCTATTCTGAAGTACTTAATTTCAAAATTATGTTATTAATAGAACATAATATTTTTCTGTTGTGTATTCTTTTACAATCCCTTTATTTCGGCGTAATACAACTTTTCCTAAAAATCCCATCATGTTATAATTATTGAACAACAGCATAATATTCCGATTTGAAAATGCAAACAAAAATGACTATTCTAATTGTCTACAGCTAAACTTTAAATTAATTTACATTATTTCAAGTAAAACTGTAAATACACGAGATATTTTTTGAATGAATTTCAGTAATTTTAAGATTGTATTTGTGTTAAACGTATCCATCGTGTTTCGAGCCACGAAGTAATTTATTTTTATCTGAAACAATGTAAATATGTGGGCTAATGTAAATAGTGATTAAAACTTCGTGTAAAAGTTAATTGAATATTTTATGTCCGTTAAATTGTAAGGAATAGTTAACTACAACGGATGACTCGAATGTTAGTACATAATTGTGAAAACAAAGTATTAGTAGGCGTAGGAAGTTTCGATAAGTTACTTGGAAACTTCTAGAAGTAGCTAAGTGTGATTTATTTTTTAACACCTCAATTAATGGATATTTCACATAGGTGTGTCGATTGTAATTCGTGAGAATTTTACGATGACACTAACAATATTTATATTCACGCATAATTTAGCTAATCCAGTAAATTGACAAGAATATTTTATTATTGATCCTTATAAATGCATTATTAAAAATGTGTTGAATTTTATGTACCTAGCCTCTAATTCTTTATAATAAATTGCGTTAATACTTCGAGATTTCAAAAAAAGAACTCGATGATAATCTTTAAATGATTTAATGTCCAAATCTTCAAATAAAAATGTTTATTTTGTCATAGAATTTCTAAGGCAATGCGCAAACGTTGTCAATATGACGAGAAACACTACTATCAAACGACGACGCAATGTTTCCCGATAAGTTGACAGTATCTGCGCGGCGCTTAAAAGTACAGGTGTCCTAAGTTTTTTCAACAAAAATCTTTTTCCGCACATTTTTCTTATTATCAGTCGTGGCTGGAAACACGATGGAGTATAAAACAGGATCATTATTGTACGTGTGTACGGCGTAAGTGTTAATATTTGGTACATACTGTTGTCTATCTGTATTTAGTATAAACAAAAATATAATGGAATTGTCTGTAAGTAATAAACCTATTGGAAAAATAATTGTTTATTCATTTTTTTACCTCTACGAAATACAGTGCTGAATAAGTGAATATAGTACCTATTCGACAATAAGATATTGTACTGCGAGCCCCTTTAACAAAGTTTAAGTAATTTTTATCCCTCACTTAACGTATAAGACGGTTAATGATGAACGCACTTCTTTGTTTATCATTTATTCGGGAGCTTGAATTTTGTATTTGGTCGTCTTACATTTTATTCGATGACTAGCGATTACTGACATTATCATTCAGGCCTTTAGAGATATAGAGATAGAATCGGAAGTTAGTTCGACAAGAAAGTTTATGAAAATGTTTATTAGAACACGCACGTCTTTATCACCAAAGGGACAGGTTAAGATTCAACCAGGGCACTCACTTTTGTCTGTGTGTTTCGTCACATTATGTGATAGGAGGCAAACCTATCGCCATATCAGACACAAAATTCCAGACTCCAAGCTGATATTGGGTCCCGCATCGAAAATCAGCAATACAGTATCCTGTACGATGTGCTGCAGTATGAAGCTGAATGAGGGTTTCCCATTGTTGGCACCAGTGACGAAGTGTCCATATAACTTGATTCCTACCGACTTCCCTTTATGTGGTTTGTGGAATCAAATTATCATAATAACAATTTAAAGAACGCTTTCATACATATTAGGACTTACATGTTTGTCGGGTTCCCTGTTGAAAAATTTCACCCATCGCCACTGGTTGGCACAATTTCATTTGCAGCATTTTTTTCTTTTGTTCCAATGATAAAAACCTTTCTATATTTTTTTTATATTGAATAGAAAAACGCACTATAACTACCCGACGTAAGATTCGAACCAAGGACCTCAGAACGGTGTCGTGTGCACGCCATACAACTACGCCACCACACATACTTTGAGCTTTAATGTGGGCAGCATAAATAGCTTTTTTTTCCGTTCCTGTATCGGAAGAGGCTAAGGCTTTAGTAAAAAAATATTTTGATTTCATCAAAATTTAGTAAGCACCGGTAAAAGTGGACGTACGGAGTGACATAGTCGCGAAATATTGACGAAGCTCATTAAATATAGAGTTAAAAAAAAAAAAAAAAACTACGCCACCGAGGCAGTTTAGAATTTATTAAATAGCTGAGCCGATTTTAATGATACATGTAACACTCAGATAAATTCCCGAATTTTCATTATAGAGTACATACGTTTCATCTCAGAAAAATAAACTACGGAACTTTTGGCTCGGGAAAGGAAATAACATAGACTGACGCCGTTCGAGCATTCCAAAAATTTGCCGTAGAATGAAAAATTTACTTTAATACGAGTTCAGCAAAGTGACCATACTATACCTGATAGTAAGCAGAGTAGAGTCCAGATAGAGTGTTGATTGTAAAATAAAATAAAATAAAATGCTTTATTCATCACGTAGGCGAACATAGTTGCACTTATGATAAGTCAAGGCACAGAATATTTCATTATTACTTAATTAAATTAGCTTATATAAACAAAGACAATTTATATTAAAAATAAAATAAATGAAAAATATACTTAGTAAACAAAGAAGCCAGCTTGGGCTGGCATTGATAAGGGATAATCAGCTCTCGCGTGTCACATATACGAATATACACAGACTGATCTCAGAATACGACATTTACATAGGCCACTATGACGGGTTTTAACATGTGTACGGGCGGATACAAAATATATCTTACCATCTCTGATAGTATCTGGTACATACCATAATCCAGCATCATAAACGTATAGCGTGGCGTTTTCTAAACGTAAGTATAAAATATATAAATTTAAATAATTATCTGGTCACCTTATTAAAACAGTGAAACAAGTTGAAAATTTAAGACACAAATTCATTCTTCATACTCGGTTGGTTTTTTAATATGGGGAAGTACATGTATCTATTGTAGGGCTAGAAAAACTTAAGAGGCTGTCCTTCATTTAAAAACAGGTACAGTCAACAAAAAAACAGAAATTCACAGAAAACTTTTTAATGCTAATCATTTTCTAAGTCTTAGGAGACGGTCGCAGTGCCATATAAAACTTTGTAATTCATTGTTCTAGATGATATTGAATTTATTAATGGTCGGTTATATCAATTACCATTAGGCGAGCGACTTACTCATCATCCAATATAAAAAATAAGACACCAACAAAACAAAACTCCACAACCCTCAGCACATTGATATCTACCAAATCCTACCAAAACTACAGTTCGATACCACATACCCTCTCGGGGCTATAAAGGAAAATTGGAATTTCGGAGGGCTGGCACGTGCGAGTTCACACGGCCGAATTAACTTGCTCTCCTGGCGGTTTCCACGTAATTGGAATTCTCGCGTTGCCATTCGACGGGTTAGTCGGGCCTACTCAGAGCACTGTCTTACTCATACACGTTAAAGAATACTTATAAACGTTGTTGCGAAGATCTTTGCATGCTTAGCGGTAAACAGTTGAGTGGATTTTGATAACATTTTGTAGATCCAAGTAGCGGATTAATGTATCATCAGCCTATATCTTTACTGGATATAGGCCTCCAATAGGCGCCATTTTACCCTGTCTTCGGCCTGTCGCATCCAGTTCTTACCAGCGATCTTTCGCAGATCATCACTCCACCTAGCTGGAGGGCGTCCTATATTCGACAGCTATATATCTGATTTATGTATACCGGTGGCGAATGGTGAAGTTTTTCGAAAGGTAACCCGACAACATATAGGTACTCATACGCATAAAAGCGATCTGCAAATCGTTCTGATGATAATTAGATTCTACAGAAATATTACCTAAAGGAAAGCCAGAAGGAATCGGATTATATGGACCCTTTACCACTGGTGTATAGACTACTTTTATCCAATAGAAACACTATTTACTTTAAAACGTTGTTAATTTGGATAGCCATATGATTATTTGTATTCCGGCTATTAAAATCCTAGTTTGATTTAAATGAACATACAATAAAGGTAGTTAGGTGCGTTCATTATTTAGTTAAGATACCTTTATTGAATATAAGCCGTGTGAAGACTAAACGATAAACAGTACAATTAAGTTCACTGGTACATAGCGTAGGCATAATAAAACAATTTATCTTAAAAAAGCCAATATAAATTAATTTAAAGAAAAATTCACACATTTTGCTTTTATCTTTGCAAAAAAGTATATAAATAATGCCTAAACGTTACGCATTATGTTGGCAAATTCATTGATATTTCATGCAAAACCCGACATCGGCGAACGGCATAAATATGTTAATGAACTGAGAATGTTACACACGCGCTTGCACTGACACGAAATTAGCACGAATTATTAATTCTGCACCTATCTAGAATATAGTTCTATCGATAATTGAATTAATATTATGAATGGGTTGTAATAAATAGGTACTTAATTTAGTATTTAAATACGCATTGTCTATTTCTGCCGCCACGCTGCAGCGTGTAGTTACGGTTTTGTTTCGGTTTGAAGGACATTGTAGCCAGTGCATCTACTGGACATAATAAGACTTAACATCCTATATCTTAGGATTGCGAGCGCAGTGGAATACGAAACAATATTTTTTAATTCAAAGTGTTGGATGGTGTTTCTACTGTTTATGGGCGGTCGTATCACTTACCATTAAGTGAACGGTAAGCTCGTCTCGTCATTAAAAGCAATAAAAAAATAACTAGACGAGCCTCGGTGGCATATTACGGTACGACTGCAGTGCTGAGGTCTCGATCCCCGGGTAGGGTAGAGATATTGGATTTGTCTACTCAGTATCAGCCTGGAGTCTGGAATTTGTGCACTATATGGCAATAAGGTCATCTCCTATCACACGAGAACAAATATAGCGAAAAATGGGTGCTCCAGTAGCACCTCAGTCATACCTTCGATGATTACGTCGGGATGTGTGCGTTGATATACGTCCAATATATCATAAAAAATGGGACTAACATCACGGCTGTTTGTAAACATTAGTAATTCGAATCTGTAATACAAGATGAATATCCATTCTGTGAGAAATACTTCATACTTTATACACTGTTTCGCTATATAAGATCCTTAAATATATACCAAAGTATATAGATTCCAAAATGGAATAAAAACTCGTATGTGGTCGAGAATTGAAGATATCGACCGGCGATAAGCGTGTCCAATGCTGATTGATCGAGTCGGTACGTAGGCGCCCGCTACCTGCCATATGCCTTCATATATACAGTTAGACTATTAAATTGGAAAGTTTTCATTAAACGTCATTATGACGCTGAATATAAATTGGAATGCATGTGTGAAATAATATAAGCGAAATAATATACTTAAATTATGATGCTGATGATTGCAGATATTTCAGTCATTATTAAAATATATACACTCACGCCTTTTATCCCCAAAGGGGTAGGTAGAAGCGCCATAAGTGCAGCCATTTTCCACCGTGTGTAATCCGTCCCGTGATGTGATAGGTGGTCAAGCTATCGACATATCGGGCATTCCAGGGTTCGGTCTGATACTGAGTTCAAAATGCAATCTATCACTTTGTCCGATCCGGGTAACGAAGTCGAAACCTCAGCACTGCGGTTGTGCTATAATGCAACTATGCTACCGAGGCAGAAAATATATTGAATAATATAATATTTGTGATTTCAATCAAATGACAATAAAGTTCGACCCCTATTACTTGGAAGCTAACATAGCCTGCAAAATATGGTTGTGTACATCTCTACTTACATTTGAAAAGGTAAAAAGGCATGATATTACGCATATATACATATTTTTCCATAATTTTTGAAGCCTCGAAATGTTATATTTAAAATGAAACCTTTATCGCAAAATAAAATTCTTTACATTATTTCATAAATGTCTAAACAATTTATCATATTTAAAAGTAATTTTTCCATAATTATCTCATGAAGCGTACCCATCAAAATTACAATTTTATTCGTTTGGGAAAGATTATTTTACGATTTGGGTATTGATTTCATTGAATCATATAATCATTGATCTTAAGGGCAACCATCCAGGGCCTCGCGCTTTCCAGGAGCAAAAAGAGAACACGTCACCTCTTTCAATAAACGGTTAGAAAGGCCTCGCAAAGATCTGCTGTCTAGAGCCTCGCATTGCTTAAGATCGCTATCATAGTCTTCCATATTAGTAACGCAGGTTGCAATTCTTACGATGTGTAATCTTTGTTAACACCTTATTTACCCTAATTCTGCAGTAGATCACATGAAAAATGATTCAATCACATTAATATACCGTTGAGATAAAACGTGATTGGGAATTTATGACCGAATGACCGGCAGGTGATTATAATCCGCTCTTTATTGCCTACCAGTTCACACGGCTGTGGTGTAAAGAGCATCGTTCGTATACGAAGAATACTCGAGTTCTTAGTTCAACGGTGTAGTTTGACAACTGTAAATGCATGAATGTTGTCAGTTAACAAAGTGCTGATCCTATCAATTAAAAAACAAAACCTATCAATAAAACGGAACAGTTTTACGATATCTTGTTTGGATTCTATAATGTTGTTTTACCTATTATTGGAAATAAAACGGTCCAGGATTACAATAATACCTCCAAAACTGTTATTCCTATATATGAGTATAAGTTCAAAGGTATAAATGTCATTCGTTCATTCCATAAATGAGTTCTTTCAGTTCTTTTTTACTTTCGGTACAATAATTGAAATTAATATTGACCGTTTCACTTTTTTCTAAATAAAATTAGCTTAGGAGCTATAGTAAACTGCCTACTTTCTAGAACACTAGAACATAAGATGAGTTCGTAAAAAAAATTAAGGAAGTAGTAGTACTAGTAGTTCTTTATAATTTTTTTAGTAAACGCACACATTGACAGCCTAAATTTACCGCTCTTTATATTTAGGAAGACATGCAATGTGCTAATAAACAATAAAAACAAAGCATTTTTAATAAAATTCCGGCAGTGTTATTTACACTTAAAATACTGTTTCCTATTAAACTTCCTGTCCTTATATCATGCATGCAGGTCATACTTTATTTATTTGAATGTAATAATAAAAGAATGCACATAAGAATTATTTCGGACCGAACCAGACCATCTGCGTAATAGGCAGATGCGATAACTATATCACGGAAACTTCTTGTTATCCTTGTATTTTAGCAATACTCTAAAACTATTAAGTCTAATGTAATTGGGTAACCTAAGCCACAAAATTATTATACCAAGAGGCACATCCGATGCACATAAACAGATGAGCAGCCGAACACACTATATCTTAACGTTACAATTCGCAGTATTTGCCTAAAAACAATAATTAACAATAATTATTTGTCACTTAAAAACTATACCTAAAAACAAATATGTTGACACATTTTAAAGTTTGTCACCTGAATAATAATCACGCACTAAACGTACAAAAGGCGATAAGCATTTCTGTCTAACTCAGGTGCTGTATAATCTTATGTTTCATCTTTCAAAATTGTTATTCCATGTGGACCTATTTGCAGAAGTTTGTGATCGAAGTCAACCTCCGCCTTCTCAATTAGTAATTAGTAGTACCAATTTAGTATTAACAAAGATCAAGGCCCACATATAAATTGGGGGAAACCTATATCCCATAAGTGCACAGTAAATAAAGTCAATATAATAAATCAATAGTGATAGATTGCTAGCATTACTCTGTAGCTATCTAACAAACAACAATATCATTTTATTTGGTTTTGTAGACCAGCAAGCTAATATTATCAACTGTTTTGCTACTGAACGTCAGTTTAAGACTTAAAATTCCAATCAACTACGTAATCGTGCAGAAAAACTTTAAAACTATTCAGCTGACAGCATAAAAACTCACTTAAATTATTAAAATAATATTTAGTAAGGAGTAAGTTGTCAATAAAGATGACACAACCTGCTTCTCACTACTTTTAATATTCGATCGCACTTTTGTTCGCACCGGGGATCCGAAGCGAAAATAAAATGTACAATGCCATTTAGTTTATCTACTGTAATATAAGAAATAACATTTTAATTCTTATTTTATACGAACATTTGTGTCAAGAACCGAACGGGAGAAAATTCCAAAAAATTGTGTATTCAAATCAATTTATTTAACATTAGCTCTTGCTATCAACAATTTATAAATTAATGGATTTTGAAGTTAGAAAAAAATGGAAACTAGAAATAGGTAAGTCCCATTACATCATGGGACGGAATAGACACGGCGAAAAATGGGTGCGCTCGCCTCTATCTACAGCTTCTGAGATACAAAGCGTGACTGTATAACTACTTTTATCAATATTTTGATTTCAATCAAGAGTTTATAACTTGAAACAATTGCAATCTAGAGATACGTATTAGAAATAAGGAAAATAGACAGAAATATCTGCGCACGAACATCATTCCCAAAATACCGTCGTAGAAAAGTTCTTCGTTTATATTGCAATGAAATATTTTCAGGAAAAAATACATTTTAGCAGAGAATTATAGATGTGCGGGCTATTTTCATTTAAGTGGACGTGGTAATGGGCGCGTGGGTCGGCAAAGATCACACGCTGACCAATGGGGTGCGCGCACGCTAATGTCAAACCGAACACGTGTTTGTGGACACGATGAACTATATAGAGTTGATCATACCAACTTAAAGGTAACTATCACACAAAATTATTACAAACATCAAAATCACACTATTGCTGAATCTATAAGGAGGTCGTAAAGAACAAGAAAGCCAGTTATTTGCCAACAATTTACCGTCGCAAAATGATTTCATGACTTACACTGAAGAACTAAGGTAAAAAGTCGCCTGACTTGAACATTAGTGTGTAATTATGGAATTTATGATTACATTGCGGACAAGCAATCAGTCTAGTCGTGTTCAGTGTCTAGTTAACCTAAATATCAATATTACCCTTCAATGTCAAGCAATAGACGTAAAACTTGTGTCACAAACAAACAAGACAAAGGGCCTCATTATCTTCTTAATTAGCAATATCTACAAACATAAGCAAAAACTTATCACAATATTAAACCGGAGTTGGTTTCATCGACTATATAAATCTAGTCTGATACTTCCCCTACGAATGTACAACAATTGTACTAATTAATAGACAATTACATGTGGAATTTTGTTTATATGTTGGGGATGATTCGTGTTTACGTGTTCTTGGATAATTTTTGCTATAAATATTTGAACATTTGACTGTTTTAGATGTGTTAGACACGAAACTAAAAGCTTAGTTATTCGCTAGTTATTATGATAAACATTTATTACAATTTAAATATAAACAATTTTTGGTATTGGTATATCAAGAAACTTGCATCGTTCATCACATTGTTTTCGATTCATTTAACTTAACTTGTATTAAAATATTATTTTATATACACATAAATGATTTTGTAACAATGTTGCATTTAGGTCATCAAGATGCCAGTAAACTAACTCTTTAGTTACTATCAAATATTATTTTACACCTTTCTTCATATTTCAAAACAAGCATACAATCCACACATTTACGAGCAATCGACATTTCCGTGCTTAACCCTCATTACTACAATGTTGTACACACAATATTAAAATTGTCTACTATAACTAAAAATACCAACAGTTTATCGCCTCTACACTGCCTAACAATTTAACTCGTACTAGTACACAAAATTATACCTTACCGCGATATCAATAGAGTTGAATGTTATCATAATACAGGCTTATAATTACAAGGGTGTAAATATTAGGTGTTGACAATAAATTACTGTGCATCCGTCTGTATGTACTTTACTGTATTTGTTTAATTAACTAGCGCTCGCGAGTAAATGTTTATGATTGATGTGATATTGTCTGATTTAAGGGAGATGTTGATGTTGCCGTCCCCTGGCCAAGGCAGGTGAATGATAATATGCGTTCAACTACTGTTTTGGTAGTTTAACGTCCTTGTTATGGTTATTTTAGGAATACTTGTTTTATAAATATAACAAACCGGAGATAGTTTATTTTTACGATAGAGTCGATTAACAAAAACGCAAATAAATCTTAATGAGACAACATGTCCACTACGAAATACATCCTACCAAAAACACAGCAAAAATGCAAATGAGCAGCTTATATTTATCATATTTAAAACAATACACATAAATCAACATTTAGACACCCAAACGGCCTAAACCAAACACGCCGCACGCAATAACTCATAATCACCTAGTTTCACCTGGTTAAAAATATTTTCAAATAAAAAACTGACCGTCGACCCCGAATGCCATAGAGTATAAAATTAATTATTGTTCCTTTTTTGTCTGTTCCCCGTCCGAAAATGCTGTAGCAGAAATTATTTGGTTTTTAGCCGCCAGAGGGCGTGGCGACATGTGATTAATATATTTCTATGGAAAAACATTTTTAATGAGTCGACTGGCCACTGATTTTTGTTTTCGGACCCGCAAACCCGTTTGGAAGCAAATGATTGTTAAGTTATTCTTGTTTAATCAGATATTTTATTTAGAACGATGAAAAATTATATTTCGAATCCGTTTAATTTTTTGTACGCCTTTACGACGAAAGTGTTGATCCGAAATTACAATTACATTTTTGAGGTTATTTTTTTCATTTGTATAGAATTATACATCGAAATGTTTTTGTAGAAAGATTGTAGATGAACTATGAGATGCTTTTCATTATTGCGCCGACGCATCAAAATATGAAATTACATACATTATTGTATTTTATATGTGGCGAGAACTAATAAAATATTTACTTAAATAATTAGTAACTAAACCTTCCCAAATTATACTTTTAAAAGTACCTTCGTAGAAAGATGCCCAACAATTACATTCTAACTACAATATAATGCAATTTTAATGTTTATTTCTGTACATTGTTATCATTAGTACATTGGGGTGATGTTTTACAAAACCGTATCTTTTTGTGCGCGGGCACCGAATCTTGGACGGCCCCGCCCACGGTCGAGAATTTGCATTCAGCTTAATCTGTCATTGTCTGGGAACGTTTCCAAAAAAACCATTCGTGCGAACGTGGCTTTTTTGATACTTAAATGTGTCGGATTTCGCTTTAGTTTATTCCAAGAGTCTAGTAAATTCCAGCTTCGATTCCAGGTTGGTCAATTATTATAAAGTTTTTACTGGATAAATAGGGGTGGTGGTTAGATTTGTGCCTGATATGCCGATAATCTCGCCCCTTATCACATTATGGGTGTAATATAATCTAAGTATGCATACTTATATAGTTTTTATGAAATATTGTTTCGAAAGTTTCAGTTTCTGTTTTTTTTTTTGTTTTAAATCTTAATACATTCATTTTATTAATTATTATCAAGCAATAATGTACTAAGATAAAAAAAAACCTAATCATTTTTCGTAAAAATAATTTCGTTTCGAACTTTTATTTTTATAAATACTCTTATAAATTAATGACGCCACTATACGCTTTAATGTTTACTGTCGTGATATCTAATCCAGGAATAAGCAAACACTACTAATAATATAAATAGATTTAAGTATTTTGTTTTTATATTTATTATACAATTTTGCTTGTTACAAATAAATATTTTCTTACTTTCTAATTTTTATCTTAATTTTCATGTTTATTAAGTATACAAGAGAAAAAAATCATTTGTATCCAAACCTCATAAGTTTCTCTGAACCCAGTTCCTTTCTCCTGTGTTTCGAAGTTATAAAAAGAAATAACTTACTATTGCCTTTTCATGTCTTCAAGACAAGTGTTACTTTCTAGATGTTTCTAGTACAATAAGGCACATTCCGGCTCAACACTTACGCCGCCATTATATATGATAACAATTAACCGTACACAGTTAATTGGTTCACTGGCTCGCGGCAATAAATTTAAGTCATCCGTCAGTCAAATGGATTTCAGAGACCGTTAGCGCGTGTTCGCGTTGCCATGACGATACGATTTTACGTAGAAATCCCAGAATATCATCTTTGCTGGTGATAGGATATGTTTTATATCCGCCTGGATAGCGACCACCGTACTCAAGGTGTTAAAACCTGTCATAGTGGCCTACGTAAGTGTGTCGCGTTCTGGAATCAGCTTGAGTATGTCCGGTTCCAACAGGCCGGCATTATTATGTCAACTGCCTAGGGGTAATCATCTCTCGTCAGTCAACATTCTATTGGAACCCACTCATATAAGTATAAACACATTTTTCATGCTTGACAGAATTTAAAATTATATTTAGTAATCGAGACATGATCTATTTAAGCTTTTACTCATAGTAACGACAACTTACCTCTAAAACAAATGTCATTTAACACACGCAAACAAACGACATAAAAACGTAAAAATATCGAAAGAATCAATATGAAAAATCCAGTCAACGCACGTCATCTCAAAAGAAATAAAATACTAGTTTACATGACAGGGTGCTATGGATGCGCGGCCGCAACGAGCAAAAAAGCTCTTAATATTCATATAGCCGCTGCGCCCGCGGCGTCTTCGCGAAATTATAACAAAATAAAAACTAAACCTAACTGCGATTTATAATGTAAAAGGGACAAAATAATCCTGTAACCATTTTCTTGAGATCCCTCGTATAAACTAATGTAACGTGTGGTAGAGTTCTTCGCATATTAGATAATGTATGAAAAACAATGGCTCGGAACGTGGTCAGGCGTGTTCGGTGAATATATTTGTTCGTATGTCATTAACTTGTACGGACAGACGTACCGTAAACAAGATATGTAAATGATCCAACTTTAACCGCAGCACGTTGTAATGATTATTACATTTCGGTCTTTTTGTCCAGCCCTTGTATGTACTTTACGTTCTCGATAAAATGTTGCGTGTCCAATCGCCAATTGAGATGAAATGGGCAGAATTTTTTATTCTTTAGCCTTTTTTCATATGAAAGTTGCTCGAAATATTTTTCTATATAAAAAACTGAATACGTTATTTCTTCAACCTGCCTATATAGTTAATAACAATAATTTAATTATGGTAAATGCAATGACAATTTTGATTTATTTGACGGTCGCTGTGGTCTCAATTATAGGATGCAGATACTAACTTTGAAATAAACACTGATATAAAACTATTTTTTAGATTTTTATATATGTAAAATGTAGGTAGATATTGTAACTTTGACTTTTCGGACGACCAACTACTCAGTCTCCTGAGTTCATGAAAGCTGCAAAGTCTTCGAAACGTCGGGACAAAATTAAAATATAAAAAATCGCGATAGATTTTTTTCAATGTCTAACATTCGCGTAATCATAAGAAATCATTATGCAAACGAGAAACTATCAAAATGTATCTGAATTCTCCCAATATATATGTTGAAATCTGAATTACCTCAAAAAAGTTATATTCAATGTAGTACCTGGGCATTATGGGGTCATCCCATAACTCAGGACGATGAGCGCAGGGCTATACTAACCAGTTCTTTACGATGACCCTATTTACGATGCTTATCATACGAACGATACTCATACCGTGATTCAATAGTATAAAAAAAACAAGAGATGATATTGTAGAGATGTTTATACCTATATAATTTATGTTCTATAGCAAAGATAGGCAAACTGACGTAGGACGCCTATGAGGTATATCCACCGCCCGTAATTAGCATGATACAACATAATGCTATAACTACGTAGCCGGGCTTAAAGAAAAGAAATGAAGATTAAGGCACGGCCATCAAACGAGAAGTGATAGCAAATTGTTACTTCATGTTACTTCAATATGAAACAGTGGTAGGTACAAACTCTGTCAAGGCGGTGTCTTCCTACTGTAGACATATAATAAGGGCCGTAGTAATAAATGAAATTCACATTTGAGTAGGATCTCAAGTAGATATAACACAAACCAAGCTTAACCTATCACTTAAGAGCTTTTTCTTAGCTACGTGGCTGCTGTTACATAAACAAAACTCAGCCGTCTAATCCATCATATGCTGTGACTTGAGATGTCGTTGATATCAGTTCATTATATAACGACGCTCTTAAGATGCTGACTTGAATTTGCCAGTGTCTCAGCTGATATCGCTCTTCAGAGCGGCATTGAGTTGGATCTGTTAATACAGCCCTATGTTTAGTGGTAGAGATAGCTGTAGACATATTTATGCATATCTATCGCTTACTAAATAATAATTAATTCCTAAGATAATCGCCTTTAGCGGCTAGCCTCTACTTACCGTTCTAATAACCAATGATTTTTTTACACGGTCTGGAAAATGACGCTATTGTGACAGATTTAGTAGCTTCCGGATAAAATATCAATGGAGGAATCAACTATTACGCCAGCCTGTTCAAGTTATCAGCGTCTCAACCACTTTCTAAGATGATAACGAATTCTGCAGTCTAGTAGCCAGATGGCGAGGCGTGCGTGCGTGTTGCCCGCGAGCGGAGGCGGGCGACCCAACGCGCGAGCGGTAGCGATCGCCCGCCCGCAGGCACTGTCATTATGTACTCACCGGGCTCTCGTTAAACACATCACTAAAAACTACGATACACCGACCGGTGGGGCTGCTAATAAGTATATTTAAATGGATATGAAGATATTCAGTAAGGCTCTTATAACTGTCATTTAAATGATCATAGATTTTAGTTTGCACAAACACATGGTTAATTCTGCACATGATGCCTATGGAATTCTAGGGTCTTATAATGTTGATGAAAGTGATAATAATATACCTATGATACAATATTATAATAGTCTAATACTGGCCTCCTTGAAAAATATAGCACAGTAGTCATAGTACTGATTGTTTTGCGTTCATTTTGCTCTTATTTTACCAATTGTATCTTTATGTGAACGAAATTAATACATCCAAAACCATTCTACTCAAATATAGGCATGATATTGCCGTATGGAATAAGTATCTCAATATACGACCATGCTGTTAAGACATAGAAAAAAAGTAGATACTATATTTTTATCCTATACTTGTTAAGTATCCTTGTCGGAATAACCTAAAGGCAAACCCAGACAAGCTTAAAGAAGCAAGTCTACAATTTACATACTATTAATTTTATACAATTTTTAATAGCAAGCATGTTTATAAAATCTTGCTATAAAAAGGAATACGAATTGTTATTATTAAACGCCTTGAGCGTAGGCGTGCGCGCTACTTGATAACGCTCTCGCGCCCGCCCGAGGCATGACGCCACCCTAACTGCCTGCAAGTAGCATTTTGTGGAAAAATTAATAGGATTTTAAAAACTCTTATTTTTATGGTGTATCTTGGGCGTTTAAATAAATGGTAATTTACAAATGAATATTATGATTATATGTCGGTAGAATTCTTTTTTGTTTTTTTGCAATAAAAATGATGCAATAGTTTTTGTCTAAAACGGTCATCGATGTTTTTAATGGGTACATTAATTCAAGTAAGTATCATTTAAGTAAAGATTGTGGAATGTTCCGCAATATTGACACTCACAAACAGAAAAGGCTTCTTCGTGTCAATAAAACATACAGCTAATATTATTTCAGTGAAATGAAATTCTTATTCGTTCGAAGAAAAATTAAAAACTGATGCCAACTGAAAGGAAATAAAAAAGCAGACTGGCTGGTACATAAGAGCTCTCTAGCGTCTAACCTACAAGGAGTTTTTATGTTGTCTATGCCTTTCCCACCGACCCCGCCCAGTCAAGAACTGCTTGGTCATCGCTATCTCTCATTTTGATTCTTTTTTCAAATCTGTTGTTGAATAAAATTTAATCACAGTTTAATCTACTGTTCGAATGGGTTGTTTTTTGTGTTGCATTTATTTAAGTTAATAGTGTATACGTATTGACTTCTGTTAGGCGTGTCGTAGTTTGTATATCATGTGTTTTTTTTTATGAAATACAGATTCTGTTTGAACCGTTCCTTATTAGATTATACCTATTGTATATTTGAAAACATCACTATAACAATAGCGAAATTGAATGTTTTGATGTTTTTATAACTCTTTGTATGTAATTTCGCAGTCTAGTTTGAATTTGTACAATAGCATTTTCACGCTCTTCTGTGACTAAATTATCAATACATTTTAACGGTACACTGTTCACTTAACATGGTATTAAACAATTGAGTCATGGGCAGTCAATAAATTCAATGTTATGGTTATTCCAATATCCAATCTCATATTTGGGGGTCAATGCGACTTTTTTATACATCATATTTTAGCACAAATGTTGCACATATATATTTGGCTCACCATCAATCACGAATGAGGTATTTATGTTCATATTTATTGTGATACATAATATTGAATACTAATTTTGTCTATTTTACAACTTCTTGCATGCTGATCTCTTCTTCCATATAATTCACTCCTACAAATGATTCAATAATAATCAAATAAGTAAGTAAAATATTTCCCTCTCATTCCCTTTCCTTTTCCTTCTCAAAGCCGGCTCCCACAATTCCTTTATCAGCACGAACCATACCATCAAGTAAACCACTTAAAAAAAGACATTTAAACCTCTCCCTTAAACCCCTATACCGTTCAGTTCAGCAAACAGTTAGATCATTACGCGTACAAAAAGCGTTGGTTCTCAAGTCTTGAGGGCGGCGCAGCAGCCCATCCAGCCTATAATTATGGTAGGCGTCCTTCCTGCCTGACGAACGGCCACGGATACTTTTTATAATTTCTCATGCGCTTTATATCCCTTTTTATATAATTACTCATGAGTTGATACGCATCGGTTGGATTATTCTTGTGGCAAAACGATAAATACTGCGAGTACCGATAGGCTAAGATTGTAACAAAAAGCAATAACAAAAAATTCGTATTTCGGAATAGGTTAAAAACCTGTATACTCTGTCGTATATAAACTATATACACTGAGTAGTGCAGCTTTCATAGCCTTACATTTAAATTAAAAAAAAAACCTCTAAACGAAAATAAATATCACGACACACACTTTACACACGTGTAAAACATGTTATTGATTACTTTTCTTGATCAAACCCAGATTCATAATGCAAAAGACATCTTTATATTTAATACTTATAGAAGATATTATACATTTTATATGATAAACAGTCTAAAATACCAGTTAGCGACGCAAATACTTTTTAAGTAAATGTAGATTTTGGTTTTAATGTATTCAAATACGAACCAGAATATAAATAATATGTATTTTCAGTTTTCTCTGTCAGTTATGTGTTGTATTTGATCTCGTGTTTTAGTAACAATAAAAAAATTATAATATTGTTTGAGCACTTTTTTGTTTCATCCTTTTCTATATTAAGTGAACTGTATATTTGTCCTATAGAATTATTAGTAGTGCCTCCGGTGCCCATAACACAAGTTAATTCTTACCATGGGCACGGGGGGTTACTAATTGCTTTGTCCTGTACACAGTTATGTCAATGTGGTCTTTAAAGTGCATAACTTTACATGTATTTTGTTTTTGTGGAAATAAACTTAAACTAAACTTATAGTCGTTTTTTAGTAATATATTTATGGAGATTTCTTAAGCATGTTTTAATTTATGAACCGGGAATCGACTAACCGTCAACAGTACCTATCTGATGTAATCCGATGTTTTCTGCCGAGCAGAAGTACTATAATAAACTTATTTCCAGACAAAACGCAATTAAAATTTACTAGGTTTGCACCACATTTTTGACCATTATCCAATTCAGTGCATAGATTACCGCTAGGATGATTCCCATACATTTTTAATTTTCTATCGGCGCGGCGTTACCAACCTAGAGATATCTTGTCTAAGGACCCTGTACAAACGAAGTAACTATATCGCATTCGGGTTAGAATCGTTTCGACTAACATAGTCTTAATTCCAACTTGTCACATGAATCTATTTATCAAGCAGGATAAACTGATCGCTGACAGCCTGAAAATTGCAAGGCAGCAGTTGGTGTCTGAGAAATAAGAGCGTAAAGATGCCGGCATAATAAATGACCTCTACTATTTAACTAGGGCGGGAATTTAGTTTTACTCTCTGGGCCAATTTTTTTTTTGGATTTAACCTATAGACCTTAAACTATTTGAAAAAAATCTGTTACCATACAACAGGTGTAATACGTAAAATATTTCGTTTCATCACTAAAATATTGATCATTAAAATTAACACGGCAAATGAAACCAAACCTACATAATGCCATAACTTCATTGCATTTACGATATCATTTATAAAACTATTCTCTACCCATAAATTACTGATATAAGATTTTACATTACCGATAGCTGTGTAGATAAGTAAAATCTCAAATTGCTGAGTACGCGAGCTCAAGAAGCCGATCGGTACCCCGTAATTAAGGTTGCTGCGTGTACCCGCCCCGCGCTCTCCAAGCATTTTTTATACACGCTTTATGTAGGTATATGTTTTATTTAGTACACGATTGTCTTGTTGTTTGCTACTTGGATACTATGAGTTAAATTGTTTTTCAGATAATATTTTATGTAATATTTTATTGTGAATTTGATTTAAGGATGATAAAATTAGATGTGCGTTTCTTAGGTACTAATAACCTTATGAAATGATATAGTAAGTAATTTTAAGTTGATATAAATAGTCGTGTAAAACATTACCAACGAAAATTATATATTATGTACCACGCCATACAATGCAAAAAAATATTATCTGTATTATTAGCAGATTTTAATTGATTGTAAAAAATTTAATAAATCTATTTTATGGTGGATCACGAAGGCTGCAAAGTCTTAGAAACGTCGGGGAAAATTGTAATATAAAAAAAGCGATAAAATCCGTAAAATAGTTTTATTTTAATGTCTACCATTCGCGTAAACATAAGATATCATTGCTGTTAAAATATTACTGTTTTGGATTTGCTTCACATCGGTTTGATTTGCAATAATTTATGATAGGCATGGAATCTTATCCGCCATTGTACTATAATACTGTGTTATATTTATTTAAGACAAATATACAAACGCAAATCTCTAATAAACTATTGTCTTCTACAGCAAACAGCACCATTCAATCCACCACACATTTGACTTCTTACAATAGCTTCACACGGGCGAGTAATTAAAAATTTAAAAAGAACGAGAGCATGAATGAACGCGCTCCGAGATAGGTTCTCATGTTTATTAAAATCTTGTCCGGGATCGCGAGTTCGGTTCCCGTCTGGACATGATTTATGCGCCGGTGGGAGCGGTGTTCATTCATTTGTTTTTTAACCTCTCCACATAACCGCCTGTTTTGTTTTCTTATTTTCTAGATAGGCTTGATTAGTTTTTAGCTTCGATTAATCGGATTTTTTGTACTCAGGTCGTAGGGCGGTAACTGTAAATTGTGATTTTTGACATGAAATATCGTGTCTTACGTGCGCTTATAAGGGTTATAAAAAGTTTGAAGGGAATTACGGATATTTTACACCATTTATAATCGTGCAAGGCGGGTCATACTTGTTAGGTACAAAAACATTGTACAGGTAAAAAACACGGCTAGTTAGCGTAGAAATAGACGTTGCTTTGCATAAAATTTATGTATAAGAAATATATGACAATATAGACGTAAATTTCTTTTCATAAGACGTTTTAATATGAACCAATTATATACAAATAGACCTTATTTCATTTCATTAAGGTCATCGTTTACGCAGTTTAGTGAAATGAAGAATAAACGCGTTGCAATAGGAACTATTCTTTTACTTGCTAATGTACATACATTTTAAATAGCGCAGAGAGCGCGCATCATCAGCGCGTTCAGAATACGCCGTATATATAGGCGCGAAGCAAGATGATAAATAAAGTAAATAACTGTAATTCGCCAGTTTGCATTTTGTTCAGCATTTTTAATGTAGTTTTTGTACTTTCAAATTCTACGAAAACCAAAACATTGGTCAGTGACCGATAATAGCGTTGCATATACGTAATGAGGAAAACGAGGCAGTAACAAGATCTTTTTATTTTTGACATCTATAAATTGTATTGTTATTTTATTATAAAATAGAAATATATTTAACGATTGGTATTTTTTCGCCTAGTTCTATAACAATTTGGGTACAAAGCAATTTATTTACTACGTACATTGAAATAAGAACTAGACTAAGTTTTTACGACAGGCTTTAAGATCTAAACTTTCTCCGAGATATCGGTAAATAACATTACAAAAATACACATACACGGATTTGAAGACATGAATTCTCAGTTAATATCCCGTATAGGCTGCCATTGGTCTAGTGTAATTATATACTTACAAGTGACATCACGGCGACCATAATTATGCGGTTCAAAAACAATGAGCAAACAAAGACTCAATTCAATCAGTCGCTTTTGCTAGTCAGTTAATAAGTGGTAGAATCGCATTGTAACCAATTGCCAGTAGTCAGTCGCTAGATAGTCGTATAGCCAGACTTTTCCCACCTTCATGCCCTCAAGAAACCCGTCCATGTCATTGTGATCAGGAGCGGTCATGCTTATCGGGAGAAACATTCGTTAGTTAACTAACAGCTATTAAAATTGGGTTAAGTCCTATTTAATTAGGCGGAATCAAGAGATCCATCGCTAGTAACCTTAGTGATATCTACATAGGCTCTACGCGTTTGATAATTGAAATGATTTCGATGTTTTTATTGCATATAGCTTCTCAAGATGCTTTAAAACAGCAGATGGACAAGAATTTGACAAAGAACAAGAAACAAAAACCAATATCGCTCACCTTGTGCAATTCCAGTTTCAAAGTCAAATAACAGACATTTTAAATCCAAGATCAGCTCAAACCACCAAATAAAATTTCCATAAAAATGAGCTGCGGTCACCAGGCGTGGCTACACTGAGGCGGCGTCGTGAAGCGTCACAAAGGGATATGCGGTGTGCCACATCACACGGCCCGCGGAGACAATTCATACCTCATAAAATGCGGTGACGTCATAAGATTTTTGAGTCTTGAAAAGAAAATCGCATCTTTGTAAGGGTCCCTTTACTTGAAAGACGTTGGAGTTAGTACACATACTATGACTGAAGCTCGTTCGTCTGTCACTCACTTAATCTCTACTAATCAAAAAGTCGATAGGTTTACTAAAACAGATTTTAGGAAAGATATGAGATGATTCGTGGTTTTGAAAGACGTTATAAAGTAGTTATTGCAGTTTTAGTGGAGAGACAGAAATATACATGAAACCAAACAATTGGAAGTTCGCCAGTAGTAAGGAAAATGGTATTGTTTCGATATCTTAGGGAATTTTATTTATTCGTGTAAATTGTGCTGTAGAAAGAAGTTGTAGAAAGTCATTATTGAATCAATCATTGCATAGAGTATTCCTCTTTAAATTACATTATAAACTGTTAGTATATTAAAGGATTTAGCAAGATTTAGATTAATCAACAACTATCTTTTGCCCGCGGCTCCGTCCGCATAAAAAGATACTCACAATTTTTCTTATTTATATATAAATGCAAATACATCTCCGTATTGTCATTTCTTAATATACCTATTAAGGACTAAAGTAAGAAATATGTCACGTGGATCATTTTTCTTTTTATTGTCTTATAATTACGTCACGCGCCTGGATGACCATTGCCATTTTCAATCAAAGCTATCCCAAAACAGACTCTATCATCTAAACTTTAAGGTGAAATATGAATCTGCCTTTCATTTTCTTTTTGTGATCTAAAATTATAGAGACACAATTTCATTACACGCACAATTAGAATAAGACTTTATGGTGAAAAACTTTGAGTTCCAAATGCATTGTAAGAGTTTTTCTATTGTTTCGGTCTGTCGACTATAATGACATAATGGGTCGCGGGTTCGATCCGGCGCAATTACGTGGCACACGATCGATTATTGTGATCAATACAGGGGTTAGACGGCGGTTCGCTGCCAATTTTACATCTTTTTTATATAAATTTGTTGTAAATATTGTTGTTGGAAGGTTTATCGACAGTTATTGTGTATATTCTTGGAACTTTCGCCCACGGAAACCTAATTCGCACAATTTAAAAATAGAATTGTTATTCGTATTTTTGTGACGAGAGGGGTGCAAAAGCGACGTTTTTAGCTTATATGTGGGAGAAACGTCTAACACTTATAAGACAGGCAAACAAACACCATCTTAAAAAAATATATATTTCCATCAAAACATATTTTTAAAAAAAAAAAAAATGCATTTGAATAATGACATACATACATCCATAGATGTCTCAAATATACCCTTAGGCCTTTCTAAATTTATTCAATAAATCTATATAATTTTTACGTCACTATATTTCAAAATAAACTGTTTAAAATATTTAAATTCAATAAAATTTTATTTCTTTAAAACCCAACATGTCTCTTGCAAACCGACACAGTGATATTACAAATTCAAAATAATCGTAAGCAATAACCAATGCAGTTTTGTTACCGCTACAGAATCGATAAATTAGTCGATAAGCCTGAGCACAACACTAATATCGACCGATCATCGACTCGGTCGCCGACATGGATCGACAATTTTGTAAATTGTGCGCCGATTAGCGGCCGATTACGACTATTACCGACAGACGGACACCCGGAGCAGGGTACCGATTAAAATAATCGGTAAACGATAAAAACCGATAAAATAGTCCGCGTTTTATCGGCGGTAGTCGTTTATCGTGCACGCTTGTGGCTAACGACTGTGTGAGTAGCCTAATTTTTCGTGGTTTATAATATTCATATATTTTTTTTAATAAACATGGAAGGTTAAGACACGGTGCGGTAAAATCACTGTTTCTGTTTTTGACTATCATCTTCAGTTGACTATTGATTTTATTTCAATTTCTACATGTTATGTCCATTTCACATACCTCTCTGACCTACTGGTGGTAGGTCTCTCATATGTGAGAGTCCGCCTGGGTAAGTACCACCGCAATGTCTATTTCTGCCGCCAAGCAGCAGTGTGTAGTCACTGTTGTGTTCCGGGTTTTCAATTCAAACACTGGCTACAATGTTCCCATTGTAGCGAGAATAACTGCTGGACATTATAAGACTTAACATTTCATGTCTCAAGATGGCGAGTGCAGTGGAATAACAAACAATACTTTGTAATTCAAGGTGTTGGATAGTGTTTCTACTATTTATGGGTGGTTGTATTGCTTACCATGAGGCGAGCGGCAAGCTCGTCTCGTCATTCAAAGCAATAATAAAAAACTTAAATTTACTCTTTTCTTCTTTTTTGATTCTTTTCTGATTCTTCACTAAAAATGCGTCTATGAATTTACAGAATTAGCAAAGATTTTATGTAACGTGGCAGTTGCAAGATACTTAACTGAGACTAACCACGACTTCTCATATAATGCGAAACCATTCAGAAATTCTAACAAACTTTGTGATATTGAACTGAGCTCATCATCCTAAAACGTAAAAAATCTTAACATTATATTATGGATTGCCTCAGTGGCGTTGAAATTATATTGGGTGTGCGGTACGACACTGCTCTGAGACACTGGGTTCAAATTCCGGGTCGACACACTGATGTAGGTCAGCCCGGAGTATGGAATTTTTAGCCGATATGGCGATAGGCGTCTATCACGTCATGGGATGGAACAAACTTCGTAAAAAGCGGGTGCCTTAATTGCAACTCTCACTAACCCTTCGGGAATAAAACCATAACGTGTATGTTTTTCTTAGTTACCTATATTATGCCAAGAAGAGATGACACAATCATTCTTCTATTAAGGCAGGCTGACATAATTCTGCCAAACGACAAAGATCTCACAATAATGTCGGTCCATACATACACTGGATAAACATAAAGCAATCATACATACCAGCAAAAAAACTCAAATAGCTAAAGCAAAAAAGCCGCATTCCATCTAGAACCTTCCAATTATCACACGTGTCGTACACATATGCAAATACATAAAGAATAGCTTGGGTACATAAGCGGCGGCGTGGTTAGCGGTCCCGAGCCTAGTTATCAAACGTCTAAAGGTACATTACCTACGGATCTCTCCAAAGACATGTCAAAGCCTATCCTAATTTAAACAGGGCTGTTTACGTCCCCTGGGCTCGGATCACGAAAACTCAGTGGTGCAGTTCGAGTGGTAGCTGGATGCTGCAATGTTCGAATGCTGTGGGAATATTATGTCTGCCTGAATAGCGACCACCGTGGTGTTAAAGCCTGGCATAATTGTGACGACTGGCAAGAGGTCTTTTGTAAGTTAAAACTCTGAGGACTCAGCTACACTTATCATCAGGTGCACTGGCTCACTTTGCCGAGATCTATTAAAATATCTATGTTGTTATTAAGTATTAATTAATATCTATTTATTAATTAAATATTAATACATAAGTACTTGCTCGGAACTTTGCTATCAAATATAAAATAGTACTTTTTTAATGGTCTATTGGCTCTGTCCTTCAGCTGTGTTTAAATAAATTCAATGCCTAAGTCGAGTCATACAATTTAGTTAGAACTTGTTATACTCAATTAGAAAGCTTCAGTGTCCTAACACAGGTCAACTTAAACCTCAGTACTTACATTTAATATTATGATTTAATTTTAGAGTGCTTCGATTAATTGTGACTGCCTATCCTATGAATAACAGTGTGACCTTATATTCTTTTTATTTATTTATTTCCACATACAAATATTAATAGGAAACACCCAATAAAGTAGTTTAGTACTATATTATGATAAACTTCCTTGAAATCTTGAAATTGCTTATATGTTGTTTTTTTGTTTTTTATAGTTTATATTAATGTTTAAATTTGTTAACCATATTATCTTGATTACATAAGCACTAATTTTCTCAGTGTCATAACAGTCTGTTCGTAATAAGTGTATTTGTGAATGTTGGTACATCTTTATTTGGTAAGCACATAAGAACAATACTATACTAAGAAAACTGAACTAATAATAATTGTATATGTAAACTGTTGATGTTCCTGTGTATAATAAATAAATAAATAAATCTTGTATTTAGCAAGGAGGTGCTTTGGCTGATTTTTAGTTCACATTACACTGTTCATACTTGACCACGTATAATATTATTATATCTTGTTAATATTGAGGTTATGTTCATGGTATGTCTTCGTTCACGGGCTTTAGTCCATTGTTATATACGCTTCTATACTGCACTAATAAGACTCGCTGTCACTGACACCACACCCCATGCCGAACTCATTTCAGGGTTGAGCGAGCACCCGGCCCGCCCCCGCCCCTACAGCGGTTTGTCGAAACATTCTACTTACTATATATTGTACCTACTTACCTAGTTGTGTGGAAATTGTGTCACTAACTACGTTTAATCATTGTCTATGATTTGGGTGCGATGAAAAACTTAAATAAATAAAGTCAAACTTAAAACAAAGACAGTTAGGTAGCAAACAGACGCTGTCAAATTATTGCGGCGAAACGCTACACTCTTCTCTCTTCTTCAGCCTTTGAAAAGCCACTGCTGAACATGAGCCATATCTAAATATTTATGGGCCAATCTATTATAAGCGGCCTGCTTTCAGCGAGTTACCTTAACGTGGTCGACGGTCCACCTTGTAAATGAACATCAACTGTCAAACACTACAAAACTATAACTGACAATTGCTGAATTTTCTCTATAATATGTGAGGTAAAATACTATACGGTAGTACAATACGCACACGATCAAAGTATTGTCATGTCAGTTTTCGGAAATATTATCGCTTTCTATGCTTTCTCAAAGACTGACTCTTATAGATTTGAAACATAAAAATACCAATCCCGCATTATACTGCCCACGGCTTGATTTTAGGCCTTAGTCCAAGCTGGCGTAATATGGGTTGACAGACTTAATATGTCTTCAAAATTCTTTTTAGAGAATTCTTAGTTTCTCTAGACCATTTTGTTAAAAGCGAACGACAATTGATAACACACATAAAACAGAAAAGTTCGTGCTGTGTGCCTCGGGTTTTAAACCTACGGACATCCGTCTCGGCAGACTGTCCGTTCCCAAATAGGCCACCGTACACACACGAGCAACATATATTTAGTTGCCAGTCCCTCCCGGGACCACGAATGCTGAAAAGTCTTCGAAACGTCAGGAGAAAACTAAAATATTAAAACTACGATAAAATCCGAAAAATAGTTTAATTTTAATGTCTAACATTCGCGTAAACATAAGAAAACATATACGAGTATTTAGTGAGTATATTCTCGAACGTCTACTGAGAACTCACTTGAACCATATAGAGTGTATTCGACTTTCGAGTGAGAACCATCAGTAAGCGCTAAAGTAAGCTGCAGGACAAAATGTTGCGGTCGCGGTTGCGTCGCACCGAATGAATACTTTTATTTCGACATCGGAATTAGGTGTTCGATGTGTAACACAATGTTGTAGATAAAAACAATATTGTAGAAACCGCAGTTATTAAGTTTGTAAGTGAAATGGGTTCGCCTCGCCCTGATTCACGTCAATGATCAAGGTTCCTTTCCCATCGGGTGTCATGTGATTTTTTCTGTTAGATTCCTAGACTAGGTGTTGCTCGCGGCTTCGTCCGTTTGAAAAAACCTTTCCTGCTACAAAAGTTCTTAAAGCGTTGTAGCCGATTCATAACGCCATCTGTATGATATCAGCGCCATCTACTTAAACTATTGGTTTAAAAATGGAATTAGTTCCTATAGATAAAGATATCGTCTGTGTGTTAATCCAGGTCATAGTTTTCATAGTTTCATCCAAATCAGCCTAGTTGTTTATTTTTTTACTTCTAACAAACATCAAAACACTTTAATTTTTTGCATTTATAATTTTAGCAAGGAATAAAATATCTGAATAACCTATAATCGCGAACTTAGTAAACAAGACATGATATCTGCCTACGTAAAACTGTAGAAGCTCAAAGCCGCTAAAACCATATTTTTTATAAAACTAAAACGCCAAACACCTCGTTATTTATATATTCATGTCTTAAATAGATATAAAAACCCTTATTATCAACAGTTTTGCTACACAGTGCGCTATATTTTCACAATTTGTGAAGCCGCGGGGCGCGAGGGTTGTCGCGGCGGGGTGCTACGTGCACATGTCGTACCACGCGTGCTAAACTTCGATTGTGTTGCTATAACAGAGTTACCGCTTTAAACTACCGTTAACTACGTACATTTGCGTTTATTTTACCTAAAGCGTTGTATTTTAGGTATAATGTGGTGTTTCACTTATGATTTATTTTACTGCCTCGGCGTAATTGTATTACATTTTATCATTTACATAAATTGATCAGTATCAGCTCAGAGTGTATTTTTGCTTGATATAGTGATAGACTCGTCCCCATTACATTATAGGACGGGCGAAAAATTTCATTAGTTGTACTCCTGTCTACCCCTTTGATGGGAGTCCTAGGCCAGTAAGGTGGACTTAGGCCTAAACCCTCTCAGTGAAAAGGAGTACATAATCAGGGTTGTTGTGACTAAGTAACAATCAGTATTAGGCTTGTCTCGAGAAGAGTAACAACTACACAACTGTTTTCAAAGTAACTTCGGTAGCCAAAGAGATTGCTAGTGGTTATAAGTAGATGATAATAGTGGACGAATGGAATTCCCTTTAGAGCCACTACTAACTGTATAAAAAGTAAAAACTAAACGTACAAGTGTCACCCAATGGTAAACGATCACACTTCAACCTAAATAAATGGCTGTACAAGCAAAGTACGTCGTTCGGCATTCAGTACCGCAAATGTGTTAATATCTCATTTTATTTTCAACTAGCTTTTGCCCGCGGCTCCGCCCGCATTATAAAGTTTTTCGGGCTAAAGTTTTCCGTTATAAAAGTCACGCTTTATATTTTCCCGGGAGCCTATGTTCTTCCCAGGGTCTCACACTGTCTCCATGCCAAATTTTATCCTAATACGTTGGGTAGTTTTTGAGTTTAACACGTTCGGGCAGACCGATGCAGCGGGGGACTTTGTTTTATGATATATTTTTGTAGAACTCTTTAAGAGGAACAATCCCGTCATACATTATTGTTGCATAACTTTAACCGTTTAAGCAGCGCACGCAACAGAGGCTCTCAAAACTAATAAATTGTCCCCGTTTTTGCATCATGTTTCATTACTGCTCCGCTCCTATTGGTCATAGCGTGACGATATATAACCTATAGCACTCCAGGAACAAAGGGCTATCCAACACAAAAATATTTTTTCAGTTCGAACCGGTAGTACCTGAGATTAGCGATTACTGCTCCGCTGCTATTGGGCATAGCGGGATGATATATATAGCCTATAGCATTCCAGGAACAAAGGGCTATCCAACACAAAAAGAATTATTCAGTTCAAACTCCTAGTTTCTGAGATTAGCCATTACTGCTCTGCTCCTATTGGTCATAGCGTGATGATATATAGCCTATAGCACTTCACGAACAAAGGGCTATCCAATACAAAATGAATTTTTTAGTTCGAACCGGTAGTTCCTGAGATTAGCCATTACTGCTCTGCTCCTATTGGGTATAGCGTGATGATATATAGCCTATAGCACTCCACGAACAAAAGGCTATCCAACGCAAAAAGAATTTTTCGGTTTGGACCGGTAGTTCCTGAGATTAGCCATTACTACTCCGCTCCTATTGGGTATAGCGGGATGATATATAGCCTATAGCACTCCACGAACAAAGGGCTATCCAATGCAAAAAGAATTTTTCAGTTCGGACCGGTAGTTCCTGAGATAGGCATTACTGCTCCGCTCCTATCGGGTATAGCGTGATGATATATAGCCTATAGCACTCCACGAACATAGGGCTATCCAACGCAAAAAGAATTTTTCAGTTTGGACCGGTAGTTCCTGAGATTAGCGCGTTCAAACAAACAAACAAACAAACAAACTCTTCAGCTTTATATAATAGTATAGATGTATAGCCATCAGACAAATACGCGATTATGACTTTAAAATCCGACCAAAACGTTACCCAAAATTGACAAAATACATCAAAAGTATTTAATATGATAATACTACGAATTTGGCTACATCCTTCCTGCTGTCATATTATAATAATTGTGCATGATTATAAAACATATAATTTAAGATATCATTGGTCATTGGCAATAAAATATACCTTATACTATAAATTCTAACTACAGTTTATTTATTTATTTTAGGGACAAAAAACGTTTGGATGCTAGAAACTATATAAACTAATTGCGACTCTGAATGCCGAACGACAATAAAATAATTACCATTCCGAAAGAAATTGACGAATAAAGAAGCAGAAGGATTTTTTAAACTTACTTTATCTTACTAACCGCAGAAATTAGTATAACATATTAACAATTTATGTTAAACATCTGTACCAACTTGGTATCAGTCTATTTTAATATCTACAAGGTGCCTTTACCACAACTGCGAGCAAATCTAGCCAAATTACTTTATAACATTCATTTTTTACAAATTTTAAAATTACTACGTTTTTATAAAAAACAATTTTGGAATAAAAACTAGTCAATTTAACCACCCTATAATAGTGGTGTTATTATATGGCCAATAATCGAAACGATCAAACAAAAAATCCAATGAGGCCTGACCACGCAGGTTGTAATAGCATAATTCGAGACAGGATCGAAGTGGCGGCAACAATGTAGGGTTACAAGGCCAGTGATGGTCATAGTTTGTAAGGTACTAAAATTTCATAGGTATTTATGTACGTGCAGTTTTTAAGTTTTTTTTCATCGACAGTTATTATGAGACGGAATGTTTCTTTTTTATTTTATTAGTTCTGTGTTTGGAGAAGCCAAGAATCTATATATTCATCTATAGTTATACTAAAATATGTATATATATTATATACACATAGCTCATAATATATTTTTCTTAGTAAGAATTTGTAGAATGAACTTAGTTTATAAATGTACGTTTGTATTTTGAATATTTTTATTTATATTGTTTTATTTATTTGTCCCACACTAACAACCCTGGCTACACCCATAATGGTCCAATTTGAGCGATTAACATCAAGCGGAAGTTATTCGCAGGAAGCGTTGTGGGCGGCGCGCGCGCATCCGCGCCGTCTGTGGTTATCATTAGTTTTTATGTTAAAACTGTTAAACGTGCTTAACGGTTTTAATGGTATTTTACACCTAAAGTTTAACAGTTTTTGATCTGTTGTTTAAAAAACGTTTTTACATGCCACGATCGTGTTTTATTCAAAATATCTCCAACCTTTGTTATAAAATTTTAGAAATCCAGGATTTTAGTTCGCTTTTAAAAGTGTCTGACTCAACTTATAATAAATTATTTTTTCAATCCGTTCTGCAAGTGGACATAAAACACAAGTTAGGGTCGAGATAAATGATGCGCGTAAAAAATGTATTGCGCGCAGTCTTCCGGTGCCCGAGTCAATGTGACGTAAAACAATCCTGACTAATGGCACAGTACACGTGCGCCTAGCGATTATACACGCAAGTGTACTGTTAATAACGTTTTAAGGTTTCAAATAATTGCCTAGTTTTAGTTGTTTTTTTTACGTCTTTTGATAACGAGACGAGCCTGCCGTTCGCCTGATGGTAAGCGATACGACCGCCCATAAACAGTAGATACACCATCCAACACCTTGAATTACAAAGTATTGTTTGCTATTCTACTGCGCTTGCCATCCTGAGACATGAGATGTTAAGTCTTATTATGTCCAGTAATTACATTGGCTATAATGTCCTTCAAATCGGAACACAACCGTGACTACACACTGTTGCTTGGCGGCAGAAATAGACATTACGGTGGTACCTACCCGGGCGGACTCTCACATATGAGAGACCTACCACCAGTGTCTTTTGCAGTTACTTTGTATTTTTTCTCTGTTCGTGGCATATGAGAACTTGTAGCTAGTGTCCGGGCGGTGTTGGAATCACCTTAAATAAACCTTTAATCACTCCTTGGCTTTGTTAAAAAACATGTAATTTTAAAATGTTGATCGGGAATCGTGCCCAAGACTTCCCAGACCGCAGTCTACATTGCCAGAAAACCAAGGAAAGAATTGAGTATATATTTTTTTTAATTAACTTTGCCACATATCTAGTAATAGTCTAGTATGATCGTCAGTTTGAATTTATATAGTATGCAGTGTTTTCAAAAAACTTACGTAAACCGAGAATTGGACTATTCACCTATCGTTACGGTGAGTAGTCAGTAAGTATCTATACGTGTTTTTGGAAATAAAATAGAAAAATAAAATTAAAGTAATTTCTTTCATCCACTGAAAGAGAAATATTATTTTATTTAACAATAAATGACCACAAATTGCAGCTGATACCTAAAGGTCAGTATATAGGATCAGAGATAAGTTACGATAGTAATATTGTACACGAATAATTTATCGCTATATACAGAAAATAATTGTTTGTTTGTATTTAGAATTTCAAATAGTGAGATTAAAGACCGCCATAAATATACCCGCCCTTCCTAAATCCTATTTCTTTCCCCTTATACTAGTAATACCTACATTATCCTCCATTATCCTCCTGAAATTGTTATTATAAGAGAGACCTAATGAATGTAATAGGTGCTTAGGATAAAAAAACAACTCTGTAACTTAAAAAAAAGTATTAATCCTAGTACATGCAAACAAAGAACTGCGAACTAGACATCATATCACCTGTCCATTTTAGCAAGCAAATCCACGGGCAATCTATTCGGTGTGCGTCTATCCGTCACGTAGCCGCGCACTTGCGCCGGCGCAGCGCAATCTGCGAACACTATAATTTGTGATATTGGCGGCCCCGACGGAGGCAGGCGGTAGCTTGATTAAAAATTGGATAAAATTACCAATGAATGTATGCCTGGGAAACTATGCAATGTCCATTAAAGATAGGTGGGATTGCGTTTTCTACAAGAATACACGAGACTTCTACATATTCTATTTACCTATTTTGTATTCGACTGGCATCTGATAAAATACATGTTACCGTGTAGTTTAGAATTGTATAGCTTAGAATCTAAGTCAAATCTACTGTCTAAGCCTTAGAAAGTCGCTTTATATAAGGTGATTAACACAATTATCAATGTTTGCAGCTCTGCCAGTGTAAAAGAGCAGTCTAGTATCAACATCCCACTGTGTACTGCGGGTAGCTGATAATATATTAATCCGGGACATGGTATATATATCGAAACTTATATGAATCCATTCAGTTTTTTCTGAGCTAATCATTACAAACGTTTGTGTTTATAACATTAATAAGAAAAAGAATAGGTCATCCGTAATTTAGATAAATTCGCCCTCTCCATGTATAGTAATAATATCAGCCTTATATACTGTCTCACTACTGAACACGGGCCTCCTCTACTACTGAGGTGACTTTAGTCCACCACGCTAGCCCAGTTTGGATTGATAGACTTCACACACCCTTAAAATTCCTATAGAGAACTTCTCAGGTATGCAAGTTTCCTCACGATGTTTTCCTTCACCGTGTACAATGACATTTTTTTAGGGAGCAAACGACCATACCGTTCACTTGATGATAAATGATCATGTCGTCCATTAACATCTGCAATACCAGGGGACATATACGTTGCCGGCCTTTAACGTGGAAATACACTCTTTCATATTATTATCTTGAGCACAACCATCGCACATAGTAACAAAAACATATAAACTATTAACGTTCTCTGTCTATTGCAAATTAGTATTGCCATGGTATATCTACCGGGATATTTGATATGTAATCCGACGGTCACGCTAGGCGCCACATTTCTTACCGCAAACACTAAAATGATAGCCGTGAAAGCACTTGTTTATGCGTAAAAATTGCACGTTAAGACATATGCTGGTACTTTGGATTTGCCCACATTTAGTTTTAAGGGGAATTTAGTTTTGCAGCATTCTAATTGAACCAAGACTTAATATTAATGGCCAGTTTCTATATCTATAGTAACTGTCAAAGTTACTGATACTTTTGCCTAAGTTATGACTTGTGTTGTAGCAATATTTTTGGCTTTTAATTTTTTATAGGATCTTGGCAATTTGATCCCTCTCCACCTGATGGTAAGCGTAGTGGGGTCTAGACCGAGACGACTGACAAGAGATTGCTTTTTAGTGAACAGAAATATGCCGGCTTACCTGAAACTATATACAGGCTGATCCAGGAACGCGACACACTTATACGTACACCACTATGGTGAGTTTTGCACCTTATGTACGGTGGTTGCTGTCCGGACGAATTCTATACTACCTTTTGTGTGTTTTAGTTCTTATTCCTCTTGCTTTAACTGTTACTTTTAAAATACATAAAAAAGTTTTTAATCAATTTTTATTTTAAAATATTCATTCAATATACACCTCAGTGTTTTAATCTACTAATATGCAGATTACAATAACAAAACCGGTTTACCACGCGACAGCCAAACGTCAAAGTTTTGACATGTTCACTGAACATAAAACATGTTTATACCAAATTTTAATTAACGTGGTTCGTAATCACTAGGTTATAAGTAGTTTGACACATTATATGCGAAATTTTTCGTATATTACTTATTGTTGAAGGGAAAAGGGTTTGTAGCTTTCCCTGGGAGTACGAGGTGAGTATTTGTGCCCAGTACCAAGATTCCTTAGCTATGATATAATGATTAATTTGACAGCCAAAAAAAATCGGACCGTGGACAGATAAAAGAACTTTTTAAAAAATTTAAGATGTCGGTAGATATTGTCATTTTCACTTGCCACGAATACTGCAAAGTCTTCGAAATGTCGGGACAAATTAAAAATATAAATAACGGAGATAAAATCCGTAAATAGATTATTTCAACAAAAAATCATGTAGTATATACACTTGCCTTCAATATTTCCTTGTCGCTTAGTCAAATCGTACAACTATACGACAAACCGACACGTAAGGCCTATAGATGTAATTCATATAACCAAGCAAGCAATAGAAATTGCACACTCGAAATACGTGTGGAGATCGATTACACGGCAGTAAAACAATCGGGACACGTGTTCCCTAATCCCGCACGAACGAGCTGATGGCCCGACGCTAATCACGGCTTGTGTCTAATTTGTGATGGTAAAAAATTTATTCAAGCACCAAGAAATGATTCGCCATTTTCGATTGATAAGTTTCGTGGCGCCATGTGGTAATTGCAGAATTAATAACTATGGTTTTTTTGTAGAGCTATTTGCGGAGTGCTAAGCATTTCTCGCGGTTGCACTCGCGTGAGTTTTTTCCGAAAGTTATAAAACTACTTTGTTCTTTTGAGAAATGAAAAGTAAATTATGTTATGTTGATTTAGGACATATTTTTATATGGGTGCGGTAGAGTGAAGTTCAATAGAATGGCGACTGACGAGAGATTACTCCTGGGCAGTCGACACAATTATGCCATTTAAGAAGACAATGTTACGCGGTTATAGGACAAGAACTAAGCTAAGTTAGGAAACGGTAAGGCATGGAATTGATTTAAAATGAATTCTGGAATTTGAATCAGTTCTAAGAATACAAAGCTATGGAAAGAGGAAATTGCTGTCGATTGTAAAATGAAGTAAGCAGAATTCATTGGGCGAAAAGTGGCGAAATATTTAATGCAAATTATTCCCATATAAAGCAACTAGATCTTTAATTTGATTAATGTTCCATATGAGAAGATGACCTAAAGACATTGATGTTTGTAAACTCAGCTATGTTTTACCTGTGATTTTTTAATCCGAAAATTTGATTAGACTCATCCAGGAGGACATTACAGCAGATCCGAACACGCAATCGCCTGCATTTAGAGACTTTTTCTTTGAGGACTGCATTAACGCGCCGTCCGAACATAGCCTTAATGGGCAATCGTTGCTTTTATCAAATGGCAAGCGACTTACAATAACCTATGTTTTTGGCATTAAAAATTATACAGTATATTTTCGGTTTATTAATTAATAAGTATGATTCCAGTCTACATTATTTATTTGTCATAGAGTCAATAGCCTTAAATAAAGATTATTACAAGAGCATGACCTTGCTAAAACAAGATGCAAATCTGCCCACAATCAGAAGAAAAAATGACACTTTGATATGATACTTTTAACCTTCAACCTTTGAATAATAAAAAATGCATAATTTTAGGTTAAATTCTGCATGTCAGTTTGTGATGTGGGATGACATGCACATATCTGGTTATTTTGTTTGTGATATAGGTTCCAAGTTTTCACCTACGTAAGTTTTTTCTATCACATTTATTTAATGTAACTAATCTTATAATATATACAATTTTAGTTGACTTATTAGCTATACTAACATTTGGAGTTAGTATCAATGAATTAATCAGTCTATCGCTGGCCACTATTGGACTCAGGCCCCCCAAGAGCATCACTCCCCTACTTGAACTACATTTTTCCACCACCTGCCCTCTTTCAAGTCATGTCTATCGTGCACCAGAGGCTGTAGCTAGGATATCTTTCTACAATCGTAAACGCTAACATAAAACAAAAAAAATGTATGCGAAAAATGAATCCTAGCTATAGACTTATCGATAGATCTCGCGTGGACGTCGTTCCTTTTAGAGTTCCATTCGTTATCTATGTCATTCTCTGACCCATAACTGTATACAAAATCATGCCAAACCGTTGATTTTACCTGGTAGTGCAAACTAACAAACATTTTAGCATTTATATTAAAGTTTATTTTTGCTATCAAATAACTCGTGTTTCAATATCTCACAATACGAATTATAATAAAAAAATACACACGCGTCGTCCTTTTCTCACATTAGCGGTGATTTATCAATGTTAATATGGTAATGATTACTTATAAACGCTGTTTAATATTTTTGTACAATTTGTCTTATTCGCAAGCATGGGTTTTATTATTAAATGCATAACGATTTGCAAAGTTACTGCCATTGAGAAATACCAAGTATTAAAGGATTCATTATTGTAAACAATACTGATCACACTGGCAGGTACACATCAAACGTATATTCCCAAAGGGGTAAGCAGAGACCAGGACCCCCAGTTTACATAAAGTGTAGTACATTCCAAGATGTGATAGGAGACGAGTTTATCACCATATCGGATACAAATTCCAGACTCCGGGCTGTTACTGAGTAGAAAAACCTAATATCACTGCCCGATCTGGGATCGAACCGGTCACCACTGCATTCGTACCGTAGTATAACTATGCAGAGATAATTCAAAAACTACAACAGACAGAAAATTCCAGTTGGTCGTATTATATTTGTACTTTATGGATTTAAATAGAGATTCTTATCCGCGGTGGCAAGGAAACCAGGGATAAAAGCACCTTCCATTAGGCTCTTTTCTACAATAAAAAGTACCTTAAATAATACCCGGGATATAAGTCTATATTATATGTAAAATTTCATCTAAATTAACGCCTTTAGTTTTTCATACATCTTCAGACTTTTGCATATAATACTATAAATCAGATAAGTATTTAAATCGACTAAAAAGTCTGGGAAACTTATCATTATTAACATTTTTAACGATAACTATAAGCAAACAAGAATTTTAGATCAATTAAGTCTCGCGTCGTGTCGGTCGCGTGACGCGCTCGTGCCGCAATCTACAATATCCAGATTGATCTGTTTTTGAGTACTAAATCATACTTATTTTGTAATCTTGTTTGTATTCTCGTTGTTAGGCACATAATAATCGTGAAATTTAGGATCGGGCGTATAAATTTGCTCGCACAATACCTTTTTTATATTTGCTAATCTCACACTTTGTCGAGGGTCAAACGTGGACTTCTATTGGTAAAGTACAGACTATGAGGAAAGATTAATAATTTATTTATTTATTTTCAAGGATAACCAATGGTATGCAAAAAGTAGTAAACTACAGTATAAGAATAAAAATTAAAAATAAAAATCCGTTTTTTGCCTTATTAACTAGTTACATCTATTATTATACAGTAAAATTTTATAATTATACTAGCTTTTGCTCGCGGCTCCGCCCGCGTTATAAAGTTTTTCAGGCTAAAGTTTTCCGTTATAAAAATAGTAGTTTCCCGGGAGCCTATGTTCTTCCCAGGGTCTCAAACTGTCTCCATACCAAATTTCATCTTAATACGTTAGGTAGTTTTTGAGTTAAACACGTTAAGGCAGACAGATGCAGCGGGGGGCTTTGTTATATTATTTAGAACTTTTTAAGTGAAACAATCCCGTCATACATCATTGTTGCATAAATTTAACCGTTTACGCAGCGCAGGCAACGGAAGCTCTCAAAACTCATAATTTTCCCCGTTTTTGCAACATGTTTCATTACTGCTCCGCTCCTATTGGTTATAGCATGATGATATATAGCCTATAGCACTCCAGGAACAAAGGGCTATACAACACAAAAAAGATTTTTTCAGTTCAAACCGGTAGTTCCTGAGATTAGACATTACTGCTCCGCTCCTATTGGGCATAGCGGGATGATATATACCTTTGAGCACTCCACCAACAAAGAACTATTCAACACAAAAATATTTTTTTCAGTTCGAATCGGTAGTTCCTGAGATTAGCCATTACTGCTCCGCTCCTATTGAATATAGCGTGATGATATATAGCCTATAGCTCTCCACGAACAAAGGGCTATCCAACGCAAAAGAAGTTTTCAGTTTGGACCGGTAGTTCCTGAGATTAGCCATTACTGCCCCGCTCCTATTGGGTATAGCGTGATGATATATAGCCTATAGCACTCCACGAATAAAGGGCTATCCAACGCAAAAAGAATTTTTCAGTTTGGACCGGTAGTTCCTGAGATTAGCCATTACTGCTCCGCTCCTATTGAATATAGCGTGATGATATATAGCCTATAGCTCTCCACGAACAAAGGGCTATCCAACGCAAAAATAATTTTTCAGTTTGGACCGGTAGTTCCTGAGATTAGCCATTACTGCCCCGCTCCTATTGGGTATAGCGTGATGATATATAGCCTATAGCACTCCACGAATAAAGGGCTATCCAACGCAAAATAATTTTTCAGTTTGGACCGGTAGTTCCTGAGATTAGCCATTACTGCCCCGCTCCTATTGGGTATAGCGTGATGATATATAGCCTATAGCACTCCACGAACAAAGGGCTATCCAACGCAAAAATAATTTTTCAGTTTGGACCGGTAGTTCCTGAGATTAGCCATTACTGCCCCGCTCCTATTGGGTATAGCGTGATGATATATAGCCTATAGCACTCCACGAATAAAGGGCTATCCAACGCAAAAAGAATTTTTCAGTTTGAACCGGTAGTTCCTGAGATTAGCCATTACTGCCCCGCTCCTATTGGGTATAGCGTGATGATATATAGCCTATAGCACTCCACGAACAAAGGGCTATCCAACGCAAAAATAATTTTTCAGTTTGGACCGGTAGTTCCTGAGATTAGCCATTACTGCCCCGCTCCTATTGGGTATAGCGTGATGATATATAGCCTATAGCACTCCACGAATAAAGGGCTATCCAACGCAAAAAGAATTTTTCAGTTTGAACCGGTAGTTCCTGAGATTAGCCATTACTGCCCCGCTCCTATTGGCTATAGCGTGATGATATATAGCCTATAGCACTCCACGAACAAAGGGCTATCCAACGCAAAAAGAATTTTTCAGTTTGGACCGGTAGTTCCTGAGATTAGCGCGTTCAAACAAACAAACAAACAAACAAACAAACTCTTCAGCTTTATATAATTATATATAATTATATAGGCAAAAGGAAGCGGCTCAGCTCATGCTGCGCGGGACAGTAGTTCCGAGCAGCGCTGGTTATCAGGCGCTCCTAAACTTCCTAAGGTGTTATGCGGAAGATGTTACTTTGTTTAAACAGTAAATAGTAGGTCATCATAAGTTATTTGTTTACAAACAGAATTTGGAGAGCAATACTAACATCAAGTACGCAATAATAACTTTCTGGTATGCAATACAATTATACAGAAGAAATTTTTTACTTAAATAAATCAAGCCAAAAACATTGACTAAGTTGCTTAATCTAAGTCTAAATATAAGCTTCTTAATATATAAGTAATTTGAATATAATTTTATATTACTTTATGTTATATCTACTTATCATTAAGAAATTTATTACGTAGAAGTGTTTCCCAATAAAGAATATACTCTATAGCCCGACATTAGCCAATTAGCCACCGCTTAAATCACGAATACACTGTATTCGGATCTCCAAAATAATAGTTAGACGCCCCGGAAACATTAACTTGTACCAGCCCATCGGCCTAACTTACACGGTATAGCCCAAGTTATAAAATACTGGACTGAATTAAATATTTTTCTTAGAAATTTATAAAAAATTGGAAAGATCAAGGTCGCCACACCGAATGCAGACCATTGCACGGGTTGGGTCATTTGCCGTGGCTCTAGGCACACACAGTTTATATGTATACCTCTTTATAGTATAATCACAGCGAGGCTTATAAGGTCTCGCGAATATTCCCTTCCTTCTCCCCTCTACCCATCCTAAAGAAAACTCCTATCAGTGTTAGTGTTTTGTAGAATGGAGCGAGTGGCGGGTTGCCCAGGGTGTCAGGTCCTGGGGAAGATGCAAAAGACTCAATGGAGGCGCCACGCCCATTTTTATTTATAATTAAATGTCTATAATTTAATTCTTATCATTATACACCCGATGGTTCGACTTCGAACGTTCCTTTTCATGTTAGCAAATAATAATCTTTCATGCGGATACCAAAAACCAACCAAAATTGAGTACTGTGTACCTTAATACAAAAACACAAAAGAGATAATTTTTTAAACACACAACTTTGTAATACAACCTCCTTCTATAAAGGGTCTTATTTCGCTTTTTCTCCTGCTATATACCACTTTGATCGCCCAGCGCGGTCCCTCCAGTTGCTTGGTTGCGTGAAATTTAAATTTTTGCTATTCATTGCGGGCTGCGAGTTGTTTTACCGACGCTCGCCTTTCTAGGGTCCGCTCCCTTTCGCAAGGGTCGTGATCCGGTACTGTTGTAACGAAAAATGATTTTTATTTATTTATACGAGAATAATATGCTGTTGTGTGTTATGCTTTGCTGGTATGTATTTATTGAAAGAAGGTATGACATGAATGTACTTACATGACTAGTTCAATCTGTGGTAAAAAATAAAGGTTATCGGTAGTTAAGAATATGTGCACAAACCTTACTTTGTAGACTTCACGCGCATGCTGAACTGGGATTTCTTTTAACAATCTTTAACCGTAATATGGATCAATTTGCATTAGCTACTCGTGTGAAGAATCAAATCCTGGAGATATTCGGTATTAAATTAGTGAGGTAAAAATAAAACAAGAAACTCCAACATACTAATGAAAATTTTCAATTTACTCAAAAAGCTTTTGTTCCTAAATAAATTAAAATCTAAACAATTTTGCCTTCACATGTACCCAGCGACCAAACTGCAAGCACTGCACATCTTCTACATTCCTGACGAGTTTTAACAAATTGAGTTCTGCGCGACCGACTGCCTCGGGAGACCGGGACCCGTCCCTCTGTTATGACGCCAATAACAATTAGTTATGCGTCATAACTGTTGCTGTGTGCAGTACAACTGGTTTCATTACAGATTACTTCTTGAATTGAGAACATGGTTTTTAACCTCAAAAAATTGTGCCACACATTTTATTTTTATTTTATTCAAATAGGCTGAATGATTGTGATTCCTTTGCCTACTTAACGGGTATAAAAAAGTAAAAACCAACCTCTGGCTGTATAGCTTCTTTGTATAACAGATATCCATCTTCAAACGATGTAGTTTGCTAATAACAGCTGTAAAACGTGAGTTAACAAGCATTAAGTCTTGTGTTAATGTAATTACATTAATTTTTAATCGTCCATTATGTCACTTTGGCGTTCGTTACACATTTCTGTAATGCCTGGCATTATCTTTGAATTATATTTTTTTAGGTTCCTTAGATAAATAGGATCCTATAAAAAACGAATTACGACGCAAAATAATTATTCTTTATTTTCTGCTACGGGATAATTACTAAGTAAAGTTTCAAGTTATTTTTTCATGTTTTAGTAATTTTTGAGCAATGATATTAAGTAAAAAGATTTTTACTTGAGAAAACATTGTTTACAAGGTTGAATATTCTTTTCAAGCAGATCCAGAATTTGTAGTTATCTAACTTTATAATGAAAAATTATGAAATAAATCTTGACTATCTTTTTAAACTCCTTACATCTGTCAATAGTATATTTCAACTACATTTACGTATAAATTACAATTGTTTAACAGTATATTTTATAATAATAGTTACACAGCTATGGAACCCAAGTCCCACGATACTTAAAATACATACGCGTATGTTTATATGACACGACAGGTGTCCATTACTGGTGTCACATATTTTCTTAGGCCACACTTAAACCTTGAGGCAAAAAAGTTGCCATTTAATAGAATTTGCATTGAGATTTCATATCACTGAATATGTTACCCGTGAATAATAAAAACCAGCATTATGTCAAACATAAAATGATAGTAATATTTTAATTCGCCATTTTGTTAAGAATATTAGATGTTTAGTTGAATTAAGGCAATAGAAAATGGTTTTTAAATACAACATTGAAACCATTTAATGATCCACATCTCTCTATATCAAAGCAAAAGACAAACATATTATAAGGAATTAATGAATCTCCTCCTTTTTGCAATACTTAAAGTTTATGCCACCACACCACCACAATGATGCTTAGGTGCCTAATGCCTATTGACATATAATAATATGAGGCCTTGGGTTCAATTATCCCGCCGAGCCATTCTTCCTGCTAAAATTTATATTTAGTAATGATTTCTCATGTTTAAGCAAATGTAAGATATTGAAATAAAACTATTCACGGATTTTATCGCGGTTATTTATATTATTATTTTCTCCGTACGTTTCGAAGACTGCAGCCTTCGTGGTCTGGGGGCGGATTGAGGTGTTGGTCATCCGAAAAGTCAAAGTTACAATATCTACCTATTTGTTCCAATTTTAATCTTTTAGATTCGTACTTGACTTATCTACATTATATAAGTACTAGTTTTTTCGTAATAATATTTTACTTGAGCGAATATTTCAGGCCGCAATATTAATATTCAGCAATGGAAATATGAACATAGTTATGATAACTTTATCTATTCCATAAATAAATTATGCCATAAAATATACATTTGGGTCGAAACTATAATTATATTTTCTAGATATGACATTAGATTTGATTTACATAATCTTGATAGCATGTATCTGACTTATATTCAAGCAAAATATTCTCTCTCTATTAAACGTTTTAATAATAATATGGTTGGGTCCTAATTGTGGCAAACTGGAAAAAATGACTGAGACACATTTAAAGGAGATTTTTTTTTTTTTATAAGATATCTCGAACTGCTGGAGAAAGTTCCTTTGCCTTCTTTTTGACACTAGAATAAAAGCCAGTGAGCTGAAATTACTTTTTACCTCTGACCAGACTGGGTGGTTACAGAACCTTAAGCCTTAACCTTAATAACCATTTTTATTTAAAGATAAGCATCAAGTATACACGGTTTACTTCGAATGAATTGATTTGTGACGATCCTATCGCCATAACGAGCAATCCAATCCCCGTGCAACTCATATGGGTATTATCGAATCTAACAACACAAATTTTGATTGCCACTTCATGGAATCGGAGGCACAACTTCGCGATCTAAATGCGCTTCAATTCAATTATTGGCTGTAACGATTTTCCGTTTACCCAGAAAATAAAGGAACTTCGAAACACTGTGAGGTAATTCTGCGTAGATCGGACCGTCAACAGCTAAATAAAAAAAATATATTATAGTACTAGTAGATATTGTAACTTTGACTTTTCAGACGGCGACCTCACTCCGTCCCGTGACCATGAAGGCAATCTTTGAAACGTCGGGAGAAAATTGAAATATAAAAAACCACGATAAAATCCGAAAACTAGTTTTATTTCGACATCAGTAACTTTTTCAATTAAAATATTTCCAATATATCGTGATAAAGAGAGAAATATAACATGAGTCATTCTAAATATATTTCACATACCTAATCAAAAAGAGGTTAAACCAACAGCTAAGGTAAAGGACATATCACCAAGCAAACGCAACACGTTGTATCGTAACTAATCACACGGGGTAAAAATGATGTTGGTCGCGGGTCAAGCGACAACCCTACACCATCAATCATCCACGGGCGTCAATGTGCGTGATGAATGCTCCCGGCCAGGGCCGCACAAAATGATAATTATCGACAATGCATCGCCACAGATAGCGCCCTACGCTGGCTGCCAATCACTTGGTAATTTGTTCCTTTAAATGCCAACGTTTGGATGGGCTTTGTGCGACGGTTCTGAATTTGAATAATGTTTCGAGCTTGCAAAATAAGGTTTTAATGGTTCTTTGTAATTACTGTTTATCTATTCTAGAATAGTAAATATTTCCAGTTATGGAGTGTTGGACGGTGTTGACTCCAACTCTACGTAGTTGTACATTTATTATTTATGTTTGCATTTTGTTTATGTTTTAAAGTTAAAACTTGAACCGTTATTACGCGACGTGTAAAAATAGCAGCTTTTATTGCATTTACTTGTAATTCTAAAATAAATCAAGGTTAAAGATTAGCCCTATATCATATACTGATCCTCTGTTGGACACGAATCTCCACTACTACTGAGAGGGGTAAGGACTTTGTCCACTTCGCTGGCCTTGTGTAAATTGGCAGACGTTACATACCACTTCAATTCTTATAGAGAATTTCTCAGGAATGCAGGTTGTCTCACTTTGTTTTCCTTCACCGTTTAAGCAAGCGATAATTAACAAAGAATACTTACATAATTTTAGAAAAGTCAGAGTTGCGTTTTTGAACCTGCGGACATTCGTCTCGGTAGTCCATTCTACTCCCTACTAGGCTATTGCCATTATAACAAGGCAGGTCGCATGTTAAATTATAATTTATATTCTAAAAACTCAACCATTATTGTTTTACTTTCCTCAATTTATATCCATATTTTTCAACTCGATAAGTGACCTAACCATCAACTGCGAGCATCGCGCGTCGGCTCACAATTGTCACACGGCACAAGTAATTCATTAGTCGTTATAAAGCCGAGATTATCATAAAACTCTAGTAGAAAATAATCTCGGGACCGAATAAATATGCCACACGGAAATTTAGTACCGGGTCTCTAAAGCCCGGGACCCTGCTGGGACAAAAAGGCCCGCGCGTCGACCATGGCGCTACAACGTCCATTTTTTATGATATAAGTTCGAAAAAAATATACATATATTTTTTGACTGTCATCGGGAACTAATTTCGTGGGGTTTTTTGTGGTTTTTCTGTTAATAATTATTTTGTAAAGCGCCGCGTCGTGAGCGAGGTGCCTTGAACCGATTGTGTGTTTGTGTATGTAGTAACGTTACTCGTAGACACGTTACTCTATATTGTCGTGATAATGAGCGAATAAAAACATCACTATGTTCTTTTTTCAAATAAGGTTGTTTAGGTACATTAATGCATTTTTTAAAAAGTAATGATTGGTTCTTTTTTTTTTATTTCCCACTTTATTTCAAACAATTGCACAACCCATAATAAAATTCATATTATCCTTTTTAATAATTTTAAATGAATGTTATGGGAAGGAAGTCAATCCATTCAGCCTTATCCGAAAGCGGTAATGGAAAACAAGCATGGTGGCTAATCGCGGTTACCGTAGCTTACCACCTGCACCAGCTGGGCGGCAATGCGCCGTAAAGCAAACGGTATCAACGGGCTATGAATAAATGCTGTTTAAGAGAATTTATACCTACGTGCATTTAAAATAGTTATGTGATGTCAATAATATTTAAAAGTATTTCATCCTGGTAAATCTAGTCCTTTACCGGTGTAAGAAGTACAACTAGTATACTAGTATACTAGGATGATAAAGAACGCCATTTTTTTTAGTCTATGTTATGATTTTAGATTTCACTATATTTTCCTACCTTTTAGTAAGGCATGCTTTTTTATTCTACACGTTATCTGGACTCCTCTGTACTTTCCTACTTGTACAAGGACATGACATCACAAGAAAAAAAGTTGAAGTTAAATTACCCCCAGAGTACATCAAAAAGCAAATCAAAAGTAGTTTCTATAAACTTTTTCTTTGCCGATTCGCTTCGAATTTTCTTTCGAGTTCGCCATTTCACACGAAATATTAGCAATAGTCACGGGAACCTTCCCTAATCAGAGACGCGTGTCCACCACGCCCCCCAAATATATATTTAAAAACAATTTCACACACTCGTATTAAATCTTATTTATCTATTTCATGCTTATTTCTGCCTTGTTACGAGGCAATGACATTTCTACTTCCACACAAATACATACTTTAAACTAACTGAATAGGGTTTAATATCGAATGGTACGTTATAACGAATAGCTATTCATATTTCGATTATAACCAAAGCGTATCCAAAGCGAACTCGTGCCAATTTTTATGGGAAACATTTTGCTAATGCAATGTACTTTGATGTGTTTAATTTAACTTTTTATATTGTCATTTTATATTAAGTCTGAGATTATAATTTGGAATGTCGGGTCGTCCATCTTGTGTTAATACAGTAACGGTTATAATAACTGAGAGAAATAGTTTACTATGCTTTGAAGTTGTATCAACAAAAAAAAAATAGTTTAGTTCAACATTGGGAAAGTACTTATAAAATACAGGATTGGTATTATTTTGAGTAGAAAACTTCGTAAGTTAAGGTTTTTTTAAACGGGTTCGGCAAAGTAATCCATCTGCAATTGATAAGTGGAGTGGGGTCCAATAGAATGTCGACTGACGAGAGATGATCACCCTTCGGCAGTCGACACAATTATGCCGGCCTGTTGGAACCGGATATACATATCGACATGTAAAGCTGTTATTAATGTTTCATGAAAGAAGAAATCTCCAGTTCCTACAGAATGCCGGCGACTGATTGTCGTATAAAATATACTATATCTATATATCTTCTATATATACGTATAATAACACACGAGAGTCCGATGTGTCTGTTCATTGAAAGAAAAGAAAATTAATAAAAGATATGCATCAGCGTACATCTCCGAAACTACTACACGGATTTTTATGACCTCACAAATGGACAAAGCACAGTTAGTGGCAGAATATAATTTGTTTCATTAAAATCGCGTATCGAGAAAAGTTAACCACGCGTACGAAGTCGCGGATACAAATAGTATTCCAATATATAAATAAAAAAATAAAATATACCGAGCTCTCCGTCTCTGGAAAAAAATGTCACTCTGGTCTATGATAAGTCGTTTAAATATTCAAATTAAAGTAGGTGTCATTTTATAACCCTATGTTTTAAGTAATGATATTAATATTCTATATAGTATCGTATAAAGTGGGGTGAACTTAATGAAAACGCTCTTGGAATTTGAGACAATGGCATTTATCGTGTAATTAGAAAGCTATGTATATGGTATTCAGTGTAGGAAATTAATAAATAAGATGGACGTGTGCTTTAAAGTAGAATTATTTAAATTACAGCATGAAAAAAAAGTTAGCTATTAATTTTAAAAAAGTGTCTCTTGATTTTCGTTATTTTATATTTAACGCTTCGCATGTGTTTATACACGTGTGTTTATGAACAGAAGTTATAACTTTCAAAACTTTAAATATACTTCAGAACATGGTACGATGGCATCAACTTGAGTCATTCGTTGAATTATTTGCATAACTACCTTGTGCTGGCAGCTTTGCCTACGTGAAAAAGTTTGTCCGGGATAAAATTCTCGCTAAATATTTATCTGGAATAAAAAGTAGCCTATATCCTGCCCAGGGTTTCAAGCTGTATCTATACCAAATTTTATCGAATTCCGTACTTTCTATCCCGGGAAAATATATAGCGGGACTTTTATCCCGAAAAATTTCACGCGGGCAAAGATAAATATAACTTTCTACAACAGCAATACAGATTAAAGATATGGAGTACAAGCAAATCAAGTTCGCAGGTTCTCGCCTGACAACAGAAACAGTACTTTCGCATCTCATTATGTAACGTTACTATATCCTGCTTTGCAATAGAACTGTCAACGTGTTCGTGTATAAATTTACTTTTCTAGTTATTTTCATTACAATTACTTTTAAGCGCCGCGCAGACTGCCAACTTGTCTATGACTTAAAAGTTGATTCCTGCAACTGTCAGTTAACAGTTTCATAACAGTGTAGTGTTCCGTAATAATACGAAGCAGCGTCTGCGCAACTTTCTTATCTTTTTGCGGGTGTGTTACAAATATTATCAACAACATCTGTCGTTAACCTTAGGATTTGACGCCAAATAGTTTTTGCAAAACAAAAGTTCCTCCATGGAATCCAAATAGATATCTTCAATTTAAAACCGTTACTTTTAAATATGATAACTGTTTATAAGGTATAGTTTATTAAACTCCAAACCTCCAAAACGGAACATTAACAACATATTTAAACATGTCAAAAACCATTTAATTCCGTGCTTTGATTCGCCGCAGCACTTCTGTAATGACAACTGTCCCATTTCACATCAACGATCGACACAAAATCGATAACAGAATAACACTTTCGTAAACCCGTGGTACCCGAGGTTGCCATCACAAAAAATCTCCCATAAATTATATAATTTATTTCCCGACCGGACGGGTTAATGCAACATGTGTAGTGCTATAATGGGTGGCTGGTTCTTTACTATACGCCGCTTCCTTGCCATTAAAACAGTCTAGATAGTAAACGTCAGTGTAAACTAAACTAAATATCCCCATTTTAAATGGTTAATCGCTTTTTGAAGGTCCAATGCGGTCTTATATTATGTTTTGTGCCTTCGAAGCGGTTGAGACGTCGAGATTTGCATTTCGTTATGTTTAAATGATGTTAAGTTGTTTACTATGTATTACTTAACTGTTATTGAATGCTCGATTAGTTGGAAATTCTCATGACTTAGCATATTTACTGTAGTTATCGAAATATTGACGTTATTATAATTAATAATACATTTGATTCTTTGAATGTTTTAACGTTTAAATCATACAGTGATTACGCTAGGGTAATAGCTATGTAATCATGTATGAAACCACGAAACGGCATCACGTGATGAATGATCAACGATATAATTCATCTATATTCATCTATAGTACTATACACTCTATACGTACATTTGTACATAATATTAGTGTTAATATCAATGAAGGCTCAATTTTGCATCAGTCAATCAGCTTGTTACCGTCAACTGTTGAACGTAGACCTCCCTAAGTGAGGGGTAACCATCCCGGTCTTAAACAGCCCGCATCCATCCGCTACCCCCCGCTTTTTTCAAGACGTCGGTCCATCGTGCAGCTGGGCGTCCTACACTACGTCTACCTAATCGTCTCCACTCTAAGTTGCGTATTATTATCATATTGCGTTATGTTGCTTCATTGCACCAAACAGGACATAAAGAAATAAAAATAATGAACTATTTGAGAATATTATGTTAACAACATTATATTGTCAGTTTCCAGAATAGTTTTCCAGCGTATAATTTATCTTAGAATCCTTAAACTATATCTTACATAATACGGTATCTTAAAATTAATAAAATGAACACAAAGACTCACGAAAAAATGGTTATTCGATTTTTTAACAATAATTTATCAAAAAGTTTCCCGAAACAAACCATTATCCTACATAATTCAGTGGTTTAAGTGAGTCCCTAATTGGCCAGTAATTGTTAAGAATGCCCAGAAGCGCTCTCTTGTTACAATAGCGTTAAATATTTGCGTACATAATAGAGCCTTGTTTGAGCAAATTACTTAAATCAACTTCACACGCGGAAACAAATCCGTCTAAATAATTTCGAAATTTATGTAACACTAAGCTGATAACATTAGCAAAATATATTTAAATAAAAATTATAAAACATTATAATGATTAAATGCGTAAATAAATATTAATGAAATCTAGAACACGAAAATTAAAAAGTACAAAACGTCATAACAAAAATCTATATTTATGATTTATAAAAAGTCTATTTAATTAATTCTAACCCGAAGAATCAATTTCTTGTATGAAGTATAGTTTCCTCACTGAAATGCTCCTAGGACATTCAGGACTCCTTATGTTTAGATAGTACAATTAAAATTCTTAGTAATTAACACGAAATATTTAACGTACTAAAAAGTAGAGATGTTAGATTTACAAAAGGTAAAAACAATTACTCCTTGTACCCAAAACTGACATAACTTCCTTATTCAAACATAAACCTTCGCTTAGGTAGAGCCCAGAACTCCCTGTCGTCGGCCTCTGGGATCGGCATCCACTGATGACCCTGGTACAAATACGATCGCCCTCCTTTGCCTCGGTAGCCGATTCTCGCTGCCTCATCTTGAATTTTGTTCTTTCGCGGAATATCCTTAAATCTTGCCATCACTACAACAGTTTCTGCCTGCAAGACATTTTAATAACTTATTAAATGATCTGTGGTATTATTAATTATTTATTTGCCTGTTCCCATAAGACAACCCTTGGGGAAATTGATAAAATCTCAGAAATTTAGTATAAAATGGATCTATTGTTAATCGTTATTTCAAATTCATTTTCAGTTTAACCAAGGCTGATAGAGCTAGTACCTAGTGCTACAGTTTAAGATTTTTAATGATGACTTTTGTGATATGTGTTTATTAACCAACCTCACACGCTAACATGCCCAAATATTTGTTGTCGCCAGTTTGCTTGATGCGAATATCTATAGGATCTAACTTTAGTCCCTTTTCTAAACCTGAAATAAAATTAAACATGCTGTTAATTACTGCATAAGTAATATATCAAGCCTTCGTCCTAAGTTGAATAGGTAGCAGTAGAAATAATGGACACTCTTCGCTCTAAACTTATTTCCGTCCCATATTCCAACATGCGGCTATTCTATCTTCATATTAGAAAAAAGTAGTAATTTTAAGCAACTACCGTGTATTTTTCCATCATAACAGTGATAAAAAGTTACTTTTTTTATATTGCGGCAATGTACGCCTGATGTTAAGAGATTTTAACCCCAAGGAAACTGTCGACTGGCAAAAATGTTGTATTATGTTTTTTTGCTAGGAAGTCATTTGAAAGATGACCACCGCTCACTTACATCTCTTGTTGTTAACCATGGTGACAACCAAAGTCGGAAGTGAGAGGTTTCTCCCAACTACTTAGGCGGGTGCATTGAATTCTTCATCATTCTTCATCAAGGATGTGTTGAAACGCATCATCGCGGCAGTTGCCACAATGATAGCACTCAGCAATCTCCCCCTTTCCCAATGTGGAGGAGACCCCTTCCCAATGTATTATCACTTGATAATTGGCACAAATACACCGAATTGGTTAATAGCTGCTTCACGTTCCGCATACATTCCCAACCACACCAAATTATGGTTAATGATAAAAGAAATAAACACTAAAATCGAAACACTTACTGTGGTAAACGACATAGAGCCAGTAGTGTCCTCGGTCGTTTCTCTCTACCAGCAAGGAGGCTTTATTATTATCATCCTTCATTAACAACAACGTGGCAGTCCAATTAACCGGCACGGTGACGTAGTCGTCTAGTAACATGTGAAGGTGTTCAGTCTCCTGGAAATATAGCACAATAGTGTAAACGGAACAGATAATAAAGAAATCTTAAATGAATGAATGAATGACAACACTTTATTGTGTACTCCAAATACAGAAAAATGAATACAATTATTATATCATAAAAATGTGCACCAAAAGGTGGTCTTATCATTAACAAGCCATCTTGATGTTGTCTAAAATGTACTTAGAGTTCAAAACTCATTGTTACCGAATTTTAAAGACGGTTAGTAGTTACAACTAGTAATCTAAATCAGAAGGCTTAAGAAAACAACAAGAACTAAGCTATATATAAAAATCTTTCAAGGAACTTTCCTGTCAATAACTTCTTTAAAACTCTTCACTTACCACCAATGATAAGAGAGTCACATCATGACGTAAGTTTAAAAAAAATACTTACGTTCTGAGTAGGCAACGCGAACACATAAGTTGACATGTGCGCAGGAGGTGCCCAGTAGTAAAATATAAACCATCGGTCTTTCAGTACTGAATACGGATTGAACCTGGCATATTTACTAAATTCATCGCATGTCGTCTGTTCATGGCGCTCCATTCCTGTCGGACCGATTTTCGCACCAATAATCGATATTTGTATTAATATTATGAATATATTATACCATTGTTTCAATTTCATAACTAAGGGTTCCATTTTTAAACGTTATTTTATTTGACGTTTTATTATTTAAAAAAAATAGTAGTCTTTAATTATTATACGCGTATTTTTATATTAAGGAGAAATCACAAAACGACGTTTCTCTTTACTTCTTTAATTAACAACGGACCATTTGACGTAATGAAACCAAAACATAATAGCTTAAATTCAATAATAAAATCAATACTAGTAACGCCAAATTAAAACAAAAGGTAAGAACTAAGTAATAGAACAAACAGGGATTGGTTTGAACACTGTGAATTAACTGATACTATCGTAGTTTTTATGTCAATCAAAAAGGATGTTTGCATTTCGAAATTAGCTTGTTGTTTGGAATTACGGGATATTTGTTCTAATTTGTCGATGCAAACATGGCTTATTGAGTCATTTGCATTTTCATCGGAAACATGCCAATCGACTTTTAAATTGTGTATTCATTGTTTGTGACAATTACGAACGAATGTTTCTTTAAATATTGGGTATTTTATTCTTGTTGGTTTCATCCACATACAATTTGGTAAGTATTTACATAATTATTTAGAAGTTAATATTGAATTCATCTACATAAATGCATGACACTCATATAGGTACTTTATAACTACTAATAAAGAACACAAAATGTTAACAATTAACTAATTCCTTTAAAGTTTTCAACGAAACAGCTAAATCATTTCATTTGCTATTAATAAGAATTAATGAAAACATTTTAAATACAGTATTCACATCAACAATTAATTTTGTTATTATATTATTTCATGAAATCTCTGCCAAGAAAATGATCACGAGTCAGAGGCTCGTCAACCCTTAAGACTTCGTCTTCCTTTCTCTGCCTCTCATAGTCACTCTGTGCTTTAGCTCGCATTCTCTCCAGTTCCGGATCCCTAAACACTGGATACCCTGCTCCTCGGAATTTCAAAGTAGCTGCTTCAGAAATTCTTTCTCTCTCCGTAGTCGGTTCATTCCCAGCGACTGCCATGATCGCAGCAAATTCATTATCGCAGAACATTATAGCTAAATACGGATCTTCGATTTTCAACCTCAGTCTTGGAACAGGGAATTCTACTTGCTTATCTGGAAGTGATAGTTTTGAGACAACACATAATATTATTCTAGATAATTCAAACATTAAGATGGCCATTGCCTTTAATAAATAAAGTTATCAGACAAAAAAATTATATTATTCATAAGAAGAGGGATTAACAAATGAAATTAGATTTAGACGAAATTGGCAACAATAGTACTGTCCAATGTACTTATCTTTTATTTTGAACTTATGTATCACATAATTGTTTAAAAAATTTGAATGTATACAAACTTTTCATAGCAGAAGGAATGTCTAAATATGGTACTCCATGGAACATTCCTGTCCTATCGGCTGCTATGAGGAGCATCTCTATAGCTTCTTTTAATACCAACTTCGGCTGTTCCCAATCGATGCTTTTATTTAAATGATTTCCATAATCTTCTTTATACTTCTTGACCAGCTGTGAAAAATAAATATGGAGGCTTTAACAACCTTGTTTACAGATTGAATATTGAATTGTATTTCCCTAACCGAATTTCAGCCACGGCGGCCAATTTCAACGCAGATGAGCCAAGTACACAGGAGATATTATAATGTAGAAGTGTGTCTGCAATACACAGGTGCAATCTCTGTTCCTTGATCCTTCACTCGCATAGTTCGGTGAGACGGTAATCCGACTTGACCGGAGAGAGACAAGACGCTGGGCCAACGGCTCTATGTGCATTCCGAGGCACGTGGGTATCATACCGCCAATTTATTGATTCCGAGCTGCGACTGAGCAATTTTTAGGATGAAAAAACCCAATCACAATTATTTTGGCTTTTAATTTGTTTCTTGAATGTAATCATTTAAATAATTATATACACTACCTTTTTAGTAGGGTAAGAAAATCTGTGCACTACAGGTTCATGATACACCCTAGTGGTCCATATATAAAAAGGTACCCAATCGATATTTACAATATCTTTAGGGTGGAAATTTGGCATTCTTCCGAATTCTTCGCAACTTGTCCAGTTTTCTTTATGTTGCTTTTTATTTATAGCCAAATCAAATGAGTTGGGTCCAAAGTATTTGCTTTTAGGACCTTGGTCATGAGTTGGACCATACGCATAGGGTCTTCGTTTTGGTTGAGGACGTCTTAAAAATGGCCGACGAGAGCCAACATTATAATGTTGAATAGCTTCCCAATCGATCCAGGTTCTTGTTCCATTTTGTTCTGCAACAGGTTTGGGTTGACTCACGGCTTTCTCATTTTGTTGTTCGTTCAAGTACTGATCTCTTGGACTAGCAAATTTCTTCGGTAAGTTACTCGGAAGTATTTGTATATTATTTTGACGTTTGTTCCATACCTCCTTCGCTTCTTCTGCATTTTTCGGTCTCACCATATCTAGTTCTAGGATATCAAAGGGCTGTTTCAAATTCGATGTTATATCACCGAAGCCATCTTTGTACACATGTCCGAATGGTACTGGATGTTTGAAATGTTCTGGGTATTTGTCAATGTTGCCTACGTTCTGTGGCTTGTCATCTCGTGTGTCAAGTGGATTGTGTGGACGTTTCTTCTTGGCTTCAATTGATACGATAATGAACAGTGCAAACATGAGACGCATTTTCCGCGAATCGATGGTGTCTCTATTTCTTTTGTCTTTATAGTGAACATCGTTAAGTGAGGCAGAGGTTTTAAACCTTTATCGAATTTTTATTACATTTATAATAAACCTCTTTAAAATTATTTTGATTATTCGTATAAGAATAATTTACGAATTTATAACCCAATGTGCTAAGAAATCCCCAACCTACATATATTGTATTTTATAGCCCGTTCTTCTAAATAATACATTCGATTGAAGTTTTAAGAACATTTAGTATATTTATGGATAGCCAATATTGTGATAAGTAATAGTCATAATATAATCATAATATTATAGTCCAGTTAAGTACCTGATTGATGTTCTGGGAAAAATTTAAATAATTCATAAAATTTAATGTTAAGTAATATCAACATTGATGAGTTTCAAACTCCTGACTGCAAACATAATTCATGTCAACGAATGGTTTGTGTTTCCGCGAACGTGTTGGTTAAATCGTTGTGTGTTGACACAACATGTTACAAAACTGAAGAATAGGAAATGAAGGAAAAGACTCGAAAACATGAAATTAAAATTGGGCTATTCTAGAAGTTGTTTTTTAAAGTAAATATTACAATGAAGCATCCGTCACACGCCATTTATTTTGTTTAAAATTTTTCGTCATACAATTAGTTTTGCTGACTTAACTTGTCGGAGTCCGGACGTACTGCTTACGTAAAGGTAAGATGTAATATTTTAATCCTATCTTACATAGTTTTAGATAAGGCATTTATTTCTTACAAATGGGATATTTCGATGGCTCCTAATTAAACTATCGTATCTGAAAAAAATGCCAATATTCACTTTTTTAAAGTTAATAAATGAACATTTTTAATGAAGTGTTTTTGTCGCTTATTAACTTTTTAACTAGGTGGGTATGGTAGTAAACCCAATAAAAAAGTGAATGTCGCTATTTTTCCAGGTACGATAGTTTACTTAGGAGTTACCGATTCATTTATTTACTTATTTAAACTAGTTTTTCACAAGTCCGCTCAAGTAAAGAGTCCCAATTAGATAATAAAAATACACATTTTATTTGTGCAAAGTTTTATTGGTATATTATAAGAATTGCATCTTGCCCATTATCTCCACTTGCTGGTCATCGTCGTCATCTTGAAAGTCATCTTTTGGTGGTGGTAATGGGTTTGGTTTGATATACACAAAAGTACGATTGTACTCCCCCCAAAAGTTTAAGGTCTTTGCTGCTTCTTCAAGCTGTAAAATATTTGAGCGTTTAAATAACAAATGAAGGCTGCTTAACATGTACAACTTCTATTTTTAAATTTTAAAATACAATTATTTATTTCTCAGCAATCATTTAACAGCGACTGCACACACACATGCCTAAAATGTGAGGTTACTTTCAATAAGACATGAAAAATATAGTCGAATTGAGCACCTCCTTCTTTTTTGAAGTTGGTTAAAAATTATAAAATATCCGACGAAGATATTGCAAATTTACAATATACATAACGCTTAATTCTTAAAAAAAAATTCAACAAATACGTTCATGTAATGTAATAATAGATCAGACTTACATGATCATAATGAGGCATCTTATCAACAGGAGCTAAAGCATAACAAAGTCGGAATTTGCAGTTGAGGATACCCAAGTACCCTGGCTCCACCACTTTGAAGGCAAAAATGGGGCTTGGAATGTCTTTATCTGTAAAAAAAGAGTATAATTAGTGTAATTTATTAATGAAATTGAATAATTTATTGGTTATAAAAGATTCCTTATTGCTACTATAATGCTGCTCGCTCTTTAGGTACTGTTTAGTTGTCGCCCTCATTATTTATTTCTTCCCAAAATTATAAATATGAAATTTAGTGAAGATAGACTTTAATTGTTTATTCTAGGAATTTGGATACAATTTGGCATTCATATAGCATGTGGAGTTATATCCCCGGAAATTACGCAAATGGGACTTTTATTCCCAGAACAATCCTTCACTAGGATATATTTGCGAGTAACGCAAATTATTATAGTGCTCTGGTTTCACCTCTGCCTACCTCTCCGAGGATAGAGGCATGATGAGTGTTTTTTTTAATTATACTTAAAATATACTACCAACATTCAAAAGCCATGGATGAAATGAGCCGGTAGAGTCCTGAGTGACCGGCTTTCACCAGCAACGCGCTGAAGTCGATCGAGGATTCCATGAACAAGTCCGCCTCCGACCAATTCACTGGCGGCTTTATATCCGCGTCTAATTCTTGTCTAAAACGAGCTAATAACTGAAATCAATTGCTTGTTAGAATAAATTGATGCAATAATCTCGCATATATCTATATTTTAATTATACATGAAGCAAAATCTTTCTGCCCCTTTTTAAGTATATTGCGCGCACGCAGGAGTATGATATGTGACATAATTAAAGTTCGTATAGAGACAGAGTACAGAAAAACATATTGTTTGTATAATATTATGTGATACAAATATATTAACTGGTACCATTAATAGGTCTCTTATATGCGAGGGCCGTCTGGCTAGGTGCCACCGCGATTTTTATGTCTACCAGTAGTAGTTCACACTACTACTGGTAGACATAAAAATCGCGTAGTGTTGTGTTCCGGTTTGAAAGACATTATAGCAACGTAATTACTGGGCATTACGAGACTTAACATATAGTGCCTCAGAGTGACGAGTGCAGTGGAGTGCCATGCAGTACTTTGTAACTCAAAGTTCTGTATGGTTTGCTACTGTTTATGGGCGGTCGTATCGCTTCCCGTTAGGCGAGCGGAATTCTCGTCTCGTCATTCAACTCTAATAAAAAAAAGGTATTCTAAATTCGACGATCAAATGCCAACTACTGGACGACCACTAATATTATGGAAATTGAATATCATTTAAAATATTAATTTAACAGTATCATTTTGTTAATTAGCAAAGTATTTTATTAACCTCTTAAGATGTTACACTCAAACATGAATCGAAACGATTTGAAAAATATTATAATATTTTCACCTATAACAAGTCATCCCTACCATAAACAACTTTTAAATATGAGTTACCTATATTAGACCATAGTTGTATAAGATTAATGAATGAATGAATGAATGAATGTTTTATGATATCATGAGTATGTAATGAAACAAAACACTGTAAACTAACCGAAGGTGTAGGGACGCTAAATCTCATATGATAACTCTCTTCTTTCATCCAGTTCCAAAAGAAGAATATCTGCCAATCAATATCCAGAAGAGAACTGGCATTGAACGAAGTGTTGTTGAGGAATTCTTCACAGGAAGTCCAGTTGTCCACGTTTATCATCGTATACTGTGGCTCTGTTTGTTGGCTCTCCAATGTTTGTCCAAATTGGAACAAAATTACGAATAACTGATATGTTAGAATTTTCATAATTTCCAACTTCTCTATTTTAATGTTATAGGGAAGTAATTAATTATATTTTTTTTAAACCAACAGAAGGTTCTAGGTCAGTTGGCTATTATTATACTAGAATAAACTATGTAATTGTGTTACTGAAGATTCTACAAATATTTGTCGGTACAAAATACACTGATAAATTATTATAATATGTAAATATAACACTATTTTTCAACTGAGTACTTGTAACGAACAGTGAATGCATTTGCCGAAACACGGTCGGATGATTTATAGTTGCAATTTGTTTTTATTTTCATTAACCGGCATATCATAATAAATAATTGTTTATTAATATGGATTGTTGAGATTCTTTCTCGGATAACATTATCATTTGGTGTAGTTTTAGTTTGCTGTTACATCTTTGTTGATCGTATCTTAATCTCTATATTGTATATAACGAATTCTTTCTCTAGTTAAAAAAACGTTTGTTATTTATATTATGTGTGGCATTACTGATTTGATAATTTATAAAAATTATTACTCGCTTAAATGCGAATGTTATGTACGCTGTGCTTGTACATATTAGTGATTAAACTATTATTTTAATTCCAATGTAACCTGAACTGCTGTTATATGTACAGTCCACGAAAGTAGTTGAAAAAATTCAACATTTCAAAACGCTTCAACAGATATTCTAGTTTTTCTTTATCAAAAATAAAGTCAACAGTTTGAATTTTATTTCATTAAATTAAAAACGATTGCTCATAACGACACAAAAGGTGAAACGCGATTCGAAATTTCGAATTTGTTCAACTATTTTTGTGGCTGACTGTACAGTGTAGCTGTGCTAATTATTAAAAACATATACAAAGCAAATACACAGCACACCTTTATGCCCAAAGAGATAGGAGTGCAACCAGGGCATCCGGTTTTCATCTTATTTGTTCTGTTTCATATTATAATAGGAAGCTGGTCTACCACCATATAGATCACAAATTTCATGCTACGGAATGGCACTCAGTAAAAATAGCTACGCTACCGACGCATTCATTTGTAGACCTACTGTTGTTTCTGTTTAAACTCTTATTTTATAATATGTAGCATAAAAATTTGGTGGTAGGTCGTATGCGAAAATTTTACTGGTTACATATGCTACAGTTTATGTATTTCTCTCACGAAGTATATTGATACGGTGTTCTTCATGCATTGTTATGTCTTGTACTACATGATATAAAGTTTTGGCTAAACCTTAATTTTATTTATAGGCAGACATAACCGACAGGCATTCGGCCCCATGTATCACAAAGATAAAATGGCCCTAAAACTTAAATTGAATTCTGTCACAGGAATACTTTTTTCTTTGTGTATATACTAAAACACGGATATAGAGTATTGCATTTATTAACCATAAAAGAACAAAAACAATTTTATTGCACAAAGAATTTCTCATCTTTATTCGTGTCGTTCAGGCATGCTGGAAACCCATCTCCGAGGTGGAGTTCTGCAGCAGTTCGCTCTATCTCAGACCTGTACGGCATCTGATCAGCCCTGGCCGAGAGAGAGGCGACTCCCATGTGGCAATCCATCATGAGCAGAAACTGACCAGCACGGAGTAATTTCATCCGGAATTTTAGGAGAGGGACTGCTTTGCGTGTTGGCGATATGTCTGGAAGATAATTATATGTTGAAGCTAATGATTTTTTAATGTTTACGCAAATGTTAGATGGATATAATATTAGTTTTCAGATTTTATTGCTGTTTTTTATATTTTAATTTTCACCTTATATTTCGAAGACTTTGCAGCCTTCATAGTTACGGGGGTCCTGAGGTGTTGGTCGTCGAAAAATCAACGTAACAATATCTACCTACTCTTTACAATTATACATTTCTTATAGAAATATAAAAAACCGCGATAAATTCCGAATATTATCTACTTATATTGCAGTGGCTTTCACTCTGCCACACCCGTACAAAAAATACAACGCACTAGAGGTAGCTCGCGGCTTCGCCCGCGTTTAAAATCTTTCCCTCTACAAAAACCCAAAATCACTATAGCAATCCGTTGTATCATTTATACGACGTCAGATCCATTTACTTAAAAAATAGATTTAAATGCAAATATTACCAACGGGAGTAAATTACCGAGATATGAAGTAATAAATTCGTCTATATGTTAATCTAGGCCGTGTTTATCCCTGTGTTAAATTTCATCTAAATCCTTTAGTAGTCTAGTACACTAACATCTAATCAATCAAACATCCAAACATTTTCGTTATAGAAAGAAAGTAAGATACTAATACCCACTCCCATCTCTAACAACATTCGGGACACCGACGAAGCTGCCAGCGGGACCCTGGTCCGCGAACAGGAGGAGCTCGTGGCGCGCCTTCCCCATGGTCACGTGGAGCGTGGCTGCCTCCCAGTTGGGCTGCATCTCGAGGTACTCGTACATATCGTTCCAGATTCGGTGGATCGTCTAAAGCAAAACAAGGAGTTATAATAATATAATAATATCAGCCCTGTATTATATACTTCTATGGCCTTCTCTACTACTGAGAGGGATTAGGCTTTAGTCCACCACGCTGGCCTAGTGCGGATTGGTAGACTTTACACACCTTCGAAATTCCTATAGAGAATTTCTCAGATGTGCACGTTTCTACACGATGTTTTCCTTCACCGTTAAAGCGAACGATAAATTCACAAAGAATACACACATGATTTTAGAAAAATCAGAGGTGTGTGCCGTTGGGATTAGAAACCTGCGGACATTCGTCTGGGCAGTCCGTTCCACAACCAACTAGGCTATCGCCGCTTATTAAGGATTTATAATATAATATGTTTAATATTTTTTTTTATTATATCAGTTGCGAAGGGTTCATATATTCTTGTCGGCTTCCTTTCGTATCTTATGTTAAATCTAATTTTCAATTAACGATTTGTAGACTGCAATCATGCATATTAGTAGTATCTATATGCGTCAAGTTTCGCTTCGGAAAATATCACCCTTCGCCACTGGTAATATGTCAGTGGGTTACCTAACGTGAATTCATCTCCACTGCTAATAAACAGTGACTTTGGTAGGATGTATTTTATATCCTCCCAGATAGCGACCGCCGTACATAAGATGTTAAAACCCGCCATAATGGCCCAAGTAAGTGTATCGCGTTTCAGAATCCGCCTGAGTATATCCGGTTCCAAATGACCGGCATAATCTCGTTTGTCGAGGGTTAATCATCTCTAGTCAGTCGACATTATTTTGGACCCCACTCCACTTACCATCAGGTGCAGTGGCGTCACTTTGTTATGCCCCAATAAAAAAACACCCATAAATTCAGAAGCATCATGGATACGCAGCAGGTCCTAAATGAAAGGTAAAGGAAAATAAGAGAGATGAAGGAAGACAGAAAAGTGATCGACCTCGGAAATATCAGCCGCCGTATAAAACGATAATAGATGTCACTTTACGTTGGTTTTGTGTGAGACAGCGACACAGTTCCAGAAAAACCGATCCATGCATGCTATAGAAAATTTATCTATAGAGTTATTCTAGCAAAATAATAATTATTTTATTATCAAATCAGTCCAGACGTAATGTATGTATGCACCCACGATGCCAGTCTACAATTTGATAACGATGTAAACATATGGTTTTTCATTTGCTATGTGATTTTGATTTACGCAGCATTTTACGCCATATTTATTTCGATAATGGACGTTGACATTAACCTTAGTGGCCTCAGCATTATTAAGAAGTAATAAATCCTATCATTAATAATCAATCAATCATATATTAATATGCCAAAGGCATACCAAGCTGGGTATTTTAAAATCATTATCAGGCATGATATAAATCAATATTATTTGCACAAATTATTATAATGGCGTCGATAATTAGTCAAGATCAATGTTTCCTGTAAATCGTAATATGTCGAGGGTTTACTCCGAAAACCCTCTAAACTACACTTTTAAAAAAATTGTCACTGAGGAACTAAGGTGTTGGTCGTCCGAAAAGTCAAAGTTACAATATCTGGCAACATTTTACAATTACTATAAAAACATAACTGACCGATTGTGTGGCATTCTTAAAGTTCATGTCCAAGCATTTTTTATCTAGTTTCATGTTCCACGTATAATATATTCTCCAGGGCTTGCCAACCACTTGATCTATGTCGAAATACGGCTCCTTTTCCAACACCTTGCACGCTTCATCATTCTGTTTGTAAAACTCCGGTTTTATATTCTTCATCAAATCACTAACAACTGTGCTTACAAAAAGCGTCAATATAAATAAATGCTTTATTAAGTCCATTTTAAGTCTATTTTGGACTGCTTTACTGTATTGTCTTGAAGAAACTAGTGCAAGCGCTTAAAGCGCTCTAAGCGGAATGAAACGCCTGGTTCAATTGTGTCCCATAATAAAGGCTTAGTGTGTGAACGATGTATGTTATGTCGGATTGTTTCCTATGTTTGTGTCATGTAGACTTTTAAACATCGTACATTAGCTCTTTACTCATTGTACTTCATGTTTTGTTGGCTTTGTTGGCTTGTCTTAAACATCTACAATATCCCCTATCCATAAAAAAATGGTTGATTTTGAAATCGCGGCTCGGATAAAGTTGTATTGAGTTTTTCTGCTCAGTAGCAGGCCGGAGTAAGAAATTTGTGGCCTCAATGACTTCTAACAGAACAGTCTGGAAGCCTTTTGGCCTATGCTTAGCAGTGGGCTTCCTGTGTGATGATTATGGTGGTAATGGCTCGTTGGTATCACATTGGACACATGGGATTCCGTTCCATGCAATGGCGAGAAATGGGTGCCTTAGTTACACCTTCGCCTACCATCTTCAGGGATATAGCAATGCTTGTAGTAGTGTTTTTATTTTTTCAATAACTGTAAAATTTTTGCAATTAAAATTAATAGACTTTCATACTCCAAATCAACTGCTCCAATTACCGCCAAATGTTAATTGAGTTATAATTCTAAAAATAGCTTGTATAGTTGATATTTTTATAAATGGCAGCACGCGTGTAGCAAATGATATCATAACTTGTTTTGACCAGAATAAATGAAATAACAATTGACAATGTGTTTATTCGAAGTGAAAGCCAATAATTATGAAATATTTTGTGACATTGTACATGAACATACGCTACGAGTTACTGGCCGATGTTCACGCTAATTAGTTTGTATATATTTAATTGCTTGCAATTATTTTCTTTCATAACATTACGACCTTCATTCCGTTTGGCATTTGTACATGGCCAGTATTTATCATGATTCTGAAAATGAAATTCTAGGGTTGGCTGCCGTGCCCCCGTACAGTTCGGCTCATTTGTTGTACCGTGGGCGTTACGCGACCGGCCACCGATGCGTATCTTCGGAATAGGTGGAATTGGTGGGCGGAATATTATTACCAGTCGTTATGTTCAATGACAGAACGCGAGGCTGTATTTAATGACTTCGCCGCCCAGCGGTGGCAGTGGAAAATTAAAAAAAGTATACCGTTCCGATTAGATTTTGTTCTTTTTTCAAATAAGTATAGAAGAGATGGCTTACTTAGAGATTTCATGTTTAACCTTGGATACAAATATAAATATTCACACGTACGCTTGCAATAGTATTTTCAGATTGTTTATTTAATTTATTTAATTAATTTTTCTTTTACTCAAAATACTCCATTAGTGAAAAGGAACAATTAAAACAATGTAATATAAATATAAACAATATAATAAGGTATACATTTTGTTATTTAATAATGGTTATCAGACCGTTAAAATGTTATTGTATATTTTCACGCAGCTATATTTACATAAATTTCATTCAATCTAAAGATATCTGATAAACACCACGTTTTGGTTCATGCATACGAATCTTAATAGTTATAACGGCTAGTGTGAGGCGTAACCAACACGCAGTGGGCGTACATTCATGATTTATGTTATAACTTATAAATGTTCGTAAAACCACCTTTCCATAGAAAGTCTTATATAAACAAACGGTGCTACTTCGTAATTGCTTTGTGATTTCAACTCTCCTTAACAATTGATAAAAAGTTCTATGTACTTTTCTATTGAATACAATATCTATCAAATAGGTTAAAACTGTCAAAATTTCTTTACTGAGTATACATTTTTTACACACACATACACACATATTTCTTTACAATACATTATCTCTACACAAATTAAACAATAAAAATTGTATGAGTTGCAAACAAAGCGCCAATCGGTCTAAGCTAGTGCAGGTGAAATGTGGGTAGGACGAGTGCGGGCTGTCATTCGCAGACGTGACGCCGCCGCGGGCGCACGTCCTGACAGCGTCTTGCAGGGCTGTGTAATGGAATATAATTATATGCTTCTTTTTCTACAATAATTGATTGCTTTATGTTTTTAGTTTATTATTGGAAAGTTTTTTAAAGGCCTTTTTAATTAATTATAACTTCATCTATGTGAAAATAGAAGTCTCAAATTCATGTGGTGAAGATTAAAATTTTGTAGTACTTAAAATTATAAATATAAATTATTTAGCAATTTGTGCGTTATCGTCTAACCAGCAACCCAAGTATAAAAAACAATCTAAATTCAAATTCATGATATCCAAAACACGAAATATCTTAAACATAGAGCAACCCTATGCCGATTTAAGTGGGCGCGATCGAGCTCTGAGTGACGGCGGATCGAGGGCTCTTGTACTGAATGGATATAAATTAATGCCCTCCGCGATATTAATGGATCGGAAGGTGACTTACTGGTTTCCTTGCCACCGCGGTTAAGGATCTTTTTAAGTTCAATATAGTACAATATAATACAACCAACTGGAGTCTTCTGTCTCGTCTCGTAATTTTTGAATTAACTTGGCGTATTTGTGTTACTGTGAGACTGCTGTGCTAGAGTCTCGAGTTTGATCCTCGCGTCAGGCATATTGATATCGAGTTTTTCGCAGTATTAGCCTTGAGTCTGGAATTTATGCCCGATATGACGACAAGCTCACCCCCTATCACATCATGGAGCGATACACACGGCGCAAAGTGAGCGTACCATTTGCGTCTGCCTACCCTTTCGAAGATAAAAGGCGTGAGTGTAATTTCTAAAATATTCATGACCTGATATACGATGTAATAGATTATAAGAATACCGAGATGCAATAAGTAAGTCAACCTGGTCGGTCTAGCAGATAATAATTATAAATAGCCACAGTACAAACAGCTCATATTAATATCATATTCTACTAACTAGCTTCTAAGATAGCGAACTAGTCCGCTCACCTTGATTGCTTTAAAACAATATTTTTAACACACATAAATTCATTTTTTAATCATTTAAATCCTGCAGTACGGGACTGTTCTAGTGCAGTGATTATTGCAATTTGAAATTATGGTCTAATAAAAAAACATATATATTATAGATGAACGCTTACTTATTCGAATAGCAAAAACTAAGGAAAGCTCTATGATTCCTACATATTAGGCGAGAATCTCCAATAGTCGCGTTCCTTAATTTCATATACATGAGGTATTTAAAAGCCAACAAAACGATTACAATAAAGAGTACACTTGACTAAGTTAGCCTCTGTTTTATCTGAACTAAACTTCAAGTTAACATACATTCGAAACAATGCCGAACGATATAACTTTTCTATTATTTATCCAACGGCATAACCCTAAATATAAATTACGAAAGAAATACAATTAGGTTTAGAAATTTAGAAGTTAATGTATTTTGTGTCTTAAAACCATCGAGTTAAGATACATATTAAATGTACCAAACTATGTGGATATAGATTCATATTTTTTATTATTCGTCCACCGCCATAGCCCTAAACATTTTAATATAATAATCTTACTTAACAGTTGCTTCTATGTCTTCCAACTGCAGAATCACAAGTGCTTGCATAAAATAGCGCCTCTCGCCAATGCAAAATCCGACGTATTTTTTCAGGTCACAATAAGACTATTTTTGTTTGCAAAAGCTATCAAGTCTGTCCTCTAGTGTAGTTCTCCCAGTTTGGGGATCCTTCAAGCCGAGGACTCGTGCATTTGCCGTCATGCCACCCTATACTGCCGTGCTAAGCTCAATAACGGTATCTTAAAAAAATCAAAATCTTAATTTTTATGTTGTCAGATAGCTGAAAGAAATACCCACCCAATGAACTTACCTAAATAACTGTATCTTGTTTAGAACTTGTTCAAAAACTTTAAAAGAGTGTCTATCTCATTTTTACATACAAAACTATAAAACTGTATTAACAAAACTGCGATTATCTCGAAATAAGGTTTCCCTAACATACCGCTTTTGCGCTTAGTACGTCAGTATAGTCAGCCCCTGAGTACCTACTTGAGATGTGTGAGCTTCAAGTACGCTGTCTTGTATAACGCATAAACTGAATACTACAAGATATGCCCTCGGGCTGACCACTTTTATACTCGCTGAAAACCCTCGCCATCTACCTATCACGTAGTATTAATAATATATCTATACTACATAATATTTACCTATATCATTTTTTGATTTCGCGGAGAAAGTACCTACTTATCTACGTGACTATGTGTACTAACAATGTACCACTAAAGCGTCAGTAAATTAACTTTAGAATTTCTATAATTATTCAGAGAAAAACTATTTTCATTACTTTGTATATTTTTTAGTCTTCCTTACATAAACGTATGTAACGAGTTCGTTTTTACAGCAAACTAACAAAAACTTTAAAGTGAACACGGTAAAAACATTATCATACAATACTCAACATTATTACCAAAGATATTCGCTCCAATACTGTAACTTTACGTCAAAATAAAATTACCTCTACTCAGAACCAAGTGATATCACTTTCGTGTCGACTTTTCCTTTCACTGTGCCGAATAAGTTAGGAAAACATTTTCGCGTCTGTAGTTCCGTACCCTCCTATAATCCTCTACCTGCTGAGATATACCGTACTTACCCCGCACAGCCACTATCATCCATACCTACCATTTATTGTACAGCACAAAACAGCAGAACTTTTGAAAATTGATAAATAACTTTCAACCATATATTTATAATCATAAAGTCTAAATTAACTCGTGCTGCTCTCGTAGTTAGGTTCTGATTTATGATTGGTCATCCCCCCACCAAACGCTCGCGCGCCCTGCCTCATGCATTTAAATTGCTTCATTACAGAAGTAGACGCCGCTGCGTAGGGTTGTCCATTGGGAAAAATGTTTTGTAGTTTCCCGTGAAAGTTTCTTTCCGTTGAGCACACACTTGTTTTGTTATTTGAATAAAACCTATTGGGACTCGACACAGATTGGCCACATTTAAATTTATTATTGAACTGTATTTTGTATGTAATTGTCTTAAATATGTAATTGGGGTGAATATAATATACTATGACAATTATAAAAATAGATTATTTCGAGGATATAAAAATATCAGTTGTATATACTTAATTAAATATTGAATACTTATTTACGACTTTGATGTCAACATCACGTATTCATAAACGTCTAACTATTTCAGTAGAGCTGTAAAATATGATAGTCATCTATTTATATTTACAACTGCTTTCCTTCAGTTACACCCCTGACCCCATGGAAATGCTTAAATATGAGGAACATTTCCCAAAAGTTTCACAAAGGTTGCTAAATCTTACCAATAATTCGGCTGGTCAATTAAAACTGTAACCAGGGCAACAGCATCTCTAGTAACTCATTGCAATAACGATAAAAAGCAATCAAGTCCAAATTCACCTCTGTCAAAAACTACAAAATCAAAATTTTAACAAAATATGACCAGGGTAACAGCGTCCCTACTAACTCATTGCGATAACCATAAAAAGCAATCAAGTCTAAATTCACCTCTGTCAAAAACTACAAAATCAAAATTTAACAAAATATGACCAGGGTAACAGCGTCCCTAGTAACTCATTGCGATAACCATAAAAAGCCATCAAGTCCAAATTCACCTCTTTCAAAAACTACAAAATCAAAATTTAACAAAATATGACCAGGGTAACAGCAGCCCTAGTAAGTCGTTCCCGGGCGGGGGAGGCGGGCCGCTATCTGCGCGCCGATCATTAGTCCAGGAGTGGGCAGACGCGAAATTTTGCATGCTACCGACAATATTCTGAGCAGACTGCGATGCCAATGTCAGTATTTTGGTTAGTCTACTTATATACTTTGTTTTTATGGAAGATTAATAATGTACTTACATTGGCTTTGGTTATAAGGAAGTTGGGCATGTTTGCTTCTGTCCTTTATAACTTAGATATACATACTCGCAAACAATAGTCCTTATGTCAATGACATTGTGGTTCATTATGCTGGCCGTGTGAAGTACCTTACAGATGTTGCCCAACAGCCCAAAACTGAGACCAATTTCTTACCTTATAGTTTAGAACAAAATTCTCTTGACATTACAGGCATGAAAGGATGCTAATGGCACCATCAGGCAACCAAATTTACGCAGTTTTTTAGTATATATAAATCATAGCTACCGTAAACAAAATGAAAATTCATAAATATTAGAACAATTCAAAATGTCCGACATTACCATGATTAATTACATTAAAAATTAAATGACAGCTCCCTTTTATCAATTTATGACGGTATAAAATAAGTAATTAACATGTCATTACTGTTCAGGTGGGCCGGCGACTTCTGTTACAAATTTTTGTTATTAATTAACGAAATCAACTTTAATTATAGGTAAAAGGCGATTTATACAACCGCCCGCGAGTTTAATTTACTCTGATGACTTAGATGATTGAAGGCTTTGTGAGATGGAAAGTAATTTACATAAATGATGTTCGAAAACGCGTGAGATTTCGTGTAATATTTTGTATTGAGTCTTATTTCACATAACTTTCTATAAAGTATGATTGGAGAAGACTTACTAATATATTTTTAAATGGAAAGTACCTCCTCCCTATAGAAAAAATATTGGATGTGTTATTGACTCTTGGGCTGACAAATTGGGACATTGGGAAAAACAAAAATTTTAAACCTATTGCAAGCACAATGCAAGACTTAAAAGTATAAATGCATATGTATACTTCACTCCAGTTTTCCGTGATAATAATAATAAGGTGGTGGCGTTCCCTGTATTTTATTTTACTATAGACAAATCAGAGTTCATTGTGTTTTTACATTTGGTAGAAACCTAGTTACTGCTTCTATAAAACACTTTCAAGATCAGTGAGTATGTATTTATAATAGCTTATGCCCGCGTGAAAATGTTTTTCGGAATAAATATTTCTCGAGACAAAAAGTAGCCTATAACAGTAAGGAGTAATATAGCTTCCAATTTGTGAAAAAAACTACATCGGTTTAGTAGTTACTGAGAGACACACACATCACACCTTTATTGCCGAAGGGGTAGTCTGAGATGCAACCACTACACCCACTTTTCGCCAAGTATATTGCATCCCATTATGAGATAGGGGACAATCCTATCACCATATCAAACACAAACTCCAGACTCCTAGAACAGAAAACCAAATATCATTTTAGCCGACCGAGGATTGGATCCAGGGACCTCAGAGCGGTGTCCTACAGTGCACGTAATACAACTATTCCACTGAGCCGAACAGTTTCAATAGTTCTCGTTAATACATTTCCAGTGATAATATATGACATAGATGAAATTATGCACGCTGCAGACAAATCTGACGATACCACGACTCTTTGCTGTGGAGGGAAGTAGACAATTAATATTTCCAACTCCTCTCTATCTTTCTATTTGTTATTAATAGATGATTTTTGGCATAACATTAGCGGAGGCAAAAACAAATATGTTGTTTTATCTAGTAGCGCAACGTAAAAAATATTCTTTCAAGATGATTTTTCAAAAATTACTTGTTAGAAACCAACATAGAATTTGTGACGAAATTTCACAACGGTAGGCTATGCGTTATTTTTCAGCCAGTGTTATGAATTGTATTAAATAAGTCGTAATCCCTGACACACATTTATATTAAAAGTTAAGTGATTTTAACTCTTATAAAAAGTGACATTGACATTCAGATATGGGCAATAAATTCTGATTTTACAAACGGCACTAGAACGAAACATCGATAGACGTGGATATCGCATTATAAAATACATATACGTATAAGTTCAGAAAAATAGGAGTTGTGCCTCTGCCTTACTTTTTGAGGTTAAAATTTTCAATTTATTTTAAAATACTTTAAATGCCAACATAAAATTAAAAATTCAAAGGCTAGTCTATTCATAGGCAGTTGAGCTAACCTCTAAGGCTATATCTGTAAACTAAACTAAGTAGAATATGGCTCTACCACAGCCTATATTCACGTAAGTAGTTTTAGGTATTTTTTGATTGCTGCTTAAAGGATGAGACGAGCTTACCGTTCGCCTGATAGTAAGCGATACGACTGTCCATAAATAGTAGAAACACCAACACTAAATTACAAAGTATTATTTGGTATTCCACTTCGTTCACCGTCCTGAGACTTGAGATGTTAGGTCTTATGTCTAGCAGTTATACGTGAAACACAACAGTTTGACATTGCGGTGGTATCTACCCAAGCCGCCTCTCACATATGAGGGACCTACCATCAGTAAAGTTAGATCTTGATTCCCATCTCCAAATCCAATCCAAATATAAAGGATTCTATTCCAACGAACACTACATAAATATAACAATAGTTTTGAATTTCAAAGTTTGTGTGAAAGTATACATGGTCGATTAAATCCCAATGCAAGTCAATACGCTGCTTGTGTGGTCTAACTTTAAATAATAAAATGTAATTATTATTGTTAATACACGAACAATAATTTTAATTAGTAGTTTAGTTGGTAAAAGTGGGTGAGTAATAACTTTTATGGTCATATTTATGGATTTCAATGTAATTATTGTTAATTTAGAGTCTCTTTATAGGGCAATTGGTGTTGTAGTGTTCGGGACGGCATCAGGTTGGTCTCTAACATTTAATTAATTAATGTACATACTTTATAGACATAATCAACCTTATGTTGAAATTATATTATTTTGTGGATTTTCTCGCGGTTTGTTATCCGACGTTTCGAAGACTTTGCAGCCTTCGTGGTCATGGGGCGTACTGCGGTGTTGGTCATCCGAAAAGTCAAAATTACAATATCTATCTACAATTTACAATTTTGGTTTCTTTTTTGCGTAAACATAAGAAATCGTTATGCAATCTTATGTTCTTTAGTTTTAATTGTTCATTATTTAGGTCATAAAACTTTGTCTATATAGTACACACTATAAGAATATGGGTTCGTGCGAATAGCAGAATATTTTCATTAAACGACGACTTTGACTATTGATCTATATTTTAGGTTTCTTTGACAAAGTGATAACGGAAAAAAATGTAAAACAAAGGCAATTTTTGTGACGTATACGTAATATTTCAGAATTAAATTTTTAAATATTATAATTTATACTATTATTATTGTCTATAGAATTATACTACGAGAGCCTGTTTCACATCTTTTAGCTACTCGTTACATAAAAGTATAAGCTAACCAAATACAAAAGTCATATATAATATGACTTTTGTATTGATCTATGATTCCAAATAAATGGTAATAACTATCTACATTAGCTGTTTAATACGGTAACTGACAAAGAAAAATTACTTGAAACTAGTGAAATAACCACCGAATATAGAAGACGTAATAGCAGATTCTTAACTAGTACTACTTAGTAGAGGATCATGATCCCATAGTTCAAAGGGCAAGTAATGAGAATCGTAAAACACGTCTACCGCTTGAAATCGGAACTCATTTGAATACTAATTAACCACTTAACCACTTAAACTGGCAGCGCAGTAACTCAAGTTATTGATAAACATACGCTTGTAACAAACATAAATCAAAATCTAAACAAAAATAATTTATTAAATGTGAAAGTTCATGCGAGATATTTGACTTTATTTAAACAAAATCCAAACAAAAATAATTTAATAAAAGTGTGAATTCATGCAAGAAATTTAACGCATCTTTATTTAAGCGCATTTAAGAATAAATGATCGCATTATTAACAATACATATTCCTTGAACGCAGCTGTACGTAATACCTTGAAATGTCAACAATTTGCCTATTTTGCCGCCAATCCTCGCCCAGTGTTGCCACAATGAAACTCAAATATCAATAACTACTTATACGCGATCCAATCAAGTAAAGGTGTCACATTACTGCAAACTATTGTTGAAACCCATACCGTGTTTACAAACACAACAAGGGCCTGTTATAATCTGTTTTGGATACGTCCTTTCTATTTTTCGATGTGGCAACTTTTTGCCGGATTGTTTTTTTTTCAGCGGCTCGGCAAAGGTATGGATTTCAACGCCTTATTGTTGGTTTATCCGCATTGTATAAAAGGTGTTTCATGGAAAGGGAAGGTAAATCGTACTTAGCTATTTAAGAATAATTTGATGGGTTGGTGGTCCTTTCACAACCAATAGTTGACATTTTGAAAGGGATACGCTTCTTAAAATTTTACTTTCAATAGAGAAAAACCATACAAGGCGGTCCCAAAAATGTATGAAGAAAATAGTTTCTATTGAATTCACATTACGACGTTTAATCTAATTATTAAGAAATGCAAATAATTTATTGTTCGCGAAATATTATTCTATTGAGAAGTTTTTCCTAGATAAAAGTCCCGTTTTATCTTTTCCTGGGATAAAGTAGTCTATGGCACTCAGGAACTCGGGACACTGTAGCTTCTTATTAGTGTAAAAATGTCAAAATCGGTTTAGTAGTTCCTGTGCTTAGCGCGTTCAAACAAACTTTTCCGCTTTATATGTTAGTATAGATTAATGCTCTCATTATGTACATTAAGTACATCTAAAGCCAATCTATGGCACGAAAACATTTTAATATATAATATATTTCATCTTGACTATATATCATCAAGCTTATAAAAATGTTATATATTCCAGAGAATTGAGAAATATATAATAGCAATTTGTAAATATGAACTTAACGACTAGTTCAGATACAATGTTTCAATTCCACATAGACCTGTAGTCTATCTTATTTCATTCAGCTATGCAAAACAATACAGTATTGGCAGTCTAAACCTCTACTCTTTACTGGTTTAGAACGATTGGTAACAATAATTAATAATAAAAGTAACCTATCTTTTTGTCGTAACAAAAATTATATTTTGCACCTTCCCGCAACTCAGACGAGCGGAAACTTTACAAAACAAACAATATATTTACAACAATTACATTACAACGCAAAACCTCAAGCGTCAAATACCGAACTTTATCTCTACAACTTTATATTTGCCGTCCGCAAACTATGAATGCGACGAACTAACACGTATTGCGAATAGATTCATGCAATGTTAGTAATGGTACACTTTAATTTAGAATAAATAAAATGGTTACACAAATCAGTAATCTCATCTAGATATTACATAAACGTACTTAAATTAGAAGACTCAATTAACATAGTTTTTATGTACCTTGGAAGCCATATAAAAACATGAACAGTTGTTTGTTTGTTACACACGTTACTCATCAAAAACTTAATTAAATATTTTTATTTTCTATTTTCAATACACTAATAATAATCACACCTTTTTATGCGTGACTACTAGTATATTAGATGACGGCAAATGTAAGTTTGTGGTAGGCAGCAAGCGGCGAAGCGTGAACGCTTGAGCAGGACACGAGGGGTCCGTCGTTTATTTTTTCCTTAATCCTAACCGGGATTAGGTTAAAGCCCTTTTGATTGGCAGCCGACGTCGGATGCATGTCTGGCGAGATTCCTACGTGTGCATGTTATTTTAGCGAGAACGATTCACAAAGGAATAATGTTAGTCGCTCCTTATACCTTAGACGATTTATTATTACTTTATTGCTGTAAATCGGTGGTATAAATTGCACATAGATCACATTATCTTTTACCATTAGAATCACATTATATTAGGTTTAGTAAGTAACGGGTATTCAAAAATCGAATTCCATCGAGATTAAGAGCAAAACTGTTTAATGTAAGTTAAATAAAACGAAATGTAAACAAACATTACCACGCATTCTAAATTCAAATGTAATGCCGAAATACACAAAAAATTAACGCTTCATTCGCCATGACGATTCGCTCCAGAAGTTTCTGAACGCCACAAAGCGTTCAGAAGTACAAATAGATGATTGTATAGCATTTGAGTGACCTTGAGAAGCACTTAAGGTTTAACGTCGCGACATTCGTCACGGGGTCAGTTCTCACGCGCTACCCGTGTTGTTGGCTAGCTGATGCCTCTCACTGGGGATTATACGTACTCAGTGTAGGGTTGTGATATGTTTCATTTAATTTAAAAATGTAATTAATTTTTACTTGCGGCCAGCACCAAGATTACAATAAAGTAGAGGCTGTTTTCGTAAAAAGTGGCCCTTAACCCATAAACTAATGTAGCTTCACAATAAAGACAGAGTTTTCAGAATTTAATTTGTAGATCCACCGATTACTTCCCTCTAAAATTACCATCGTCTGTACATTATTTATAAATTGGTCTATGAGTTCATCCAAGTTCTTTTTTTAATTTTTCCTGCGCCAAATACACATTAAAATAATTTCGGAACTTTTGCAAGAATTTGCTTTGTATTCATCTTATGGTACCATAACATAACCAAATCATAATCTGACATATAGTGAAAGTGAATTAGTCCAAATTTGCAATGTGGCTGGTCCCAATAACTGACATTTAAAGTCCCAATATGCGAATGCGGTATGTAACAATATTTACTTTTAGCTTAATTTCTTTGACGATAAGTGATAGGTAATTTTGTTTATTCACAATTTTTTATAACCCTAAAAATATTACTTCTTTCAAAAGACATAATTGTTGTATTGTGCAAGTAACAACCCTAAAGAAACTGTCAGCATGTCGGCCCAGTGACAATTCATTCAGACTACCTGCGCGCGCGCCTAATCCAACTGACATACGAGACGAACGCAAAGATTACGAGAAAGCGTTACATTCATAACACTGATTACCTTCCAAGTATAAACCTCTTCGAGACACTTAATGCAACTGAAAACATACCTAATGTAACCAAGACGTAATTGCACAAAAAAGTAATACAAATATAAAGAGACATAACGTCACGCTTGTATCCCTGAAAAGGATGGTAGAGGCACAGCAGGAACAACCACAGTTTGCAGAGTTGACAATAATGACGTGATATGGGATGCATTTGTCGCCGTGGCATGCAAATTCTAATCCCAAGCCAAATATTAAAGAATATTGCTATTTTTACGAAACAAAAGACGCACGAGATCTTGCTGTCTTCCTTATTGAATAGAACATACATTCTCACAATTCGAACCAAGAAGAATTAAGCGATGATTAAAAGGTACTTTAAACGCCATCTTCTACGCTTACGCTTTTTCCTTATATAGACAATTCAAGACAAAAATATCTCAAACTATCAATGGCGAAGGGCGAAATTTTTAAAAGGTAACCCCAAGGCAAAAAAAATACTTACTTGACACATCGAGGCCAATTGAACAGAAAACGTGAATAAACCTAAAAGGGAAGCCGGTAGGAATCGGGTTGGATAGACGGTCCGCCACTGCAAACTACCTATATCGTTTCTACATCCTTTAATCTTTGGCGCGTGTCCGCTCGCTGACGATTTGAAACATTTATTGGTACGTATTGATCAGAGTGGATTTATTATAACGATACCAGTTATGCGTCGGTGTTCTGTGTTCCCACGGCGATAACATTCACCTTTCTTACGCGTGTGATAGTTATAGATTTAGATATGTCGCGTGTCAATCATGTTCGAACTAGTTGCAATTTATGTCGGACTTTTACTTGCAATGATTGTTAGCAGGAATCTAATCAGGATGTAGCGAAATGTATAAGGTTTTAGTAATTGAACCAATTATTTGTTTCAAATTAATATGTTTTTCGACAATTTTACACATATGTGAACCTTAATTTGATAGGCTTGGCCCCTATCACATCATAGGACGGTTGTTATTCGGCGAAATATGGGTAAATTAAGTACGCCTGTTCTAACCCTTCGTGAAAAAGGCATGGGTGTATGTTTTAAGTTAGCAAAGGCGTGAGCGTATAAGGTAATTTTTGCAATTAGCATCCTGCGAAATAACCAGTCACCTAATTAAATATTTGATTCCTTTCTTCCTGATTCCTAAACTACATAATATTTAACAAAAAAAATAAATCAACAAAGAGTAATACTATTTTAAACATCATTCAATAACTAACAATTTCAATCGGTAAGGGCTAAAACTACTTAATACAGTCATAATATCAAAATCTTATTATATTCCGATAGGGTAGGCGAATCAAACTACGTTTCAACGTATTAACATGAGAAAAGTAAACAGATACTTTAATAACATCATCATAAACCGGAAACGCGGACAATGAGCACATCATGAGAATAAGTGCAGCGATCAACATGCAAGGCTTCCCGAACATGGCCAATCGAGGGTGACATCTTAGGAAACGGTACGCACTGTAACTGAAAAACACGCTTTTTAGTGTTAAAAAAAACTAACATATATTTAACTTAAGTATTCACGGACTTGAAAGGGCTTAAAGAAGTGTATTTGTTTATTGTTTTTAAAGAAATTGTAATATATAATTGACTAGCTATGCCAATAAAATCTTTGGAGAATATTAAATTAGTGACGCGTACTTCGTCTCTCTATCACAAAGGGTCTTCGTATAACCGTCGCGTTTATTGAGTACAGTGCGTACACTAAAGATGCCAATCAGCCCAGCGGACGTGCAGGCTTATATGGTCCATCATCACATAATCGCGTTTTTGTATTTAAATGTACACAATTTGAATACAATGTCATGCTACCGAGATCGATCCGGACTATAATGGGATGGGCGATACATCAACACAGTGGAACAAAGCAGTCAAATTTAAACCTAATGTTGACGGCATAAAACTGATTTAGGTATCGCTAGTTTATGGTTTGTTAAGACGTTTTGCTTAGATAATTGGGGACAAAAGTTTTCACACTATTGAAAATGTCGATTGTTCTCTTTAAGTCAACAGTTCGTTGTAACTCAAAATGCTTATGTACGATCACTGTGAGAAAAAACCTTTGCCAGATCTTACAAATAAGCGCGATACGCCTCGGTGAGTTATATTACGGTACGACTGCAGTGCCGAGGTCTCTAGTTCGATCCCCTGATCGGGCAGTGATATAGGGTTTTCTACTCAGTATCAGACCGGAGTAAGGCATTTGTGTCCAATATGGCGACAAGCTTGCGGTCACGTGGGACGGAATACGCACGGTGAAAAGAGGGTGCACTAGTTGCGCCTCTGCCTACCCCTTACGAGATAAAAGGCATGAGTGTATAACTCCTATTTATAACCGTCCCTTTAGTGAAAATCATCTGTAAGCTCTTTGTTTCCTAAATTATGAAATGAGCGGACCCGCTGTAAGCGTAAAGGTCATCTATAAAAGAACATGACGAATCTTCGAATTATAATTCACAAGTCACTTCGCACCATTGCTCCATATTACGTTCGTTGTAATGATGATTCTTTGGATGTGTTTCATAATACTTAGACTACTTCCCGTTGTAAAACAAGAGATTTAATTGTGAGAGTATCTTTGTAACCGACTCGATAGTGAAAACCGATCCAAAATTGCACCAGAATGGCTCCTTGTGGGAGTCACATTCTGGGATCAGTCGTTAATATATTTATCTACGGCATGGCGACATAACTTAAAAATCAAGTCCTTTATTATAGGAATAGTACAGTCAGGTAGAAATAAATTGACAACAATTATATGCAATTCATCGTAGCTTTGCCAAAATTCTCAAACATTTAAGAAAATACAATAAAATTACCTATACTATACCTCGCAAAACAAACTAAGAAAATAAAGACATCTGCCATCTGTGACAAGAAAATTAACCCAGAATGGGCATCAAATACAAAAAAACAATCCATTCAGATTTGCCCCACAATTACCCATAAAAAGTTAAGACAACCCGAGATATTATCACCAAATTCGACCATAAAAACTGTCATTCATCTAACAAAAACTATCAAAATGCGCTTAAGAACATCGACCTCACACGTAAGGGCGGTTTTTGGAAAAACCGCAGGGATTCCTTTAAAAAAAACTATTTGAATACAGTAGCCCATCTGGCTGACAACGTTTTTACGATGTTTTTTAGTCGAAGGTGTCACCGATGCTTATCAGTCGACGGATTTAACAAACCCGTAAGCCTCGACCGTGTCAACTTATTTTTTACTTTTTCCTTTTATTTTTAACATCAAACCTGTCAGGTTGAATTAGACAAATCCCTTTAGCTCACGCACTGAGCCTTGTGGGCGCGAGAATTTGTTTTTTTCCGCTTAAGCGAAATGTGTAAGCTAAAATTGCTTGAGACATTGTTAATGCCGCTATTTTATAAGCAAGATCAGGGGGCCTAGACAAAAGCCAAGCGTGACGTTAACCGTACTCGCTAATGCCTAATCGTAAAACGCTAACGCTTAAACGTCAACGTAACTAAATCGGTAGACAATGTACACATTGTACGCTAGCCGCCCATTCCGCACGTTTACACGCTTAGTCGCGCCGAATTCTATTAGTTAGTCTATGGTATAGCGTGAGAGATTGTCAAATGCCAATGTCCATCCATCTTTGTTAATTTGCATTTTCGGCGCGAGATTGCCAGGGGGCCTAGACAAAAGCCAAGCGTGACGTTAACCGTACTCGCTAACGCCTAATCGTAAAACGCTAACGCTTAAACGACAACGTAACTAAATCGGTAGACAAAGTACACATTGTACGCTAGCCGCCCATTCCGCACGTTTACACGCTTAGTCGCGCCGAATTCTATTAGTTAGTCTATGGTATAGCGTGAGAGATTGTCAAATGCAATCGTCCATCTTTGTAGTTTGCATTTTCGGCGCGAGATTGCCAGATTTGGAATCTCGAGTACCTATATGCAAGCTATGCAAAATGTGGTTTTGTGGTATAAAGCTGTACTTTTATGAATATTGTTGTATATCTAAATATAAATAATAAAATAATAATAAATAAATTGAAAATATAAGCATAATAAAATTGTTACACTCTGTAGGTAGAAATGGTATTTTTTGTTGTTGTTTTGTAATGCTTTCTTATAAAGCATTTATGCACAGGTATTATAATACTTTTTCAAATGAGAACTTTCTTTTTTATTATTATGTATGGAAGATCATCACATAGACGTCTTCAATCAGACGAAAACATTCTTTACTTAATCGAAAACGATTGTTAAATTCCAATTCCTGCAAAATTACAATTTTCTCCATTTCGCAGCGATATATTCTTGTTCGTCTCTGACAATGATATTTCGTTATTAGCGGCCCATAATAGTTTTAAACTATGCATAATGATGTAAAAAAAGGATATTTCACTAATTTTCCAGTTGACGAATACCGTAGCGTGAGGTCTACAACTGTTGATAAATAAAACGTGAATCGGTGACGCTAAATAGCAGTTTCAGTTGTCAAAAATGACACTTGTCTACCATTTGTATGTTTCATTTCTCTATGGACTGTTTATTAGTCACGCTAACGTTAACGTTTCTTTCCGAATGTCGAATTGAAAATTTTTGTCTACCAATTTTTGCAGCAGTCACGTGACTTCTCTTCAGCATATGTCATTTTCATACATTTTGAACTTTCCGTAAGCGTGAACGCTAACAGAAAAAGGTTTTTGTCTAGACCCCCAGATTTGGAATCTCGAGTACCTATATGCAAGCTATGCAAAATGTGGTTTTATGGTATAAAGCTGTACTTTTATGAATATTGTTGTATACCTAAATATAAATAATAAAATAATAATAAATAAATTGAAAATATAAGCATAATAAAATTGTTACACTCTATAGGTGGAAATGGTATTTTTTTGTTGTTGTTTTGTAATGCTTTCTTATAAAGCATTTATGCACAGGTATTATAATACTTTTTCAAATGAGAACTTTCTTTTTATTATTATTATGTATGGAAGATCATCACATAGACGTCTTCAATCAGATGAAAACATTCTTTACTTAGTCGAAAACGATTGTTAAATTCCAATTCCTGCAAAATTACAATTTTCTCCATTTCGCAGCGATATATTCTTGTTCGTCTCGGACAATGATTTTTCGTTATTAGCGGCCCATAATAGTTTTAAACTATGCATAATGATGTAAAAAAAGAATATTTCACTAATTTTCCAGTTGACGAATACCGTAGCGTGAGGTCTACAACTGTTGATAAAAAAAACGTGAATCGGTGACGCTAAATAGCAGTTTCAGTTGTCAAAAATGACACTTGTCTACCATTTGCATGTTTCATTTCTCTATGGACTGTTTATTAGTCACGCTAACGTTAACGTTTCTTTCCGAATGTCGAATTGAAAATTTTTGTCTACCAATTTTTGCAGCAGTCACGTGACTTCTCTTCAGCATATGTCATTTTCATACATTTTGAACTTTCCGTAAGCGTGAACGCTAACAGAAAAGGGTTTTTGTCTAGACCCCCAGAATACTAAGAATATTGGCTGTTTATATAATAACCTGAAAAATAAATAAAGGTATCAAAACTATGTATGGATAACATGAAGATAAGGTATATAATATTAAATTAATGTATTGCAACTAACAACATAGAGGTTAGATTTCTCGTTTAAAGTATAACATTTAAATCCTGGACACATTTGTCAATGTAAACAAGCAATTAAACACCCGCGCCGCGTGGATGAACCCTAACAAGTGTCAGTCGACAAAAGGACCATTTAATTCAAACTCCGACCCTTCGGACGGTTGACAAATTGTGTAATCACGAAAAAAAATCGTTCGAAAATCACTTACTATTTTAATGTTTAGAATTAAAATATTGAAAAATTTCTGTGATTCTTTCTAATAAAATTAAATGCAAAACTACACATTAAGGCGGGATTGAGATTTCTTTCGAACATACATCAGCTGCTTTTATACCGGAAAGTAGTAGTTGCGCATGTAGAGCTCTAAAATATATTCATAATTTCATATTCTAATATGAAAACAATTTAGACCTTGCCACTATTAACTTACCGTCGCTTAAATCAAACCACAACATTTCGAAATCCAACCATTAAAACTCGGACGCAGATGCCTTTAGCTCGCTCCCATATTAAATAGGGATCCACTTCCCTAAACAGTCTATTGTCCATTAAATTGGAAGAGATGAGCGGCACCGACCCCTAATCTCGGTAAATCTAATCATTCATCGCCGCATCTGTGGCATCAAACTGTGCCAACAGATACCATGCAACTGGTAATGTCTTTAGTAAATATTTGTATAACCCAAAGTTATATTTTACTTTAATCTGAATCACCTGATGTTTAGCCACAGTCCTGTTTACCCTAAATGACACAAACTCAAAGCTATCTTCATGGGAGCCCGAAATGCTAAACCAAGAGCCTATATATTCTTTAGTCAATCAATTAACATAGATTATGGAACTCGTACTGTTACTAAGTATACCAAAGGAAACATACACACACCATCACGCAATTATCCCCGATAGGGTATGCAGAGGTGCAACCAGGGCACCCACTTTTGGCCGAGTGTGTTCCGCCCCAGGATGTGATAGGATGTAAGCCTATCGCCATATCGGGCACAAATTCCAGACTCCAGGCTGATATTGAGTAGAAAAACCCAAATATAAAAAAGGAAACATTATTCTTAAATATTAACAAAATAACCAAAAATCCTCTTTGCATTATCAGTTTTCACTGAACTACCCAGAGTCTTTTTAGCACTTGCAGAGGCCCTGGAACATAAAGTATTCGGCCATCTTAGACAGCCAAAAAGATATATTTTACAGATACAAATGTAATTTATTAAGATATTAAATAATAATATATTTATAACTGCCATATCTTAGTGGTTGAAGTAATAAGATACCAACAGTAAAACTAAGTCTAAACTAGCATTGACAAATTTAATTTTTACAAGTCATAATAAATAGAAAAAATCGTAACACGGGAGCGTTACCCCTTTAAAAGGGGCAAAAACGAGTCGACCCATCAAAATAGTCGGTGTTAAAAAGACACCCCCATTGTGACACAATGTATGGCTTCTTAACCCTAAGCCAAATACACAATTTGAAAGCCAAAATTGTATTCGTAATGGTTTTTTGTGTTGTCAATTTTATTGTATTGTATTTTTTGTGTATTGTCAAATAATAAGGAAAATTTTCGATCAATTTCGGATTATAAAAGCTTTTTTATTTCATAAGTTTTATTATTGAACACTTTTAAGTTTACCTATATTGAATTAATTATTTAAGCTATTGATAATTACGTATATTATAATCAGTAGGGCTTAGAAAAGATATTGTATAAAACAATAAAAATTCCATGCGAATAAACAATTATTGCCAACCTTTTACTTAAAATCTAACAATTATCAATAATTCAGTCCATCCCGTAATTATCAGTTAATTAAGTTCCTATTAGACAAATTTCTAATTTGCCTAGTCTCTCTCCAGTCATGTCGGATAGCAATATCACTAGACCATGAGAGTGAGGGAACGGAGAGTGCACCTTTGTATTGCGCACACTTGTGCACAATAATATCTCCTGCGCACCTGGCCGATCTCCGTTGAGATTGACCGCTATAGCCGAAAATCAGCTAGGAAGGATTCATTTAACATAATTGGAAGAGGCAATATCACCCAACTGCTTAAAAGATGGTAATGTGTTTTGGATATGCACACTACAGTATTGTGATTCCTCGAAGCGCGTAAACAACCGACCAGTTGCATTATAATCCACAATACAAAACGTATCAGTATCGCAACAGTTGTTCTTTATGTCGGCACGTCGCTAACTGCCCTCCAGGGTGTGCTCGCGTGGAAGATACGCCGTATGGCGCACAAGTGCGGATCAATTTAATTTTGCTTGTTTGATACACATTAATGACGGATTTGTGGTTAAAAATAATAGGTTTTGTTCTGGGCTCTGGTCCAGTGGATAGTTTTACCCGGAATAAGTTTTAGGTATATACATTACTCCAAGGTAATGTCTACCTGTATACGAAAAATTTCATCCTAAACCGTTCAAGGTTTTCACGTTTACTTCTAACAAACATCTAAAGATCACAATAATGTATTTTTAATATAAGTAAGGGATAAGATAATAATTATCTAACCTTATTTGCTTAGATTCCAATAATAAATGAGATAAATCGACATTTTCAAATGATTACGTAAAAGTAACAACAATTGCATACTATCATCAAAAGGTACGAACAGCATCTTTAATAAATAAATCAACGTGACGCCCTTTACTTAGCCAAATAGGCAATTCAAACATCTTTTTATCGCATTCTAGCAAGTATCAAAATACTACATTTTAAATTTCGAACGCCAAAATCTCTCCCTCGCGATTGGTTTAAAGATAAGCGGCGAGGGAGGGGGGATGCATTGTTGTTGTATCTACCAGTATCACGATAACAACGGTAGGGTGTGGACGCCTGCGTTGTGCATAGATAAGCGGTAATGCGACGTATCAAATGGCAAGGGTAGCTGTTGACTTTATGGTTTAGGAAATTTAGAAAAGAGAGATTTTAAATTTGATTTATTCAAAGCTGGCTTAATTGTACTTCTCCCTATTCTTTAACTCGATAAAATCTCTGTATTTAGAATATTATTCTTAATGTTTGTAAAAGTTTTAACTAAATAATATGTAAGTAATGAGAATTGAAACCCTACAGTTTCTGAAGTAGCTATACTTCATGCCATCATGTGTATCGTTTTTAATAAATCTAGTTAGAAATTCTGTCATAGTTTAAATTATAAAAATAATTATTGTAATCATCAAATATTATTTCTCCAAACAAGGTATTTAGATGCCTCTATTATTAGCCTAATTGTAGAAATAAACTTATTTTTACCTGAATATGCCGCATTTGACCATCGACTAATTATCTAGTACTTGGTGATAATTTTAGGCGGCACGCAGACGTAAGTTAACAAAATTGCTGAGAAACACTACACTACTTTACTGTTGTGAAAGTTACTTAAACTAATCGTTATATTACATAATTCTCTTTGAGACGTGATGATTACTAGAATATGCATTAACTCGCTGTTGACTCCGTCTTTACTCGTAAGTTTTACAATTACGAATAAAAATATCCTATTATAAAATTCAAATGAGAATTTTCAATGGAACATTATTTTCCCAGGATGGTTGATTGGGAAATTATACATACAAATTTGTTTTAGATTAACGGATAACGTGTTAGTCGATGCTTTCTGGCTCATTTACATGTCTCTGTCTACACGTCAATCATTGACCAAATGTGAACCATTGATTGATTGATTGATGATTCTCTATGACCGTTCATTCACTAGCCATCGTTTGGTACGATCATTTTTTATCTCTGACCTCAGGAGTCTTGCCGGATTGGAGTGATGAGTTTCAAATTATTTTCTCCTTTCATGAATAGTCCAATAGAATGCACTTTTATGTGAATCTATTCTAATCACGTCTTATTAGAATAACACAGTTATAGATACAAAGAAAAGTACAAAAAAATGTGTTAAGTACTTTTGAGAAATACCCGTCTTAATTTAATGATTGAATAGTATCACTGATCAAATACTTAAAATAGAATAACAAACTTCTATAGAATCTATTCTAATCACGTCTTATTAGAATAGCACAGTAATAGCAGAATAGCACAAAGAAAAGTAATAAAAAATGTGTTAATATTGAAAAGCACTCGTCTTAATTTATAGATTCAATAGTACCAATAATATATTACTTAAAAATAGAATAATAAACTTCTACATATTTTATTTTTTGTTATTACTACGTGCTGAACAAAGACAAAATTACAAAATTCGTTTGTTTATGACACGTTTTTCAAATCCCCAAAATTCAACGCACGCATATCAAAAATATAACACCTCATCATTTGCAATATCGTAGGTAATTTCGTCGCTAACGATGTTAAACCAAAACTGAGGGTGGCAAGCGCGACCCTACATCATAAATCTACAGAGAACATTAAAACACCGCCGATTACGCGAAGGAATTGCCCTAAAATGCCTCAAACATGTGTCCAACAGCGACCTGTCATCGGGGCTGCCAGCACAATAGAGCAGAATTGTAATTTTTTCTGTTGTTGGCAACACGGCGACATACGCGCGCTGCGGGGAGTCGCCACGCCTCCCCTTGTTGCCGATTTGTTTTGTACACTATTCATTTCTAGGTTAAAGATATGCAGAGAGTGGATGTTGGCGTTCAATTGGTACCTACGTTGCTGGTTTTGGTCTCTCAGAGACAACGAATGTCCTCAAAAAATTACAACTTACTATCCATACAAAAAACACATAACTTCTACAAAAATAATGGCTGAAAATGACACCGAAATTAAATTAAAAAAAGCCTATCTTACAACAACTTTATGTGTTAAATGTAAACCAATTCAGATACGCTAATTACGCGACTTAGTTGTCACTCCTAACGAACTTCAAACATTAACCCTATCTACATTTATATCATAATCTATAAACACAATGTTTCTAACAAGGCGTAGAATGCGCACCACACTGAGGGTTCCCGATACAAAAGCTACATTCTGCGCCATAATTAGACCTCTTTACATTAATGGTAGGACAAACGTTAAATCCATATTACTTAGCGATTTCAATGGCTGTGTGGCTGAATTAGCGTGCGTGCCAACATGGCCACAAGAGGTTAAAAAAGGGTGCTTAAAATTATAGTTATATGGTAGCTAATTACGAAATATGTGATTAATTATGGATGACAGTTTATGGTTCGGACCGTATGTTGGTCAAGAGATGGGTGTTCTTTCAATCGTGATAACCAATATCGTAGCGCAAATCTATGTTTTAATTCTAATGTTTATTGAGGTGATAGGTAATATGAAAAATGATTTGATTATCAAACGCAATAAGGCGAATCACAAACACTGTTAACTAGTTCCCAAGTATGGAGTAAGATTACCACAAACTAACACTATGTGTTAAATCTCTGAAGCAACTTATATCAAATTAAGTGGATTGTTTACAAGTCTTCACGCTAGATTTTCATTTTCTTCTAGAATAGCCAAAACATTTCATCACGCATGCAATACAACATCAGAAGGTATAGATTTATACATTAATAAAACTTATTCAAATATTATCTATTTAGTATGTTTAAAAATCTAATATATATTCTAACTAAATCAGTTATTTAAACATCATAAACTAAATCATGGTAGGTATCCTATTTTAGGTCCCTTGAGAACAAAATAACGTGTTTTTATAAGTTCACGAAAAAATTACTCCACTGCACCCATACAGAGTCATTTTAAGATTGTATTAATGAATGAATCCGTAATATACTCATTTTTACCTCTGCAAACATTGTGCCAAAAATCATCCGTGAACGACGAATATCTTCCATATTTTTTAATTAATTTATAGTTCAGTGCGAATAGGGCGTATGCGTAAAAAAATCTGATGAAAGTGTGATGTTGCCGCTACTATGAATTCTCTTAGAGCAATCATCGTTTGATTAGGAAGCGTATAATTGAAATTACTTTTTATATATTTTTTTTGTTCGAAACTTACATTTTTATGACAAATCTACATTTCAAGTAACAATTATTTTTAAGTGTTATTTTCATGCAGATAAGTTCATTTTCATTTTCTTTTAGTAACGCAATATCAAAATGACCCTGTATGTTATGTAAAGATGTAATCCACCACTTAACTCTGACTTTATACTAATAAGAATAATATTATGCTGTTTAGTATATTTGTATTAATAAATAAATTAATATATAACAGATATTACTTATTACATCAAACACTTATCAAATTCTGCAAGCACTTAGTTACGTCATGTTCATTTTCAACACAATAGTACAGCTCTCGAAATGAGTGCAACAGCTGGGCGCATCTCTGCTTGGAGGCGGCTTGACGCTGTTACCAATATGTTAGCGCGACGGGCGGCGGGCTGAGCCACGTGGGGATTGTTTTTGAGTTTTGCAAATATTTTATTTAGTTACAAGAAAGAATGTAAAATATTTTTAAAAGTGTGACGTAGTTTTTATGTATCGGAACTAAAAAATCGATTAGGTCGACGGAGTCCCACGTCGTAAATGCTTTGCTTTACTATAATCAGTTCTATAAGTCTTTGGTTCTTTGTTAATGCTATTTATTCTGCGTCAGTAGCGACTAAGGTTTTGGTAATAAAGTATGAAGGAAAATGTAGGCACCGATCAAACTTACATAACAAACGAAAAATCTTCTTATATAAGGCTTTATAAAAAAAAACTGATGACCTGCATTTCGATTGCAACACGTTGACTTTGACATCTGAAATATGTAGTAAATACTTAATTGTAATCCTAAAAATTTAAAGTCTGCAGAGAGAATTTAAATTGTTCAACATGAACACAAACCTCGGATACTGGACAACCTAGTTGACGAACCTAAATATTGAAGAACAAAGTCATTTAAACTCAATTCAAAATAATTTGAAACAAAAACATTTTAAATGCCACGAGCATTTTTAAATTTAAATTTTTCTGACAAAAGCGAAGCGCGCCGTGGGACGTCCGTCACGAGAGTGCAAATTGTTCAGCAAACTTTGCACAAGGGGAGACACTAGGCCCAAATGGAGAAGAGTACTTGAGACTTACACAATGTGCCCGATAATTTTTATAATACTCTTCAATTTGAGCAGCCCTCAATATTTTATAACCATGTTTCGAGTTACATGTTGAAGTTTTTTGTGGGAACTTTTTTTTCTGCCTTTGACGTTGCATCAGATTATGAAAGACCTATTTTGGTCTTAAATACCGAGGCGATTTAGTCGATAAACATATAACCGATTTAGTTTTATTCCTCAACCTGCTCATAGAGAGACGCAATGTGTATAATTTATACAGTACGATCAGAAAAATTGTCATGTAACGACTAGAAATGTTAATTACTAAGCAGCTTCGTGCTGTGACTACATACATGCACGAGTAAAAAAAATTATGTGTATTTACAGACTTCCAATATTTTTATAGAAAACTCGGTTATTCATCTGACAAAAACCTCATCTAATACCTATAAGTCTCAAATGACGCCAAACGAATTGTTTCATAGGTCTAGAATAACATGAGCTCGTCATATAAGACAGACTTGTTTGAGTACGCTAAAATAACTAAATAGGTGATAGGCGCTGAATATTCTAGATTTAATTCTTATTTGAGGCAAAAAGAAATAGTTAATTTTAAATTCAGAAACATCATAAGCTCCGCAAACTGCGGGTAGGCTAGATGCATTTTTACACCCCGTCAATTTCCAATTTCAGACTACACAAGTGCATTTTACTATAATAGCTGCATTAATTTATGGTAATTGAAATGGAAACCGTACCCAGAACGCCACTTACAACCACCAATTTACGCATGTAGGCTCTGTCTCTATACCAGAGGTCATCCACACAGATTATAAATAACTACCCTGACGCAAAATCTTGTTTTTCAATATCGTAAAGAGTAATGTATGTGCCTCGTTACATCGCTAATCAAAAAGCGTTTTAATTGGGTGCCTCTGCATATTCTGCATAGTATCGACGCGTTGCGTGCGTATACAAAATAGGCGATGTGCCGGCAAACACGCGGCTCCCCACTCAAATCATACTTAGATTATCCTAATATCGTTTTCACCAAATATTGCCAGGGGATGTGAGAAAGCAAAATTTTGGAGATGGCAGTTAATATAAGCAGTTACACTTGTAATATTGTTCTAAATTCAAAATCTTAACAGTATTGGCGTACCTAGGAGAGGGGAAATCATAGCTTTTGGCCTTGTTGATCGCCCCCCACTTCCCCAGGAATTTATAATCTTACCCGATTTGTGAGAGTGTGATGACGACAACTTATTCATACTTTGTGAGAAACAATTTTCTACTAGTAAGTTCTACCTTACGCCATTTCATAAATATATCAACATATTTAATAAAAAAGAAACTAAATTAGTTTAGTTTGAACTTTAGCTGTCACTAAAGAAACTAAGTTTAATAGATATACGTGAATTATGTAAAATAAAGAATAACTGTTAGGCAATCAATAAAATATAATATTTATAAAAGCAAGCAGAGTTACGTAATAATTTAACAACTTTTTACCAAATAGAATGAAGGCGAATTTTTCCATTAAAACTTTTGACTACCTATATAGTTATGATATGTTTTTATAACTCTATTTTACAAATATCAATTTCAAATTCCGTATAAATACAATTACATGTATCAAACATTATTTTTTTCACCTTCCATCAATTTGTAATTTAACTCTGAAGAAAATAACATAGCATAGATAATATCACTACGTAGTATAAAACAAAGTAGCTTTCTCTGTCCCTATGGGTGCTTAAATCTTGAAAACTACGCAACGGATTTTGATGCGGTTTTTTTTAATAGATAAAGTGATTCAAGAGGAAGGTTTATATGTATAATAATAACATACATTAAATAGTCAGCATTGCACCCGTGCGAAGCCGGGGCGGGTCGTTAATTGTACTTATAAAGAGTTCTTCACAAGATATTGTTTTCGTAACTCCATGTTCCATGGCTTCGGTGATCGCCCCATGAATACGTGATCAGGTGGCACCCCGAACGGTCGCTGACGCGGGAAATACCTCATCTATATGCAGGGGTCAAACTGTTTAATATTTGCCAAAATCCACGCCGACTCCGCTTTGTTTTTAATACAGTATTCATCTGTTGGTTTTAATTTTTTTCCTAACCAGCAATTGTTGTTTTATCTGTAGTCAGCGTTATTACAGATTAAAATATATGTTTATTACATGTAATGCATGAGATGACGATAAGAAAATTATTTTTAAAATGCGTGATAAGCATATACGACAAAATATAGTAATAATTAATCTACTTTTACAACAGAAAAAATAACTATTTTGATTTATTATCTCTCTATCAAAGATCTATCTCTAACAAACCTATGATATGTAGAATATTAGTATGCTACCTTCCTAGATATGGATAGCATATTATTCTCCAAATAAATCGTTTCACTAATTTTAACTTTAATTACATATAATACCTATATTCTACGTACAGCAGACACATATTTGACAAATCAATCTAAAAATATAATATTATATATATTTTGCGTAAAACCCATCAACAATAAAACCCATTGATAACATAATTATTAGTTTTACCGCAACTTTCTAAATAGGTAAAGTTTATCCGATTCCATTACCAATAATTCTTATTAAAGCACAATGGCCTTAATCCGAAAACGACTTATAAATCTGTTACCCAAAATCTCTTACTTCATTACAATCGGAACCCCAACAAAACAGGGAACAAAGCTAATAATTAGATCGGAACGTTTTTGGCAGATTTTACCAAAAACTGTATCGACACAAAGGAAACACGATACTCATGTCAAAAAATCACTGTAATTTCGCACTACGGCCCGCCCTACACCAGAAAACTTAATCATGATGTAGGGGCTTACATTTCTGTTTCCGATACGATATACTATAACGTTTGAGCACAGATTATCCAATCAGTTAAGATAAAGGACACGCTTTTTTGCGCGACGCCATTTTTGCAATGGTTTTACCGCCAAAATGTGACATTTGTAATAGAATGTCTATGTTCAAGGCATAGAGTCGAGATTGAATGTTGAGAGAAGAGTGAGTAAAAACTTTTTGGGAAAAATACTATTATCGGGTTGTCGTATGCAGGAGGTAGGCGCGTGGCGGTCACGTGATTGGGATTAGGCCGCGCATTCACGTCGCGCACACAAAGCGCGGGGACTCGCAGGCGAAACGTCAATTGTGTGCGCCGCCGACGAGCGACATGCGGCTTGGGGGAGGAAATTCGCTAAGTTGGGTTGGATTTAAATTATAAATTCGACACTAACGCTCACTATTTGCATATCCCACGGGCATTTTGCTAGTTTTTTAACCTTTAATCGAACCCGGTTATGGCATGATTACTTAATTAATTATACTATTAGTAATTTTCTTATATAACGCAATGCAAAGATGCACACAGCTAGACATACCCGTGTAACATAAATTGACTAATTAAGCATATCAATATACATATGAATTCGTCATTATTAGGCAATTATAGGCATTACACATCATAAAATCATATTATATATTTTAGTTAATGATTACTGCAATCATTTTCCATTGAAATATTATATTTCAAATCAATATAATAATTTATTGCATGCATAATTAATCAAAATAAAAATAATATGTATTTCCACATCAACAACTAAACATACACACATATGTGATGATATGACAGTCAGCACGTAGGAACATTGCAACACCCAATTAGTTCATTACCATGGGCGTACCTAGCTTTCGACTCGGGAGGGACAATTTGGATGACGGGGGGGGAGATCTGGTAATCTGAATTTCATATAATCTAGTCCCAATAAATCACTAATTATGCAATGACTTGCATACAGAAGTTATACTTGTGTTGAATTCCGGAAGGCACGTAACCTCCATGTTTCTACATGTTATAACATTTAATAATAAAACAAGAAATCGTTGCATGTTTTTGCACTACAACATGAAAAAAAAAGATAGGCTTACTTTGGTATGAACAAAGAAAGCCCCAGCTACCTTAGTATAAATATTATACAAATTACTGTTAATGTCAAAAAAGCTAATATTTCTTAAAAGAGCCATTCTAAGAAAATCTTTAATATGTGCCTTACTTGTTGACTACACCTGTACCATACCTATAGTATGATTCTTTTAACAAACGAATAACAAGAATTTATAAAATTACTTTCCATCTAAAAATGTTTAGAGGCATAAAACCTCATGACCCTTATTAAGAATGTAAAAAGCAGTAAACAAAAGCGACACCAGTGTGTAAACACTTGTGCCAGCCGCGTCGGACGAGGGTTGGACAAATAAATCAAGACTAGATCGTGGTGCCAGGGGGCTGACTCTCTAGAGACCTAACACCCGCTGTATGCGAGTTTTTGGACGCGGTAATATGGTGCGCGTAGTAGGTATGGCGTTTTGATATTGGTTGTGGGCTCCTTTTCCCGCACTTACGTAAAATAGTAGGGCTATTGTGCGTGTTGTGCATGCCAGCTACAAAACAAGCCAGCCTAACTCCGACCAGAAGCGCAGGATCTTGGCGTTCTGACATTTGAATAGATGTATACGAAATATAAAATTGAATATCGGGTTGAGGATTTTAGTTTCTTATAATCATTTTTAGAAATCTTTGCATTCAAATTATAATGATAATTTGAGCTAAATTGAAAAAGAACAGGGATTAGTAACCTTGATAGTATTAAATAATTACAATTGTTCAATATTCATCAAAACATGCTTAATCCTATAAAAGTATTAAACTTCTATCAAAATCTTAAGCATCACAATCTCCCACTTACCGCATCCACGAATATTGCGCCCGCGCGTCAGTCTCACAGGGCCGAGGACGCATATTGCTCTCATTTCATTATGTACATACGATTACGGCGATATAGGGACGCGCTGTGTGTACAGATGTCCGCACAGATACGGCGACACTATTCAACGGAACCTCGTATTTAATTATGTATTACTAGATTTAGCTCGCGGCTCTGCACGGGTTAAATTTTTCCCGCGAAAAGTTCTGCGAGAATTGTACATTTTCACTATACATTTAGGTTATCTCACTCTTAAATTGTCTAATATATAGGGTATAACAGTGCATGATTATGTAAGCTTGTCTCTATGTCATTGTGTAAAAGAAGATCTTATTACCATAAGTTAAGGTGTATTAATATCGAGTAAATCACGTCCGTTTTTTAAATCCAACCCTTCTACATATTTCGTTTGACCTATCTGAAAATGTGAACTTACTGTTGAAAAATTTATTATTGCGTAATTATTATACTTATTTCATATCTATAAAATAAACAAATTCTACATCAATAAACAAATCCTACAAACGAACGGTTTGTACGATTTGTTTATTGAATATGTAGAATATACGGATATACCATTAGCAAATAGCATGATTTCGGGCTGAAATTAACAGCGTTCATCGGAGCGCGTATAGCCGCGAGAGACGACGGGTTGTTAATCATAAGGTATGGGGTTGGGGCCCCAACGCCCAATGAGCACGGTATGATCTGGATAGATTGTTTTCTATAATTAATATTTTAAAAATGTGATGACAGAGGCTACATTATAATCCCTCCTCGTAACTCCGTCAACACGGTAAAAAAAATACTAATAACAAAAGACTGAACTAAATCCTACCTTATTATTGAATCCAAGATCTCGTAGTCAACATTGATGAGAATCCAACATAATATAGTATAGTAAGCTTTCGCTGAATAAAATAGAGTGTGTAATTCATGACCAATATTATTCCATACCCTTGTCGAAATTGCCAGAATTATGATAAATGAAAACGCAGAAAAATACATATATGTATAAGTAATAGCGTAAAGTAATACCTAGATTCATTATTTTAATCTTAAGTGTATGTATCTACAGTGTTATTGTTTTGGTGTACAATAAAGTTATAAATATATAAAAATATTTCTCTAAATAAGGCTCTCGGTTTTGATTTACTGTTTCCTGCTAAATAATATGGAATTCCACTACAAATAACACTTCAATACCTATTCCTAAAACCAACTAACAAACTAAAAACAACATTACGTAAATCAATTCTACCAATCAAAATTAAAAGAGTTTTGATATTAAGTAAATGGCAACGTGCGGGAATGCTCATCGGCATGTCCTTACGGTAACGTTGTAATGTATTATTTACAGTAAACCAGTGTCGGAGGGTGGGGGTTCGTTACCCGGCTCACTGGCCCATAATAACTTCAGGGAATACGCGGCGCACACGTACCGACACCAACTAATATCCGACTACGAAATTACTGTGCGCTATACTGCCGTGCTAAGCGAAAGCGGTATGTCAGGGAAACCTTATTTCGAGATAATCAAAGTTTTGTAAATATAGTTTTTAAAGTAAAACTGACATAGAAAAAACTCTTTTAAGGTTTTTTTAACAACTAAACCGGATACCATTATTTAGGTAAGTTTAATGGATGGGCATTTCTTTAAACTATCCGACGCCATAAAAATCATAATTTTGCTTTCATTGAGATACCGCTTTTGAGCTTAACAAGGCAGTTTAAACAAGAATGTGTTATTGAGGATATTACTGTGCGTTGTAGTTACAATAATAATGTATTGAGTCATGTGTTGAATGAATGACAGCAGAAGATTGTTTATAGAAGAGCTATAATTTAGATTCTAGCATTGAGGTATATTCTCGTGACGCGAATGTCCATATAAACTATTAGTTCAAAATCTGAACTAAAATGGCAACCAAAACGTACGTGCTACCACTTTGTAGCCAATATGACTACAGAACATGATAAGACTTAACATCTCACATCTCAAGATGGCGAGCGCAGTGGTATACCACAAAATACTTTGTGCTTCTAGCTGTTGGACGGTACTCTACTACTACTCTATCTATTGTTTATAGCGGTCGCCTCGCTAACCATCAGGTGAACGGTAAGCTCATCGGGTTATTCAAAGCAATTAAAAAAAAGATTGTATAAAATAGGACACATATCGACAGAACATAATGACTATTCGAGTATAAAATTTCACTAGGGGGCTTTATTCCCTATGACAGTGTAAACTTGAACACGGCTGTGTTACGTTATCTTCGTGAAATTACTGTGTAATGGTATTCTACATGCCAATTTCTATTGTCTTAAATGCGACGCGGTGCGTTAAATGCCTGTTACGCTCATCAAAATAACGTGTAGTATAGGGTATAAGGCCTAAGAAATGAACATAAAATAACAGCTCGCACTGTAATCATTCGCGCGTCTTTCACCCGTAATATTTTTGTCGCTACATCTATCACGCGGTGCTTACGCGCGACACATGTGCCGATTACAACTCTGCTCACCTACTGCCCGCTACGCTTTATCATAATTTATTTCCATTCATTGCACACGACTTGTGTAAACTATTTCATGTACCTGCATCGGATTATGTTATTAATCTGATTTTGAGGCCTTCTGGATAAAGATGATTCTTGATAGTATTTATTTGTCCCATCAACTTTTGATTTACATACATGCGTTTTATCCCTAAAGAGATAGGCAAGGGCGCAGCTAGTGCACCTACTTTTCGTCGTGTTAATTCCATCCCATAATGTGATAAGGGGCGAGCCTATCGCCATATCGGGCACAAATTATAGGCTTCGGGGTGATACTGAGTAGAAAAATGCAATATTTACTGCCTGACCTGGAGATCGAACCCGAGACTTCAGCCTTGTAATCATACCGTTATACAACGACGCGCTCCGAGGCTCCACTGTTGATTTAATTTATTTAAATGAACAGTTTATTTTTTTATAAATATGAAAAAAGTTTTAAAACCCTGATAACTACTTACACAAGTTTTTAATTTAAGAAATACGCATTGACATAGTGATGATGATTCAAACTGCTCGCAGCTTAATCTTATCCAATTAGGTATGTCAACTTGTGAGTAACTCATACTTGTGAGTTTTCTAGGAATCAAATACAATATGAAGGCAGGTGTGCGTGAAGACTATTTACTTCTAAAATAAATAGATATTCAAGGGTTTATCTATACAACGATCACTAAAGACACGAGATGTTTTCAAATTTACCGTAACGTTGGCTATATCGTGTTTTAGCAGTGTTTTTACCTATTGCCTCATTTAATCCAAACACAAAGCTTAAGCCTAAACACCTGTTCTAAAATTATCATCTAAGTCGTATAGGTATGTACCGCTGAGGCGAAAACCACAGGTTTTCCTGCGAGGCATGATTATCAGGCTTCAGTGCCGAGCGGTGCGGCACGCGGGCGACGTGTCGCGTGCACGCCACTCACTCCGACCTCGCGCGTACCGACAGCATAACAAGTTACACTTATTAACTTTATACATACAAATTACTAAGATCTTGTTTAGATAATACAACTGTGACAGGCTTGCCCCGATTTTGTGGGACAGAATTTAATTGGTGAAAATGGATGCTTTGTTGCACCTTTACCTACCCTTTCGGGGATAAAAACCATAGCACTGGCCAGTGGCAGATTTGCAGTCCTAGCTGCTCTAGGCCCGAGGCTATGTGCCGCCCCTTTCTCTGCACTCAAAATAGTGATTTAGGAAGAATATAATCATAAGGTACGCTAGCCTTTAATACATTAAGATACTTTGCATTTGAGTTATTTCTTGTAATCATCAGTGTTTTTTTTGGCCCGATTTGCCGCCCTTATAGTCGGGCCATCCTAGGCCCGGGCCTACTGAGCCTTAGGTCAATTCCGCCACTGAGACTGGCACTCTTTCGAACAAGCCGCCATAATAATGCCAACTAGCCAAGAATAGCCGCCTAAGGATGGGAGAAGAATTTCTCGTCAATCGATCTGGATGCCACTCTACTTATCAGGATTTGGTTTGGTGAACCCATTGGTTCACCTATTTGTAACTGTTAACAATATACAATAAAATACAAGTCTTGCGTCGTATTAGAAACTATAGAGAACTTCTTCTTCCCCTTCACAAACAAAGAGAGGATGGAAACCAGCGGCGAATAACTCATCCGCAAGGAAGCCGTCATTTCAATAGACTGCGTAGTGCGTAACCAAACAAGCTTCGTTATCAGAAATCAGTTTAATAAATTTACTTTTGGATTCGTTACACTTTTACCGACCGAGTGAAGATGCCTTTCTACAATCGTTAATGCTAAAAGAAAATAATAATAATCTACGGGCATGATATACCTGATATGATATGTCATTTCAATACATTATTATATCTATTAGCGTTAACGATTATAAAAAAATTGTCTACGGCCCCAGGCATAATTCAGTTACTTACGGGTAAAATGATTATTAATAATCGTTATATTGTATTTTAATATGCTTACGATAAGATTTCGATTGAAAACACAAATCCCTTTTCATTAATATAGTACCTTATATTCAGCCACTTTTGACAAACAGTCTTTTTTGCGAATTACTGCGGATCATCTATTTATAAAAACCCAATTGTTGTTATTATTTCTTTGGCTTTATTTGCCATCTGTACCTGGTACCTTCACGACAGTACACAGTCAGCTGCCAGACGCACGTCACTCGTCAACGAGACGACCGAATCAGCGGTTGAACATCGCGTGCGCGCTGCCGCCGCACGCTGGTCCATTTGAAATCGAAATCGGACATAGGGAATTTAAAAAATCAAATTCATAATTTCATAAAACTGAATACGCCATTCGATTCGTATATTAAATAGAAACTATAACTATCTTTAGATATTTTAAGATTGGACTTATACTTTAGGAGTTAATCGAATAAGTTTGTTTTTCTTGTATGGAAAGCTACATATAAATATGAATATCTCGTCATTTTCGTCCATTTTCGTTCTGGAATTTTTATGGCATAGTCTTTCTACTATTTGACACATTTTCTCCAAAGACACATGGTGCTACTTTTTTGCACTTTTTGAGATATGATGAAATGTAGGTTAAACTTAAAAAAATGGATTTAAATCAATATTATGTGGAATTCATGTGCCTTTTATGTGCTTTAGGTTTACAAAAAAGAACATAATTTAAAAATATGTTTTTTTTTTATGTAATATTATTGATTTTACAAAGACAAAAATTCCGAACACCTCGCAAATCGGCAAAAAAATAACAATTTAAATAATTTATGACCATTGTAGTCGCAGTCATAAAACATGTGCACTCGTTTACCCACTTAGTGATTATAATTTACCACCTGGCAAGCATTATTCGCCCAGTTTAGGAATAAATCGAATAAAGATATTTTTATTGTATGGAAAGTTACCTATAATTTTGAGTATTTCATAATTTTCGTGCATTTCAGTACTGAAAATTTTATAATACTGTCTTTATATTGTTTGTCACATTTTCTGCAAAGATACAGGCTGCTCCTCGTTTTAGACACCTACTATGAATAGTGGGTAAAACTTGAAAATTTGGATGTAAGTCAATGTTAAGTGCATTTCATATGACTTATGCGTTCTAGATTAACAAAAAAGAATATAACTTAATAAGAGACGCTTTTTTTGAGAATTTAGACATTTTACACATAAAGAAAAGTATCGAATATCTCGCATATCGGCAAAAAAAAAAAAAAAAAAAAACAATTTAAGTAATATTTATGACCAATACAGTCGCAGTCATAAAACATGTGCACACTTTTACCCACTTAGTAATTATAATGTACTACCTGATAGTAATTATTCTCTTGAAATGAAGAAAGAGCTTAGTGTTTATTACTGGGCAATATATTTTATAACAATAGGATGTCAATTGTGGTTACCAATAACTATTATTATATTTATAACTATATGCACAGCTGTTGTACTTTGGTACCTGAATAGGAGGATAATAGATGGCGGTAAGTGCTACCTGTCTAGTTTATTATATTTTCTTGAATATAAATAGTACTATGAAGTGCTGAGCCATCAGTTGTAATTACAATCACTTAGAGTGTTGTCATTATGTCTTTCCGTGGATTTGTAACTAATCTAGATCTCTATGTTGCTCTATGTCAGCATAATGATCTTCAAGACTATGTTCATTTATGCATTATTCTAAAGTCAAGCACCGAAGTTCTATTTCAAGAAAGTATAAACAAAGAACTAGAAAATTGGTGTCGTCAATTTTGTTATCGTCTTAATACCAGATGGATGAAATCCAAAAGAATTGCCGCCAAATTCATGCAAAAAAATTCTGAATGGCTCAGTTCTGAAATACAATGGCCGCAATGTATAAAAGAAAACGTAGTGGAATCGGAAGGAACTGATAAAGTAATAAGTCCATCTAAAATTGATGCCTCCACAATGACTGTGACGAAAATTTCTCGAAAATCCTTTGAAGATTTAACAAATCGTCATAAAAAGAAGACGCGCTGATGAAGTTCGTGCAAGTACATCTCAAGATGAGTTGGTATTTTCAACGGAATGTGCTCTTAAATCAGATGATAAAGGAGATATAGCCAAAATCATGAAGCATTTACTTGAAAATCCAGAAAAAGTATCACAAGTACTTCAAGTCATAAAAGATAAAAAACCACAACCCTGCCAAGTACCCACACAAAAAGCACTAGCACTATTTATAACAATGCGCCTGTCGAAGTGGCGCTACATCACGCTTAGGGACTTTAGTTTAAAAGAAGGTTTGACCAAGTACCCCAGTTACAACAAATTGCTGAAGGAAAAAGCAGAGTGTTATCCAAGTAAAGAGGATATCACCATTACCAATGACTCGGCAAGAATTAAAATCCAAGCACTCTTGGATTTGACAATAAAGAGGCTCATCAAATCACTCAATATTGGACCAATATGTAACCAACTTGTTTTGCATAGTAAGTGGGGTTTTGATGGAGCGTCAAATCAAAGTATTTACCATCAAAAAAGTTCTACTCATGACGAAAATCTATCGACGGTATTTATGACAAGTTTGGTACCCTTAAAACTCACGGAAGAATCGACTGGTAATATTTTGTGGCAAAACGAACGACCTTCGTCAACTATCTATTGCCGTCCAATCTCCTTCAAATTCATGAAGGAAACAGAGGTTAACGTTAAATCAGAGCTAGCTGCTTTTGAGTCTGAGATCTCAAACCTCACTCCAACTGAATTTGAGAATACTATGATCACACATAACTTAATGTTAACCATGATAGATGGCAAAATACATAGTTATATTTCAGGAACGTCATCTGCTGTGTGTGACATTTGTAAAGCACGGCCTACTGAAATGAATAAATTAGAAGTAGTGAGAGCTAAAACCGTGAGAGAAGACCTCTATAAATATGGATTGAGTTCACTCCATGCCTGGATTCGATCCATGGAGTGCTTGCTACATATTTCTTATAAGTTAGAAATAAAATCGTGGCAGTCAAAAGGAGATGAACACAAACAAAAAGTAAAGGATAGAAAAAAAGCCATACAAGAAGCTTTTCGTGGAGAAATTGGCTTGTTATTGGATATAGTAAAACAAGGCAGTGGCAATACCAATACGGGAAATGTTGCTAGAAGATTCTTTGCTGATGAAGAAACGACAGCACGGATTACAGGGTTAGATGTTAGGATAATCCATAGGATTGGGGTTGTACTGAAGTGCATTTCATCGGGGCAGAGAATCAACTATGAAACATTTAAAGAATACTGCAATGCAACAGCAAACTTATATGTTGAGCTCTATCCATGGTATTACATGCCGTCAAGCCTACATAAATTGTTAATCCATGGTCCTGAAATAGCAGATCATTTTTCCGTGCTTCCCATTGGATATTTATCCGAAGAAGCATCAGAAGCCAGAAACAAGGACTTCAGGAAATACAGATCCGAACATTCAAGGAAGTGTAATAGTATAGCGACTAACGAAGACATTCTTAACAATCTTCTTTTATCCTCGGATCCTCTGTTAAGTAGTATACGACGGACGATGCAAAAAGGAAAGAAGTTAAAATCAAAAGAAGTTAGTGAATTACTCATTCCAAACGATAATGAAATGGAATTTATAGACGTATCCACTATTCCTCAAATAGATTCTGAATCTGAATATAGTGAAAATGAATCGGATGAAGACAGGGATGATATCAATGATGAGGTGGACACTTGAGTTTACGTTTTTTATACAAAAAAAATTATCATATTACTTGGGTTCGATAACATCCAACAATGTGTGGTTTACAATACGACAATGTGCTATAATATATGAGTGGCCTGTTATTATTATATTGCCTTGTTACTTTGATAATTGAGTTTTTAATATGTCGATTAGTTTTATGTTCATTATTTATTTTAAATTATATGTGTATTTTATGCTTTTAACATTAATAAGTAAATTAAAAACATTATTCTTAAGTTGATTTTTATCTATAGCCCATTTAATCCATTTAACATTTAGATTAAAGTTTTACCTACTTTTCATGATATCTCAAAAAGTGCAAAAAAGGAGCAGGCTGTATCTTTAAAGAAAATGTGTCAAACATAGTAGTTATACAATTTTCAGAACTGAAATGCCCGAAAGTTATGAGATACTCAAAATTATAGGTAACTTTCCATGCAATAAAAACATCTTTATTCGATTTATTCCTAAACTGGGCGAATAATGCTTGCCAGGTGGTAAATTATAATCACTAAGTGGGTAAACGAGTGCACATGTTTTATGACTGCGACTACAATGGTCATAAATTATTTAAATTGTTATTTTTTTGCCGATTTGCGAGGTGTTCGGAATTTTTGTCTTTGTAAAATCAATAATATTACATAAAAAAAAAAACATATTTTTAAATTATGTTCTTTTTTGTAAACCTAAAGCGCATAAAAGGCATATGAATTCCACATAATATTGATTTAAATCCATTTTTTTAAGTTTAACCTACATTTCATCATATCTCAAAAAGTGCAAAAAAGTAGCACCATGTGTCTTTGGAGAAAATGTGTCAAATAGTAGAAAGACTATGCCATAAAAATTCCAGAACGAAAATGGACGAAAATGACGAGATATTCATATTTGTATGTAGCTTTCCATACAAGAAAAACAAACTTATTCGATTTACTCCTAAAGTATAAGTCCTATCTTAAAATATCTAAAGATAGTTATAGTTTCTATTTAATATACAAATCGAATGGCGTATTCAGTTTTATGAAATTATGAATTTGATTTTTTAAATTCCCTATGTCCGATTTCGATTTCAAATGGACCAGCGTGCGCCGGCCGCCCGATCGATATCTACCAACACACTAACCTTAGCTAATCTTTCATTGTCTTACGGAAACACTAAATAATGTATTGTATGCCGCGTGTCGTGGTTTAGATTCAACCACAATACAAAAATCACGAAAATAGAAATATAAGACAGTTTAATCGTCGTATATGCCTAGGTCCGGATGATACAATGTAGTTCAAATATTATGCCAACTGAGAGATTTTTATATAATGATATTGGACAAAACTTGACATCACTATAACTATGACAAAACGACTGGGTCACAATTTTTATGATTAGTAAGTACACTTAAAGAGGTTTAATTTTCAAGTAGAATTTCGAAGGTGAAGTCTGCCAAACCGCACTGAGCCAGCATCGTAGATTAACGCCTAAAACCCTATCAGTAGAGGTCCATGTAAAGCAAACGGACAGGATATAATTCAGAGCAAATGTTATAATTACATTGAAATGTATTAAAATATAATTTATTATAATAAAATGTAAAAGTCAACTTACAAAGAACAACTCATACGTAATTTAAACACAAGTACTTAGAGGTCACAATGACGGACTTCGCGTATTCTTCTATAGTTGAAGATACTTAGGATTAGCCAAACGAATATGCACAATATCACATTTCAATATATTTAATAGGTAGTTTTAGTCGTGGGAACCTATTATTGAAACCTCAATTGTTAATATATAGTTATTAAGATATTATCTATTGGTTCTCCTAAGATGTAATAAATAAATAAATTAGAATATTGTGTATGGTGATCGATAACCATTTAGACTACAAAATAATGCTGAACTTATAAGTAGGTAAACTAAGTGTGTCATCATTGGGATGTCATGTTTCGCAGAAGTTAGTGAACAATAAACATAAGTAATTTTGCAAAATCCTATCAAAACTGTTTTAAAATACAGGAAACTCAACATTCGTTGAAAAATGTAAGAAAGCTTACTTAATTACAAAACTATCTTACAAACATTCTAAAAGTCATTCAGTCTCAATTTCCATATAAAAGTAGTTATGGGTAAGACCGGTTTTGAGTAATATCCGATTACCCTCCTTACAACCATAAAAGTAAACTATTAGAATTCTCTCGCGTGAGGTTACGTTCGATTGCAGTGCCATCTGGCGCGGTTTCAACAAGTTATACTAGTCATTGATCATTGCTTGATAGGTGAGGGTCGTTTGAGGTCTCTGGGGTGGATAATGGGAATTTTATTATTGCTAAGTTTATATTTATTGTAGCTAAAATCTTATGTAGAGCCCGTCTGTACGATAAATGAAGTGTAATGATAAACATATCATTACACTTCATTTATTAAATACACTTCATCGTTTGCATGAAACAGTAGCATAGGTATCAAATCATTTATTTATAATGGGATACTTTAGTATATAGACTCTAAGACTCCATCGTTTGCATTAGTCAGTACCATGATAGGTATTATAAAACTAATTTATGTATAATGTTAAGATACTTGCAACAGTAAATAAATTAAAATCGTCTGAAAAGTAACGCCCTTATAAAATACAAAAATAATTCCCGCCTCTACGAAATTTCTTCTCAGTTTCATATATTTCTCAGCAAAAAAACACAGATTTAAAAAATCGTGTCAGCCCGTTGAACGTTTCGTGCCCCGAAGCGAAGTTTGCACTTCAACTCCGCCCGAGCTCATTTGCAATTGAAGTCACAGCCTCTTGTCGCCTACAAAAAAACTTCTGCAGTATTTGACAAATCCCCCGCGAGGCGTCCTCACATCCATCTTTATCGCTCCCTAATAAATTTCACACTCCGTCTCGCTCGCACACGCTGATTACTTCAGCTCCTTTCTCGTGGCTCCTCCCGTAGCTCACGTTTATTTTTCATTTCTTAGGGGCGAAGAAAATTATTTTCTGTGAGCTTTGAACCCGTGGCGAGGGAAAAATGGGAAATTTGGAAAATGTAATTGGATTCTGGACTAATCTCGACGCCTCTCGTATTTTATAAGGGAGAGTGCGTGTTGAAATCGAAGTAGGTATTTATGTGTCTGTTCTAAGGTTTAATTAACCTTATAACGAGATTGCTTACTCGTATGTCAAATGGAACGAATAAAGTTTTCGTTGGTGTAATTGACGCCGCGGTCAGCAGGTAAACAGTTTGCTTTTTCCCTGTATTACTTTTTAAATTCATAAAAGTGATTTTCCTAGAATGATATGTGAGCTTGGTCATATCGTAGATCAGGTAATACCCCATATAAGGTCTATCTTTGTCATGATAATTAATGGAGGTAAAGTGCTCTCGTTGCATTTTAACCACCTTTACCTCCTAGGAGACATATAACATCTAGATTATTCATGAGTAGGTTATCGTCAAAACTGGTCTGCTTCATGCTGCTAAATATAATATATAATAACTATTATAGTTATTCCTTTTTTAAATAGAGTAAGTTTGACACTAAAATTACATTTTTGTGACGTGATCATGGGTCTGCAATAAAGTTATTATTATTATAATGTAATATTATGTAGATATTCTTCTAACTACTATTTTGTAAACCGGATAATTCGGGCTGAGCTTAGATAGTGGGTGTAGGGAGACCGGAGACATATCTAAGGTAGAGCTAACGGTGACGAGCGCATTGCAGTATCTCCAGACATTTTTTTATGTTACATTATAGCTTGGCAAGCATACACATAATAATATGATGTCTATACTAAACCTTTGTACCTACTTACTTTCAGTGGTAAAATATTTATATTAAACTAGCTTTTGCTCGCGGCTTCGCCCGCATGAAGAAGTTTTCCTGGATAGTAGTCTATAACTTTCCCAAGGTCTTAAACTATCTTCATACCAAATTTCGTTTTGTTATACCACATTGTATGTCACGTCTCGTTCCCGTGGGAACGGGATACAAAATATCCTATGTCCGTCTCCTGCTTTTAAGATACCTCCCAACCAATTATCAGCCAAATCGGTTCAGCCGTTCTTGAGTTATAAATAGTGTAACTAACACAACTTTCTTTAATATACATATATAGATAAAAAATATGTGTATTTAGGTCTTAGAATAAATCCATACTTTACTGTATACAAGTAGAGCTACTACTTATATCGGAGAAGCGCTTATCAAATAAATAAAAAAATAATATAATTATAAGAAATTGCGAATATTGTTGGAGGAAGAAAATAAAGAAGAAATGATGAAGTTTAATTAAGCGGCGAAAATAAAATGTAGATTTTTACAAATATTTTAAACTTTGTTTTGCTCTGTTGTTTTTTTGTTGATAATGAATTTGGTACCAACGCTGGGACACATCATGTAGTGGCGTAGCTTGAGGGACCCAGTGGATTTCGACGGCACATGAAATACAAATTTTAAGTATAGGTAAATGTAATGTCATATCTTATATTTAAAACTAACTTTTTGGGAATAATAAATTATGATTATATACCTTTTATACGCGACGGCAAAACCCAAACTAAGTGATTGAATGATAATATAAAAGCGAACCGTGGTTTATAGGTCTCTACAGCCTTGGTCAAACAAACGGGGCGGTACAACGTGACACCGGCGGAACGATAACAGTTGCCATATTATATGAGATAATATAAAATATATAAGAGCCGTCACGTTCAGCGCTCAACATCATAGTGTCGAGCGCCAGCCGCCGTCCCACCCCGTCCGCTGTTTGACGAAAGCAAGTTCGATTCTAACACGACACAGGAAAACAATACAATATAATGTCTCCGATATGGAGATTGGCCCGCCCCTATCACATCGTGGTATGGACATAAGATTGAATTGAACTGGCACTAGTTGCGTCTCTATAGAACTTCATTAAAATAATCGCGTCAGCATGTTGACTGAATATGATCATTTTCATAGCGGAGCTAGTGATAGACCTGTAGAACGTAATTACAAACAAAATAAATTGGATTGGATTGAGAACGTATTTATCAGAATAATGAGAATGGGCTAAAACCCCAATATTTGTGTAGAGCTTATATGTTTTCAAATGATTTGAAATGTCCACTGATCACAAATATAAAATTTTATTTCTGACTAGCGGACCCGACAGACTTCGTCCTGTCAAAAAGATTTGTAATATGACAGTTTTTTGTTCCTATCTATTTTATTAGTCACAATGCGATATCACTTTTGTTGAGTTTCAGAACGCGACATTACATTATTATATTCTGTGCTCCAACGCACACTACTTTGATGTTAGGAACACACCTACATTACTTAGACAACAGTGAACTTTATACAATAGCAATAAAGCTCAAATTGACTCTACGTATTAGTTAGAAAACGTTTGTATGGGATAAAGGAAAGTACTGTTTTTAGGGTTTTCCGGCAATTATTTGATATTTTCTCGCCGTAAAAACCATCCTTGAGCTTCGACGAATATTAAAAAAAAAGAATTGGCCAAATTGGTCCAGGCGTTCTTGAGTTATGCGCTTACCAACACATTTAGCGATTCATTTTTATATTATAGATAAAGGTCGTATCGTTTGTTTCATTCATACAAAACAAGTATAGTTTAATAGATGCAATCAATAACAAACAAAATAAAACCAAAAATATATTCATTGTAAATATTTTATTTCAATTACTATGAGTGCTTATTGGTAACCAATGATACAATTACGCGACACCGCGTCAAATTCTCGTAATATCTATTCGTAATGAGCCACTGGCTGTATGGGGCCGCGCCGTCGGCCGCCTCCGCGACGCGACAACAAACTTCAGATTGGTTCTCGCATGGAGGCCGGTTAAAAACTATGTAATATCTAGGATCTATTTTTATAAAGTTTATCAGTAATAAAATCATTATTCTGCAATTTTGCTTAAATCCAAATATAAGTTTCATTTCAATGCCGAATAACAACAAACCGTTACTATAAATTTCCAAAAGTCATTTTTTTATACCTTAGTTCTGATTTGTAAATATGCAGCATTGATAAAACTGTAGGCATAACATTAACTTCTGTATCCTTGTGTATTCAATAGACTATTATTTATCTATAACTAATTGTCTATACACAGAGGCACACAATTCTTAGCAACTAGCTCAATGTTATAATTAGGAGCTTACCGTTCAAGTATAAATGTCACTAACGACTTAAATTAACAATGTACAGTCCGCATCGGAATGCGTCTCATCTCAAGAAGTGCCCATATAAGTACAAACACTTGGCACTTCCGTGGCTCATAAGTAGACACAAATCTTAGGTCACTTCTAATCTAACACTATAGGCGGTCCCCCGACCTCGCCTGCTATGACCAGAGTCGGTTCGCTTACATGCTACGTGATGTTCACTGCAAACAATACATGTTATTGTTTGCAGTGAATTATAATTTACAATTAGCTTTCGATTGAGATGATTGTACCGTTTGGCTTTGATTCCACTCGAAACACGGATAATGAATTAATTTTACGATTAAACCAGTGGCGTTGTAGTTGGGGAGGGGGGACCTCCTGCCCCGGCTGCATATTTAACGGCAAATATGTAAACAAAGAAAATTTACTTTTGTCGTATGTATCACTAGCTGAGGAGCACGTGACACTCATTTCCTGAAATCTCTTTTTTGCTCCCGCTCGTTGCTTATGAGCGACATTAACCCACGCCACGCCAATGGTTTAAACGTATTGTTTTATAACATATCCACACAGGGATATCTGCAGTCACAACTCAAACACTCGGCTTCATTCAGCCAAAAAGACAGCTCACGAAACCTGTATACGTGCACTATTTTTACCACATTGTTCAACACTACACGAAGTCACTGTGATAAGGTTCAATTCTCATGAATATTTCCACTCACTAATTCGGCTTAACTAAAAGCGACTAGAACTAAAACATACAACCTAAGCAATTTCAAATTGTCATGAACTAAAAATATAACTTTATTGGCATAAATAAATCGCTATTTACAAAGTATTGCAGTAATAAAATGTTACATGTATATTGACAATATCTGTAGTTTCATTCATAATTTTAATTGAGCATAAATAAGGTGCATTTTCTTTGGAAATTGTTGCTTACTTGAGCTTATAGTTCTTAATAATAAAGAAATAAGCAATAAAGTAATAGTTATCATAAAATAAACTTTTATGATTTATAAGTATTTAAGTTATGTTGGACAAAAGGGCGATACTAAGCATTATAACGTAAGAACCATGAATGACACTACAGTTTCAGGGGCCACAACCAAGATGCCATTTTACAATCGTTAACGCTAAGGTTATGTATGAGAATGACATATCCTAACAATGGACATATCGATAGGATATCTCATTTCCATATACTTTTTTTTTGTTTTCTATTAGTGTTAACGATTACAGAAAGGCGTCTTGTCTACAGCCCGAGAATTCAATTATTATAACGTAAATTTCGTCAACATTTTTAGAATTTCAGTCAACAAAAGCCTCTTGTTCTCGATATTGATTTTAATTTAAAAAAGGTATCACATTTTTTTTCTTACGAATATGATCATTGTTTTTGTGTTCAGGCCTTGACAATAGAATATAACATCAACATAACAGCATGCAATAAAATTAGATATATATAACTTTGTATATATTTATTTGATTGTGCATTCAAATATGTGCTGTATTGTAATATTACAAGAAAGCTCTACCACTGGTAACGAGCCAAAATATAGAACCGAATTGATTAATTTCCACACGATATTCTAGCTGATCGTTTCCCTAAAATAACTTTATCTAATTTATCGTATCACTTCAGTAATAGTACCAGGGTACGCAAGTCTTTCCAAATATCTACACTAACTGTGTGTTGGCACATAGCGACGAAATTTGATATGTTGTGCGAAATGTAACCAAACAATTAACATTTTTGGTTCATTAATTTACATTGCAAGGCACTATAATATTTTTTGGTATTAACATGGGAAAGTACCGGCTGTACACAAAACAAAACACTTGTCTGGGGGTCTTAATATACCTAATACTGTGACAGTAAAATAACGAGTAACACAAATATTGAATTCGGGTCTTCACGGTACATATGGGCTCGGACAGGTTTGTTAGTAAATCCAAGTCATAATAAAACACGACTCTGTTCCGATGTCATTAGAGCACATTCTAACGCAGTGGTACCGTAAAGTCACCGTATAATGGCGCCAACACACACACAGCACTATTCCCAGTCGGCGGCGGTTTACGTGGCCGGTTCGGGCGTCTTTTTCTTCGCGACCGCTGTCGGCCTCCTCGGATCAGGTCTTCCGCAACTCTACAAGCTTCACATCCTTGACGTGCAAGTTGTGCTTGGACTTGGCCGCGAACTTGATCACCGCTTGTGTTGACACCAGCGGCACGTGTCGAAGGTCCAGTCTGTATAATCAGATTACATTTTTAATTACTGTAATGGATAAAAATAATTACGGAGGCAGACGACCAACATTTTCCGTAATTTCTTTAATCAATACATTTTAGAGGGCAATTATGTCAGGTACAGACTAAGCGAACAAGTACGAGCGAATGCTACTGAACGAACGCTTAAGTATCGTACGATTTACCGAAGCCAAGTAAACATACGGTCCCAACGGACACACAACTTATACTAATTCGCTTGGTCTAACCCAAGATGAAAGCTGTTTGAGACGAACGTTTTAGTACAATGTATATACCTAACGAGGTTGGGGCACCGCGCGAGGTGGTCCAGCGCAGCCTCCGTGAGCAGTCGACAGCCCGCTAGGGACAGCCGCTGCAGTGTGTGATGTGCCAGCTGTGCCGCGCCCGCGTCTGTCAGCCGCGCACACGACGACGCGTCGAGCTCAACCAACTTAGGCAGCGCCTGCGCATAAACATTGCACTATAGATTAACACTATCACGCACTTACCAGCACTTATCTGGAGCGGTAAGACATCGATTATAACCGATGAGAGTGATAAATGATATATACCGAGCTTTGCAAAATGTAAAAAAAATATATCTTGTTTGATTACTAATCTCGTGATGAGAAATCAACCATTCACAAGAACTTTCCCTTTTATTTCTATCATGGTTTAAATGTGTGCCAACACATGCATATTTGAAAATTAAATAAATAAATAAAATTAGTTTTTATTAATATACCACAGCGCATTTGTTTACCTGTACGACGTATCGCATGGCGACGTCGGTGATATCTGTGCCAGGCAGCCGTAGTACGGCGAGTGCGGCGAGGCGCGAGGGCTCGGCGCCGGACCGCGCGCCGCCGCCGGGCCGAGAGTTCTCCGGCGGCGCCAGGATGCCGCGCAGCTTGGCGTCGTCCAGGCACCGCGCGAACGACAGGTCCAGCGCGGTTAGCGGTGGGCACGTCGAAGACCGCAGCGCCAGCGCCGCCTCCGCGGGTGAGCCCGCTAGTGACAGCGACCGCAGCGCTGGGAGGCGGCCCAGTAACCTACACAAAAACAACCATTAAATTCAAATTTTATCTTTCCCAATTAGAGTGCCCATTTGCAATACCTTACAGAGATATTACAGAACTTATTTTTCGCTAATAAGTATTTTTTAAACAGTTGAGTTTATGCTTAATTTCATAAAAGGGACAATGCTATATTTTTTTTCCTTTCATTTGAACCAATTTAATGAATGTTTACTTTTACAACTATAAATAATCTTGAAAGAAGTTGTAACAGATGTGATGTCACTAAGCACTGATCGGTGGATTAAAGACACTTCTGTTTTACGTTCCTTTTAATTTGTGTTTATTGTTAAATATCACTATTGACTTAAATAAAAAAGATTATGTGGCTGTTCTATTCAATCCATTCTATTGCATAATAAAAATACAATGAAGGTTTGTTACCAAGCAAGTTGTCGTCGCGCGAGGTGGCACCACTCGAGCCCGAGCGAGAGCGGCTGTCGGCGCGCGATGCCGGCCAGCTGCGCCGCCGACACCCGCACCTGCACGAACGACATGCTGCGCCACAGCGATGGATCCATCTGCAAGATAATGGCATTGCCACATGTACTAAACTCTCGAATCTAACAGATGCTTCAAGTTAGACAGTAAAGTACAATATTCGAGGGAACCGTCGAAGCGATCGAGCAAGTACGTAGTTTTCTGGAACTAGATATTGTAAATTATAAATTTATAATCAAAGTGAAGGCATTTTTATACTACATTAAATATTTTAAATTATAATAATAACATGGTAAACTGACAGAATACTCAGCCCAGGTCTTGCACACGAGCGCACAGGTGGCGAGCTCGTGCGGCGTGAGTTTCGCGAAGACGCAGAGCATCGCCTCGCGGTCGAGCCAGGGCGAGCCCGCGGAGCCGGCGGCGTGCGGCGCGTGGTGCGCGTGGTGCGGCGCGTGCGGCGTCGTGGTGGCGGGCCGCACCGGGTACAGCGGCTTCTTCAGGACCTGATGCAACCAAACACCTTCATTCTAACCACTTGTTTCTCTAGTTTCTAGTTAATTTTAGTAGACAGTAATTGTTGCATTAAACAGCTAATGTAGATTAGTATTCATTTTATAACCATTTATTTGAGAGCATAGATTAAAGTGTGACTTGTATTTGGTTGGCTTATATATTTATATGGCAAATGGCATTTTGTTAGAAGTTGTTAAACAAACTCTTACGATTTACAAGTGTAACAGTATTAATAGTGGGTATACTGGTTGATTCGGAGCAACATCAAGACAGTTCATGGGAATAAGGCCGGTTAATAGTTCTTGGACATATAAAAATGAAGTGTCAGCAGAACTACTTTTAAGACACTTACATACTGTTTTGTGAGTTTTACCTTGGATGAGTGGTGTGTGAGCTGCAGCGCGAGATGTGACCGCAGCGCCTGCTTCTTAGGCGCCTCGTCCTCGTCGGAGGCGCGGCGTTTCTTGGCAGAAGGCTCCCACGCCTCCGCGCCGCCGCCCACGCCCGCCACGCCATCGTCCTCCTCGCGCTTGATTTCTGATGCACATGATGGAGATTTTGTTATGGTGTTGAGTAATTAAGGTGCATTAAATTAATAGATCTAAACAGTTCACATCTCGTCAATCGATATTTATAACTTAACACCACTCGACATCGCTTTGCTACGACGGTGTAAAATGTTTCTAACTTTCTCCGAAGTACAAAATGACTTTCCAAACAATAAAATGCGTGTCTGACTAATAACTTATTAATGATAGCTGTTATAAGTTTCTCGATACGTACCATCCTCTGACTTGATATGTGGTACTTCGCTTTTGGTTTCATTGTCTGAACCGGCCTCCGATTTCAACGGGACTGGAGGTGCCGGTGGAACCAATTTGTTCTGCAATATACAATGAATGAGTCAAAGTAACAAAGAGCAAACAAAGTTATTTATTACATTTTTCTATACTAGTAACAGAAGAGGCAAGCAATCCGCACCCTTGATAAGCGACACGACCCTTCATTGCCATACAAAAAAGAAATCAAAATGAAATATAGAGCAGCAATACAACATACCTGATTATTATGATGTTGGCTGAGCTGGCTGGCATCTGATCCTACACTCATGCGCCTGATGTCCGACGACTTCTGACGCGCTCGGAAGTGCCGCGGCTGCAATTTGATTTATTTTTCAAAAATAGTCACCTCATTTTCCTTCATATTTCCTAACACACGCTGAGAAGTCGATAAGAACGTTATGTAATCACGCTATAGTTTCCGAAAACCTTTTCCACACATCGTTTATCAAAGCGCAGCGTAGCTAAAGAATCGACCGCTGAATTGTTAAATACATTAACTCCTCACTATTGGACTCCACTTGACTTGTGATAATCTGATGGCAACTTAAATCAATATACTCTTTTACTAAGACTATAGATCTAGACTCCAGATTGATGTTGGTACCTTGTAATCATGGTTGAGTCCCATGGTGGTGCATGTGGGGCACTCCCACGAGTTAGGCAGGTCCTCGTTGATCTGTCCTCCAGGCGGCACGCATGCAGGATGCACGATGCTGTAGCAAACTGAACACTCGCGCAGCGAAGACGGACCGTTGCGACCTGACGAGTTGTCATGAGATGAAAATCAGAATGTTAAATTCTAAACGCTAGGAATATATTATGTAGTATTTATTATATTAAGCTATTGTTTTTACTTAGTATCAGTCCAGTCTGAATTTTTTGCCCAATAAGGCCATAGGTTCGTCAGGGATTAAGCTGTGATGTGTGCATATATTTTGTTTTGTGTTAAGCTAAAGTGACAGTTGTTTTCAAGCCAGGTCTAGGAAGAGCATGGGCGACCAGCTAAAGGTCTTGGCATGCGCGAAGACTATAAAATTTATATCTCACAAATAACTTATGCAACCTCGCATTTTAATATGTTAAGGATACTATAATGGAAGCAACATTTCCAAGAGGCCAATATGCCCCAACTACATTAATTTTATTTTTACACTGAATGATGATTCTCCTTTACCATTGGACAGAACACTTGTTGAGCTTCTGTTTTATAAAAATAATTTTGTTGATAATACCCATTATTTTTCTGTAAAGTTTCTGGATTAGCACAAAATAATTCATTTTACTTATAAATAAAAACATTCACATAATATTATATCAATCTAGCCTTTAGCTGAATATTCAGTGTAACAAATATAATATTATGTGTACATTTTACAAATACATCTACTATTATTAATTAAAAGTAGACTATAGGCCATTCCAGAATGTTATAAGTACATAGTTACCAGAGTTACCCTTAGCCTGCGGTGCGACCGGCGTCTGCATCCAGCCGTCCAGGTGACACACCGCGCACGACGCCGTCACCGGTAACATAGGCTGCAGGACAAAATTTATTTATTAATTTTAATGATTTCTTATGATTACACGAATGTTGAACATCGAAATAAAACTCCAAGTCCGCCCCGGGACCATGAAGGATGCAAATTCTTCGAAAGATTAGGAGAACAATAAAACTTAAAAATCAGGCTAAAATCCGAAATCTCTATGCTGCTAAGTTGCTCTCTATGCTGTTGAAATTTCGAATCCTACATTTAACTATAATAAATTAGTTTTTTTTATTGCCTTAGTAGGCAAACAAACAAGCGGTCCACCTGATAGTAAGCAGCATCCGCCGCCCATACACTAAAGCAATTGAACGGCGCAGCCAAGCCGATTCCTACCGGGAAGCCTATGGCATTCCGTTGCTAAGTAAAAAAGCATAATCCAATAAGCAAACAGTACTGCCTTTTCTGACTGGTAATTAATTATATCCGCTAAGCCAGTAACTGCATTAATTTACATAGCCTTTTCTTTTCGCCTATATACTACGGTAAAATCATAGTTAATATTAAATAGCAACGTTAAAACCTATAAAATACACTCAACAGTACCTGTAAACACTGTCGCATAATGCACGTTTGCTTGGCGCGGCCGAGTCCGCCGAACTTCACCATGTCGTGGCAGAACACGCACTCGCCGCAGTCCGTACGCTGGCACGCTTCGCATTTCTTGCATCTACAATTACGAAACGAATATTTCATTTATTAACCATCATTAAAATGCTTTAAATATTTCAAAACAATATAAAAGAATGTGCCCGTGTGAAACAACATTTATCCATTATGAATGTTTTTAACATGTTTGATATCATTATTGGTTTATACTTTACAACAATTTTGTACAACCTAATCATTATAACGTGACTGAGATCGTACCAAAACGATGGAAATATTTTTTCCTTATTATTCATGAACATTCTAGGTACACATAATTGTAGCGTATTGTATTGTAGTGTAGTGGTGTGCTTCGTACCTAGTGCGCCTGCGGCGCGGCGCGTGGTTGGCGTGGTCGGGGCGGGCGCGCGCGGCGCCGGCGCGGTGCAGCCCGCCGCGCCCGCCGCGGCCGCTCGACTGCCGCCGCTCACCAGACACCACGTCGTCAGGACCTGAACACACGATGATTGAGATTAAACTATGGACGCTTCATATTTGCTCACAAGTGACGAAGCGAGAGATGCATGGGAAGTGTGACTGACAATCAGGTGCGCTGTGACCATATTATAACTGAAATCCGATAGAACACTGATTAAATATTCGATGTTTGATCGGGAGTTCAAACAATTAACACCCGATAATTTGTGTGAGTGCTTACTTACTATCACTTTCTTGCACAATTTAAATATATAAGCGTGGTAGAGACGAAACACTGACTTTTAAAACTATAGTAAAAAATTAAATACACTAATAAACATATAATAAAGAATGTCTAAGTACATTTCATTACCTAGATGGTTATCAATTGTAACAGATTTCGCCAGGTTAACGACCTGTAACTGTTACTACAGTATAATCCGTTTATTATGACTCTGCCTATATTGACCAACCTCTTATTATGACGTAATTACACTACGAAGTTTGGTTTTCATATAAGATTCTTTATAAAAAAAGTCGTATATAATGACTTCCCTTACAGTGACATGTCGCTTATTGTGACCCCTTTTAATAAATTATGTCCGGTTATAATGACCGACATGATTCTTTACGCCTTCAGTAATGTTCCTTGATTCCCGACGACGTTCGGCACGTGGCTCGTTTTTGTTTTCAATCTCAGTGAGTAATTGACATAGCGATGTCTTCTATACACAATAGTATTAGAGACTGTTTTTACAATAAAATAAAAAAACAAAAGCAGACAAAAATTACAGATTACTTACATTAAAAAATACAACTTTTATGTACATACATACATACATAGGTATGTGCTTATTACGTGCAATTTTTATTTTATAAGTTACTTTGTTTCGTTATTAAAGTACTTAAATACATGCATACTATTTACATAAAAATGTATTTTTTTCACAAAACGCTTTGTATGACGTCCGCTTATTATGACGTGTTTGTCAATTCCTTTCGATGTCATTATAAACGGATTCGACTGTACTTTTATACCTGATAATAAAAATCTTATCTACTTTACACTTGTATCAACATATTCATTTGTAACAAATAAATTGGCAAAGACTGCCTATTTCTATTGTTATTTTAAAACTGGATTTCGATTATAAAAACAAAAAACAATATTTAAGACTGTAATTTAGAAATTCATTTTTAGGCTAAATAATATGCCTATTCGCAACCAAATAAACTCGACGTCACTTCCGATTTAACACTATTAAGCATTATTCTATAACTAATTCATAAATGCTGGTGTTTGGTATTTTCCAATTTCCAACAACCACTCCGTTTTGTAAGGGGCAACAAACACTGCTTCAATACTGTATGTGCTTAAATTTTACAAGCAGCAGAGATTGCTTTCAGCGGAGCTACTGTCTATTCGGCCCAATTTCAATGTCCCAAAAACGCGACTCGTAAGGCGTTTAATTTTAATTTCTGTGATTGATCGAGAGACTCATGTGTCGTCAGTCACGTGTCAATCTCGCAACCAATCCTAATAGAACGACACGGAGTGGTATCATGTTTATTTTTGCCGCATAAGCAGACAGCTGGTATAGGAAAACGAACACTTTAAATCAACCACAGTATTATGGTAATTAATTGTTACAAGATTTCGCTTTCAGCCGTAGAATAATAAAAGACTATAGCATTAACATCGTGGAATTAATTCGGATACAAATTTTGATTTTACAATTCCATTTTATTGTTATATATCTGCTATTATTAATCGGCATTAGCAAAATCACGAATACATAAACAATGGAAGCCATAATATAATAAAAAAAAAGAATATTAAAACAACTTACCTATAAATAATAATTTAAAAAAAATCCTCAAAAACTAACCTTTAAGCACAGGTATTCCCGTCACGGCCAAGTGTTGTTTGTCATGTCTGTGCTGTTCGACCAACGTGCGCACGTCCTTTACCAACGCTATGGGGTCGGATAACAACTCCGGCACCGACTTGCGACCGGCAGGCAACTGATGTAGATACATCACTATGGCCTGAAAATAAAAAATGAATATTAGACTATTTACGAAGTTCCACTGGACCACACTGAATGGACAAAATACTAACCTCAGCAATAGAGGCCCATTTAGTGAGACAGTATATAATACAGTTAAGTATTAATTATTTATAATAGGGTACGAATATGTGTTGAATATAGCAGTAGACTTTAATACATTGGATGGGTATGAAATCGAAAAGTTATAGCAACACAAAACACGAAAGTGTGTGCTTGGTTTATACTAAACACTATGCAATAGAACCACACATCAAAACATGTTGCTTTCAACAGTAATGTGTTAATAAATGATACTAATGTCTGTTTATTGTTCCATTTCAAGCCGATAATGTAATTTCCAACAACCACCCCCACATTCCTTGGTTTAATGTCAGCTACACACCAATGATGACTTGTAATGTGGGTGTTTAAAGACACCTACATACTGAGCTTTGGTTTCAAATATCAAAATAGCCGTACATGGAACGCATGCGCGTCACGAACGCTCCGAGACCGCCCACATCATTGCAAAAGTAGTTAAATGTCATATGTCAATAAAAGGTCAAAATTCAAAACTTTTATAGATTACTGGAATAATATTTCAAATTGTAAGGACTTCGTCTTCCATCCTACATAATGCCCACGCCTTTTTACTGTTTCCGCGCTGCTACCAAAATCCAAGACATCTTGGCTCAATAGATAAAGGTTTTGAAAGTAAATACAGAATGGAACCCTTAATTATAAAAGTAATCTTTTAATAGGTACCTTTTCTCGACGTAAGTTATCAAAGAGAAACCAGTTGAACGGATGGATGACAAATAAAACTTAAGCATACTTGTTTTGTATTAAGTGTTATAGTAAGCAGAGATAGAAGAGTTGGCACCTTGAGTCCGTGCAGCTCGTTCTGCGTGAGGTGCGCGTGGTCCTTGGGCGGCGCGAGCGGCGCGGCGACGCACTCGGGCGCGAGGTGCGAGCGGCCCAGCAGCGCGCTCACGTAGCGGTCCAGCACGTACCACAGCATCTCCGTGAAGAACGGGTAGCGGAACTTCTGCGGCACCTGCGCAAATAACACCTCTGATAAATTTCAATTTAGTCATAATAGTTAATGGTTCCTTTACGTCGCCTTGTTTTTTTTTTCCCATGCGACAACTCTTGATCTTTGCTGAGATTCAGTAATACTTGAATATGAGTTTGTTGCCTAGATGTCTTAAAAGGTATTCTTTTAATCTAATCACATAAGAAATACTTAAATGATTGATTTTATTCTATAACATATTTCCTTCCCAGAATATGAGACTCAATTAACCAAACACCAAGTTATTTTTATTGCTCCAATCAAGTCATTTGTATCAACTTCTGTATGTAAAACCCAATTATCAATTAAAACACTCATACCGCAACTTAGTAATACTTTCTAAGATTGATTTTTATTTTACCTTAGTGACGTCTTCAACCTGTGCGATTTTCAGCTGCTTCTCGATGCCGAACTGATGCAGGAAGTTGCCTCCGAAGACCAGGGAGTCACTCGGTGTGTATACCGCGTGGATCCAGCCGGTCGGAATGAAGAATGTGTGGCCAGCTTGAAGCTTAAAATTACCCATGATTATATTACAAAATATGCCACTAAAATGGTCATATCTTTTAATTGAGTTGACTAAAGTTTATTTTTTTTACAGCTCGTACGAGGAGACCGTAGGCCACCGTATTTTATAGAAATTTGAACTTGATAGTTCTACACGTTCCTCAAAAATAGGGTCTAGACACAAACAAAAAGTGATCCAATAAGGGCTCCTTCTGAAGCATGGAATATTAGATATAACAATAATTCTAAACTATTATAAAATAATAATTCTAAACTATTATAATAACAAACTGAAATATTTTATTCTCATCCTGTACAGTTATCTTTTTATACTCATATATCGATACTACCATCGATTTTCTGTTATAAATGCAAGTTTTATAAATTACATAATATATTCATATCACAAACTTCTGTGTAAAAGTAATATATACTTACATGAACGCGAATGCATTTCTCAACCGTATCTCCGAAGAATACGTCCGATTGTTTTCCAGAGAGCACCCACTTCTCATAGAGCTGCAGATTCTTCTCAGTTGGCGGGATGAGCCAGAACACTTTGGCGCCTGAAATTAAACACAGATATCATTACTTACTGGCCTCAATACAATAAAAAAAGGACTGAATGAAACAAACTCCTTTTTTAATGTCGGTTAAATGTTCAAAATAAGAAATCTAATTACCTCTGAGAATGTGATACCATACGGAAGTGCCTCCGAAGTCAATGTGGAAATCAGTGTAGCAGCCCTTGACCGACATGAGACAATACTTCTGCACTTTTGGATACATCATGTCGTCCAACGCGTTGGTAGATTCAGTCTGAAAGTAAACACAATTAGTAATATAATTTCGAATAAACTTAAATAAATAACTTGACATACTAATAATAACAAATACAAGAGATCTTTAAACCTCTTTCAAAAAACAATAAAAATAGAAAAAATAATTTAATTGAAATAAAACTATTTTGCGGATGTTATCGCGGTTTTTATATTATAATTTTCTCCCGATGTTTCGAAGATAGGGCGCGTGCCTATCGCCAAATCGGGCACAAATTCCAGACACCGGGCTAATACTGAGTAAAAAAACGCAATCCCACTTTGCCCGACCCGCGAACCAAAGCCGAAACCTCAGTACTGCAGTCGTACCGACATGCTACCGGCTTATCTCTATTCCCATTTACGGCTATCAAGACATCACTGTCCTCAAACTTTTCTGCTGACAACTCTGTATAGTACAGCTGCTTTATAAATATCTCCGTTAGTAAGTAGATAAGGTAAGTAAGAAATCGGTAAATTTAGTAAAATATGATCTCAATCACAAGAGTAAGAATAAATTAACTAACTATCAATCGTAAGTTGATTAGGAAAATGTATCAAAATGCGCCGCATATATCAAATGAAGTCATTTATTTCGGAATAAAATTCCATAGTATTGTTAGTAACAAAAGCTAATCTATACTATTATATAAAGCTGAAGAGTTTGTTTGTTTGTTTGTTTGTTTGAACGCGCTAATCTCAGGAACTATCGGTCCAAACTGAAAAATTCTTTTTGCGTTGGATAGCCCTTTGTTCGTGGAGTGCTATAGGCTATATATCATCACGCTATACCCGATAGGAGCGGAGCAGTAATGCCTATCTCAGGAACTACCGGTCCGAACTGAAAAATTCTTTTGCATTGGATAGCCCTTTGTTCGTGGAGTGCTATAGGCTATATATCATCACGCTATACCCAATAGGAGCGGAGCAGTAATGGCTAATCTCAGGAACTACCGGTCCAAACCGAAAAATTCTTTTTGCGTTGGATAGCCTTTTGTTCGTGAAGTGCTATAGGCTATATATCATCACGCTATACCCAATAGGAGCAGAGCAGTAATGGCTAATCTCAGAAACTAGGAGTTTGAACTGAATAATTCTTTTTGTGTTGGATAGCCCTTTGTTCCTGGAATGCTATAGGCTATATATATCATCACGCTATGCCCAATAGGAGCGGAGCAGTAATCGCTAATCTCAGGTACTACCGGTTCGAACTGAAAAAATATTTTTGTGTTGGATAGCCCTTTGTTCCTGGAGTGCTATAGGTTATATATCGTCACGCTATGACCAATAGGAGCGGAGCAGTAATGAAACATGATGCAAAAACGGGGACAATTTATTAGTTTTGAGAGCCTCTGTTGCGTGCGCTGCGTAAACGGTTAAAGTTATGCAACAATAATGTATGACGGGATTGTTCCTCTTAAAGAGTTCTACAAAAATATATCATAAAACAAAAGTCCCCCGCTGCATCGGTCTGCCCGAACGTGTTAAACTCAAAAACTACCCAACGTATTAGGATAAAATTTGGTATGGAGACAGTTTGAGACCCTGGGAAGAACATAGGCTCCCGGTAAAATATATAGCGTGACTTTTATAACGGAAAACTTTAGCCCGAAAAACTTTATAACGCGGGCGGAGCCGCGGGCAAAAGCTAGTTAAAATATATTACATTAGTAAGTTAATAACTCGTCCCACCCAGATCTTCAGTAAAGGACAGCTATGACTCTCTGTAATCATTTTAGCACACTGATAGAATTTCCACGAGGTCTGAATAAGATTGATGTAGCTTTCTCACGCGTTATGGCGTGTAAGTCACCAATACGTAACAAAAGTGTATATAACATTTGATAACAGAATTCTTGCCTGTTGGTCTTTCAAGTGACGCGGCCACACGGTGTCCACCCAGTCTATCTGGCGCACGATACGCGGCGCCTGCACATAGTTCTCGAGACGCGTGTGCGAGAACTCCAGTGATATCACGTTCAACAGACGCTCTTTGTTGGGATCGTCGTAGTAACGCTGCCAGTCCTGTTAGAAGATTTAAGCGAAGTTTAGATGGTTTAGAAATTGAGATGTCTTTCTAAGTAATTTTACCGTTTTTGAACTTTGATCACGGCAAGACTTCTGCAATTTTTTTAAGTTTGCATGTGATTCGGCATTAATATAGAACTATATTTTAAAATATTGCTGCTAGTGTAATCATCATCATACTTGTCAATCATCATTTATGTAATTAATTATAGTATAAGTAATGCTTTATTTCATTTTGATTTTTATTTCATTTGCATAAACTTAATAAATAGACGTCTAGGTATTCATATTATTAATTACATAGAATAAAATACTCGGAAAAAATTACAAAATACCAAACATTTCTTCGAAAGAAATCGTATATACCACAGATAATGACAAATTAAATTGTTACTGCTGTTATTTCAAGAATATCGTAATAAAAAATGGATTATAAAAATATTAACTACGTAAACAATACAATATGATAAATAAGTAATATTTTGAAAATATATATAGCTAAATTATCAATGAAAACATGAAAATTTATTTTCATATTTTATCAATAAAACAAATCATGTAAGTTGTAATATAAAAAAATCCTTATAGTAAATGACATATAGATCATTTCTCATTGTACATTTGTGGGCCTACTTATTATCTGATAACTATTACCTAACTTATATTATTATTAACTCAAAATTCGTCTTAACTTGAAACAAATAAACATTTCTTAATATATTATATGTAATAAGAAATCTAAAAAGAAAGCAATCTTGATCGTAGCAATAAAATTGGTTTCGTAAATTATCACTTTTAATTTTGTTAACAACAAAAAGAAAAACACGTATTTATGAGAGCGATGAACAAAAGTTCATGTGTAATATTCAATAGACATGCACGTGAATGAGGAACCTTCAATGCTTACAAAAATCAGGAAACAATGATACCGAGGCATGCAATGTTTTGAATATATTTGATAAACAGATTTTGTAAACAAAATTATTTATTGCACGATAGCAACACGGCAAAACGACAACTTTCCATCACGCAGCGCGAAACATGTTGAGATATTTTTAATATTATCGATTTTTTTCATATGGAAAACCACCTATACGACATGATTCAGAAAAGCATCCACAATTGTTAAGATTAAAACAACGTGTATTGCAACATTAAAATGTTTCGAAGTTTTCATTTCATATATTGGCCTTTTAATATATAAAAATCCAACATAGTATCACGTTTATATCCTTGAAGGCAGACATATAACTATAACTCTATGTGTGCTTATAATTATAGAAGACACATGATCTATTCCCGAACAACTCACTTGCTAACCAAAAACCTTATACACTGTCCGACCTAGAGGTCGAACCTCACGCGTTTCCTAATTAGGCTGCCACTAGGAACGAGACACTTAACTTGCCATTACAGCCTATGTGATAAATGCAAGTGTAATTTATAAATGAAAACGATCCACTCGAGATGTCTATCTGCCGGCCCCGGCCAAACATTAAGGTCGACAAAACAACTTTAACATCTTGTAAAACCAGCTTTATTTGATACCGGAAAATGTCAACACTGCGAATTGATATTAGCTGTACGCCGCCGGAAGTTTTGCTAGTAAAGAGCAGTAATATGATCAAAGTTCATTGCTAATTAGTATCACACCATGATTTTTCATAAGTAATAATAATATCAGGGCTTTATTATATAATGTTTTACTACTGGCCATGGGCCTCCTCTACTACTGAGAGGGATCCACGCTGGCCTAGTGCGGGTTCACACACCGTCAAAATTCATATAGAGAACTTTTCAGGTATGCACGTTTCCTTACGATACTTTCCTTCACCGTTAAAGCAAACAATAATTCACAAAGAATACATAATTTTAGAAAAATCAGAGGCGTGTGCCCTTGTGTTTTGAACCTGCCGACATTCGTCTCGGCAGTCCGTTCCACACCCAAACTAGACTATCGCAGTTTAATATTTGATTTTTGTTACAGAATTAAAAACCATTGTAATCTTATGTCTTAGGGTGACAAGCGCAGTGAAGTGCGCCGCAGTACTTTATAATTAAAAGTTATGTTTAGTGCTTTTGTTTATGGCATGGGCTGTAGTAACGCTATTAGTTAACCCTTAGGGTTTACGCGTATTGCCATTCAATATCAAGAAAAAATACGACCGTATAATATCCCATCGAGTCTTCAAGCAAGCAGGTGTTTGGTTTAATAGAAAAATACTTGCATTCTTATATATATATAAACGTATATTACGTATACTAAGATGAAAAACCTGTCAGGGTGTCTCCATTCTCGCAATTCGCATTTCGGGACCGCTTAGAAGTATATCCAGTTTATAGTCATGGCTATCGGCGACTGCGGCCAATGATTCATACTATTGCTACTCGTCTTTTTGGATTGCACAGGCCTTACCAAATCGCATTCAAATCGACAAGTCCGCATAAAAAATTGTATCATCTAATTTAAATTATTTTTTAAAAGACCCAAACAAGTTCCTTGTAGAATGGAGTAGTTGAACTTTAAATACAAAACGATTAGACAACGTCCCACAACGCTCCCTTTATAAGCGCAAAACCGTCGACTTCGGTGCGATCTCGGCATTTTCAATTCAATCTCAAATTCATACATTCCCAATATGAGGCCAAGTGATTCAATAATCTTCTGGAAAACAACTAACGGTCAAGGGTTTCGTTCAAACAAAGAAATTTCAGGCGAATGACGTGAATATATAAAACCTGTTGTAATATCAATGTTTTTATAAACATTTGGTAAACATAAAACAAGTACGAACTACATTTGGATGATAGTATTGCGTATTTATTACTTTATCCTTTGTGCCGTGTTTGTTTACTAACAAAACGCACAATGTGTTAGAACGGATATCGGACTAATTAAGATTAGTTCCCTCGCTACTGTTAATTAATTTCATAAAAACAATTTTTTTGCTTGTTTCCATTTATGGTCAAATAAAATGTATTTATAATTTTATTCTAATTTAATATCGGACTGAATTTTCATTACAAAAAGTTAAGGCATTGTAACATAAAGTAAACCGCGCGTATATCCAATGATATTTCAAAAACTTATAGTAAGTTTTTACCAATCCTGTAATTTTAAAAAAAAACTTACCTTCATAGTCATCTCGATATTTTTCTGCGTGTTGACGTCCATGACGTCGAGGAGACGCCGCGAGCCGACGCACATGCGCACGTCGTTCACGGTGAAGTTGCTGGTCGGCACCCTGCGGAACAAACCGCGTCGCCATTCGTAAACAAACATTGCGAACTTTACGTCGCCAACCGAGTGGAAACTTTGAAAGATCGCGCTTTCATCTCGAAATGTACAGTCAAACCTTACAAGGTTTTTATTATTAGAACATGAATACAGCATGGTCAGCATATTTCGTCAGAAGGTTGTTTTCTTGGAATTTTTTCAGTACTATTAGTCACGTAAGCAATATTCTTAGTTAACGCTTTTTATTATAATTTTGTTGGAAAGTATTCGATATACTATTATTTATGGGTTATGTAACGTGCGACCTAACACTTTTATTTATTTAAATATCAACTGGACGCGTATCATGACTACCAATAAGTGTTTGTTTAAAAGCAAAATTGTATTCTGAAAACAGTGAACCGGCGAACAATATTAATTGATATTACCTGCCAACCCGCATTAGGGCAGCGTGGTTAACAAAGGCAAAACCCTCTCAATAGTAGAGAACATTCGTGCCTAGCAGTGGAAAATATTACATAATAGATAGATAGCTAATACAAACTCTGGTAAAATTATAATACCACGATTTTGACCCTACGTACAAATTGGATGAGTCTTTCTCAGACCTAGAATCAATATATAGTTATAATAATTTTCATCCATGTAATATTGGATTACCTCGCGCAACAATCGAACAGAAAACAAAGGTGTACACTACAAAATAATTAGACGCACGGGACGAACAAAACTCTACGTACGTACTTTTTAATTCAGAAACGAAAGCCACGATGTGTTGTGAAATATTTGGAGTAATTCCAAGTTTTTATAACAGTATGCACGGCATAAAAGTGTGGTGCATACGTGCGATAGCGGTTGAAGTGCAGGCATGGACATTTATACGATACAACACTATAAGAATTTTCAATTCGAACCAGAAGTTCCTGAGATTAGCGTGTTCAAACCAACAAACTCTTTAGCTTTATAGAGAGTGTATACTATTACATAAAACTTAAGAGTTTATTTGTTTAATAATCACAGGAACTACTACTGGTTCGAATTGAATTGTACTATAGATAACAGCCGGCAAACAACATGAACCACTACTGCATGATGGTTTTTTTTGTCGCTACATTTACGTACAAAAAACCTACACCACATAGTGGCTCAAGTCGTTTGCCGGTACTAGGTGTTGCTTGCGGCTCCGCCCGTGTGGATCACATTCACCGGATTTAAAGATCCGCTAAGTATTTTCTCAGGATAAAAACTCGCCTACTTCCGGGATATGGTGTATGCTAAATTTTATTTATGTCTGTTTGGTATTTTTTGTGTTTATTTTTAACAATCATTATAACTTCTTCACAAATACTGAATGAGTATAAATTGATAACTGAGTAGATCAAAGTCAACCTTCAAACCCTTCATGTGTCTTCAATTAATGTAGGTATTAGATAAAGCATTGGGAAACATAAAAAGCAAATAATTATTATGTTAGGGAAAATTAATAAAAAAAATAATAAATTAATTTTCTCTCAATTTCCGTCCGCGCTTTGTCAATTTTGTAATAGGTGAAAATTCAAAATATATCATACCTATACACACAAACAAATATAGGTATAGGAAGTTTAAATATGTGTTTGTAATACCCGAGTGGACATTGTTAGTAAAACGATGTTTTAGAGCAAGAAAGGGTAGTACTATAGTTTTATAACAGCCAAATATAATTTTAAAATAGATATCGGAAATATTGCTTTTGGCAAAATTTTAGTTCATAATGATTTATTTAATTATTTTTTAAGAATGATCTCACCTCATAGGTATAATATAAAAAATGTAGTTATAGGCCATGCTTTATTAGGACATCGCGTCCGATAGTGAGTACACACCTTAGACAAATACTTAACGCCATTTGCAGTTCAGTGGAATAGGAGATAGCTTGTATCAGAGTAAAATTATACACGACAATTAACTTTACAACACTATATTTTCACGTCTTTACCAGATTGATGTTTCTCTTTATTTCTAGATACCCTTAGACATAAACTACCTGGCTATCCATTTCTAAACTGAAAAGTAGTGTCAAACTCTCGAGCCGATTTAATGAGCAAAAATAGAGTCTCGGATCTCTATTTTATACACTATATTAATTTGTAAACCAAAGAAGGTTTAGATGGACGCTCATTGCACAAAAACAAAATAAATAAATTGATCTTTATTTAGTGTGCACTGTTTAAAATATTTGAACTGATTTTGAAAAGAACAGCAGTTTCATTTCCGTTCTTTACTAAAAATGCTTTCCGAACTAGGAGACGACGAACAATTAAAGGACCCTAAATCATGTCATTTTATGGGTTCAAATAAATTATTTATTTTATTTCACCCAATGTACTAATGGCCGATTAACCGAAAGGTGTCCTTGTTTAGAAATCTATTACTACAACAAAATTCTCCTGATTCATCTTACAAAACTTTCCCCTTTTCTGAATTATTTTTATCAAATGCTATTCATATTAGACTCAATTTATCTTCATCAGATAAAAATCAATCAATTACTAAAATACAATACAACAAATTTAAAATTCTAATTGTAATGATAAAATAGATTGACTTCTCTATGAAATCGGCTTATAATTTATTAGATAACTTCTATCTGACAAGTGACAATAGAAAAATCAGCCCTTATCATATCAAAATTGATTTCGTTCAGCCAAACTCACTTAGGTAATTAAGGAGCGATTTTATGTCCCACATCCTGTTCTATTTTCGCAGACAAATAAATGTCATTCGCTTATGATAACCTTAAAATATGTTATTTAATCAGTGGACGTGCGAACTTGTCGATAGGTAGCCACAACTTCCCATTACGTCGGCATGGGACCGAAGTGCCGCATCGACTGGTCAGTCATGCTTCTTGCTTAATTATAAAAAAGGTACTTCACATTTTTTGTCAAACAAAGCCGTGAAATTTTTGTTGACGTTAATTAATGGGTTTTGTTTAGACATTTCGCAACATTGCGCTTGCCGGCAATTTATTGCTATTAAGTTTACAGCTGTGACACTACAATAGAGAATAGCATTTGTTTTATACACAACAGAATGTATATAAATTTGGGTAAAGCTCTACTTTCATATGTGTAAACTTCATGATCAAAAAAATAAAATTACATTCTCATAATAATCATCTCACCTTTGTCACTAAGTAGGTAAACTACATTGGAAACATACTGAATTTGTATCTAAAGTTTGCTCACGTTTTCGTATAAAATGTTATTTTCCTAACAGAGACACAAAGTTTACACTAATAAGAAATATGTATTGTGCTCAGCGAAAATGATTACCCAGTAAAATACAAAATAGAGAAAAAATATTTTTAATCCAATAATAAAATAAAAATTATGCTTTATAACTATTGCGTTCCAGTTTTTGAAAAATTAAAAACAAAAAACAATTACACAAAAATATGACAATTTTTTTATAATCCGATTGTACCCGTAAGTTAAAAAATTTAATATGTTTGTAATTATTTACGTATCTTAATACGTATAAAGAGAAAATTTTTGTGAGATTGTAGTTGCTAATCCTTTGGAACTTTCACTGATACTGCTATAGCTGCTGCTATATAGGGTAATTTTTATCCCGGAAAAATATTCATTCCTAAAAAACTTTCTGGCGGGCGGAGTCGTGGGCAAAAAGCTAGTTTATAATCCGCAGTTTGATGTGTCACAGTAAGAAAATTGTAAACTAATATTATATGACAGTCGTCTTAAAAAGTAGCGTTTTTACTGCAGCTTTCGTTAATCAGCGGCATATGTTTTTTCACTATAACATAATATTCTCATAGTTTTTGTAACAAAATAATTTCGATATACATAAGAACAAGAAATTACAATTGTATCTTGCATATTAAATATTCGACTTCAAATTCGCACGCAAATGGCATTTATTATCCATTCTTTTAGAGTAATATGGCGAGCGAGAGAATAAATAACGTTGTCATTTCCGGGTCCATTCTTTAGTAGAGTATAAGTAATTTTTATATCCGGACAGTTACAACAGATTGTAATTGGAATTGTTATATCACTGTTTTAACTCGCGGGACAAAAGCCATACTAAATGTTCTGCAATCTATACCCACTCGCCCAATGAGTGTTATTGAGTTACTATATTATGGCAGTCTGTCGTATATATTGACAGTAGAGTGAAGTTTTCTTTCCAAGGCATTTGGACTGTGGAACTTCTTGATACTTTAAAGTAACATTCGCAAACTAATTAATTAATTTATGAGGTAATATAAACAGGTATTTTGCGAGCATATAAATGAACTGCTCTAAACAACAATACAAAAACTAATTGTATTTTTCTTTCTTTCTAAATTATATAATTTTATTTCATTTTAAATAAAATGATTGGAACTTAGGCTACGGGCTAAGATAGCGATATTGGTAGCCTGAAGTTTCCCACGACACCGGCTTTCGCCTGTATCATCAGCCAAGCACGTCACCGGTTTTCAATTAAGGATGGACAAAAACTAAAATTTTGGTCTACGGTGAAGCAAAGCGAAAATTAGATAATTATTTGTGCTGAATCTACCAACGGCTCCACCTGCCTACGCCCGTGTCACCTGCTAGTCTTTAAAAACAACTTTATAGCCACTTGTGACTAACTTCAAAGCCGTCATACCTCGCGATTGTATTGTGCTATTTAGTATATAAATAGGTAGACTAATGAAATTTTCTCGATTTTCTATATATTTTAGTTGAGAACGATATCTAATACAGTTGTATTTTTTCTACATTAGAGACTTAGTTGACTCGCCAGATCTTGGTCGATTATATAGCAGTAAGTACTATATGCCGGTAAGGGAAGTTTGAGTGGGCATAACTCTATGAATCCCTAATTTTTACATTAAAATTATAAATAGAGAGAATAATTAATATTTCTTTTAGTGACTTGTGTATTGAAATATATAGTCAAGTATTGCAACAAAATGAAATTTGGATTTTCTTAAAAGTAATGAACATAATGATTGTGACAAAGTAATATATATGCCACATAATTATTATCTCTCATTATACTTATCTTCACCAGTAACACATGACAATAGTGTTTCTTTTTTATTTAAGTGAGTTGAAAAGGATTCTCATGAATATAAAAGTAATTACTTGGGTTTTATACATTATCTAATTTAAAATCAAAACTAATATAATCAACCCACCTTGCAGTCATTTAATTTTTATATGCTATGTAATATCTAGTAATGACTAATATGTATGCATAGTTTACTATGATAATTATGTGGCTGATATATTTTTTCTTTATTGATCCACGGCTTCATTGAGTAGGTACATACCTTAATCCAAGTCCAAGTTTTTCTTTGAACAGCAAAGGAGTAGTAAATCCATTTTTCTGCAGATATGACACTGTGATTTCAGTTCCATTCATCTCGAGGACTGCACCAGAGTGTTCAAAGCGTGGGCTCTCCAGTTTGTCAGCGAGGGAGAACCCCCTCCCTCCTTCAGCTTCATCATCACCGAGGGCCCACTCATCAGAGTAAAGCTTGCGCTGTTTGCGTTCCCGCTAAGGGACAATACATTTTATTAGATGAACTGTATAAATAATACAGGTACTATTCAATGGGCATGAGTTATAGCTGATATAATTGTATGATGTTTCAAATGGTTGGATTTGACTTCACATAAAATACTATGGAGCTGTTTACGAGCATACCACGGATTTGACTTTCCAAAAAATAAATTAAAATATTGGCTTACATTAAACTTATTGTAAATTACAAATATCTCAGTAATACATTAACTATCCAATTCCACACAAAAAAACTCAATTGACTCTGGGCCGTTAACTCTTCATATAATTGATTATAAATGATTGAGCAGTACTGTTAAAAATTATTTGTAATTACTGCAGGTGAATATGATTTAATTGATTGGTTAGCTAATCTAATCTAAGGTATAATACCTTTAAGTGAAACATTCTATATCATTTTTTAGATATACTGAGAATGTTGTCTTTTCTATTAATTACCATACTCATTCATAACGTACGAGACAATAGGCGATAAAATAAAGACATTCGACGGTATAATAGCATCAACATTTTCGTAATTTTTACGAAAACGTTTGTTTGTTGGGTTGAGTTTAACTGTACACAAACAGTTATTGTTTGAAATAGACGAGATTTATTTATATAAACGGGATTTTCTCCGCCAAACTGGAGGAAAAAGTGCAAAGTAACTTTCACTTTTAGCACATTTTTTGAGACGAGTTTAAATTTTCTTGAAAATTTTCCGGTGCAGCCGATTGGTGTCCGTTCGGTCGCGTTTTACAATGTAGGTTACTTTTTACAAGCCAAGGTCAATGAAATACGAGCAAAGAATAAGTGTACCTAAGTAGCAACAATAAAACTAGACGCCAGGGCTACGCTCGGCCTCCGGCGCGCAACAAAGAGCCACGACCACGCGAACGTGCCGTATTTAAATCAATATGTTAGTGTTTTAGACGATCGACTCTCGCCAAGCGAGTAATTGTTGAACGGAAGATTAGTCAAGTAATAAAGTAGATTGTGAGCGAGCGTCGATTGTCGAGTGTCGAGCGACCGCCGAGTGGCGAGCGGCGAGCAGTGAGCTCGAGCGCCGAGCGGGCTCGGACTCGACGTGTGGTCGCAACTCGCAGTTCGCATCGCGCACGCCCCGGGCCGCCTGTTCGCACTCCGCGATCGCGAGCCCGCGGGAGGGAAACGCCTTCGCTCCGACACTCGGCCCTACCAGATGCCCACAATGCTCCGCACGCGGAGGATGTCGCCGCCGCGCGCATTACACTCACGACGTTCATTATCATCATCGCTACATCGCAATGCTACAATCTCCAAAACTATTATAGATTTTGACACCTTCTCGCATGCGCGAATGCATACGGCCGCCGCGTTTTAAACTCGGTCGCAGCGTGATCACAAAAAACCAAGTCCGATGACCCTCAATGATGATTGTAGCTCATAACAGGCAAAATCTAACATACATTCCTGTCGCGATCCCGTAATTTTAGTAAATCAATACACGATGCAGCGATGCACCATTTCATGTTTACGTGATCCCAGATAAAGCCACCATGGCGTCACCCGGGACTAAATACGTAAAAATCTAACAATAAACACTCACCAGTTGCCTCGGAACTTGTTTTTTGTTATTCGGCAGTGTTTCCGACATGTTTGTGTTAGTCAGAAACACTGCACCACGAATTTTACACTATTTTACGTAAATATTTTACACGGAGCACGAGAAAAAGTAACGCAATCCACCATTTGCAATAGTCGACACTGTTGCCAACATTGCGACAAGCAATCACTCTGGTGAAATACTAGAGGTTGGTAGTATGCAATACGCCCTATTGGTTTATTTATGAAACGTAATAGCGCGAATATTCAAAACATCGTAATACAATTATGTAATAAATATACTATTAAGTAGAGATAATTGATTTTGAATGTAAAATCTCCCTTATTTAGCCTAATAACACAAATTAATAGTGTTGTACATTCACAAAATGTTATAATTCTTTTTAAACTAAAACTCTTACCATTCATAGTTGATCAGTGTTTGCTAGCATCCACATTTTTAGTTCAGACGTCATTTACATTTTGAAATATAGACCGTCAATTACGGATTTTATTTTAAAAGTAATACAGCAAAATAACCTAAATAATATTATTTGTTACAAAATATGAACGGGGTAATTATTTTATTTGATTTTTTATTTCGTGGTATGAAGCAATTAAAAAAACTTGTATGAATCATAATTATTATATCCAGTATATTACGTATTGTGAATAACGAAAAAAATATGCTTATTATTTAAAATTTATCATAAATATCAAATTACGTTTTACATTATATGTTTAATTGTAGTATGTATACATTATTTTCATTTACTAACTCTCATGAGCATAAAAATTAAAAGTGTATATGTACTACCTATTCCGGGTTGCACGTTTTCAAAATGATTTATTAATTTTTTTTTACAGAAAACATATAAAAATTATGTAATCACATCAGGTATAGAAATTAAGAAAGGTTGTATATAAGAGAGATAATTAAATTATAAATGTCTTTTAATGAAACCGTAATGTCGTGAGTTTAATTGATTAGGAGTATTTCGAGTTCTAATGAATTATAAAAGTGAACAAAAAAAGGTAGGTACACAATATATTTATTTTATGTAATAGTTTAGTTATAATTTTGTATTTTATCTAGAATTTCATAGGTATATATTTGTTTGTTTGGAAATACCCCGATTGACATTACGCAGTTTTACAGCATTCAGAAATCTTTATTTTTTTAATTATATCTCGCCTCATGACTCCTCCCATCATGAACTAAACAGTAGAGTTACTCTGCTATTATTGATACTTACCTATACTCGGTAGATAGTTTAAGTTGCCTACCACAACCTACCTTTAAGGAAGGAAAATAATGAGACAATTTCAATACATATTTTATCTTTTACTTATTTTGTTGTAAATATGTACCTATCTAGCTTTTCCTCGCAGCTCTATGTAATATTCCTATGCTGAGATAATTAAGAGTGTTTAAATAAAAGCCCTTTTATTTCGAAATTAAAATAATACTTATTGATGGATCAATTTGTGAGATTCGCTCGTGTATATAAGCTGCCGTAAATACCAAAAAGTTCCAACAGATAGGTTTCGTTTCACACGAACACCCAACCACATAAGTATAAAAAAACTTTTTTTTTAATAAAATATTTTAATCACATATCTAATCACACTCACACTTATTTACATACTTATAAGAATTTAATAATAAAAAACGATAACAAATTTAATGTATGATTATGTACTTAATTTCCTTTTTTTGTTATACCTGAATAATAGGAAGGGGAATCTGGAGAAAATTAAGACCGAAACACACTTATTCACAAAAAGAACAAAATTATGTTAAATTGGAGAACTTATGAACTAAAGCCATAGTTTCGAGAATGACTAATAAGGCAAATTATATCACGCGAGTACAAAATTATACTTGTTTACATATTAAGGTAGGTATTTTATTACTTAAGTACATTTTTTTTTATCTAATCATTACAGTTAGATTGTTGAATTATTATATTAGATGATCATATGGACAGACATGGATCTACAGTTTATCTAAATTTAGACTGCCCTTAAAGATAGGGTCTCCCACACACTTTAACATATAGACTGAAAAACGTTGTAAGTACTTACAATCTACAATTATGCATTATTTAAAAAAAATGAATTCCTCCAAATGTTGGTGAATTTTAGAAACGCATGACATAAATTGTGTGCATTTCAAAATAAATTAAATTTATCCTTCTAATATTTGCCTTTATAACTAATCACATGAAAAAATTAGTCATATTTAAATATAGTCTGGCATTGGCAATTGCCGGGCCGTCTCTCATTGATTATTAAATATAATCCAATGATAAAATCAAGCATATAATTATTTAATATTTGATACACCTAATAGAAATTCCGAAAGCTCTAAACGCAATGTGGTGAATATTTATGCCTATATTTTTATAAAAATATAAATAAAATAAAATTGGTCACCACATTTCCATTTTTGAACGCTCTATGGAGATAGCTCTTATCATTGTAATGTTTAAAGCTAAAAAAAAATAATAAAGAATATTTAAATATTTTTAAATTTTATATAATACTAGCTTTTGCTCGCGGCTTGGTCCGCGTGAAGGAGTTTTTCCGGGATAATTGTTTTTTAATTAATATATAATTGTTTTTAAATAATTTTAATGATATGTCTCGTTATATTATGACCAAATTACACAAAATCATTATGAATAGTAGCCTATGTGTTATTCTGATATATAAACAATGTAACTGTAAAGTTTCATCCAAATACGTTCAGTAGTTTCTTCGTGAAAAAGGAACAAACATACACACATACATACACCCACACAACCTCACAAACTTTCGCATTTATAATATTGGTAGGATATATTTTTTTGAAAATAAAAAATCTTTAACCTTGAGTAGCGACATGATATGACTATCTGTAACACGGGAGGCTATACAGGATTACTTACTATCTAACTTCTGATCTGCTTGGTGTTATTGCAGTGCAGAGAACCGGTAAAAAAAACGGTAACGTTATCCGGTATAACGAGTAACGTCAAATATAGATGTAGCGTTATCTGTTGAGTTTTCAAGTAACGTTATTTATAAGCATAATAATAGGTTAGGGACACCGTACACACAACCTGAAATAAAGTTATTGTAAAGCTTATGTGGGTAGGTACTACATGAATGTAACTATTAAAACTTTTAATTCTATTCGTTAGTTTTAACTTACATCCGAGTTATATAATTATTTGTTGAGTAATTTTTAGGGTTACCTGATATATCTTCTTACCTGTCTAAAACATCTAACTATCTTGACCTTCAAAATTTCTATCTAGCTGCTTTTATAGGTATGAATTTAACATGTTCATAGTTAATCATGATTTATGGGATCATATATTATTTTGTTTTCTTCCAATATCATTAACGATGACACATATAGCTCGGGAAATACGTACACATAAACATGAACTGAAGTGACGTTATTGAAATAACGTTGTAGAAAACAATTGATTCATTCAGTATTAATCTTCGCCTCGCTGATGTATCATGAGTGCATGGGCTAGAAGTATTCCTAAGGAAAAAAGGATTTGTAAAGCAGGGGACATATGGACTCAGTGACCCATATAGATAGATGAAATTTTAAATCATATGGTAGGAAATTATGAATAAATAAGTACTTATGTCTAAATAAGTAGTTATGTGTTATATAAACTTTACCAATGTGTACACACGACACATACATTTAAAGACATATCTATTACTAAGCTCTTCCTGAGACTTTCACATAAAAAATGCATTAATAGTTCGCTAAAGTTTGGCATATGATCCCTAATTAACATATTTGGTTTAAACATAACAAAAACAAATCTATCACAGGCAGGGCCGGTCAGCTATGCGGGCGTCCCAGGGGAAATATTTTTTGCGTCTCTTTTTATTTTTGTAAGCAATAGCATAATTTTCTAGCCAGAGCCTGTGCCCCAAACCCCCACTCTCCTCTAATCCCTTGGCTCACTGTCGTTGCAACCCCCCCCCCCCCCTGGCGTGCACCTAATGCTTCTAAAGGTTCTAATCATAGGTTAAAAGTAAGTAGTATCTATCCATTCGAATTCAAAACTCGGTAAAGGTCGTAATTGATTAGTGATAGGTATTCCTGTGTAATATCATCCAATTTCCCCAACTTACTCTAAAAATGTAGTACTTTTAAAATTATCGACAGCTTCAGCAGCGCAGCGGTTTATGAGCTAGATGTGAAACCAGACGCTGCAGGTTCGATCTATGTTACCTGAAAATGTATGTTTAGTTGTTATGCTGTCATAAGTCTTTTATAAGTTTTCGATTGTCTCGCAAGATAGAGTCAAACTTTGAAAATTTTAAACGTAAATCGTTCATTACTCGTATCAATTAACTATTTGTGAGTTTAGATTTTCTAATATCTTTAAATATGTATTGTTGTACAAGAATATACTTCTCTATAATGGTTTTTTATGTTTACGCGAATGTTAGACATTAAAATTAAACTAATTTTCGGATTTTATCGTAATGATCACGAAGGATGCAGTCTTCGAAACGTCGGGAGAAAACTAAAATATTAAAACCGCGATAAAACCCGAAAAATGGTTTTTAATACTTATCTATCTTCAGTGGCCGAGGTTATATAAAATTTTGCACCATCTAAATGTTACAGAATATAAATATACCGTGCAACTTGCTCTATGATTTCTACGAATGTTATTGATCACTTCTAACACCCACACGCATCCGAGCTGTACGAGATTTCAGTGAAAGCTCTCGTGCAACGCGAGGTAGAGGATACAGGTGTTCTATATTATTTAGTATTATGCATTTATTTACACCCACTTGGAAGATTTATTATAAATATTGCTAGTTTAAAATATTTTATTTACTTTTCAATTAATCAGTTATCAGAAATCGATAATACAAAATCATCGTCAATATTGTCTTCTTAAATTATTTCGTTAAGTATCAACTTCAATACATTTATCAGGAATTATTCTCAAGATCGATTATAAATTATGATTTATCCCTAAATCTCATAAATCGTGGTCACAAGCTAGAAAAAGACCAACATGTGTTTATCTTATTTCTTATCATATCTGTCCGTATTTTCGATTCTGGTTTGAGATTGTTTGAGTTTGCATGATACATAATCACAATATGAATGGCAACGAGCTACTACGCAGTCTTGCAGTGTAATTAATACTAGGCGTTGTAAGAATATTAAATAAAACAAATCACTCGTTAATTATTAATATTATAATATGTTACATAAGATTCGATTTACAGAATAAAATATGTTGATATGTTCATTATTTATACATCATTAAACTTATACAGTCAAATATTTACAGATTAAATTTATTAAATAGCTTGGCTATTTCTGGCTTGGCAACTACATGATAAAGGCGAAAAAAATACCAAACCAATGGAATTAAGAGAATACATTTTGCCTTGAAAAATAAGTTTTATCGACATAAAAGTCCCGCTTTATATTTTCCCAGGATAAAACGTAGTCTATAACATTCAGAAGTAATATAGTTTCCTATTAGTGAAAACAATTTCAAAATCGGTTTAGTAGTTCAAACAAACAAACACTTAAGCTTCATATATTAGTATAAATTTTATCATTTCCGTCTTTTAAGTAGCTATAGAAAAAGGCTTTATCCAAATTAAGATTGCAAATCATCAATACCCGTTTTATAATTTACTTAAATATAAGGTACTCAGTTTTGGCCTAAAGTAACCAACTGTTGTGATCAAACAAAACAAGAAAAAACTTCTCGATTGCAACAAACTCGTAAGTAACACAGTCTGGTGCTGCTCCAACTTTAATTTATGCATCGAAGACTTAAGCCTATTGAAATACTGTAATAACTAAAAAAAGGCGAGTTGCAGACTAGAAAAATACGGAAACTATATTTAGTTTCCGTATTTTCCTAGTGCTATTGCATGGCCTACCTTTCTCTGGCAGACTAGATATACAACCACTCATTCAAACTTACAGTTCAGGTACCTTTTTACAACCAATGTAGACACTTCCTTCACATAATATTCAAGTGCATATTATACATTTATCTACGGTGCATCAGATTTCATGGTAAAGATGAAATCACCTTATTACCTGAATTTGCTTTTATATTGTTAATTATGGTCATGCGAACCACTTCCACATCACCAACAAGCTGCCAAAACTAATTTTCACCGTTTCTCAGCGTAATTCGATAATACTTCAAAACAGGATCTTCGATAATAAATTCGCTATCTGTCGCTCCATTTTCCTCTGCGAATTCAGTTTGACTTCTTAGCCAATCTAAATAAAGCTTTAAGTATCTATCTGTTGGATCTAAATCCGTGTGGCCAAGACAAAAAATTCTGTACGCATCCTCGCCGTATTTTCCTATGCCGTATAAGTCACTAGCCCGAGACCACTTAGAAGAGACAAATTGATAGCTGAGCTTCCAAATCATGTTGCCTCTTTTCTTTAAACCAAGAGTGTCGAAAAATCGCTCCAAGAGCGTTGGTCTTTCGTTTAAAACGTGATACGGGGTGGGATATTCTTCAAAAAATCTCTTCATATGTGGTCTGGCCAGCTTTCCTGTTGTTTTGTTTAAGAATATTGTTGCTATTAGCATCGCCCAGGGGTTGCTAGCGAATTCTTCTTCTAATATGTAGTGAGGTGACAGCGGCATTGCTCTTGGTGTGATATTATAGAAAGGCTGTATATGTATAGGTTCGTATTCTTCTAAAGTCAAATGTGAAAGACTTAACATATCGTCGATGGACTGCTGGCTTACATCCTGCGAGGAGTCTAAACTTTTTGATGGTGACCCAGTAAAGCGCAGGGGGCTTTTTGAATTTAAATTTTCATTGTCGTGGAAGAACTGGCTGATGCAGTCTTCCTCCACCATTATCCTGAAATGAAAATAATTTAATGAAAACCTTATTTTATCTAAGTTTATGTTTACTTATTGTAAATATTTTTTTACACCTATGACTGGTTTGTTTAATTGTTTATATAACTAGATTTTTTTAATTTCCCATACAAAGTTGGCTAGCTGGTTAGTCGCATTACATTATATTTATTTTTTTATTACACTTTATATTCAAAGAGTATAAAGGGGGACTTAATCCCGAAGGCATTCTCTACCAGACAACCTTTAGGTGGTGCAGAGACTAAAGAGGTAGGAGGTAGGTAAGAGAACATTAACATTAATTTATTTATAGGCACCGAGGTCATATTATTTAGAGTAAAAATATTTTTTCAATATTAACTTATAACTAAATCTAATTTTATTTTCTTATTCCTAATCTTATCAAGTACAAAACCTATATTATATATGTACTATGAGTGTGACCAGCGCAAATTATACAAAATCATATGTTATGGATATTGCCATATTTAATATTAATTCTAAAATGCAGATTTTGCTATAAAAATAATACATAGTTTTAAACTAGTAGACGAAATTTCGTCATATTAAATTTTAAAGGCCGAAATATCCATGATTATTAATTATTTTTACATTTTTCTTTCAACTGCGAGAACTAATCACTAACTAGACGTGAATTTAAATTCTTTACTTGCCAATACTTGTTTAGTTACCCAGATTAAAGCCGAAACAAAATGTATGAAAATGGACCTTGAGCTACCACCTTAAAGGTGTAAAAATTATCTATTAAATTCTAATTTGTCTATTTTTATTTTTTCCTTTTTTCGAAATCGGTTAAAAATTATATATTGTGTTTTATCCTGTGAATAAGGTTTTACCGCTGTTATATTTCCGCAAATATCTTTTGTATGTACACAAAAAAATTATAAAGATCTCATTTGGAGTACCTACTCATTTAACGAAAATATTACAATTTATTTATGCTACTTATAATATAAAGAAGAAAAGTTTGTGAGTTTGTTTGTTTGTAGATTTATAGGGGCATATTCTTTGGAACGACTGAACCGATTTTGAAAATTCTTTTACTAATAGGAAGGTACATTCCTGAGTACTATAGGCTATAAAAACTATTCATGTAAGCGGAGCCGCGGGTAAAAACTGTAATTTATATATTTATATTTTTTTATCAACTAGATCTAAAAAAAATTTTTGCTTTTTAAACATTAAAGTCCTTTACCGGCTATGAGACCAAAACTGTTTTACGTCATGAATTTGTATTTTACAGTGCTGCCAAACGTGTTCAAACAACTTCATTATTTAGTACTCTTAATATTTACATTTCATACCTGTAATTTTTTTGTTAAATTTCTTGGTTGGTGAAGGTAACCAAAGAGTACATCAATTATAAATATTGCGTATTTTTTTAAATATCATTGACATTCAATAAAGTTATAGCCTATTAAAAAGTTACATATAGATTTAGTAGATGTTTGGAATGCATCTTTAGTAAAGATTCAGATTTATATTTATCATATTTTTAGGATAATTTAAGGTAAAGTGAAAATAGGCGCAAAACGTTATTCAATAAATTAACATTAACCGTAGCTTGACAAAATTAAATTTAATATAAAATAATAATGTGCATTTCTATTAAAAAGAATGTGTTATTACCTAAAATGTCAACTAACCTCTGATATTAAAAAGAAACTTTATAGTTATTGTTCTTATAATTATAGACTTGAACTTTATTTGTTTTATTTTTGGATCTTTGCATTTAAAGGTTAATATATATTAATAACGCAAAAATAGATGAATAATGTAAATTATTATGTCTTTAATATTAACAAGAATTAGACCACTGTAAATAATTATACAGTAAACGTGCTAATTGCAACATCATATTACCTTGGAAATATGAATAACCAAATGTAGGTAAACATCCTACATGCATGCAGTAAATAGTAGCTTTGTAGGTAGATATATACAACCAAAATTACATAATTAACCACAAGTACGACCAATCCACCGAAATACGTACTTACAAGTTTTTGTTACATCTTTAAATCACTTAAACATAGTGTTGACGTGTTATTATGAAAATTGCATTAGCTGAAGACAACGGTGTAAATTCAATAACAAAAAATAGTACGAGAATAATGATTTCATATTAATTTATATTTGATATTAGGTACATTTAGTTTATTGTTTACTTAATGTAAGATTTGTTTTGTTTTTACAACATCATAGCATAAAGAACATAAATGGCGTCACAATTATTCATAACCCTTCCAAACAGATCGGGAGGGAACCGAATATACCTCCGCAAAAACGACTGACGTGCAACGCACCTGCCGGCACTCCGGCGGCAGAAAGAAAACAATACGTGGATGACTAACGCATCAACAAATTGTTCTATTGTTCCGATCATATTTCCGTGTGGCCCATGTAGTTTCTATAAATCGATACCAACGCGGTGTGATTCCGCACGGGCGAGCTGCTTTTTCTTCGACATTGGCTGTGTTCTTTCCGTTTGGTTTATTACGAGCGGCTGCATGGTCGCGGCAACACGTCGCACCGCGCGTCAACGACATAAAACAAAACAAAAATACGCACTGATAACGAATCCGATCCGCGCCGCCTTTCGCGGAGTTTCGAACACTGTTTACAAAACGCTTTCCTCGTTCGGATATCGCGGGTGACATACGATAGTTGGAGTGGCTGCCGATGCGCGGAAGTCTAAGTGCGCGAAGTATGCGCATTCGTGTTAGTGGATGAACTTGTGCCGCCTTTCTGGAAAGTCAAGGAATACGACTGACGCAGTGATTGAAGCCATGCTCATGTGCAGTTTATCGAATGCTAACGGTAAGCTAACGTGTATGTAGCCATTAAATAAATATAAATAACTTAGAAACAATTCGCGATTTATAATTGAAACATTAGCTTCGTATTAAACACAACATTAAACATGTGAGTCAGAGTACGTTGCGATTCTTAACACTAAGATGATTTCAATAAATAACTTTATTACCGGAATTTTGTAGTCGAATGGTGAGAGGACTATTGTTAATACTTCAATATCTATTGTCACAAGATTACAAACAGTATTATAAATATTAATAAACTCGTCTATTTGGTATTTACATCATCTTGCTTTTATTTGTCATTCTTATAAGCATATAAATGTCATTTTTATTCCTATTGTATAAATAAAATATAGCTATTATAATACACTGATTTCTGTAAAGAACCTTACAAAACCCATTACCCCCGGCCAAGAGACCGGTTTAATGTAATTTCAACCAATGCATTAGAGTACATTACATACGACGGGTTAATGAAGTAATAAGTATTGACATAAACTAAGTAGCTACATAATAAGAAAATCATCACAACTATAGTAATATAACTAGAATAGAATAAATCTCGTTAATATATTAATATAATTGTCTAGTAGTTCGTCCGTTTGCAAATTTTACAAAAACTTTTTTTTTACTCTTTAGTACCCTTGAGCTGACCAGATTTGTGTTCAAAATTTGTTAATTTTGCTATAATAGAACAAGGTTATATATGCTACAATAGACGTTAAAGTATATTATATTATGTTCATATATTCATATAAAACACGTTTTACACCATGTAGGTACTTTCCGATGACCAAATCAGCATAGTTTACGGATTATAATCGCATACATGTATCGGAATACATCGTCATTTTATGATTGAAATACATACTGCTAGAATTGTGCAAATTAAATTATTTTTATGTTTATCTTTAAACTTTATCGCTATTTTATTAAAGTTTAAATCTGTTTCTCAGAGGTAGAGGCGACATCTATTGAATAATACTGCATTTGGGTGGCATTTGACATATACAAATAAAGTAAATATATACAGAGTGGGAATGTGTGTGTATTTGTGATTTCAACTCAGGAAAGGCTTTGAAGTGAGCGGAACCACAAGCCTGCTTAATCATATTTTAAGATATAGAAACAAAAAAATCAATCTTTTGTAGTTTCTACACTAACTCTTATCGTAGTTTGAGTGTTGTGTAGACAGCTGAAAATTAAATTTAGCAAAAATCTATTTTGTTCTAATAACAAAAATGAAAATAAAATACAGTTTGTTTCACTGTACTTACATGTAAAATTGAAAATTTTGGCACGAAATGTTCACTATCGCAATATAGTCTATACATATAATATTTTTTTTAATAATTATGAAGTGTACGACAGCAAATTTTCCGATAATTATCACTTAGCGCTCACATGGGAGCCATTTTAATATCCCGCGGGAAGCATTGTCTGCATATTTCATACATTTCAGTTTATATTTCAAATTAGGGGATATTCATACTATTCAGCGTGTTCAACTTTGGAGTCAGTTAAAAGATATTAATATATTATAACTGGGTGTGTGTGTGCTAAACAAGCTTTTTATGAAATATTGTGTAAAAAGTTTTAATAGTTGATATTAGAATAAATCAATATAATATTATACGTCGTAAACAATATTTAAGATGGTTTTAAATAGATGCCTGTTAACGAAAAACCAGTTGGGCTCTAAACTGTCGCGTCGGACCGAATCGAATACGTCCGCAGCGAAAACATTACGGCCATCGCTAAATGAACAGGTGACCTGATAAACGGGGAATCATTTTCACGAATACTAAACGAGGTCCATTAAACTGACTTCGCAACAATGGAATATGTAGTATCAATTACTAGCTGCGAGTAAAAGAGAATGTGGAAAATAAAATACATAAAATAAATAAATTTACAGGGTGAATGTGAAAAATGGCGGATGAGTATATGTGTGTGTATGTGTATATAATAAAAATTGCAAATGTGCAGTCAGCGACATAAGTAGCTGAACAAAATCATAACTTTAAAACCCCGATAAACTTTTAATGTAATTGAAATATATTTTTCTTTTTGTGAGAAGTAAAGATCCCTTATATTTTATTTTTGTAAATAATAAATAAATATTGGTAGTGTGTAGTCACAGAAATGGGTACGTTCGAGTTGTTTTCTATTCATTCAGCTACTTATGTGGATGACTGTACACCCGATCTACGATATTTGAATCGATTGCATTCAAGAATGACTATTATGTATATGGAAAGGGAATTGATATTCTCAAGATCATAATCATTATTTATTTACTGTAATATAGGTAGAATCAATTAACGGTTTGTTTATCCTATGTACACTAAGAATTAATTATAAATTATAATATATACTACATACGCTCATAGATTACTGCAAAACAGCGCTGTGTAAAACTAAAATTTTGCAATCCACATGCAAACGAAAAGTTATGAAAAACGAAATAATTTCCGTAGCGAATAACGTGTGTAAATGATATTATATTTTTATGTGTATTCGAGTAAAGGCAGCCAAATTTGTGAGCCACGTGTGCCAAACTCGCACTGATTAACCTCCGTGCAACATAAACAGAAAAAACACTACATAAAAGGCTGTAATTACACCATCTTTCTGAAATAATGATTAATGTTTAGAATTATTTTTAAATAACACGCTCATATTGTGTTTTTATAAATTATTCTGCGATAAGTTGAGATCATCCGACGTGTATATAATTAAATACAATGATGTAGAAGTCTTATCGTTTTTAGAAACACATTTTTTTATATTATCGCTTTGTTACAGTAATATCGAAAGCAAAAAAAAACTAAATTCTTGGTTTAGACCTTGACTTTTAAATGAACTAACGGGTGATTTACCGATACTTCTTTGTATAGTCATCAAGCGTTTAAGACAATTAAAATAAACAGATAAACTCCACAATAAAACTTATTATGCCTTTTGGACCTATGTATGGCTATCATCTACAACATCCAATAACAAAAGTATTCGCAAATGAGTAAATATATCTCAGATAAGATAAAACATTAATTTATTTTTTGTTATAATACACAAAAATATAACATTAACAACCGTATTAAATAATATTACGAGAGTTCACTGTTCAGCCATCGAATCAAGTGGCTTAGTTAAAAAAAATTACACGAATGTTCAAACAATTTAAGATTTCTCAAGTATTTATTCAGAAAAGAAAAAAAGTGAGCTCGCCAAGGTATGTATTTTAATAAATTGATAGTATCAAGTGGGTAAGTACAGAGCTGTCGCTAACTGTGATGGATAGCGTTATCGATATTTTATTAAATTTGATTTTAATTGTCAAGTTGGCATCGTTAGGAGTCACGATAATATTACTAGTATCATAAGTATAGTATCACTCATATTTCACATATTTATCGTTAACATTACATAAAATTAGTATTAAACAAAAGTTCTCAGAGCAAAGGTTGCATACATTCAGTATTTTTTGTTTAGAAGTCAACGCAATTCAACAATTTAAATGTTTGTCCGACTAATAAATGTGATGATTGACAAAGCACCTTGTTTATTAGAAGGTTCATGCTGAAAGTCATTTTTTGTTTTCAATATTCAATCAGGACTAATACTTACTATTGAAAGACTAGTTTGGTTGAAAACCGGTAAACATTGATACTATTTATAAATATCATCACAACACATTATATTTTTGACGGAAGCACGTAATTTCGAATTAATGATCAAATTATAAGCACCTGCTCGTAAAACATGAATCTTTGTGTTCCAGTCCATGTTTTCACATTATGGCTTTCCTATTTCCGAGGTTATGTATTGTTCGAACCTTTTTAGTATACTTTACGTCAAATAACCTTATTTGAAGATATGAAAATTCTTGTGTTAGGTTTAATTTTTTACAGGCATGACGTGACTTCATAAAAACGAATTATTATAAAACACGTTTATTGCGTCTGAAAATATTTATCCATGTAATTATTGTTAACACAGAAAATCTTAGCGATAATGACCTTTATTGTCACTCTTGAAGATCGAAATTTTATTTATTTAAAGTATTTTAAACTTGTATGAACACTTTATTATGCAAATATATGACAACGTGGAAAAAATGGCGACAATAATTATATTATCATTTAAATATATTTCCCATTAAATTGTCGACCTAAACAATAGACAACAGCTCAGTGTTCATTAGCAACATTTGGCACATACAAACATGCAAATGATCTTTCTACTGAAATAATGACTCATTACAAAACACAATCACAGATCTCCTTGGCTCCTTGCATCAAGACCCACTTGCGCTCAAACATGTGCTGCTAACTAGGTAATCGATTCTAAGCACGTGTTGATTAGATTTAGGAGACACTGGCACTTAGTAGGGATGCCATGCCTCACGGGCAGGATCTAATGTTTTATAAATATTTAATATTAATTAATATTAGCCAGCTATTGCTAAGCGTGAATCTACTGGATTGCCAATATAGAAGTCTAAACTGCACGCACTTGAATTTTTGAAGGGTTTGAAATTCATGAATTGTGAAGTTGACAAATGATGACGCATCCAAAGTCCAAATCGCCAAAAAAAAATATTTCGAAAATAATTGCGAATTTCTTTCATTTACCTATTTCGTCATTACCTACGTTGGCAAAAATGTAAATGAACCTAATCAAGTTACTTGAGATGTCTCACAATTTATTTATGTAGGAGGTAACAAACAAAAAACTAAAGCCGTATCTTTTTTACACAACAAACATCACATCCGGGAAACTCTTGCCTCTCTGGTTATCTTGATTTATATTAGCTTTTAAAATATTTGAAACAATTTAAAAAGAAGAATATATCGATGAATTACGCAGTTGTTTTTGAATTTTCTATCAGAAAAGTAAAAAAAGTATATATAATAATATCAGCTTTGTAAGCTTTGTATTTATACTGTCCCACTGCCGGGAATGAGACTACTCTACTACTGAGTAGGTTTTAGGCCTAAATCCACTATACTGGCCTAGTGCAAGTTAGCAGACTTCGCATACCTTTGAAATTATTTATTTAAAATTTCTAGGTATGCAGGTTTCCTCGCGATGTTTTTCTTCACCGTTAAGGTAAGTACTATTTAATAAAAAATACACACATAACTTTAGAAAAGTCAAAGGCATAACCTTGGATTTTGAACCTGCGGGCATTCGTCTCGGCAGTCCGTTCCACTCCCAACTAAGCAATCGCCGCTAAAAGAACATACTTTATATTTTATAGATAGCAAACATATTAAATTTATATACACGTATTGGGAGTGCACCATCCTTACCCCATCAAGTTTAACGTTTACATAGCTATTTTAGTATAAAAAATATTAATTATACATTACATAATTTAATAACTATGAATCAAAAAAACAATGAAAATTCGGATGTCATTTTATACGAAGTTATTTTATTTGCCTGACATTTCAACAATAGAACTTGTTTAATATGTCATGTAGAATCAGAACAAAACTTAGTTATAATAATTTTACAACTTTAGGTATAATTGGAGTTTGTAAGATGTTTATCACGCCACTACTTGTTTACATGTCTTTGATTATTGAACTTATATTTCTCCAAAAATAATAACAAAACAAACACAACTAGGAACACAAGCAACATAATAAACTAAGTGAAATATACTATTGCATTTAAAACTATACTTACTATTATTTATTGTTTATAATTATACACGGTAATTATGTCCCACGTGAGTAAATTAAATTATGACATTCCTAGCGAATAGTAAAGCTGCAATTGCGTTTATGCCTACAATATATTATTATTCTTAATAATTTCCAGCCAGTGCAGCCTGTAGAATTTTATAACATACCTTATGATTTTTTATAATTCTACACACAAAAAACAGGTATTGTCTAAGCACTGATGAGATCAGGTAGGTAGGTAAACCGTGCCGTTAGTATGATAGTCCTTTTTAGTTTATAATAAATTAAATGGTATTTGCTTGGATAGTAAACAGAATGAGGAAATTCTGACAAATTACATGGCTCATTCCATACTTAATATCAAAGAAAGAAAAAAGCTCAAATTATAGATACTCAATAAACGACTTCCTAATTTACGACCAAATACCCAATATATATGTATTGTGCATATTTGACATACATACTAAATCTTCGTTTAAGTAATCGTGAATTTGTAAATTATCTTATATGTATGTTGGTATACACTCTCAATAAATAAATAAATTATTGAATAAAAAATAAAACATAAATAATAAGTCGTTAATAAACAACCATGCATAGCATTAAAACGTTAATAAAAACTTTCCAGTGATCATTATGTTTAATCTTCACAATAAACCATTTCATTTAATTTAATAACAAGAATCTGTTCCAGATTTTCCAAGAGAAAAGGAAATTGGACGGCGAGAAGGGAAATATTGTATTATTCGTCCAATACAAAAGAAAATCATATTGCTCTTATAAATTGCTAATTCCGTATTATAAGAAGCTCTGAGCCTTCCTTTGTGAAGATCTCGCTTGATCGTCTATTATCCGATGGAGTAACTCTAACTGTTGCCAAGTCATTTATACAAAACGTGTTCAAAGGGCTAAGTCATTTTATATAAATTGTTAAAGGAAAAAAGAAGTTCAAGCTAGCATCTCTTAACGGGTAAACAGAGATGTTAAAGCTTCTTAAGGCGATACCTCAAGGTCCATTTTCATACATTTTGTTTCACCTTTAATCTGGGTAACTAAACAAGTATTGGCAAGTAAAGAATTTAAATTCACGTCTAGTTAGTGATTAGTTCTCGCAGTTGAAGAAAAACGTAAAAATAATTAATAATCATGGATATTTCTGCCTTTAAAATTTCGTCATATTAAATTTTAAAGGCCGAAATATCCATGATTATTAATTATTTTACGTTTTTCTTCAACTGCGAGAACTAATCACTAACTAGACGTGAATTTAAATTCTTTACTTGCCAATACTTGTTTAGTTACCCAGATTAAAGGTGAAACAAAATGTATGAAAATGGACCTTGAGGTATCGCCTTAAATGTACATTGCTAATCATAGCAATTATCAATTTGATAGGGAGGTTATATTACTGCTTCGGGCACAAATTATAATCTTATACAAAATAGATGGATTCGAATTGACGATCCAATATAGAACTTTAAATAATGAGTTGCAACCTGAGTACATTATTCTGAAAGTTAGAAGGCATTACACTCATGAGAAAATTTCGCGAACATCACAACATTAAAATAAAAATAATTAAACGGAATTAGTCATTTATACGAGAAATATGCATAATATAGAACAAAAAACGTTGGACCTTAATTTCAAAACTATGGAGACCATGACTTTTTTTTATCTTGAAACATAATTTTAAACACTTACTATTATAAATTATGTAAGCCAAATATTGACATCCACAATCTAAGTATTGCATATAAGCTGCCATATAATTTATATAGCAGCTGATATATAATATATATACCAGCGTAAAATTATTCATATAATATATAGTATATACAGCAGCTTATATGCACAATTTTAAGTTTTTTATTTGTTTTATTGTAAATAACACATATTTAAAACGACAGACACAGTTACATACTTTAACAAAATTATGCAAATTGCACATGCATTATCTCCGGTATCAAATTGAAATTATAAGAGCAACTATAAAATAACATCGTAAATTAGAATATAAATTACATGTGTGTGCATACAAATTATTTAATTATTTATATTTATCGTAATTTTTGAAAATTATTTGTACCCAAAAAACAATGTCATAAATTTTCATCGTTTATTTACCAAAATATTGTAATGCACTTGAGCAATGACGTCTACATGGAACTAATATGAAAATTCATTCCTTTTCTGCGCTTGCGCCGTCTATACTTCCGAGTAAAACTATTATGTCATATCTGAGAATTTTCAAATAACACCTAATGTAATATCTTATATCTAATAATTGATACCTTAATATCTTTGACTTATAGCAAATTGGAGCCAAAATTAGCTAATAGCGATATTCCATTATCTGGCGACAACTGTCTCTAGACATGGCCTGTCACAACATTGTCTATTTAAAAAAAAAATCATTACCAAGTTTATCTGTTGTCATTTTGCAAACTTTATCCTCCGCCTTCACCTTTGCCTTGCTTCACGGAATTAAAAGATAAATCGGACACTATTGTACTTATAATCTCATGGTAATTAATTATGACGCACTGCAATTGCTTCAACCGTAATTATCTGTATTAGCTCATTAAATATCGTCACTTCCTCGCACACGAACATCTGAGCATTCGCCAGCCCGCCAAATCAATCAAGCAAATTGAATCGTAGGTTGTCAATTATGGCGCGGAACGCTAATCGAATGAGCGGTTCTCGCGTCACATTTTATTTTTTAGTCGCCTAATTTATTTATTTTTTGTTGAATTATAATTTTCTGTGTATAACGGAACGTGCTTCCAAAAGCCGTATAACACGAAGATTCATTTTATAGCGATCCAATATTATAATAATTAGCAGATGTTTTGAATCGATTTCAAAAATAAACGTGACTTAAAAGTTGTTTATTATTTTGCTGCATAGGAAACCTTAGTCGATAAAATGAATTATTTATTAGTTTATTTGCTGATACTGGGCTTCTAATATATGTTTGAGGAGTTGAATTAATTAATTTTCCTTTCAGTGATCAAAGACTGTCTTGCATAGTAACAGAAAAGCAAAAGTAAACTTCACGGTAGTCATTTGCACTTATTGCAGAAATAATAAATGGGACAAATAGATGTGACAAGAGATACAGATGAAGAACATTCAACTATCAACATTAGGGCCAATTTCACAGCCAATCTGACATACAACGCTATGCAACTAACAAAGGTTGCTACGTTTTCTGTTTCACGAATAAACTCCTTAATAAACTATCTGGCAGATAACGTCACATTTTAGCAATCATAACTAATTCTTATCTACCAGATATTGCTAATCGAGACCTGAGGAACCTAAGGTTGGAATTTATCTGACAAACGAGTTCATCAAAAGAGGGGGGACCAACCCCGATAATTTATAACCACCACAGTGAGTAGTGTCTATCACTCATATCTATGTATATTTCCTATTCTGTTCACCCAATTAATACAATAACAATAATTTTAACACCATCTGAGTCATATTCTATAATAAAAGTATATAATTAAAACGGTTTACAAAGTTCGCATTGATGATGTCTACGATCCATTCAAGTCTCATTTCCCACCTCTATTGCGTCATAGTTCATATATTGTTACAAGCACTAGCATCGTTATTATACTACGAATAAAAAATTAACAGATAACATCGAGAAGTTTTTGTTCAATTAACGAATCAATGTTAATGTGTGTATTTTCTTAGAATATATTTTTATTGTTGCTTTTAAACCAAATGGAATAATAGACGGAAAACCCAACGAATCAATAGCATTAGATCACAATCTTCCAATATGTGTGTCACAAATCAACACGTCTAATGTAGTTATAAATATCTATGCTTGTACAAAAAATCAAATTTATTATTCACGATAGGTAAAAGAACAGTTTCAAATTCATAAGCCATGGAAATATAAAATACTATGACGGAAATGCAATTTAATTGAACAGTCGGCATAGATTATTACAGATATATACCTCTGTTAAATATAACGCCATGTCCCAATTCATCTGCATTGCGACAAATATCTAGAAACCCCATTCATGTACCTGAACATTTCAACGAACGAATAAACAGAGACGCTTTCCCGTGTTCTGAAAAGTAGAGTCGAAATTCACTAGTGTTTAAACACACATAATAATTCTTTTGTGTTACTGAATCATTCTGATGACGTAAAGGTTATAAATTAATTGCAGGACATGGATGAGAATATTATGTAAAGAAACAATGGCCTTGACTACAGATTACGTAATGACGCCGTCAAAGAATTAACACTTCACAAACAATGACTTTGTCTAGTATCCTTCACTAATTTCTTTTAACAGTTTATGTGAAACTAAAGTTATTCGCACAATGTTTATTTCTTAGTGACAGTATTTAGTACGGTAAAAAACTGCGGGCTCCATTATTTAACATTGTTTTTATATGTTTACGGACACTCTAGAATGGCTATAGGTACTGATTTTACACTTCACAGAACCTGGTGGTATGTTCACTGAGTCCGAATATAATGCCTACCATTAAGAAAATCTCCGTTCCTTGACTAATTATGCTTTTTTAAGGAGATGAATAAGTATAGTATAGTAAGAGCCTCTGAACTTATTGAGACCACGAGACGCAGCATTCTGCGCGCAGAAACGTTAGCAGTTCAAATATTATTTCTATGACACAGTGATACTTGACTGATCGAGCGGGAACACGCTGTAAGTAATATAGACTCTATTACGTTGCTTTACTTAAAATTTCGAAAATTATTCACTAAACCAACTTCATCCTAGCAGCTGTACTTAATTAAAATAAATACATAGGAAACCAAAGCAAAAATAACAAAGTAATTTTTTCCTCTGTTGCCTAATTGCGAATTACGGCTGAACTTGAACGGTACTTAGTAGAAAACCCACACTTTTTGCTCATAACACATCATTGTGAAGTGCCGAGGCGGCAATGAAAACATTTGGGGTTCGGCAGGCAATAATAATTACTTATAATAAATGAACAATATTTCACGACACGTGTGTTGTCAAGCTGTTTGTAGTGACATAATTGCCTTTTGTTCAATCGGAATAAGTTTTCTATAGGGTCACGGCGCGCCCTACACATTTGCTCCATAGATTTTTTATTGTTTAATCCTCACATAAAAAGGCATCACCACTCAATACAATACTTACCGCAAACTGAACATTCTTCATTTACTTTTGCTAGTTCAATAACCAGAAAATACCCATAACAAAAAAGAAAGTAGCTTAATGTCAATGTTAGTTAAATAAACCTCTAATGATCCCACTTGGAAACACGCTCAGTATAATTAAACCAGTTTGCACAACAACATAATGGTAACGACTGGTAATACCAAAGTGTATGTATTGTGTAGTATAAAGCAACATTAAGGACTATCAATCCATCTTCACTATTACAAAATTCCAACTAAACATTAAATACCTACTAAAAATTATAGTAATAACCTAGAGGTCTCTGAACTCAACATTGTTAGTTTTATTCCACATTTAGACTATTGGCGAATAATTCGTGCACGAATGACTGTAAGTAACGAATACAACCGAATAAGCTGTTTACACTCTTGTTCGGGACTATTCGTCTGTACTCGACAAGTATACAAATCAGGAGTTAGATAGAGATTGATCAAGACGAAAACAATCTGATCCTTACTTTAATAAAACTACTTACTAAATAAGAACCTATTTTTAAAATAATAAAACATTAATTTGCTTGTATCCATCCACTTATCGACAAGATCACGCCCACAATGTGCCACCCTTGACTTTAAACTTGCAACATCTATAACCATCATCGTCAATGACCATACAAAAAAACATAATTTACATGTTTTAAAATGATGTACTAAATATGTATGTTACGGACAATTTGATTAATTAGATAATATGCAAAATGTCTAGAGAATAGTATATCAAATAATAATATATTAATGATGTAGATAATTTGATAATATCTACTTATATATACAGTAAATATTCTATCTAAGTATATCTTATTATTATTGGCTAGTTATATTTGGGTAGGTAATAACTAATAGCGCGCAGTCGATCAATTAGATTTTGTGAAGCTACTAACTTCTACAATGCTGATGCCGTAGCGAGTAAACACTGTAATCTAATTATTGACGTTTCCAGCTACGGAAGTGAGCTCGCCAACTAGTCTTATTTCACTGTATACAATATTCCAATAATACCCAATAACCATAGCTACATGAATATCTTTGCTCGTATTGTGTATTACATACAACACTTAAAACTGCAGATATTTCAAATTTTTTATTTAAGCCTTTAAAAAAAGCTCGACTAAAAACTGTCTCCTAAAATTAAAGTGTAATTTATGACTTTTAACCGAAATAAAATGCTTAAAAAACCCAACTGTGAGTTCAATCAAGTTTTAATCATAAATTTGTTATTTATGGTCACTTCACCATAATAGCGGAATAGAACAGGATGTGAGGTCATATGGTAGTGGCATTCATTTAAGTATCCCGTTTAAGGATAGCATACAAATTATAAGCTATTAAAATTTCTATTAAAAGTGCACCTTCGCAAAGGTCGTCTATATTTCCCTGTTTCTAATGGACTTCTGCCAACATTATAAAACAAGCTCCATGTAACCTTCTTAGTGATGTTAAGTTTTAAATGGCAAAGGACGTCATGTTTTTCTTTAGATTTCAGTAATTCAACTTTTTACCTTCCTTTTTTATATAGACTGAAGTTATTTAATGTGTTCATATGTATTTTAATAATGATAAAGACTTGACGTAAACAGGTCCTTTTTTATACTGCGCGGACGGGTCAGCTTGATCAGATTAATGGTTTATGGTCTTGCAGAGAAATAAACATCGAAATCTGTTATATTTTATGGAGAACTGGTTGTAAACCAAATTTAAACGCGGGCTGGGCCACGGGCAGAAGTCAGTACAACTTAAGTATTTTGATGTAATATGTGTGGGGGATTCTCAACTTGTCCATCTAGAATAGTTGCTATTCAAAGGTCAAAATCTAAGTCTATTGACGTAGCTTTCAAATGTATGGATAGGTAAAACTTGTTTAGCGTGGTACGTTACATTTTCCTGTGCGATTTAGTAGCGCATAGCAAGCGCCTAACGCATTATGATTCTTAGTTGCATATAATAATATACCGCAGTTCAATGGAATGATAATATACTAGAACAATTAAAGAGCATCATTATCTATCGATAATATTCTTTGTAGTTTTCTTATAATATGATATGATCGCAGTGAACTCAATCAAAGGCACAACAGTTCATATTCTGTAAACAAAATATTAAATCGCTGAAACGGATCATGAGACGTATGCATACAAAGCACATCGTTCCAAGCAAAGACCAGAAGCGTCAATCAATATGATTGACCTGAAAAGTGAGCAGGTATTGCTTTCATTCGAATATAAACCTTAGATAAGTACACTATAGCAAAAAAATCCTTATTTAAGGGGACTATAAATAAACATTTATTTAAATCTATATAATAGCTGAAATAACAAAGAATATTTACGTCCAAATGTTGATATTAAAAATTACGCGTCTATCATACTTTACCACAAATCCCTCGAATTTAAGCCAGTAAGCAACAGACCGTTATAACACCGACATACTTCACACACATTACAAAACATTACGATACATCATAATATCAAAGAACAAATCTATATGTGACTGCAAAAGTATTCTATTGAAACGAAAATAAACAACCTTATTTATTTATCAACATCTGTTACTTTTGTGTGTTAAACTCGTCGTATTATTACGTATAGCTTTGTAAACAAGGAGGGAATCCAATTTTATAAAGACGTTACGAATATGATAAGAATTTGTTTTGACAGGTGGTAAATTTTTATGATTTTGGCTCATATTATGCTTAGCGGAATCGTGGTTTAACCCACTGTTTGAAATTTGTATGCTTATTTAATTAAATACAAACTCACTTCTGAACAAACATAACTTAATCTAGATTCTGTTATCACCTACTTAAATAGAATCATTTTATGTCTCAAAAATGGTAGACATTTAAGAAAAACTTAGGACATACACCAACTAGCTATTGGAATTCGGTCAGATCATGAAACGCTAGTTTTTATGCTTATTGCGGAAGGTAAACCATGTTTCAGTGAGTTAATTATATGTTATTTGAATAATATACTTGAGTAATTTATTTATTTATTTTTTAATCTTAAATGCAGACGATTCACAGTATCAATACAAATAAAAAAAAATACAACATAATCTACTATCTGTGCTCCTCAAGTAGGCGACTAGAGCTTACGTGTACTCGCTTACACCGCTATATGTTTTACAACAAAGTTTATATCTAATAAGTATAGCAACGACCAACATTAAACACTAGCTTGAACATAATTACTACATTGGTACAAATAAACTGTTATTTGTGTAAATACAACTAAGTTGGAACAATGTAAGTCAAAAAACAACTTGCTTTTTGATTTGTGTCACGCGATAACTTTTTTCTTTTTTTCTTTCTTGTTTTCTTAAACTTAAACAAACCCTACAATTACTGGACACGTCCGTTTCTGATCCATGAAGGACGTTTCGTTCATTACCCATGTGGTGTAAGTACGGTTCTGCTGACAAGATCTTCGTACTTAAAACAATTAGCTTTTAAAACAAATTTAAAACTATATATCTTTTGGACTACCTAACATTAGTAATATATTGAAACAGTTACGTCAAGCATTATTTTAAAAAATCCGTTTCAATACCTTATGCTGCAAACTGCAACTGTTTGCCAATAAAACGACGTGAAGTAAAAACTTACATCCGCGAATCGTATTATTAAAAAATAAAACCGTTCGTACATTTTAAAAATAGATAACCGAATGGTAACAGTTAATACCACTGCTGCAGTAAACTTAATTCGTCAGCTATTTTTAAAACATTTTAATAAGTAAAAATATGCTCGAATTAGCATGCGAGTTGTGACCCATCACTATCACGAAGGTTAAAGGTTCAATTTAGACACATTTAAATGTCAGTTAACTGACCATGCGGATCTAAGTTCAAAGACATCGGTTAGTCCGGTCGGCTCGTATTATGCGCTACAACCGGTCCAGTAAAGGTTTTCTCAGTGGCAACGTAACACAATGGTGTTTTGTAGGTTACTATCCCTTTTAAATATTTTTTACACGTACAAAAGTAACACGAACAGATGTTTTGGTAAAACGTTTTTGTTGCAGGATTGTATTTGTTGTGGTTTATCCTTAAAACGATAAGGTTAATTAATTCTTTATAATAATGTTTATCAATAAACAGGTTATTTTACATCTAAGAAGTAATGAATCACAACAAGAGACGTGCTAACAGTAACGTATCTATACATCTGTATTTCTTGTACAGGTTCTGACCAATAATCATGAATTATTTCCACAAAGCTTCGATTTCTACTGTTCTTCGACGTTTAATAGTGCACTGTACTTACCCTCCAATTTAGACTTATTATTAAGCACGATTATAATTTTTTTTAAACCAAAATAAAATTAGAAATGCAGACTTTCTGTACATTACCCGATTTTGCAAATCACCTACGACATAAACACTATACACAGATTTTCTAAGTAACACTTGACCTTCGCGTAAACGTGATAAAAGCACCCACCGAAGTTTCGCAACATAACATCTAAACCTGTCCCAAATTGTGTATGTATGAGAAATTGATTGCAGACGATATGCAAAGATCATAATAACCTGCTTATAGAAACCAATTATGTACTTGAAGTTTGAGTTAGTGATACACAGTTTTGTTCAATTTTGAATCGACAGCGTTATCAATGTGAACTGACAGGAACCAATCCAGCTAAACAGAGGAGATGGATGCGTCATGTGTCAACCAACTGGCCAATCTTGGTTTCAATTCAGCGATTACTTCTCGACCGGAATTAGTCCAGACTAACCAACTCTAAACGGAAAACATAAAGGAACAAAAATATCCTAGGCATAAAATTATAATTAGTATAATTAGATGCGTCGGGTTGACAACTAACTGGCCTATCTTAGTTTCAATCCGGGAGATTACTTCTTGGAAGGACTGCAGTCTAACCAACTCTAAACGGAAAACATAAAGGAAAAAAAATATCCTAGGCATACAATTATAATTAGTATAATTAGACGCCTCAGGTTGACAAATAACTGGCCTATCTTAGTTTCAATCCGGGAGATTACTTCTTGAAAGGAGTCCAGTCTAACCAACACTAAACGGAAAACATAAAGGAACAAAATTATTCTAGGCATACAATTATAATTTTTGTTATACCTATACACATAATGTTATATAATTTACAATAATAAGTCTTGATGCATAAATAAAATCTAGCTAATGTTTTTTTTTAACACCTATATCTACTTGATGTATTTTTAGCGATGATGCAACTAATTATAATGGTTAACAATCTTTAATTTAAGTAATTTAATTTAACTCAGTTCTAGAGTTCGTACAGACTTCTTCTGATCATCGGAATTCATTTGCAAAGATTAATTATTAGATTCAAAGAATACTTTTTTAGTTGTGATATTTCTAACTATAATATCTGGTTAGAATTATCAAATTGCTAGCTTAGCATATTGTGACACTAGACGTAACTCGGTAATAGAACCCGCTAACAGTTCACAGATGCACACCACCAAACCAATGCCATAACTAAATATTACATAAGCAACAATAAAGAGCTCAGGTAATCGAACAATGACACAAATAGATCTGCACTAAGCGCATTATAATTATTAACATGAAAATAGCAATACAGCTATGTAAAATAACAGAAATTGTAAAACATACACGAGAATAATTCACATAGTCGCAAGCGCATAATCACGACACGGTGGGTCACGTGTGCTGGCCGCATGTCCATTCTGGCTAAATTACATTTCTGTTGTCAAGACGTGTTTAAAAAGAAACGGAATTTTGTAAACATGTCATATCTGCTTTGAATGAATTATGTGGATTATCAAGTTGGGGCAGGTCGAAGATTATAGTGAGTCAATAGAGAGAGAGAGAGAGAGAGAGACATCTCAAAACTATTCATGGCATCATAGAATTGTTTTAATATTTTATACCTTATTACCTATGAAGTTATTCGGCATTTCAAAAAACCTAATTTAGGTGCAGGTATTGGAAACACCGCACGGATATTTTGGTCAGTCACAAAATATTACTAAAGGGTAAAAATTGTTGAAGATTAACTTCAAGCAGGTAGTGGTGGAATAACGACAGGGAAAAATGATCACATCCTATTAAAAACAAGTTTACAAAATTTTATACGATTCCAATATACTTAAACACAATATCATATAAGGAAAAGGTTTTAAGACAAAAAGCGTTCAACCGCGATAAGATATTGAAAAAAACAATGATGTCTACATAATATGTACATTTGAATTTTAGAAATTAGGTATTGAAAATAAGATTATTCTTCTCACAAAGTTATTGCAAAATAATTTTATATTCAGAAATTGTTTATAAAGTCAAAATTATATCTATGCATATGCAATTTGGGGATACTAAATGCTAGTCTTATTTATGACAGTTCGATAAAGAAACTGCCATACTGAACAAGAAATGCAATTCACGTAAATGCATACACTTCCTTCCCTCTGGCACAGCACAGGTTTTTGATGCCAACTTCGTTTCGTGGTTCGCATTAGAAATTAATAATTACAAACATACACTATGTACCTAAAGAATATTTTATAATATTAACAGGATATATGAGAAGCTATATATAGGGAAGCTTTGAGACCTCAGTGTTCCAGACCAGTCTTAGACTCGTATAAGACTATCGAGTCTAAGTTACTGTGAACGATCAGGACCTAAATGAGACTGAAGGAACAAAGAGTGCACCTAGTTATTTCGCACACACTTGTGCACTATATTTCCTGCGTACCTTACGTATAGTAAAAAAAAAGTCCCCGTTGCATTTGTCTGCACGGGACTAAGTCAAAAACTTTTATCCCGGAAAACTCTTTCTCGCGGTCGGAGCCAAGAGTAAAATTTGTATGTAGTTATATATAATTTTTGCCAACTACCAGTAGAAATACTTATATTGCTGACACGACGTACGGACGCCTTTACAAGTAACATGAGCCATTCACCACCTATCATGAATAAAAAACGTTGACACAAGGAACAATTTATAATGAACATTTACTAATCATGACAATTTAAAATTAATGTTATTGTAGAATTATGTGACTATATTCAGCCTTCTACCATACAAGGAACTGCGAGGCACTTCATGTTAAAAGCAACAGTCTTTTTTACATAAAATACATAATATTATAATTCTAGAAAAAGTCAAATTAATTAGCTGTTTGACATTTAAAAGTGTGCATAATACTTTGTCAAATGATGACATTAGTGCAGTTTCTAATGTAAATTATTAATGAATATTTAATTATATAATATTTAGGGTTTTTACATTTATTTATTAGAAAAATTAACATATAACTAAAATAGTAATTATTACTTATAACAAAAACTGTACTAATTTACAAAAGAGAATAATTTGTATCAAATTAACAAATAATCAAGAACACAAAAATAGCTAGCGAAAAGATTGTGAACGTCCGTCCGATTCAACAATTAATTAATGACAGCTAAAACAAATATATCGACGACGCAATGGTCAGCGCGAGCTGGCCATTTTAAACCAAAGAGGATATAATCCTACGTTATAGTTGCAGCTAAACTACGCCTCCTGGTCTTCTAGTAAGAATTTGCTAACTCGGCCTCTCCTGAAGAAGGTGCGTCCTCGCCCGTATTGTGGTTTGGGCTGGATGACCGCTGCAACTTGTCAACATGGACCCAACTTCTTGCAACGAACTTTCAACGTTGCTTCCACTCGTTCTGTGATCTTCGATCTCATCCTCATCACCTTTAAAACACATTTTTATATATTAGAGAAGTCAGTCAATAAATGGTTAAAAAGTAAGAGACAGAGCCCTCAGGATATCTCAGAACTAAACTAGCAGAGCCCTCAGGTTACTAGATAGTATGAATGTACAGAGCCCTCAGGATATACAATTCAAGAAACGCAGAGTAAGAGACAGAGCCCTCAGTTTATCTCAAAACTAAACTAGCAGAGCCCTCAGGTTACTAGTAAATATGAATGTACAGAGCCCTCAGGATATACAATTCAAGAAACGCAAATTAGAGACAGAGCCCTCAGGTTATCTCAAAATACACTAGCAGAGCCCTCAGGTTACTAGTAAATACGGATGTACAGAGCCCTCGGGATGTACACCCAACAAACGCAGAGCCCTCAGGGTGCGTTATCAGTACTACATCCGCCGCCCCTTGGGTGCGGAGCGTACCACAAATGCAGAGCCCGCAGGATGCATTACACTATGAGTAGAGCCCTCGGGATACTCGAAATACACTTAGCGCTTAGTAGATCGGGCCGTTTTGTGCGGAATGCCGGCTCTGGGTCTAGCCAGCCCCACTCCTTCCAGAAGCGCAGGATCTTCATGACTCCTCCACAGGCTTCTCGGAGTGACCCCCGGTGTAGCGAGGATTTCAGCCCGCTGTGCAGCTACACCTCCGCATTCCAGGATAACATGGGAGGCTGTTTCGTCATCCGACAGACATTCCCTGCAAAAGGGGCTGTCGATGATACCTAGAACATATAAATGTTTGTTAAATGGGCAGTTTCCACCTCCATTGGTACTGCACACCTTTGCGGATTAGATTAGCGATACATCCCGTTCGCAATGAATATCCAGGTATGTATCTCCAGCAAGACCTAAAAATTGTCTCACCTTCTTAACATTGTTAGGCATACAAGATTTAACTAGAGCTTCGATTTTATACGCGCTCGGCTTTACCTGACCGAAACTTATTGTGCAACTCAAATATTCAATCTCCTTCGTAATAAAAGTACACTTCTTAAGATTTATTGGAAAAACCTGCAGTAGTCCTTAATACCTCTCTGAGAGTTTGCAAACCTTCCTCGACCGTCATACTTGGCACTAATACATCATGGATATATACAAGCACCTTGCCAGTTTCAATAAAAGGTCGTAGAGTTCAATAGGGAAGATGGTTGGAAGCTTGCACAAGCCTGGGATCCAGTTCTACATTTAATTAAATCGGAACCCAAAAGACCGGCTGCCAGACTTCAAGACACGGTGAGCTCATTCTGCGTAAACATAAGAAATCTTTAGCCGCAGAGTATTACTTATCATACGTTGGTATACGACAGGGGCGTTGCCAAGTTCATATGGCACTTGGCACTTTAAGATACTCGCAATACCCTTCAGGCGTTACGAAGCCCGTACATTGAATTGAATCGTTATCCATTTTAATTTGATGAAAGCCTGTAGCCATGTCAAGGCTAGTAAAATAGACGGCCTTGCCCAAAAACGATCTATATGGTCTTTAATAAGTGTTAACGTATAGCGATTTTTAACAGTAATTGCATTTAATGCACGGAAGTCCACACACATTCTGTCACTACCGTCTTTCTTCTTCACAAGAAGAATGTGATTAGAGAACTCAGATTCCGGTTCTCTAATTATCCCTTTATCGAGCAAATCTTTAACTATCTCTTGGACTCGTATTTTCTCATGATAGGACGTTTTGTATGGTCTATACACTATGGGTGTTTTATTGTGCAACCGAGTATGCATTGATCCAGTGGTAACAGTAGTAATGGTTGTACCAGTAACGAAAAAATTAGAAAATTCATTAATTACAGAAAGTAACTGCTCCCTCTCAATACCAATAACAGAAGTATTAATATTGAATTGATGCACAACTAATTGTACATCAAAAACTGACTTGGATCACGTTAAACTTTGAGCACCTCGCATTCGGGTATAGACCCCACCCTCTCTATTAAGTACATCGGTACCCAGTATTACAGGAATACTGAAATATTGATCGGGCACCACGTGGAAATCTACTTCAAGTGTAATCTCAAAAAATTCAACAGTTAATGTGGTAGAAAAGCTAGACTCAATATGTTCACTTCCAATACCACGCAATGTACAAAAAGGAGTGGTTTGGGTACACTGAAAATGTTTGGTTACCGATTCCGCTATTAAAGAGATTTGAGAACCATTGTCTATAAGAATATCTACAGGAACCCCTTGAATCATTGCAGTTGCAATATCATTAAACTTGTATTCATTTACAGCTTCGCGATAAAAATAACATTAGATTTTCCGCGTGATTCAATATGACCTTATGACCTATCTTTTTGCAAAAAACCACACGGTTCAGACCTTGATACTGAGCTATCTGTATAAAACCGCTTCAAAGTTGACAACTGATTTTTATCAGATTCGTCATTTTGTTTAAAACGTTTAGAGCAAGTGGTCTGTTTATGTTCAAACTCCCCACAAATAAAACATTTTGACTTAGCACCTGAATAATCTCTTTTGTGCGAATAGTTTTTATTGTTAGGATTATTATTATAACGTGCTTTGATCTGTGCCTTCGAATAAGGTTTCATATAAACTGATAAAAAGTTAACTATATCACTAGGTAACAAATTCCTATTCATAACAGCTGACCGGATTTGAGGCTCAGTTATGCCACGCACTATAATCGCAGAAATTAGTTCCTCACTTAACCCCGAACAATTCTTAAATAAGTAACGAACGTCTAGCATATTCAGCATATGTGAAATACTGATCTGAATCGGTTTATAGAACTTCGATAAGAATATTTGCAATATCTACTCGACGCGGGCACAATGATTGGAACTCTCGTTTGAAATTCGACCAAGAGCGATCATTAGTTGTCCACTCATTAAGCCAGATACGAGCATCACCTTTTAGACAAAGGCCTATACGTGCTAAACATTCACGGTCGTCCCATCGGTTAATATTTTGCAGATGTTCTACCTCATTACACCACACATTAAAATTATGTAAGGATGGGTCAAAATTCGAAATAAATATTTGATTGGATCTTACCGGGTTAAGCGCCTTGATGACTGTTATTAGCTTATTTGTCACCTCATTCATAACACCTTCGGTGGTGGAAGGCGACGCACGCATCCACGCTACATGCGCGGGATACATTGCTAGGCGTTGCTGGTAGTGAACCTCCAGCCTCAGGTCCTCCAGGCCCGCACGGCATCGGTGGTGTAAGCGAGCGTGCGGTTTGTCACGCGGGTAGCTGCAGTGCACGCGAAGTCACCTCAGCACACACAGTAATTTTATCTGCATTGTGAATCCTGGAATCATTTTATTCAAACGCATTTAATCTAGAAATTACAGATTCAAGCTGTTGCTCAATTCTCGAAACGGAAGAACGTTCACGACTCCTAGTTCCACTTTTAATTTTAATATTCGGCATGGCGAACAAACAAGAAAGTAGGGATTAAAAACAAAGAATTTAAATTTTATACACGTCTTAGAAAATGGCGTCAGAATGTGGCACAATCCCACTTCTGAATTTAGGGTTTTTACATTTATTTATTAGAAAAATTAACATATAACTAAAATAGTAATTATTACTTATAACAAAAACTGTACTAATTTACAAAAGAGAATAATTTGTATCAAATTAACAAATAATCAAGAACACAAAAATAGCTAGCGAAAAGATTGTGAACGTCCGTCCGATTCAACAATTAATTAATGACAGCTAAAACAAATATATCGACGACGCAATGGTCAGCGCGAGCTGGCCATTTTAAACCAAAGAGGATATAATCCTACGTTATAGTTGCAGCTAAACTACGCCTCCTGGTCTTCTAGTAAGAATTTGCTAACTTAATATTTATAAAAAAATATTTTCAGACAATATACAATTATTATACAAAGGAATTCACTTTTACCCAGTCTTCTACCATAAGCTTTAAGAAACTTCGAAAGCGACTATAATGCAACTGAATACCAATTTTCTTTATTCTAAACGGCATATTCTTAAAAACAAAATTTCTATCATACGCATTAAAAAAGTCCGCATCTGAATTAAAAACTCTAGGACCGTACCTTGTTTTTTTTCTTAAAATCTCACTGTCTACGTTTAAAACGTTTTTTATAAATTTGGTAATCCCTATTATATTATCAGTAACATAATAAATCTTCCGCACTGTTTGAGGGAATATGTTTAACTAACCTTAAAGATAGTGAAGATTTGCGATGCTATGCGTCCTACTAAATCTTGCATAGAGATAACATTTAAAATTATTTAGCAACGTTACATAGAATACCTTATTATTCTCTTTACTTAATTCATTTAGTATTAATATATAATACTATCTATAATCATATGCTAATTTTATTTATAAATTATGTTAATTGTTATTATTGTCTTAATTTTTCTTCTTTGTTATGTTGCATATGCCAATAGAACCAATGCTTTGTGCAAAAAGTTTGGCTTCATCTTAAGGCGATACCTCAAGGTCCATTTTCATAAATAAATTTAATATGACGAAATTTTAAAGGCAGAAATATGATATGCCATGATTATTAATTATTTTTACATTTTTCTTTCAACTGCGAGAACTAATCACTAGCTAGACGTGAATTTAAATTCTTTACTTGCCAATACTTGTTTAGTTACCCAGATTAAAGGCGAAACGAAATGTATGAAAATGGACCTTGAGGTATCGCCTTAACGAATAAAATATAATAAAAGAAATATCAAATATGCATACAATAAGAATGAATATACATACATATTTTAAGAAAATGTAACATAAAATCCCTTCTCACCATGATAGAATTAGGTAGTAGGTACATCAACCAGAAAAATAGTTAAACAAATTGAAAATTTCAATTCTTTTCGTCTAAAATCGGTTTTCTTCACTAAATTTTTTATATTTCCATTGAAGTTGGAGCGTTCAAGCGTTTTAAAATTTTGAATTTGTTCAACTACTTTTATGCCTACAATTGCAGCCTGTAGCAAAAAAATGTTTTTCAAACATAACTTGAGCTCTTAGCCGGCTAACCTACCTCTATGCGCTACCCATTAGACCGGTAAGGCAATATTCCTGCCATTTTAGTAATAAAAAAACAGTTACAAAAATGTTATAAAATTATAATTTGGACGGTATTTTTTACAGTTATTAAAATCCTTATGAGCTATCCATATAAACTATGATTTTTGATAGCTTTCTCCTATCATTATAGGTGTTTCACTACATTATAAAGAGATAAAGTAGGTAGGTATATTTGGTGAGTTTTATAACCCGGGTGATTATCTCTGAAAATTCTGTACCCATACTAAAAACCTTTCACACACACCTATAAAGCAACACCCTTAACACAAGTAGACTATATTTTATCACGATGTGAATATTCCAAAAATTTCCAGTACATGTTTTCTATATCATACCTATGAGCCCTTAATGTTATAACCATAAGAAACCTATTTAAAACTACAAAAACCATTCATGGAAACGTCGGCCTATTAATCGCCAACACGACACGGTCAAATGTTACGGATAACACACAAACAGTATAATATGTGCACGTTTTTATGACATTTTTAATGTCCCTCAAACGTGTTCAGAATTAACACCGAACAGCAATATATGGCCGCTTTGTGAATGATCATAAACGGATACATATTCAGATCTGTCAACCGAGTTGATAAGTGGATTTGTAATGGTGTTTAACGCTTTTTATGTGTTTTCCAGATTTTATTCCATAGTAAAGAATATAATTTTCGCTTGATTACGATAATTATTTGTTGTGTTTAGGAAACTGGGTGTCAGAGGGGGTGAGGTACGCTACTTTCAAGTATTAACTCAGTAGGGCGTCTATTTCCTTTCCGTATTTTAAACGTATGAAATTAATTCGCACTGGCCGACATTGTGTCTAGTGTGAGGGTTTATAATCATCTTTTGTCAATCGATGCTCTACCTCACCGCCAATCTATATACAATCTCTGTATAATCTATATACAATCAGGTGCATTGTCGCTTTGCCATGCCAGTAGAAAAGCATAATTATAATCAAATACTAAACTTAAATTAATTGAATTTTGAGGGTGTGTGAAGTCTATCAATCCGCTTTAGGCCAGCGTGGTGGACTAAACCCTAATCCCTCTCAGTAGTAGAGGAGGCCTGTGCACAGCAGTGAGACAGTATATTACAATACAGAGTTAATATCATATATAAATATCTTATATAATTTTGATATTGGAAAATAAAACTGTCTACGCTTATTCATTTCATTCGTCTTCCTACCTCAAGCGAAAACAGTTACGTTCCGGAAATCGAACTCCATTTACATCAACATGTTGCGAATAAAAAGACGATACCGCTACGGCGAGCGCCGTTTGATTTATTGTAACATTACATTGATTACGCTTTAATAATTGGTAATGTTTTAACCAAAGACATGCAGATAAAGAACCTGTAATAAAAGAGAAAATGTAGCTAAAAAGCAAACATTTTATATAAATGTATCGTGTCATGTTAATAGAATGTATATAAGTATTTGTATTTACACATTCATTATAGTTATGAACAATAATGTATTGCAATGATATTTGACATAACATACATAACATCACGCATTTTATCCCCGAAGGGGTATGCAGAGGCGCAACTAGGGCACCCACTTTTCGCCAAGTATGTTCCGTCCCATGATGTGATAAGGCGCGAGCCTATCGCCATATCGGGCACAAATTCCAGACTCCGGGCTGATACTGAGCAAAAAACCCAAATATCACTTTGCCCGACCCGGGATTCGAACCCAGGACCTCAGAGCGCTATCGTACCGGACGTGCAATACAACTACGCCACCGAGGCAGTCAGATATTTGAATACAAATAAATATTGATTATAGTGCATTATAGTGTTAACCTGAAATTGTCTAATTAATTTTCATATTGCTATGTCTGAACATTCATTCAATGTTTTCACGTGAGGCTTATTGTAGCAATTACGAGTATATTGAAAACTATGATTTATTAAAAAGTAAGCGAAAATTGATAATTGAAACCGCTGATTGTAAAAAGTTGAAGTTTATCCTCGGGCCACGAGCGGAAAGGCAAAAATGCTACTTTGATTATACCATTTACGATTCGCCGAGCTTAGCTATGATATTTTTTTTGTCAATACTAACCTTTTGATTATCCAGGGATTGAACCTAGGCACGCTACCTTACTACCCAGTGCCTGCCGTTTAATATAATTAATAGGTTAGGTTATTAGGTACATGATATGTCATGTAAATATACCACATTGTATCTTTTTAAAGTAAAATTTTTGGCCGCAGAATCCAATACATTTTAACGCAGTGCCGTAGTTCAAAAATACAAACCAGTCACACCCAAAACACGAATAACTCGTAAATGCAATGCAAGCATCAATTATCGATTATGCCATCCACAGGTAAGCGAATATGTCGAATTACAGTCAAACCCTCTCACTTTCACTGGAAAGCTGTCGCTACTGACCTGAAGCACGTAACTGATAAATCAATGATTTGTTTGGATCCGTGTAATTTCGGTATTGGTATGGTGATTATTATGTTATTAGGTGTTGCTTGCGGTTCTTACCAAAAGAAAAGGCTCTCTGTGCACTTTTCCAGGGTAAAAAGCCAATATATTAAACCAAGACTTGGTCTATCGGTGTGTAAAATTTCAACCAAATCCGTTCAGCGACTTCTGCTTTTACTTCTAAAACACATCCATACATTTATATATATTTTGCATTTGTAATATTAGTATCAAAATGCTGACGGCAAATATTACGCACGCCAACATTGCCTTGCATAATCGTATTATTAAGCAATCTACTTTGAATTATGTTTATATTTCTGTTTTATGCTTTAAAACTCCACTTTCTTATGTATGGTTAACATTTGTATTTACTCAATTGAAACAACACAATGAATTACTTTGAGCTGGAGCTTCGAATTATGAAACGCTGCAATGCAGTAGATAGCGAGGCATTAGATATTATATCTCGTAATATCCAGATATTACTCTTGCTTCAATATTCTCTAAACCGGAACACAGCAATGCTTGTATACTGTTGCTTGCCGGAAGAAATATAAAGAGAGCACTCTAATAAAACGGATTTTTGCATACAAAAGATTTACAACCAGTAATTTCAAATAAAAAACACATTATCAGATAATTCATAGAGTTACATGCCTACATAAATAATGCTGTAAGTAATCAAAACTAGAACATAAAAATAAGACTGAGAAAAGTAAGATAATACTAGTGAACTAAATCTAATTCTACGGAATACCGGTACAAGTTTGTTACGCATCGCTCGATAGAAAGCGGATAGGGCCACTTTCATTAGCCCTTTGTGTGCAGTGCGTATTCCGACGATGTAAAGGCGTAAATCGTTTGCACTGATGGAACATGGAACGAGATGCTAGAATGTTCCGGCGAATATGCAATGTCAACAGAATTTCACTACTTTTTATATTCTTATGTAATAAATGGTTTTCACGTTGATCTAAGGCAGATGACCACAGAAGTGAACCGGAAAGTATGAATTCGATTCTAAGATTGTATAACGAACATATTCATAGGATTGGATCAGTTTTGATTCGAAAATTTAAGTTACGTGAGATTGGAATTTGTACCTGACATGATATAAGCTCCCCGAAATGTACTGCATTAAAACTTCTAACAAATGATTCAGATAATGGTCAGTTTATATTATATTAATAAACAACCATATACCTAGACATGTACGTCCTGGAGATTGTAATGATTCTTGTTTGTGCAAGAAAAGTGGTTACATGTGATGTTAACGCCCTCAGTGAGGAGGGGCCGTGCCCTGCCGTGATGTAATTGCGTAAATAAAACACATCCTATTAACTAGCAATATGCATATACTAGGTGTTGCTATATTTCGTCTGCGTGGAAGTTCTTTTTCTATATAAAAGTATCCAATTATATTTGGACATTGCTATGTCTAAAACAGATTTTATTTGATTGCGTCTTGCTGGCTTCTGCATTTATTTTTAACAAACGTCTTAGGCTTTCGCGTTTATTGTATTAATTTTCGGATAAACAAAAACTAATACGTTAATCCAGGGCAAGGTTTATCTGTGTACTAAATTCTATCCATATCAGTCTAGCGTCTTCGTAGAAACATCCAAACATACACAAACCGTCATATTTATAACGCAAGATAAGATTGATGGCGCGGTAAAGACAAACTTGTTCCATTGGGACCACGCACGGAAAAAGTCGTAATTTGGAATAGCCTAGTGTTCATTGGGTCATAGCGTCCTAATTTCTATACCTGGGACTTTTTCATTTCATTGTTTGAAATTACCCTACTATGACATCTAGACCTTACTCCACTTATCAGGAGTAGATGCAGAGGGAGGGAGAAGTACAGTGGGGTCACTTGACCGTGCAATTTAAAAAAAAGATATCTTAACATCATTATAACACAAAATAATAGATAATAATAATCTGGTGATAGGATATATTTTATATCCGCTCGGATAGCGTCCACCGTACATATGGTGTTAAAACCCGCTATAATGGCCCACGTAAATGTGATGCATTCCGGAATCAGTCTCTGGTCCCAACAGTCCGGCATAATTATATCGACTGCCGAGGGGTAATCATCACTCGTCAGTCGACATTCTATTGGACCCCAATCCACTTACCTGTGCAGTGGGACCGCTTTGTCGTGCAATAAAAAAAAATAAACACGCGCAACAATTCCTTTAATTTAATAAAAACTATTACGATAGGCGGTAAGCATGCATCACAACTAACGAGCGCCTATTCATATTTGTATAGCAAACAAACACGTTTTGAGGTCAATGCACTCGCAATTGTGACACATCTACTTGATAAGAATGTCTTATATTAAACCTTAGTGCCCTTTTTTAATGATTAACAGGAGAAGGCTACCCATGTAATTTTGTATCGATATAATAACAAGATTGTAGGATAGTTAGTTAATACTTGTTTTAAAAACGAAAATAATGCATCATTTTAAAATAAATTTAAATTGTTAATGGTCTCAACTCAACCTGGAACACTCATTTCTCTCATTAAATCCCATCATGGACTGCCTCGGTGGCGTAGTTGTATTGCATGTCCGGTACAATAGCGCTCTGAGGTCCTGGGTTCGAATCCCGGGTCGGGCAAAGTGATATTTGGGTTTTTCTGCTCAGTATCAGCCCGGAGTCTGGAATTTGTGCCCGATATGGCGATAGGCTCGCCCCCTATCACATCATGGGACGGAACATACTTGGCGAAAAGTGGGTGCCCTAGTTGCGCCTCTGCATACCCCTCTGGGGATAAATGCGTGATGTTATGTATGTATGGACATATCTAAGAATTGAGACAAAAAGAGTTCTTATATTATGTTAATCGGCAACTATATTCATTCATACTCATGAAAATTTTATACTCATCTATTGAAGCATGTCTACTTTTATTAATCATTGGAATATTTAAACGAACTTTCACATTTGTTTATTGGACGGATAATAATATTTTGTTTTGCTAATGTTTTTGTTTAAATAAAGTTGTAAGAGGTAATTAAAAGAATTAAATACAAACAATCAGTTTGTAGCAGTTTGTAACACAAGTTACTTTAACTAATTTATTTATATTCTCAGATTTTTTAGGTAATTTTTCGTGGAGCTATATTCAGAAAATGGTTAGGTTCTGGATTTAGGAGTACCCTCTAAATATCGAATCTAAACCAGGTCCCAGTAAATATATTATGTGGTGCAATTCAACCCTACATTATGCTCTTTCACCACTTACACATGCTCTATAAATTATAAAATTTTCAAATAAAACCCTTTCTATATATAAAACATCCATCGCAATGGACTATGATTTTTTTTTTTTATTACATTGCCTTAATCAAAATCAAGTTATATTTTCTAAAATTATTTTATTCTGCTTTAAAACAGTTTGTTTTTCCATTGAAAATAGTTAATATTCAGCTCATTATAAGATCTATATTATACTATATTTTAGACTCATGTGATGGTAAACATAGCAAACAAATCATGGCTCACTTAATAGTCGCTTGCAACATCGGAAATAGGCTTTGCATGTTGATGGCCTCACTTGTGCAATTAATAAGTACTTATTTAGCAGTCTTCTAGTTCAAATTACTTTTTACAAATCAGACCAGTGCATGTTCAACTCACAGTTCCATACAAACTTGTAGATTAGGTACATGAGTATATAAATTCAAACTTGACAAAGATAGCTTTACCATTTGAACCCTAGACAAAGTTATTGCACCAACTGTAGTGTAGTAAATTCACTTTTTTATTGTTAAAGTACATATTTATGATTTTCTCCTTTCTAAGTGCTGCAAAATATTGTTTCTCACTAAATTTTATTATTCTATATCAATGGGAAGTATCATATACACTTTTATTCTCTTGTGGAATCACAAAATATTAAAAAATATGTAACATGAATTACCAAATCTTTTGATTTTGTTGACTAAAACTAAAAACATTTGATTTTTTCACAGCTGGAAAAACTGTGACTGAAAAAACTAAAAAACCAAAGTATTTGATTTAAATTTCAACTTGGTACCTTTAAGTGTTCCTTATGAGGTACAGAACCCTTAAAATAAAATGAGATATATGATAAATATTTAACGAATTTTTAATCTTGTTAGATTTTCTCTGTACTCTATTTAGAATACAATAGTAATATATGACACAGATCAGTTACCCGCTTAGACCGTTCATAACCAGAAATGTACGTAAGATGGAAATAGGAAGTCCAAACTGAAAATAAGTTCAATAAATACCATGGTTTCCAAACTTTTTAGTCATAGTATAAACAAAAATATTTATGCAAAGAATTATGTGAATTATATTATGCACTACTGTGTCTGATTATAGTAGAACACTAAATATATAATATTAAAAAAAATAAAATAAAAGGAAAACACCATTACCTATCCCAAAAATATTGAAAACAAAATGTTTTAAAACTTGGTGGCTATAACAGCAATAATTTATCCGAATTAAAAGTACAGTGACTTAAAATTATGCGAATACTAAGTGCATTTGTTTTCTTACAATGTTTTGTTAAGAGTATCGATAAATTCAAATGGTAAAATAATAAAAACAAAAGGTACAGGCTTACCTTTTCTTCGTATTCCAAATTAGTAGGAAAATCTTTCACGTATAGTTTTTTTACATAATGACATCAAGTGAGAGTCAACTAGCACTTAATGTAGGTGTTCACAACTGTATTAAAAGCAAAATGAACTAAATTAAAATGAAAACAATGAATTAAAACGACAAAAACAAACTAAAAACAAACTTCCCATTTGTTGTCATTGTCAAGACGCAAGTGTCAACTCTTCTGACTGGAACTGTCACAGTGGAATAGCGTTTATACGATATGTTGTATCTAAAAAAACTTAATAATCAAATTAAAAGCAAATTATAGTTTTATTTAATTATGTACCTATACATATGCCAAATAAACATTTTTTTATTTTTACAGATGCAGACATGACTAAAAAGATTGAAGCATTATGATACACAACCTTAGAAATATGCTGGAGGTACCCGACAACGTAAGTCACTGTTTCAATTTTTTTTCGGCAATCATAACAAAAATGTATAGCCAATAGACGTAGTTAATTTAGACAAAATATCACCTTTTATACCTATGATGATGATGCCTAACAAATGATGCAGGCACTTTACATTACCTATAATTATATGTGTAAAATATTATGATTTTATAAGGTACTACATAATAAGATATTTTTATTAGCATGATCAATAATAGGTAGGTAATTACTTCTTTCCACTTTCTTTTGATTTAAAAGGTACCCTGTTTATTTACCTACTTGAAGATAATTACTGTTTAATCACATTTGCATTAAGTTCTATCGTAGGTATATACCTACTTCAGTTATTTTAGTATGAGGTAGATTTATTAAAAGTATCCGATGATTGCGAAATGTCATATAAAAAAAAACTGTGTATCCGAGATACATACCCTATAAGTAAGTATCCAAGTACTACTTGCTATTTGTTCTTGGGTGATATACCTTCCTATATAGAATTGCGCTAAAATGCATGCGCTTTCATACTAGTTAATTACGTAGTTTATTATGAAAGTGACATCTATAGCTGCTAGAGATAGAGTCCATTGGCATCTTTATAATGAAAACACAATACATGTATTCATGTATATCTACATAAAATTACTTTATGACATGTGATGCAAAAGACATATAATGAACTCAATGATAGGATAATTAAATCTATGAAAAATTGAAACATAAGGTCTACCACCAATAAAAACATTTTGTTTTGGTAACTATTCAATGCGGGCAGTCTTTTAGGCTGGGATCTGTTTTGTTTATGCATTCCTGATTACTGATTAGTGGGTCATCTAAGTAGGCAGTTGGTGTTGGGTCGCCTGACTTTATGTAGAGTCTGACTGATTTTTCTATGACCGTAAGTGAAAAATGTCAATACCTACAACCTTTTAAAAATAGCGTCATTAAAATAAAAACGTTTTGTAAATCGCATGCTCTGGCGTCTTTTTACTCAATGTAGGTACACCCAGAAAAACAATGAAACACAACCAGATAAATGAGATAGTTCTCAGCGCTACACATCTCGCTCTCGCTCGCACGCATACCTATAGGTACCGCTAAATGGAGTTAAATGACATTTTCATGATAATATACTAAATACTGCATTAACATAAAGACTGCTATGTATCTCTTAAAAATGCATAATAAATTTAATTCTCAGAAAACATGAACACGCAGGCGAAGTCGCTAGCAAAATCTTTATTGAAATATGGGTATATGCGTAACAAAATAACCACTTTCCAATCACCTGTACGATATAAATAGTAATAGCAGTAGATACTATGTCGCCATGTCTTCATTTGGACAGCATCCAACGCCCGCCAGTAAGAGCGCACTTGGGACAATAACATTAGTACTTATGTGTTGAGTTCAGTATACTGATCGTTATTAAAGTCGTATTCATTACAAGAGTAATTTACATAAAGAGGTATGTAACACAATGTTATGTTTTGTCTCTAATATCATTCATTTTAGTAACTACTTACCTCTAATGTGTAAGTACCATTTCAGAAGCAGAGTTAACTATTGTGAAATTCAATACACGCGTTATAAAATAAGCAGATGCACATCAATTATGTTATGTAAGTACGTAAATATAAAGTTCGTAAAAGAATAACGCTTGTTAGGTTATATTGAAATTTTCATTATGATAGATGATTTTGTATGTTTTTAATAACCGTATTCCTTAGGTATTCCGAGTTCTGTTAACTCCTGTCATAATATTATTAGTTTGATGGTCTTTCTGAAACAATTTTCACTGTAAGCTTTTACGGCGCCGTAGTAAAGCCTGATTTGAGAAGCTTCAGTTGCCTTCTAACTTAATATACTTTTTTTAAATAAATAGTAAACAAGTAAAAACGAATGATAGAAAAATAATCACAATTTGCAAATTGCAGATCGTGCATTCGCAGATTGCAGAGGAAATTTTCCTTGTCGAAACCAAAGTAATTATAATTTGCAAAAAAATGACAGCTCTCTTTATTATCTTATTTTCCGGTAATATTCATTTCCATTGCACACAGGATAAACTGATGTTACAAATCGTCACCTTGGAGAAAAACTTAACCGGTAAATATAGTGGTTGAAAAACAACGCTATCTCTGTTGGCACTGTAAACATTGATTCAGGCGTGTACTAAACGGAATCCTATTGTTCTATTCGCACTCATTAGGCCTTATTTCTGCCTGCGACTGTTACAGCGTCATAAATTTAAAAATCGGGGTGCTAAGTTATAAATTACATATCATGTGTACTTGCGTCTATACAGTACACATGCCATGCAATGACCCTTCGGGGCGATAAGGTTTTTCTGGAGATCTGAGGGTCTACCATCATCTCTTATTCCGACTCAGTTCAGGACCTAAACTGAACTGGTTGTGCGTTTGCGACATCCTTACTATACGTAATTTTAAAAATATGCAAAATAAATTAGCATGCAACAAAACATGTTCCAATGTTTCAAATTAGACTTCATAAACATTATTTCCCGATGCAATGTTGGAATTGAACCCAGGTTTACACTACTCGCGCTTTACAACTCACGCCGTGCTATTCGCGTAGTTCAATGAGGCAATTTAAAATTGCCCTTTAAATTATTATCCTAACACGTGATGATTAATCATCGATTCATAATTGCTCTTAGATCGTTATAAACTACTATTTATAGCATTTTAATTGGCACGGATTTTATAAGGAATCGCTGTCGCGTGGATCCACGGGTCAAACCCACTCGACATCCAATTACATAGAAATGAAGATGTTATAACAATTGTATAACTTTTTAATACTGTAATTTAATAAAACTAATTACTATTGTGTCACTTGGGCTATCATCTAAGCATTCGTCTAGCAATTCACATCCAATTCTTATCGTTACGTTCAATTATATACTTAATTCTTGCTTGATTAATTATGCTAATTCCCTCTACATATTTGGTACTATAATTTAAAAATGACTACAGGCAATATTAACAAAATTATAAATAAATTTATTAACGTTACTGCTAGACACACGCCTCCCCTAAAGCACCTTATTGAACTAGATTAGGCTTTTCATATCCTAATGCGTTAAAATTACCATCATCAGCCACGTAAAGTCCAATCTGAACATAGATCTCCCGTAAAGGTTTCTAAACGGATACCTCAAAAGCGGCCTGCATGCTGTGTCCAAATGCATTATATTGTTGCTTAATCTAATCACGTGTAGAGGTGGACAATCCACCTGAGATTAAACCCGATGCTTCGGTATAAATCCGATAAACATCCATGAGGGCTAATAAATAACTAGGTGTACAGATGTACAATAAATCGGGTTTTCACCCCAGCATAGGCTCTGAAACTAGATTACCCATCTAAAGTCATAGGACATTAACAATTCAATCCAATAAATTCAGTAATCGCAACCCTAGTGATTATCCGTGCACTAAAATTGGTTAAACAAAGAGATTAGACGCGATCGTAGTGGCCTTTACTTTTTAATAGCTCAGTCGAAGCAGAGACTCGATAAGAGAAACGTACCGATAACTGCAATTAGAACAAAGGGAAAACTGTATAATTGTTTTGCGGTGTGCGATTGGCTTTTCTGTGAATTTTTCTCTGCGTAAATTGATTTGTGATTTATACGAGCATTTAGAATTAAGAATGGATTTGTGATAACAATTAATGAGTAGTAAGTATTTTTTTTTATTTTTTATATTGCAAATTACATTATGCTGCATCTTCAAATACTACGAAAAATACGACCCCATTCAGTTAGAAACTAATTTAAAATAGGAACAACATCTTTCCGCCTCCAACGACATATTGTATTTTATTAAATATAACTTTTTAATTTTACCTACTGATAAAAAGTTTATAAGAAATACCAGAAATCGTTTAATATTTAAATACGGTTGTAAATAATCAATACCATATACAAGTAGGCAGTATTAGGGTGAAATTGTAATGGTTTCCAAAAAATAGTAAAGCTTTCTTAGTATACTTATAATAGGTAAAATGTTACATCAAAATCAAGGTTCATATTTCGTACAACTAATTTTCAATATTCGGTTACTTACTTGTAAAACTCGAATTTCACATACACATTTTCAAATAAATTAATTTGCAACATCGTTTTCCTGTCCCTGTTTTACTACAATCAACGAAAGCTTAACGGGAGAGCTCTCTCTCGGCAAGAGAGTCAATACAGGTTTTGGGATCAGTTCTACTCTCTACTTTACGTATTCCTTGTTAATACCTGGCGCTGTAACGTTGAATGAAACATTTCAAGGAACGAACCCAAAAGTTGTCTATGAAAATTTTAAAGGCAGATAGATCTATATGTAATGGTACGTCTAGTAAAACGAATTAATTTGCTCAATGCGAGGTAAATCTTTTTATTATACAGGACTTGTTATTGTTTTACAACGCAATATTATGTTTTCATATTATAATAATTATATGGTCGATGAATCTAAAATGTAACCCTGCATAATTTTATATTTTGTATAAATTTGCTTCCATTCAAACCAAACAGGTGTGGATTATCATATTGATTCATAAACTACTAATAATACTTACGTATTCAAAACACGTGCTAGCAGTAGAAAGTACAAAATAACAGGAAGGAAAGTTTTCTAAAACAAAAAATAAAAATCCCTCCGTCGAAATTTCCTCATAAGTGTGACCTAATAGGTTGATTTGTGCAATATATTTGGAGGGAAAAAACCAGAGACAAAATTTTATTTATGCCACAAACCAAACTAGAAAATTATTCGGAATTGTTACGATTTTGTAGACATACAAGATATTCATAGAACCCATGTTGTAACTATGATAATTTGGTTACGTATATATAACGTTTTAATTTACACCTCTACTTATATAGTCTACTCATATAGATATAGAGCATTTTCGGTTTTACCCGATAAAATTGCTTGCCTATAACCGAGTTGCAAGTTTATTTTGCTATTTCTGTGACCTACTCCTCATTTATTTTGTAAACAGGTGACTTATTGGTATTTTGAATTTTCTGTAATGACATAGGCAAAACTTAAATAGCTACCTTTTGTGCTACAAACTGTGTGATCTAACTTCCATCACAATAAATAAGATTGCATTGTGCCACCGAATGAATAGACATCATTGATAATGGCCCATATTAATTTAACGATACATTGTCAGAAAACCACATTTCTGTGGTTTTTGATTTACTGGTTTTTATTATCAGGCTTATGACATTATTAACAAGATCTATAAGTATATACCTATACCTATTTACGGATATTGTGATAGGCTCGATTCTAATGGCATCATTGGTAAGGAATAGGTATACACAGGGCAAGAATTTGCTGTACTAAGATTCTATCCACTCTCCAGGGATAAAGGGCGTAAATTGATTATTTTATTTTTAAAATGAATTAAATTGGCATATACAAGTCTTAAAAGAAATATTGGAATAGGCAATAGATTTGATTTTCCAGTCGTCAGATAGTTTCTGTCTGAAAACAACTTACCTATTAATATTTTCTATAAAAAAAAAACTATTAAATTTCATAAATTAAAAGTAATTTAATGCGCTTGGTTATTTTTCAATTATAGCAGAGTAAGAAAATAAGCTATAAATAACCATTGCTTCGCTCATGATTTGCTAAGCAGATGTTATTTGATATACAGCCTACACAATGCATTAGACGAGTAAAGCGCTACTTGACCTGAATCCATACCTAGGCATTACTATAATAATAACCAACTTCGGTGCATGTCGTACTAACCTCTTATTGAGGATTTCATGTTATAGAATGCTCTGCTGTTTTATTCTCTAAACTTTTGATCTAACATTGTAAGTTCTCACTCTCGATATGACGCAACGAATATTATAGATTTTTAAAATTAATATTGGCACATAATATTCCCCTACACTCCATTGTTCATCGTACTTTAAGTCCTTAAAGTGAAAATTATTTCAGTTTTATGAAGATAGTATACAAAAATCACATTTGACGTGTCTTACATCGTTTGCTTTTGAGGAAGCCGTGGGGAATCCCACTGAATGCAGATTTTTGCGATATCCTTAATAAGTATCCTGTTTCATAATTCATTTTGATCTTGTTTCAAGAATATATTCTTCTAACTGTGTTTCGTATAAATAAAAAAATAATAATGACAAGGACGAATAAATTTGATTATTTGCATTACTGTGGTAATGTTATTTATGCTTTTATTGCTCATTATGTTAAACAGTTAACCCCAATGTAATAAACAAACCATGTGGAAGTGTTGATTAAGAAAAAAAGAGGGAATGAATAAACAAAAAAGCGTGCCCGTTGCAAGGGGCGAGGTCAGGAAATATATCACACTTTACGTTAGATTATGACTACATACGTAATTAATAAGTGATGACAAATTTATTTGCTTTAAAAATTATCGCACGTTAGTGCAGCCTCGAAGCACGTGGTGGGTACATGTAGGCTGCCGGCGATGTGGTTATAGGAAACAGAATTTGTCCAAATTGTTATGACTCACTTATATATCTTCTAGACAGTATTATATTAATTTTATTTGAAACCTTTGTACATCGTACAATATGTAGGGGAGAAAGAGGCAGCTTTGGAAAATTCATGGATTTCATTTTTCCAAAGCTGCCTCTTTCTCCCCTACATATTGTACGATGTACAAAGGTTTCAAATAAAATTAATATAATACTGTCTAGAAGATATATAAGTGAGTCATAACAATTTGGACAAATTCTGTTTCCTATAAATAATATTTTTCAAATCCAAAATTCAAATTAATTGTTATTTTAGGATATTCTTAAAGGGGCAGCTCTAGATGTGTCCTAATGATCTATTATATAAATTTCGATTTGGCTACGCACCACATATACACACCATACCCACACGCACTGCTGTAACAATCTACATAAAATTAAATATGAGGGAAAATAATGGAAAATCCCGGATTTTGACGAAGGCTCCTACAAAACCCTGCTTTACACAAGTCATTGTTTCCTTATTGTTTTTAAGATTCAGGACTCGAAATGACAGTTCCTACTTTTAGATTACGAGATTTATAATGTTGATTACGGCTAATAAGTATTTATAATATAAATTTTACTTTTTATAAACTACACCAGTACTTACCTAATGTCCTCAGCAACCATTAAGAGGCATAGATCAGAACAAAGATAATAACGTAAAACAATAGTCTGATCGGTAAATATATTCATTTCCTGGTTTATCCTTAAACACAAAATTTTACTCCAGTCTTTCTTACATTTACATATTGACACATGTTTAAAACGGGAAAAATAAATACGTTTACTTCAAAAATGTCTAATCGTACCCTCTTCTCCCCTACACATATTTGTAAATGTAAATTAGTATCTCTACAACAAATCACCCATATACAGCATTAGCAGTGTTAGGTATTTTCCAAAATAAACAAATAAGAATGTTGCTTCATTAAAAGAACTTAGAAAAGTATTATTTAGGAAAATATATTATGTACGTATGTAAAAACTCATAAAGATATTTGAAATGAAAATCAATAAAAATATATGGTACCAAAAGTCTAGACGCTACGATTATTTTTTTTTTATGATAACTGGAATATTTACTGCTTCCACTATTTTATCTATTCTTAACTTATTTTTAACTGCAGCACTATATATCGATTTTTGACGAAAAGGACATTGGTACTTATTCAGTAAAAATATCAACCGATCAAGTTCATTTTTGTGTTAAAGATTCTGTGATATTATGTTCTGATACGATATCTTAACACATAAATAATGAGGGGGTTCCATAGCAGTTGGCACTAACCGAGTATGAACGTTAGAACGTTGTCCATGTCAAGATCCACTATTGATAATTATCAATAGTATAATAATAATCACTATGTACTCTGTTTGAATTTACTTAGGTATTGTACAATATTTTACAACCGATGAACAGCTTGAAATATTGTAAGCTTGTTCAGATGTTTATCAGCTCAGATTATATCAATGATAAAATCATCAAAAAATTGTTTTGTATAAAACAAAATAAAGCTTTAGATAACCAAACGTATTATAATAATACAAAAGTATTTTTCTTTATTTGGCTTGTTTATTTGGATCTTAAAAGTAGCCAAATTTCACGCTAAGTGAGGTAATTAGTACGGTGGAGACTGTAGACACCACAGGAACTGACGGGTATTTAGCAACTTTAGAAACTGTCATTTTCATAATAGGTTAATGTTTCTCGGCGATAAACTGATAGCATATGTGTTATCTGCGGTGTCTAAGTCACATTAAATATATCCAACGTAGTTTGATTTCAATCCTCTCTAACCTACTTCCATTTTGTTTATTAAAACAGGAAGTCTTTAAAAACCAGTGGGACGACTAGATACATTCAAGACAATTTAGAACTTAATATTAGAAGAAAATTATTAACGTCACTTAACCAAATTAAAAAAGATATTCTACTATTTTCTTATGAAATATCTATTCAGTTTTATATAATATAATCCACTACTGCTAAAATTAGGTGCTAACATTCTAAAAAATACTCAGTAAACTTGCATACAATTAGTACTTTAATGACGCCTACAACACATCGCAGACTGCTGTAATCATTTACAAAGCGTGATTGTTTAAAACGTCGATCGTCTAGTAACGGAGTCAGTTAGCATTTTCCGGTGGGCACGGAAACTTGTTGTCGAAATGAAAATTTTCCCGCGTATACTCGCGGGAGTACGGATTGTCTGTGGTTAAATTTATTATTTATAATTCGAATTTCGAAATTGTGCGTGGCCAGTATTTAAAAAAAAATAAGTGATTCATAGATTTAAGTGCCGGTACCAGTATTATTAAAAAATAAAAAATATTTATATTAAATTTTGTGTCGTGTGGATCTGTGAGTGAAGAATCGATATGAAAGAAAAAGGTGACGATTCATTTTATTTACTCTTGTCTGTTCACTATGTTAATAAACACAATCATGTCAATCATCTGCCCGCATGTGCAGCAATGTAAATATACATCAAGTATATAAATCATACAGTAAAGACAATTTATTTATTACGTAAAATCTTACTTTTTACTCTTTTTTTATAAGTGTTTAACTTTAAATTTTTTAAAAAAATTGAGCACGGCAAGGCAAAGAGACACAAACTGCACATGGGTCCTAATAGTAACCGAAAATAAAAAACGTTGACTTGACGAATTACTTGATGCAGTCTGTTAAAATTATGCACAAATCGAATTACAACGAATGTGGACCATATTGATAAAAAAATATATTTCCAGAAATATGTCCGCTAGAATAAATATTTTACAAAATTAATTACTCATATCTACGCAACCATCGCGAGTTTGCATGTAACATTATAAGCCAAGTGTCACAAAACCAAATATATCATTATCTAGTTAAATATAAATAAATAAAATACACATTTACTGCCGTGTGACTAACATATTTACCCGATTCACGACATTTGCGAGTAAAGAGTTGATTTTAAAGTTGAACAAAGTTTAGTCATAAAATCTACATTATTTGTATGAACTGAGGAATATTTCGTGACTGTTAGAATTAATGTTGGTCGTCAGTTAGTAAAAAAAGGTAACTATGATCAAGTTCATGATAATCTTAAATAATAAAAAATATAACCATCAACAGTGCCAGAGGATTTGTACTTAGATGTATCGCGTGTATCACAAGAAATTTTACTTCTTATAACTCCGGCAATCTCACTCCTTATACGAATAACAGCGAAATTGGCTTTTTATATTTTTGTATATTATAGCCTTACACCCTACAAGTAATTTCCGTAAATTCCTTCTTGGGTCACCCTTTGCATCCATATGAAATACCTAGTAGAAATGAGATCGATCCTTGTTAATTGCATATTTATTTTAAAACGAAAATAAGCCTCCGGGGAGATAGTTATCCAGCAAATGTATAAAAATAACATTTTATAACCCTTACGTCATTATAAAAATAATATACACAATGGAAATCGTTGCCATCTTGGCCCAATTTCTTTTCGGTCTTAATTATAGGATAAACAAACAAATGTAAGAGTCGATGTTTTTACAAATTATTATCAAAAAGATAATAAAGTCAAATAGAAATCTGTATAATGGTATAATACTGAATGTATCTAAGTTTGAATAAAATGAGGTCGATATAATTAAAACGTTAAGTGTGTTACGTACTGATATTACACTGTCAAACAGTTTTATTTTCACCCGGGAAATTACGTTTACGTCTACCTATTATACTCCAGGGAAAAAAGATTTTAAAGGAAATCAACAGCCTTGTGGGTAAGTATGTAATGTAAATATGGTTATTTTTTTATTCCGCATACCGAGTTAAAACCGCGCAGTATCTGAATTCTACCCTGGGCATTGGGATCATGACCAAACATTGCATTATATATATACTAATTTCATTTTAATTTTATAGTAACAAGCTCAGTTATGACAATATATTTTTTTTAGTTATCTGTGATAAGTTATAGAGCTATTCGTTTCTTTTTTTAGGATTTTTTCTATAATTATATTTATATCTGGACCCATAAGAATCATTTTAACCTCTGTATAAAGAACTATAGGATACATTCCTACCCATCGAATTATTAGCTCTGACATCTTTCTTTCAAATGCAAGGCTAAAAAGAGACGTCTCATAAAATATTTATACTAAAATAAACTTGGTCTGCATTGCGTTCGTTGCACGTACTTTACTGGAAAAATATATTATGTTCAATTCCTTTATTTTACTCTGAAAGCAGTTCGAATAGTTTTTATGTGTATTATGCGCCTGTATCTTTGTTTTTATTTCCGTATACAAAACTAGCAAGATTTTGTATTTTCTTGTTAATATTTTGTAGATAGCTGATGTCCATGATACATTTTTCTTATTGCACGCTTTTGCAAATGGATTCCCCGGCTCCGATTTTTTCACATCAACGTTAGATGTAATTATTTAATTATCTTCATAAATAACACGCGCAGCTAAAATATTATTTGCACTTTTGTGTTAACTATAATGATACTGTCTTATTCTTAAAATATTCCCATCTTTCTTCCGCCTATTAGTTCCTAGACTACAATACATTTCTTTCAAGGTTGTAAATTTATCATTTGTAAGAGTATATATGGAAAGGTTTTTTTATTGCTTTAGTAGGCAAACGATCAAACTCACGTGATAAGTAGTAAGTAGCATTTGCCTCCCATAGACTTAAGAAATGGCAGATGCACAGCAAAGCCGTTGCAAAAAAATCTGTTTACAATGGCAATAGGAGTCGGAACAACTTGTATTTCAGGATACTTATGATAGTTTTATAATCCGAACTTCTGGTTGGTATTACTATTCAAGGGTAGTAGTCGTAACGATTACCATAATTCATCATTCAATTCACATTCTCATAACAACAAAAAAAATTAAATAACTTACTAATTTTTCCCCGATAAAAACACATCACGAATCAGGATGGAAGTGGCAATCAATCGAATCCCAATTAAATAAATACGTTTTCCTTAACTTCAGTACTGCATTATAGACATACATTTGGATCTGTATTTGTTTTATATTTTCAAATTTTTTTCATTCCTTTTAACTAATTTGACTTGTCATTGGCTATCTGTTTAAATACAACGTTGTTACTGAATGGGGGCCCATTGTTGGTGCAATAATTTATGTTATGTAATATTTTATGTTTTTAATTTAGTTCCAACAATAAACTTCTTTCTTCTTCTTCCTTTACTATTTTTTAATTCATCAAAGCTGTTAGTATACAATAAAATAAATTAATAGCTATTAAAACTAAATAGCTGGGCACCTATTTTTCTTGATTTTATTTATAAAATTTATGCCTACCTTCAACCGTAACAGCGTTCATCATTTCTTATACCTATCCTGCTTAAATACTAATGTTTTACGCTTTACTCCACAAACCAAGAAAAGCGGATATTTAGAAACAATAGTACTGGCAGTTTGTACAACACGTCTTTTACTATGACTTAGCTGTAAATGAGGTAGGTAGGTACTTACGAATGATACTCAATGTTATAATTACAGAAATCGTAAGTGCTGCGCCTGAACAACAGGCTGCATGCAACACACGATAATTACCCGATTGCGGTGACATAGCACCTATAGAAATGGCTAATTGCACTCTCGAGTACAACGTACAGAGTGTTTTCTTAGTTCTTACACGTTGACAATTGTCTGTACTTACGAGTACCCGTATATGAAAATTCTTGTGATGATCTTAATATTATTAGATGTAACATCATTTAAAACTGCAACACCTAAATTTTTATGGTAGAAAATATATCTGGCATTACTATACTTCTCTATCATTATATACTTTTCTCATCAGAACGCTCATAATGAATATTATTTCGTAGCTACTAGCTTATTGTCGGGACTCCACTTGAGAGACTTGTCCAGAAGTAACGTAATGAAATCAACAATAAAACGTACTTATAGGTATTTATTTAGGTACGTCATAATAATAAACAAACAAACGGAACACACATCACACCTTTATCCCTCAAGGGGTAGATACAGATGCCACCAGGTCACGCACATTTTGCTGTTTGTTTTCCATTCCATATGTGTTAGAGAGCGAGCCTATTGCAATATCAGATACAAAATATTCCAGTGTCCGCACTGATACTGAGCAGAAAAACCCAAATATGACTTTACCCAATACCCGGATTCGAACCCACAAACTCAGAGCGGTGTAACGCCCACGGAATACTAATACGCCACCGAGGCAATGGGCATGACACTGATTAATCAGAGAAGAAATATTGCATCGTCATTTACTACGAATTTCATAAGGTTATAAAACTTCCGTTACTATGGACTTAGCAATTTGGGAGAAAAGCCTGCATAGTCACCAGAAATCGAGATAATGAAAATGGTAAATCGAGAAAATTTTATATCTAAACAATTTATAGTTATGAAGTTCCAAGAAAAGGTATGTTTAAAAATAAAAAAACAAGCTAACGAAATTGTGGCAAGATAATCATTTATTATTGTATTAAAAATTTGGAAACAATTTCCTACATACTACTACTTATGGATACAATATCAAATTCATGTGCTCTTAATGTGTTTGCTATTTCTTTGTATAATAATCTTAGACAACAAAGTTATTAATGTCTTATAAAAATATTATCTTCTAAACGTGCCATCATTATCATAGACAATACTTAATTATACTTTTACTTATTTTCCTTTTTTATTATTCAAAATAAAACGTATACAGCCAATACGTGTTGACAATATTATATTTCGAGTCTCTACTAAGTATTTATTCAGAGATAACATACTTTTTGGTTTATTAGTAAAGTTTTAAATGGTTGGAATACGTGGTGATTGTCGACCGACGGCAACAAGCAGTTAACAAAATATAAACAAACAAATATCAAAATAAAAATGCTTTGTTAGCTAATGGCTAGGTATTGTAAATAGTAATTATTGTTATTGTCTGTAATAAAATCGTGTCTAAATATATTATACCTATTTTAAAACAATGTATTCTTACTAATACCTACGTTTTGTTAAAAACTGTCAGTATAATGCTTTAATGTTTTTCCCATAATATCCATGTCCTATGAAACAGGAATGGGTAGAGACTTAATATTGTTAACCGTAAATAAATCTGATATAAACAAAATGTTAAATGTTTTAATTTTTATGATGAACATGGAACGAGAATCTTTTACAAACTAAGGTATTTAAAGAGTATGTGCTAATACTGTGAGATTAGTATCTCTTGTTAGGTAATAACTAAATCCTATAAGAGGAATAGCATGCCTTATTGACTTTTACCGTCGGTTATGTAGCCTACGTAAGCTCCACGTGAGTTAATCAATATCTAATGCGACGGCACTTCTTGTTATAAATACGCTTTTGTTGTACGTGTATAAATTTAGAGGCTATATCATTGCAAATATAGCCTCTAAATTTATACACGTTTCATACTTCAAAAATATTCCTTATAGGAACATTTTGTTGTGTGTCTGTCCGTCAAGACCCCTTTTTCTGAGGAACGCGTAAAGGTATGGAAATTTATATGAAACACTCAAAACTGTAAATATATACTTATATACTTACCTACTAATTTATACAGTACGCTCAGTGTAAAAAGCTTTATCCCTGAAGGATTATTTGAAGTCGCTAATAGTGCGTACCCATATTTAGCTAAATTTATATCCGTTTCATTGATAAATGATGAGCCTTTTGACTCGGGCACAAATTCCAATTATAGGCAACTTAAATATGTTTTCGTATCGCAAAAACTAACTAGAATCTTTAGTCGCCCAATCTGGAAATCGAAACCAAAACCTAAGGGTTCTCAGGTTATATTTACGGTGCTTAATAAATCTTATATAAAGACATATTAGCATTAAGAGACAAGATGAATACCAAAGTGGACTTTGACACCGAATAAGAAAATCCATTTGCGAATATACAAAGTTCTGATACGGGGAAAATACCACACTTCGTGATAAAATATGCACGCGCGTATTATACGCATATAGTAGTTTGCGCATAATCAAAACACGAATCTACTTGCCTCTCCATTATAGGTCATTATTCCTCATCTTACTGGCTTGTCTTTAGTTCATCACGGGTCATATCTCATTTTGAGATGATCCTCCATTCAGATGAAAGTCTTATAATTTGTGTTTTGTTTGGTAAAGCGCGTTGTAAAGATATTTTTTTAAACATAGGCAGTGAAACGACACATAGTATCGCTAATTAACGGTGTATAGCACCTCACGTCGCACGCCCTTATTCCCAATTTTTCGTTCAAATTAACTCTAATTTCATTGAGAGATGAGAACAATGGTTGTATACAACTGTAACTAACGTCATGGCTAATGATATATTTTCTGTGTGTCTAATTGTAATAGTACCCACTACCCTTTGTCAGCCTGTATTCGCACGCGTCGCGTCGTTTTGTCGCGTTTTGCAATTCATCCGTCGCCGGCCAAAGTCAATGTCACGCGGTAATCGCCGCTAAACCGGCAACAATCAGTGAAATTACAGTTTTCCAACTGTTTCCCACACTTTGAACTTTACCACTACTATATGCTCCTGATTTTTTAAATCTCGATCGCGGTAGTTAATATTATATGACTAACCTTATACAGGTACTTTACTCGAAAAATAATGTAGGTACTTACCAGAATACCTACATAACAGTAGAGTTAGCACTCAATTTAACCTCTGAAGATATCAAAAAATATAATGCTCAAAGATCTAGTAAGGTATGAAAGTACCTACGTTAATTACAAACAAACGCTGTTCTTGCATAGCGAATCCCAAATAATCGAATAGCCTTTGACGAAGTTCTTAAATTTTCACTGGTTGAGGTACCTTTTATTACCATACCAACCAATATTGGAAAAATCGTTTAATGATTATTTACGTATCTATATAAAGAAGACCGCAAACTATGTAAACTAAGCTATGTTCTAAGTGTAATTTTCTCAGCTATGCAAGCTAAACTAAACTAACTTGTCCAAAATTTTGATCAGTAACCCGAAAATTCCTTAGTAGAGGTCAGAATATTGTCACGGCTCGTTTATGTTTGAATTATGATTCAGTTGTCACAGACGAAAAGATATGGTATTTTTTATATAAATCGCTCGAAGTTCATTCAAGATAATGTAAGCAGTTTACACAATCTTAAAGTACAATAATGTATTTGTAATTTACATGAGGGCATTATTTCCGTTTATATAAAATACTACACCAATATTAGGAGACTTTAAAATATTATCTTTTGCGAGGTTTAATGAAATGAACGTTGTGTTTACTATTTTTCCTTAAGTACTTACATATACATTTATGTGTTCCAGTACTAGGTATCTAGTTTGTTTACTACGCATTAAGTATTTGCTGAATGAATCTAAAGTCGTGATCAATTTGCAAGTAATTATTTTGAGCAATCTACAGATGTATCGGTAGATATTTCAACACAAATTTTGCATATATTTTCCTTAAATAAAATACATAGCTAGCATGATATCACTTAACTTTCATCATATTAGAAATATAGGAAAAACCCTTTTTTGAAATTAGAACGCAACAACATATGATTGAATCAAGAATAGGCATTAGTTATTAATTTTAAGGATAAAATATAATCTTACGTCTTTCGTTTAACCCGATGGATAAAGTTATAATTAGCTCTAATCCATGCCTCTAAAATCGAAACCAAAATAATATTAAAGACATTCTAATATTGCAACTTAAAAAATGTATTTACTTATGTTCAATCCCCTGCAATATGTATACTTGCTGCATTTTCTAAATAACATACTCTATATTGATCAGTAGGTAGATCCCTTAAATAAGTCTTCCAAAGTAGTAATTTAACTACATTATAAGGAAAGTTAAATTCATAATAGTCATCGTGTACTTCTAATTATTATAGTCTGCGGTAAATCTTTCCCCAGATACAAACAGTAACGTGATATTGCAATTATTATTCCACTTCAGTATGGGTTTCGTATATTATTTTCCTCTTTCGTAAAATAGTGGTAAGTCCACAGCGTACAAGTTTCTTGGGCTCTTGATAAAGTTCCAGATAACCATCTGACATATAATGCTGTACAGGGTCATTCATGACCATCGTGACATTGCGTTACTAAATAAAACACTTATTTAAAATTTATTTTATTATTAAAATAATAACACTTTACAATTAGTTACTCAAACCATCGTTGTAAAATAAGAGTGTAAATTTCGAAATAAATATCAAATAAAAGGCATTTTAATTTTATACGCCCTAGTGCCCCTACTACTACACTAAAACAATTTGTCGCTACAGGAGCATCACACTTTCAGTCGACATACTAAATAAATTACAGACGCCATTATAGCACTTAACTACAAAATAATAAGTAAAACTGGGATTTTTTGTCAAATATTCGTTATTCACGGATGATTTATGATGCTAGCGCATGTATAGACGGCTGTAACTATTTTATTTATTAACGCTATCTCAAAATGACCCTGTATAACGAACAAATGGTACTCATATTCTTCACCATAAAACACCCCAATAAATTAACTGCTGCTTAGCAAAATTTGACAGAACGGCAGCGTCGGTTTTTAATTCCCAATTTTAATCAGCCAGATATTTAGTTATGGGACCTGTGTAACAACAGTTGTAGTTACCAGTTGCCGGCCTAAGGGCCGTTTTCAACCCTTGCTAATAAAGCCCTTGATAGCCTGTTCAGAACTTGTTTGCCAGTTGTTCAGTGTACCTACCTGAAAAAAACTCTGTGCTACTAAAGTAGCTATGAACTTTATATCATACTATTTTCCTATAAACTATGTATACTTCTACGACTGCCTCGATGGCGTAGTTGTATTACGATACGACTGGAGTACTGAGGTTTCGGGTTCGATCCCCGGCTCAGGCAAAGTGACATTTTGTCATTACGATAAAAAGTAATGAAAAAAATATAAAGCACTGGCGCAGAAGTGAAAATAATTAACATTACAATCATCCGATTCCAGATATCCGAAGCGAGCTTCGTGACGAGCGTGGAAGAGGCTTCGAGCCGCGTAGACCAATGCACGCAAACGCCGCCCAGCGGGAAGGCGCGCCCACGCACTCTCCAAAGGTATCACACCTCTGACCACATCTACGAGAGACAGCCACACAGAAAGTACAAGCACGAACGAAAGATAGAATCCAGCGACTCCTTTCCAACCATAACTAAGTTACCAAGTTATGAGAACGGATATCCGAAGTAAGATTTGTGTTGTTCAGCTTGTGTGACTAACGTGAGGCGTTTGATGTAAATAGCTGTAGATGGGCGATTGCTTAAGGTATCGTATCAAATGTGCTGGAAATATCGTCTTTTGTTGCTGGTCTTGGTAACTACAGCCACTAATCTTTAACAGATGTTAGAGAAACTACTAAAATTTAAATTTAATTTCGATTAAAAGTAATCAATTCTAAAATATATTCCTTTTCCTATTTTTAGACTAATTGGGATAAGTTAATGTAAGATAGGGATTTGCTGTGTTACTTGCTTATTAAAATAATTTTTTGTCCTATATTTAACATAAAAACGAAATCTGCTATTATGGCTTGCTAAAGATTGCGCAATTTATATGTGGAAATAAATTTGAATCACCATTGTCAATTATGTAAAAAAAATTACGCACCATTATCATAATCATCTTAAGTACAAAGATTATCGTAAAAAGTCGACGTCAGTAAATATTACTTTAACTACTTTAATCATTGCCAATAACCATGTTATTTTGTTATTGACCCAAAAGGAGTTAAATGTATCTAAGATTCATTGGTCTTGAAACCAATAAACATGTTTTATCACGAGTCGGTTATTGATTAATCAATTAAACGAGTTCTTAATTAATATCTATTAAGGTTTCAATGGGTGTACGAATATTAGGTATATAGCGTAGTCATCAATTAGTGTAAACACTCTAACTTCTTTTCAAATAGTGTTTATATTATGAAACTTTTTAGTATAGTCATCAATAATTTTGAACATTTGAACTTCTTTTCAAATATTTTTTATATTACGAACCTTTTAGCATAGTCATCAAATTAGTTAATACATTTGAAATTCTTTTCAGATGCTTAGTGTTTTTATTACATGTCGATTACATCCAATACAATAGAGATATTACCAACCTAAGTACATTTTTATTTACTTTTATATTTCTCGTCACTGAATATATGACTGCGTCGGTTGTGTAGTGTAATGCAAACGCGGTACGAATACGACTAGCGCACTGAAGTCTTGGGTTCGAATCCCAAAATAATTGTGACTGGGTATTTCCATCTTAAAAAATACTCAGTCGTAGTTCGAAAGCAGGAAGTTGGCGGCGTGGTATACCCGTGCCTCGGAAAGCAGGTAAAACCTGATATTTCTTCGGTCATGTCGTACTGCCATCTCACCGCACTATGAGAGTAAAGGAATCGATAGCGAACCTATGTATTGCGCACACACTTGTGCACTATAATATCATCCGCGACTTGGCTGATCTCCGTAAAGATTGGCCGAAATTCGGCTAGGATGGATTCATTCATCTATTTAATATAATATATTTAATTAAACTCTACATTTCATAGAGTCGTGTTTCGTAGTTACCGATTTTAATTTTGTTTTTCTTATAACATCATACATAATTTCTATTGTAGGCAAACATACTACTTACTTTGTGTTGTTGGTCACGTGAACTGTGCTTGCTAGAAATTTTGCTAGTCATTTGATTGTCATTATTAACAACGTCGCATCAGTATCCATTTCTGCCACATGTTCTGTTTTATTGAAAATATTTTTACTTTAATATATAAATGATATGTTTTTGTGCACAAAATTACTCAACTTCTTTATATATCAAAAGAGATATAACTTAACTACGCTTATACCTTGAATAAGAGTTTTAAATGAATCATATGGGCATTGTTGCAATATTTATAGTATGTAAGATGCATTTCCAAGAAGTACATTTTATTTAATTGTTTTAATGCTAAAGAAATATAGTAGCGATGTAAATTTCATTCAGCACGTTAGTGCTAACTTCTACTGCAGGTGAAATTTTCATATTACACATTGTATGCGGCAGGGATTTAAATACTTTAGTGTTCATAAAAGGTGTTCTGTGTAAATCTCCAAATAAGGCGACTATTCCTGTGACTTCCATCACCATCTGATGACTAAATATATTTAATTTATCAGGGATTTAGTGCCTTAACTAAAAAAGGATCTTCTACAATAACATAAGAAGGAAACAAGCTGAAAATTTAATTCAGTAGATTAGAATAGACAACAACTGTTACCGACTAGCTATGACATTGATTGATTGATTAAAATACTTTTCAAAAATAGGCCTTAAACTAAAACACTTATTTAGGTTCATATTTATTTAGACTAATTAAATACTAAAGACATTCCCTACCAACCTTTAATATACCCTTACTAATAGACCATTTGGTGTTAGGTTTAAAGTGAGCGTGTCAGACAGCCCAACCATCTCAGTGACGCCGCCCCATAGCTTGGAGTACGTGTGCCCTCGCGGCGGGACTAGCCCGGGTACCGCCACACCCAACGGCCTGGTCAACAAGTCTACTACAGTACTCCTGAGCCCGGGGTACTTGCAGAACCCTTGTCAATGCAACCAGTCTATTAAGGTGAATTCGATTACTAAACCATATGTTACGGTAAACGGCACAAGTCATGAGCACAGATGAAGAGTGGTAAAGGCGAGCTTGCGTATGTACAAATTGGACGAGAGTGTTAGCCGCGTGGTATATGTAAGCCAATAGACGACGAGCTTCTATTAAGGAACCAATCGCGTGAAATTTTGGCGCATAGGACATCAAACCGACCAATCATGCGTGTGCTCACGACTCGTGCCTCTATCTGTAATTTTTACAAAAAAATCATCAAAAAAGCACAACTGTAAACCATCACTCCAATCCAATCACATTCCAAATAATTGGTTTATGACGTTATCGAATTAAATATTTATTGGCCAATCCAGTTTAAGCCAGTAATTAGTACCTTCTATTCTTAGCCCATTCCTTTTATAACGGATTCTTTTCTACAAATTGTAAAAGAAAATATTTCACGTGTCTACGTAATCCTACGTGATTTTTATCGTAACATTAATTAAAATGCTGAATTTCATTTTATAGAGTACAAGCATAATGTACAGTTAGCCTCAATATTAACTGAATATTTGTCGCAGTGTGTACGGAATGGATTTCATACTTTGAGTTTCAATGTGGGCAGTATAAATAGTTTTTGTCGGTTCCTGTATCAGAAGGGGCCTAGGGCTTTATTAAAAAAATATTTTGATGGCATGAAAAGTGAGTAGGCACCGGTAAAATCGGATGTACAGAGCGACATAGTTGTGAAATAACGACCAAGCTTTATAAGATTCAAAAAACAAATAAAGAAGCTGAATAAATTGAAATCTATAAATCGCCGGTATACGTTAAATTTCATTGAAACATTTTTTTCTTTGTGGGAGGTAAAGTAAATTCCGTTTCTTTCGTAAACAGAAAAAAATTGGTAAGAACACAAAGTTGTATAGACTAATTCCAGTTTTGAATTTGTCCATCTATTTATGTGGGTGACTGTACATTTATTACCAATAACGAACATTTAAAGTAATTAATCTAAAATCATTTTAATTCACAAACTTTAGTTAAACAGACGTAGATTTTAATAACTTTTTTCTTGAACTATCTCGTCATCTAACAGGTAGATAATTCATCGAAATTGCACCTGATATTCTTTACAATACACTCCAAACTTCTGGGAACCACAATACCAAAAATTTAGCAACCCACAAAATAACCAACATTTACGTTCCAGAGTGTTAGCGAAGTAGCACTAACCATGCCCGTGTCGCCTGGTTGGAACGATCTCCCTTCAGAGCATGCCGGCTCCGAGGGCCTCTCCTGGCGACGACTGCACATGTCCAGAGCCAAACTGAAAGCGACTGCTACCACTTCTGAACTATTGTCAGGTAAGCAACATGATAATTTTTAGATAAGTTTTGCACAGTGGGCTAAGAAACCAAGGGTCCAGATAATAAAAATGACCCTAATCCCTAAGTGTCATACGACCAGTGCTGACCTAATCCGGTACGAAGAACAGCGCGGGAGTAATAATGATTTGACTTTTTGATGACCTAAAACAAGGTTCTCTGGCACAGTCCTGGGGGCCCCCTAGTCTCGGACGCTCCCATGCATTGCAACTCCTAGTCTTACGGTAGCTACGCCATTGATATTGTGGTCTATTATATTATAGGAGCGACAGTAGCAGCCTTAACTAATGCGAAGCTCTGGCCGGCAGATCTTAGTTATGCCTTTTTACCCGATTTTCGATTATTAAACAAATATTTATCTCAGATAAGTATATAAAATGAAACTGAACTATTTCATTAGCACAGTTGATTTTTTTTTTAACTATTTTAGTTTATGATTTTTATCTGGTGACTGAACATGAATTCTTAGATGATTACTAGGAATCACTTAATCCAAATAAATTTAGGTCTCTTTTCCTAGTTTCAAATCAGTCGGTGTGATATATTTTTACTTACATAGAACTAAATATACTGTTTAATATGTTTGCTTACATACCTACCCAGGCTATGTACTTGTATCAGTTGGGATCTGACAACAAAGGAAGTGATTATTCATTTGAAACAAAAATCCCAAGATCTGTAATCGCAAAGTTAATATTCTGTAACCATTGTGTTATTATTTACGGTTACTTACATGGAGTATCTAAACTAAATTTATGTCTCCATAAAGTAATTATTTTCACATTGCGCAGTCCGCCATTATTTTACGTTCGTAGATGACTTCCGCATTCATAGATCAATTATATGTATTTTTCCAATAAACAGATGAATTCTTTTTATTACATTATTCAACTCTATCTTTGTATTCTGTGATTGTAGCTCTCATTAATTTCCGGGAAGGAGACTAAACGAAAAACTAAATATTGATCTATTTCTGTAATCTGTAAAATCACCAAATACAATTGAAAATAATCGTTTATGTTTAGTTATTTCCTTCCCTGTTTATGTCATAGATACAAAGTACAACCATTACCATGGCTTAAAATAAAAATTAAAACAAAAATATTGAACATAAGTTTTTATAACAAACAAGAGTTTGAATAGAAAATTATTTTTACGTTTTCAGCTTATGATTCTATTTTTCTAATATCTCAAAGATAAAGCATCAATCACAATTGGTTTCCGTAAATCGTTTAAGGATAATATATTTTATTATTTATATTGCCTTCGCCACATCGGCCAAAGCCTCAATTTTCCTTGCATTGCCTTGGATCTGACCCCACTCTGACAATTTCGACAACCCAAGCATTAAAAAAGCATATAAGTTCATAACATATAAACACATTGTTACAGGTTTCGCGATGGTAGCCATGGTGGAACTTCAAATCAACGAGCCAACGAACGTTCCAGAATGGCTTTTTGTTATGTTTGCTGTCTGTACCACGGTTTTAGTAGCTGTACATATATTCGCTCTCATGATCTCCACGTATCTACTTCCGAACATCGACGCTGTGAGCAAGATGGAGACGCCTGGTGGACCGACACGGGCGCTTCAGGACTCCCCTCATGAGAGGATGAGGGGTTTCATCGAGCTGGCCTGGGCGTTTAGTACTGTTTTAGGTAATATTTTTTTATAAGTACAGTCAGCCGCAAATAAATGTTTACGCGGATAAAATATAAATGACGATCGTGATATATTAATTACAAATTAATTAATAAGGTATATTTCTGTGTCAGCATATGCAATATTCATTTGGGGCTGACCGTAATTTTCCAGTATTTACAAGTACAAAATAAAGGCGCTGCACAGACGCTGAGTAATTGTTGGCAAAAATACTTATTACAATGAAACTGACAGTTACTTTGTTTAAGTTGCCGATGCTATAGTAATGAGTAAACTAGTGTTTATAGGAAACAAGTTCACAGCGCCTGCGCCACGTCTTCTTGGACCTGTATCTTATTTTATCTTAGACAATGCGACGAATTTTTATACATAATAATAACGCCGTATGTTTTCAGGTCTCTTCCTGTTCTTAGTGGAGATAGCTATATTGTGTTGGGTGAAGTTCTGGGATTACTCCTTTGCAGCCGCAACAGCTGCTACTGTCATTGTTATACCAGGTAACCAGAACATTTAAGATACCTTTACATTATAAACACACACACAACTAAAATTCCCATGCCGACAAATAATAATATTATATTAAGTCCATATAGTCATATTTCGATCTGATATCCAAAGCCATAAAACAATGCAATATACATACATTATAATATAATGTAATCTTATAGAAACTATACAAATTAACAATATATTTTCTGTTACAGTGTTAATTGTTTTTGTGGCGTTTGCGATACATTTTTACCATTCGTTAGTGGTACAAAAATGTGAGACGACGGTCAAAGACATAGAACAGCTGGAAAGTATGAAGAGAGACTTGGACACGGCGACTGTTAAAGTCAACATGTACAACTAAATAAGATGTAAATACCTATATAATAAATGGTAGCTGCGAAGTGCGTCAGGTGACGGAGATCAGCCTATGTATATCCGTCTCGAACAGGCCAGCACTGTGTGGACTGGCGATGGGTTATTTCTCATCAATTGATACTCTACCTACGGGTGCAGTAGGAATAATTTTGCGTGGTTGTATAATAAATAAAAATATTGCTTCACAAAGCAACGACAGTAAAAGAAGAGGGGTGAATCCAAACATATGATTACTTCGAAGACAATCCGAACGAGTGTGGCCCAAAAATGCAATCAGATATGCGAAATACATATATAAGTTGTAAAAAAAACGAATACTATATTTGCTGAAAATGCAACGATATTTGCTCGAGTTTTAAAGTAAGAATACAATGAATCGACAAATAGAATCGACTTTTAAAATATAAGATAAAATTATTACGAACTCTTATAAAAAATGCATGATTGGTATATGGACTATCGACTATGAACGAAAGCGAATTAATAAATTATATTATTTGTTTACGCACAGAACGGAAAGGGCTTGGCAAAAGTTAATGTTTCAATGTATAGTTCTCCACAAAAATAACAACCAATTCAAAAGTTAAAAACATAGAAAAAAGTTGAACATAAAAAAAATTATAGATCTTATTTTTAATTTGAACGATAATTTATTTTAATGTTTTGTTGCTGAAAATGTACGAACATACGTTTGCCATCCCGTTATTGAATACAATCGTAAGCTTATAATTTTATATTTTAAAACCATCAGCGAAAAATATAAATTAGAACCTAAGCTTAACTGATAATTATCTTCAGACTGTATTTGCAATCTCATATAAAATCTATTTTATATTATGTTTGTATTATTTTAGTCTTTGAACATGAGGTCTGAAGTCTCAAAAACATATTTAGTTTAGGTGTAATATTTATATCCAATGTAAATAGACTAGATAAGTAGTAATAATTCTAAGGATAATTAAATATATAATGTTATTTTAAAATGTTACTGTTATTGTAACAATACTAAGGTGCTATTGTATTCACGAGGTAGGCATTATTATAGAAAACCTTATTAAGGATATAATAGATTAAGGATTCATTGTAAATCAATCAATATTTTTTTTAATATCAATGTACATTGGTGTCAATAAAGTCATTCATAGAATTTATTAAAATAAAAATACTACATATTTTCTATTTATACTGGATAGATTTTAAATATGTATATATTGATCTAGCTATCGACATTAGTTGTATTACAGATTTTTATAGTCCTTGAATGATATTTCAAAAGACTGCCTCTGAAATAAAAGTATGTTAAAGTAGCACAACTATATTTGTTAAAATATATTAGGTATGGACCAATTTAGATATTTTATTAGTTAAACTGAACTGTTGCATCAGTATTGGACGTTTGAAGCTGTTGTAAGTTATAATATTAAGCTTGTTAGTGAATAAAGTCTATTTTCAAAAATATGTTTTAGTTTAACACGTTAAAATTACACGATATTATTTCTATGTAACCTCCTCCTTGTGTTTTTTTGGAGTAATTTGAGTTAAATTCCCCCACATACCAATTGATGGTGTCTCCATGGAATAGGCACGAAAATAGATAAACAAATCCAAAATTGTAGTCACCGTTACACACGAAGCTTATTTCCACATGTTTTATTATTTATGCTAAGTATATCAAAAAAGATAATCATTATAAATGTTTTCAATAAAAAAAAGGTTAGCAACGAAAAAATATAAACGATTTGAAGTTTTTAATTTGTTCAGCTATTATTGTGTTTAACTGTACATCAATTAATAAATAAAAACAAAACCAACAAATGCGTATTTCACATTTATTTGCATAAAACCCAAACAGTACAAAACCAATCATTCATACCTTACAGACTACCGCACGAAGTCATCAGATGTTCACTATATAAAACTATAATATATTTACAACACTAGTTAGCTGCGAAGACTCGAGTTACTATTGAAGTACAATATTAAATACTTACATCAAAACGGTAAGGGTATTAATTAAAACTATAAGTTATAAAAAAGGGGACTTAATTCTCTAGAATCCTAAAGAGATTTTTGACACATATTGTGAAATCTTTATAATCGAAATCGGAAATATCAAAATTTTCATTTATTATACTTAATGTTTAAAAATTAATACTTAATTTTTAAACATTTTTTCCTAACAGGTAGTCCTATTATATAAAATTGTACTGTAGGTTTTAGTAACGTCTAAGCCGCATTGTTTTAGTCAAAATATAAAATATTCGTTACAAAATTATTTTGCGTAAAATCGATGTGCTACATACGAAATAAAATTCACAATAAATTTAGTAAACAAGTTACTATGCGTATTGCAGACGACAGACTTTACGACTAATTTACTGAGTGACAGACAAGTAACGAAGTTGCGGATAATATTAGTGCGTATAACATTTACTGGTGGTAGGACATTTTTATCTGCCCATAGCCACCATACACAGGGTGTAAACCCTGCCATGATGGCCATGTAAGTGTGTCTCGTTCCGGAATCTGTCCGATCAATAGGTTTTCATTGGACCGATATGATTGTGTCGAATGGCCGGGATGATTAGCGATACTTCATGATATATCTGAAATCCACGCCACTGCAATTAAAGATGCAGGGAAGTCACTTTCCCATGCTAATGCATTTCATACTGCATTTATATTAATAAAAAATGTGGTTTCAAAACAATTTAATTGAAAACTGTGTGAATATTGAACACTTAAAAAAAATTTGCCGTCTGCGTTAGCAGAGACAAACTTATTTTAACAACTTTCGGGAGCACCCTCTATTATGCAACAAGACCAACAATAAATATCTTAGCCAAAGCATAGAACATAGAGATTATTGAAAATTCAGTAAAAACCAAACACATTGATTTAATGATACTACAAAAGCTTCAACACAATCAAAAGTATTGGATTTGTAAAACTATTATTAATAACATTAAATATGATGGGTTATATGCTATACCAAAAATATGTTTTTTATGGAACTAGTACACTTTACTTTTTACATTATCGGTGATTCAATTTTTAATTACTAATGACAATTTGAAAAATCTAAGTTAAGTTAAGACTAAATAGATATTTACATTGTTTTCTGTATCTTGCAATGAAGATAAAAGCTAGAATTAAAACAATCTGAATCTAGGTATTATCTGTTATTTTATATCTCAATAAAGATAATTGTCGGTAAATTATCAAATCTGAATTAAGTCTTAACATAACCTACTTTATTCAAATTGCTAATGTTCTTTTGACTTACTTCTAAATAATAAGTCTTAATGTAAGTCCACACATCACATCTCAATATCATCAATACTGATATCGTTGGGTACAAGGACGCCATTTCTTTTCGGTGGATCTTCTGTGTTTTGTTTCTTTTCTTCATCTTTCAACTTCTCCAATATATTTTCACGGGGTTTCCAGACTACTAATGACATACTGGGTTTTTCCAATCTAGAAAAAAAAATGGTTAGTCAACATAACATCAACATAAATCTTCGGGTGTAAACAAGCTTTAAGGCTTATAGTTATACAATCATTTATTTAAGATTTAGATTAGGAAAAACATAGTATATACAAAATTCACAACATGTTATGTAGAGAGTATAAAAAATGATACTCAGCTCTTCTATTATTATAGTCAGTCAGTATTTATTAATTGCTCAGTAGTTTCATGCAGCACTATCATAATTCAAAGTCTTTTATGGTTATGCTACAGTGTTTAGGCGCCTTATATCGCTTAGCATCATCCTCATGTGCGAAATGCAAAAACAAAAAAAGAAATGCGAAAATTAAGTTATTAATTGTCCTGGTATCAAATGCTCTTGAGGCCAATTCTTTTTCTTCTTGTTTAATATAACAAGATAATATTGCTCAAATTTATGTAAAAGTAAAATATTAATCACAATGGAGATAACAGGAAGCAATTAAAATAAATATGTAAAATGAAGTCATCAGTTGTTACTGCCAATTTCTATTTATAATCCTGCATCAGAAATAAGAGGGGTGCTTCATGTTACTTTAAAGAATATAAATGAGAAATTGTAGACACTACATAACATATGTATCTCCTTAGATTTTTCTATAATTCACATAACTTAATAGTAATAGAATAAAATAATTACTTTGGCAATTTTTATATATCCAGCATATTATTAAATGGCGAAGACCATATAAAATTATATTTTGGTCCATTATCCATGTTTTTATTTATTTTAGATAGAAACCGATGTTTCCCGAGCTATTAAATAAAAATAAAGTAAAATGCTTTATACAGCACGTAGGCAAAAATAGTAGAATATTTCATTATTACTCAGATAAAGTTGCTTATATAAACTAAAGCCAATTTATATTGGCCATAATTTAATGAAATATAAATATTAATTATACTCTACCTTTCAATAAGTGCAGCCGGTAACAATGGTTCATCCTTAATCTTCTTAAGTTCTTCAGAGAGCACAATTGTATGTCCCTTCAGTTTCTCACTGACATATGTTCCACTTGTGGACGGTACTGACTCCATTGTCACCTCCATCATGTCCTCGGAGGTGTGTGATGTGTAGTCGGAAGATATATGGAGACCACGGAGGTGGGCGGCCATTTTCTCTTCTGTTATTAGCTGTTTTGCTGGTCTAGAATAAAACATATTTTCATACAAACTAATGTGGGAATGTGTGTTTTTAGAACCAACTATATATTTTGATTCCTGCATATGTTAGTAATGCAATGGCAAAATTACCCTTATAGTTAAAAAAAAATATCAAAGAAAATAGATTAATTTGATTTTAATTCATTCATTACATTTAATTTGGTAAATAACCAGCATTGCTTGAGCATAAAAAAAGAGTAAAACATTATTGGAAATCAACTAGTCTGCTTAACAAAAGCTACACCTTGGTATGCAAGGAATAGACTCCCATATAAGTAGGTTATTGTGACTAAAGTTACTTGACATTTACTGAAGTAATCTTAAACTCAATAAGACAATGCTAAACATTATTGGCCAACTAAATCATTTGTTTACATGCGATAATTAACGCATAAACTATTTATACCAACTTAAAAGATAAAATTAGACTAAAAGAAGAAATACTTACATCACAGGCTCAACTTCAGCACTCTTCCTTTTGCAATGCACAACGGGTAATTTCGGCTCCAACTCTTGCGACTCTGCTGTGAACTGCACCAGTTGAGGAGGTGATGGCATGCCCCAGGACAAGCCTTGGATGTTCCACGGGGCCCCAGAAGGCGCCGGCATGACGTGAGGCTCCGGTAAATTGGGATAGCCTGGCTGATTAAACATTTGTTTTACAAGTTCATCAGACTGATTATATTGGTATAATGAATACCCATATACATCCATTTTTAATGATTGTCTTATTAAATATTCAGTTTAAAAGCCCAAAATATCACGTTGTCCACAAAAATATAGCAAACAACAACAATAACACCGCAGAATAACACTTCCAGCTGACAGATTATTTTTTTTATTTAGGACAATGAAACTGGCGAAAGTTCTTGAAATTTCTACAGCCATGCGAGAAATATTTAAAAGATGTTATTCCCGATAGTCTGACCGAAGTATCTGAGTCAATAACTATGTACATAACGATATTACAAAATAAGATTAATAGATTCTCTAATTATTGCAATGTTATGATATGATGCTATTTATTATTTTGCTATAAATCGTATAGCTTAAAAGAAAATAAATAGATTTTCAATATGTAATACGGCTTTTAAATTGCAAGTATTTCAACACGAGTACCTCACTATTGTCAGATCAAAACATCGATACAATGGCTTGTTGTCAGATGTGAGATGTCACATCTCATCACTAGTTGGCGCCTCCTTTCACTGGATTGGAGTGTTTACGATACAATTTTGGGGATTTTACATTTTCCCATAATTGTTACTTAAAATTGGTATCATATTGATCAGCTGCAACTATGATAATTTTGTTCTAAATACTTCAATAGCGAAAACTCATAAAATGGGTCTTGATTTTGACGTGTTCGAGTTTTGCAAAAAACTACGACAGAATCGGCCGCCGCCGTATCAGTGCCCGCTTGAGAAATGTGACAAGGTTTACAAGAGTTTGTGTGGCCTACAATACCACTTAGTTAACTACGACCATGACAATCCGACACCGGCTACGCCTACAGTGGCAAACAACCGAAAAAAAGGTAGAATTCGGGCGGCAGTGCCTACAGGCGATATAGCGCTGCAAAGTCCCCCAAAAGAGGCTTTAACCTTCGCTGAGGCTCAAAAAGTAGTTCAATTTGAAATTGACGGCAAGATAAGTAGAATACCTATTGATCAGCCTTTACCTATTATGTCGTTGGAGGAGTGGGAGAAAAAGAATGCCGAGTTGGAAAAACCGCTGCCAGTTGTAGAACCGCCCGTGGAACCTCACGTTAAGTTGCCTGAAGCTAGTTTTAAGGTACGTCTTATTCATAAACTTCATTAAAATGTATAGTAAACAGTGGAAAATTTGTTGTTTTTGTGGCAAGTTTATTATTCATGTAGTTATTTTTAAAGAACTTGTCCTACTTCTCGTTAGTTTTTATAAGATTATTGAATATACTATGTTCTATTATTATTTATTATTTCAATATGTAAGAATAATAGCCAAGTGTGAGATTGCCATCAACGCATCTTGATGACCTACAAAAGAATAATTTACATATGTAACAAAAAACAATCTTAACTGTCTCCAAAGTGGATAGAGGTGTATGTGGTTAAATTTCACTTATGCTGCTTTTTGCCTTAAAGATAGACCTGTTGCTATATAATAATTACCTTAGTACAATTTTTTTTTTAATTAAAATATATTACCTGACCGGGCTCACAACCCTTATATATTTCTATTTATGTAGTAGTCTAATTTTAATAATGAAAATATTTATTAATGAATAATTAAAATGTAATTATAATCTATAAGATTTAGCTACTCTAAATCATTTTAAAAAAATATTATTGTTGACAGTAAATATTAGGCTCCAGCATTCAGTAACTTATAGAAAGAAAGAAAGAAAAAAATATTTTATCAGTCATGGACACAACTAACATACAGAAGTATTAAATAAAATTAACCATATACAGAAATTACTACTTCAATGAACTTCCAAGAGAGAATCTTTTTGACCCGTTATGAATAAAGTAACTACTTTAGACCAAAATTTGGTATAGTTAGAGGCCCTTATCCTTAGGGGGCAAATCCATTTTTTTCCAATTACAGGTTTTTTAACTGATACATAGCTTTGATAGCCATTTATATAAATAGGTTTTTATTCTTGCTTATATGGTTAGAAAATCTTTTATTAAAATGTCCATGATTGCAATAAAATGTATATACTGTAAATGAAATAAGGCTACAGTAGTCATTAGTTAATTATTTAATTTGTTAATAGAATATCCAAAAATAGTTATTTAAGCATTATATCAGCTTAATTATGTATGTATGAATAAATGTATGGCCATTGAAAAATAGATGACTATCTTATTTCTAAATATTCCACGTGCATGATATCTCAGAATAGTTAATGACTGTTTTAAGGAAAAGTCACAGTTTTGTGGTTAATTGGAAAAGAATGACCTAAAGGGCAAGGTCTTTATAGTTACAAGGATGATTTATAAAATAAGGAAAATTTTTGAAATAGTTAGCTGCGGAAAATACATAAAAATGTTCAAAATTTATTTCTTTACCATACAATACTGCCTTGTCTTTTTTAAATGATGTATTATTTTTGATACTCTAGCAACAAACTATGTAGCTGTTGATTGTATCCAATTGAAGCTGTGATATCCGCTGTCCCCCTATTCATGGATGTCTGAGTGCATTATCCTATTTCACGAATGCAAATTGTTGATTTCCTGTCAATGCAGTAATGATAGAAAAGTGTATGCAACTATATTTCAACTATGGATTTGCTTGTGAGGCCAACTGTCTTGATGGGGAGGTTTTTTATTTGACTGCTATTGTTTACAATAATTATTGAAGCATATAATGTGTTATCACTAAAAACTTTATCATTTTTGATTGATTGGTACAGTTTTTGGAATGAAAACAAATTAATCTATTAATTAATAAACTTGATCATTAAGTTATTTGGTGTTTCATACTATATAAAAAATATCCTGTTTTAACCTGAATACCCAAATTAAGTATGAAAACAATTTAAAATTTATCAATGCAAACATACTTCTTTTTAATTTGCTATATAAGTAAATATCAAGGCCATCTTTGAACAGTTTTTTTTTTAAATCTACAATTGATCGGTAAAATGCAAACCATAACAGCAGCTTTATAGCCATAACATGAAATGACTTTCCATCCCTATTCTTAGACAATTTTTCTTTGAGATCTACACATTGATCGTACTTATTTACGAACAGTTAATAAACCCTTTATTTTAGTGACATAAACATGCATGCAGCAATCCTTATTTAGCACATACAGACATGAACATTTCTTCATATACACATGCAATTTGCAGTTAATACCGGACTATAACGAACGTGTGTGCGACGCGCCGCCGCGGCCGAACGCGTACATACGCTTTATAGAGAAATCCGCTGAGGAGTTGGACGGAGAGGTGGAATACGATGTGGATGAGGAAGACACGGCTTGGCTCGCGATCATAAACAAGAACAGGGCTAAGCAAGGCCTGCCAGCTGTCTCTGTGGATACCCTGGAACTTCTCATGGATCGGTTGGAGAAGGAGTCTTACTTTCAGGTGAGTTTGATTAGACTTGACTGGCTGATGTTAGTGTTTTTGGGCCACTGTATTTTTAATGCTTGGCAATTTTTTTACGTTGGTCTGCCTTTATCTGCTAATAGAGAATTTTTTTATATTAGATATATTATTGTTTAATAATTGATAGTAGAAGTATAATGATTACTTATGTTGGCGCGAATTTTAGATATCGAATTAAAGCAAGTTTTCAGGTTTTATCTCGATGTTTTATATTTTATTTTTCTCGTTACGTTACGAAGTCTTTGCAGCCTTCGTGGTCACGGGGCGCACTGAGATTTCTTTGTTAGATATTTAGATATAAGAATTTCAAAAAAAAGGAAATACTGTTTGAATTAACTTTGACTTCACTTAAAACGAAGTGCAGTGAACTCACTCTGCAGTGATAATGCCAGTTTTTGCAGACAGTATTTACTCAATTAACCCTAGTGGAAATCCAGTCGAGGTTAAAATATTATTGTCATTATCCTACTCTTTTTTAAACCCATATTAGGCGACACAGAGTGGCCAGCAGACTGCGGCCACCGTCGACGAAGATGCTGTCTGCTGCATCTGCATGGATGGCGAATGTCAGAACACCAATGTCATACTGTTCTGTGACATGTGCAATCTCGCCGTTCATCAAGATTGCTATGGGGTAAGACATTATTACATTATTCTAAGATCTCGGATTCCCTGGGACGGGAAAGTGGGTCTTTCTAGTGGTTCCTGATATGCTATAGGCTTATCCCTATCACATAATGGGATCGAATACACATTGTGGAAACTGTGTGCACCAATTGCGCCTTTGCCGACCCTTTGCAGGAATAAAAGGCTTGAGTAAGTAGAAAATAAAGAGCTTGGATAATAATGACATTAAAATATTTACTTAGGGAAGAATTATTTCTATGACTACTCCCTTACAAGTGCGTTCAAACCATTACATGAATATTGTTTCAGGTTCCGTACATACCGGAGGGGCAGTGGCTTTGCAGACGATGTCTGCAGTCACCATCGCGACTTGTTAACTGCATGCTATGTCCCAATACAGGCGGTGCGTACAATAATCTAAATATATTCAAAATTAAATGTTATAATTGAAACATAATTTTTAACCGACTTCAAAAAGAGAGGAGGTTCTGAATTCGAATGTATGTTCTTCTTTTTGTGTGTTTGTTACGCGATTACTCCTCCAATTATTGTGAGCCGATTTTCAAAATTCTTTTTTTGTTCGAAAGGAGATACTTCTGAAGTGGTCCCATAGTCACCAAGTCAGAATCTGATGATTGACTTGGTGACTATGGGACCTTAAATTAAACATTAGTCATTAAAATTGCTAGACAAATACATGAACAAATGTACGAAAACAGTGTTTAATTTTTATTGGGCACTGACTCCAAAATTGGTAACCAGTATTTAAGTAATATTAAATTATATTTTGGTTTTTAGGCGGTTTAAGTTTTGTTAAAAAGTTTTTAATTTGTATCAGCGAACACAGGCGCATGCGCATTTCAATAACTAATTGTTTATAACAGGTGCATTCAAACAAACGGACCAAGGCTCCTGGGCTCACGTGGTGTGCGCGCTGTGGATACCTGAAGTGAGGTTCGCGAACACTGTCTTCTTGGAACCTATTGGTAAGTGAAAAATCTAAAAACAATTTTATTTGATACCTTCAGATAATATAGATTGACGGTAATCATGCACCAATGGGACTAATGTTTGATTGTTTTGTTTTGATATTATGTATATACCCACCATAGTAGCCCATGAGAGTTTTCGTGATACGGGATCAGCCCAAGTATATCTGGTTTAAAACAGGCCGGCATAATAATGTCGACTGGTGAATGGTAACACATTTTTTCTATTAGTTTATTTATTTCATCTATTTGAAGATCCGGATTGTTTTTAATTTTTGTCTTTAGAAAGTAACTGTTATCAGTGATGGTCCTTATGTTAAAGCTGTAGATATATTTTAATTGTTTTTGTGTAGACTCGATCGAGATGATCCCGGCGGCGCGTTGGAAGCTGCAGTGCATGGTGTGCAAGCAGCGCGGCGCCGGCGCCTGCATCCAGTGCCACAAGAGCAACTGCTACTCCGCCTTCCACGTCACCTGCGCGCAACAGGCAGGGTGAGCGATGTTACATACAACCCTGACCAGGAAAATAACAAACCTGCTTTGGGGAGGAGGGGCGCCATTTTCGCTGTTTAAAGTTAACCTTGTCACTATAAGAAATTAGTTCAATATTTTACCACGGCATGGCGAGGTTTTCTATTTTCGTAGTCGGATATAACGTCTGTTTATTTGGAGCGATGGCTATTTCACTCACTTACGAGAATTTAACAGCTATACTTGTGTCAAAGGGGTCGGTATAAATGCTACTAGCGTGCCAAATATGTTTGAGGTGAAAATGTGATTGACAAAAACTAAACCATTCGGGTGCACACATTTTTAACTCAGGCAAAAGTTTGTCGAATCGAAACCTTTTAGGTCAATGTTACTTCTGAATAACATTCATAGCCCAAGTATTCGACAAAATAAAAATATTAAAGTTTGCATTAATACATTCTATGATCCAATTGCATTTCATATCAATATTTAATATTCTACAAATTAGGACAATTACCGCAGATCGTAGTTTAGTATTTTTCAACGCGTTATGATTAAATCCGAATATTTTCGCTTCTGTTTACTGATAATAGAATATGGAGAATATGGTTTAGGACAATGACTTTTTTTAAAGCTAAAACTAACCTTGTAGGGCAACAATATCGACACAATCGAAATAATAGCTTGTGCTGTATTCTGCTAGATACTGACTGTGAGTATTATTTCCAGTTTATACATGAAGATGGAGGCGGCCGGCGCGGGCCGCGACCCGAGCCAGCCGGTGCAGGTCGCCAAGATGGCGTACTGCGACGCGCACACTCCTGCGCATGTTTTACAGGTAACATTTTCTAGATTAGGTAATGCTTGCTTCAATGTTTTTTTTTATTATTACACTACCAGTTACCACCCTAGTAAACTTTCTCAAAAAGAAAATGTTTCAATTTATGTATTTTTTTATTTTATTTTCAAGCTCTAAGGGTTGTCTTATTTTTTAAATAAAATACGTTGTCCCATAGGCGAACAATGTTGCACTTATTATACGACAAAGCAATTTATAAGAATAATAAATGTTATTACTAAATTTATGATGTAATTCCTAATGTTTAATTTACATACTTCAATTCGGCAGTAAACAATGAGGTCGGATGTTTCTTTTAACAAGTATGGATTCTTTGTACCTTAAAATGCATTGACCATACTAAAGTAAGTTTAAATGGATTGCAGTTCAATTCAGTTGAACATAGTGAATGTTCGGAACGCCAAATGTACCTAGTACATATATATAGATGTTAAAATGTATTTATTTCAAACAGGAAAGACGTGCACAAGACTCCGAGACTGACTCCAAGTCTAATGATCTGTCGGCCATCAGACAAAAAGGCAGAGACAAAATAAAACAGGTAACGATCGACTAATGGACAAATGCGAGTGATTAATGTGTGTCTTCATATCATTAAAAGTTCATTTTGACTAACTAAAGTACGTGGATTTTATGATATTTCATTTGAAAACAATGATCATATTTGGTTCATGCATTATGTCTTAGGTAGAAAGAGCTATAAAATTGTCTTTTGGCATCAAATACAAAAATTAATAGCTGTAGCAATCGTTTTCTGTTGGGAAATTGTCCATTATAAAGTTACATCTCAAAATGCGCTACCCCGACTTACGCGTACCCGGATTTACGCGGTTTTTAAGTCTTTTTGAATCGGGTTTTTGTATGATATATGTATTTCTTGTTGTAACCATAAAAACTTGGACGATACTACTATGTCATCCAAAAGAAACACATTAAATTTTTATTTATTATGCAAGAAATGAAAAATCTTGAAATAATATTACAAGAATTACACTTCAACTATCGGTTATCGTTTGGGCCGAATACACTGTTTTGTTATGTTTAAAAGCGACGACTTGAATTTCCTACAAAATGTATGGATATTTTTTTTATAATTGTAAAGGACTCAAACCTCCAATAGTCCGGTAGTGTTTTGAGCCTTATAAGCAACACGATCGATGAGACATCAAAAAAGTTTTTGGTTAAATTGCCCATTATTTCCTGACTGTACATTTATCTTAAAATCTGTGGATGCAGATCTTGTCTTCCAAGATGAAAAGTCTCCTAATAAAGTTTTCTTCGAGCTTCAGCATTTAAGGTAGCTGCCCTTGTTGCCCCATCTCAAAAACCCACTTGTATTCATGGTGGAGTACTGAACACATAAATTGATAATAATACTATCTAAAGGAAATACTAACATGTAATTTAAACATATACCATATCACTCTCAGGCTATAAAATATCTTCCAATCCAACCCTGGATCTGTGCCATTTTCGCCTAAGAACACACTATATCTTATATACAAGCTATTTCTTTTTGCAACATTGTTTAAAATATATAATAATATCAGCCCTGTATTATATACTTGCCCACTGGGCCCTTATTCTGTACAATAGTGTAAACGCGTAACGCGGCCGTGTCATGTTATCTCCGAGAAATGTGCGTGGAATGGTATTCTGTAAGCCAAATTTCTATAGTCCTAAACATGACGCGTTGTGTTACGTGCTTGTTACGCACTGTTAAAATAACGTGCGGGATAGAGAATAAGGCCCCTGCTGAGCACGGGCCTCCTCTACTACTGAGAGGGATTAGGCCTTAGTCCACCACGCTGGCCTAGTGCGGATTGGTAGACTTCACACACCTTCGAAATTCCTATAGAGAACTTTTCAGATGTGCAGGTTTCCTCACGATGTTTGCCTTCACCGTTAAAATATATTTTCCGGAAATACACTTTTTTTCACAATGTAATAAAAGCATGTGCATTTATAGAGAGCTATACGATATTATATTACTAATTTTAGTACCGGACAAATCCATTAACCGCATTTTGCTTTTTATACAATTACCATACTGGCTTAAACCATTTTCATATTGCATCTTTTAAATATTTTAGATTTATTGTAGATAAAGAAAAGAGAGTACATGACGAGTATAATGCATTTATATTTTCTAAGACATAACCAGTATTTAGAATAAAAAAAAACGCTAAATATTATGGTAAAGTAATTTGGCATATTAAAGAAAGTAAATTTGTTTATAGTTCTATAATAATTTGATACATTTTAGATTTAAAAAAAATGAAATTATGTTTCCTTACTTGTTATGTATTTTACTCTTTGTCAATTTGATGTTGCATGAACTTTTGTCTATGATTTCTCTTTTTTTTCGGTGGCGTATCATGCATACATATTTTCATTAATATCCTTCAATACGCTTCTTTTTAACAATGCAATTTTTTTTTTGTAATTTTTGTTTATTTATTTAATTAATAAGAAGTCAATGAAAGTGCACGTAGTGTTGTCGCACTTTTATATTTGGATTCGTCGTTGGCTAAAAAAAAATGCGGTTTCGATTACCGCAATCATACAAATTTAACAAAATATGAATAATCAATTGTATTGGCATTTTAACATCGGGCCACATGTATGTGACAATTTATGTACATATTTTCATGTGTTGGTAATTTGCTTCCCCCACTGTCCCCGTGGCTCGCCCTCACGCAGTAGTATCATATATAAAGAGAGTACTAGGCGCATGGCCGGCAGGCGCGGCGCGTGCTGGCCATGAAGCGGTCGTGGGCGCCGGTGGTGCTGGTGCCGACGCTGCCGGCGGAGCGCGTGGCGGACGTGGCGCGGCTGGCGCAGGGCCCGCCCGCCGCGCGCGCCGCGCTCGTCAAGCGCCTGCTCGCCTACTGGACGCTCAAGCGACACAGCCGCAATGGCGTGCCGCTGCTGCGCCGCCTGCAGAGCCTCACCACGCAGCACGGTGCGTCCACGTACAGCCTTACGATATCCTTATCCGTCTAGATAGCGACCAGAGCCTCACCACGCAGCACGGTGCGTCCACGTACAGCCTTACGATATCCTTATCCGTCTAGATAGCGACCAGAGCCTCACCACGCAGCACGGTGCGTCCACGTACAGCCTTACGATATCCTTATCCGTCTAGATAGCGACCAGAGCCTCACCACGCAGCACGGTGCGTCCACGTACAGCCTTACGATATCCTTATCCGTCTAGATAGCGACCAGAGCCTCACCACGCAGCACGGTGCGTCCACGTACAGCCTTACGATATCCTTATCCGTCTAGATAGCGACCAGAGCCTCACCACGCAGCACGGTGCGTCCACGTACAGCCTTACGATATCCTTATCCGTCTAGATAGCGACCAGAGCCTCACCACGCAGCACGGTGCGTCCACGTACAGCCTTACGATATCCATATCCGTCTAGATAGCGACCAGAGCCTCACCACGCAGCACGGTGCGTCCACGTACAGCTTTACGATATCCATATCCGTCTAGATAGCGACCAGAGCCTCACCACGCAGCACGGTGCGTCCACGTACAGCCTTACGATATCCATATCCGTCTAGATAGCGACCAGAGCCTCACCACGCAGCACGGTGCGTCCACGTACAGCTTTACGATATCCATATCCGTCTAGATAGCGACCAGAGCCTCACCACGCAGCACGGTGCGTCCACGTACAGCTTTACGATATCCATATCCGTCTAGATAGCGACCAGAGCCTCACCACGCAGCACGGTGCGTCCACGTACAGCCTTACGATATCCATATCCGTCTAGATAGCGACCAGAGCCTCACCACGCAGCACGGTGCGTCCACGTACAGCTTTACGATATCCATATCCGTCTAGATAGCGACCAGAGCCTCACCACGCAGCACGGTGCGTCCACGTACAGCCTTACGATATTCATATCCGTCTAGATAGCGACCAGTCTCACCGCGCAGCACGGTGCGTCCTCATACAATATACAGCCTTACGTTGTACTCTACGTTATATCCGTCGAGATGGCGATCGCCATATTAAGATTAGCATTTGATTGCGGCTCCGCCCGCGTTAATAAGTTTGTCCGTGATAAGTAGCCTATAGCACACAGAAGTAAAGTAGCTTCCCATCAATAAAAGAATTAAAAAAATCGAATAAAAAAATCCAAAGATTATAAGAATAAAAAAAATATTTATCACGACGTAGGTTAATAAAGTTCCACTAGTGATTGATATGTCAAAAGAAGTTACAAAAATAATTTATGATACTCTATGGGTGGATAATGGATAATTTTTTTATATACTTGGCCGAGATTTTTTTAATCTAAAAGTCCAATATGTTTAACAGCCGTTTTGAATAAACGATCTCAATCTCAATCTTCAGTCCGATTTTGAGAATGAACCAATCAAAACAACTCATTTGTAAGCCTGTCAAAATAAACTTGTTCTGATTGATCCATTTTTGAGATAGATCGAAAAAAGAGATTGGGATCGTTTATTGAAAATAGCGGATAATAGAAAGTTTGATCTAGGTCATAAAGAGGATTTTTAATAGATTTAACATCATAATCAAAATGTAATTTCTCTTTGTTTTTTTAAGTTTTATTATATTTTCATATTATTATACTAAATCGGTTGTTAATCTAAGCATTTCGCCAAGTAAAAAAAAATATATAATTAAAATACGTATTTATGCATTGTAGGCAGCAGAGGCATTCAAGATGCGACGGTCAACGTGAGGGAGTTATGCAATCAGCTCAAGTACTGGCAGAGGATCAGGCAGGACCTGGAGCGGGCAAGGTAATATTTAACATTACTATTAAAGTTATGATTCTGTGTACGGTTCAAATATTATACAGAGTCATTTTGATATTGCGTTACTAAATCGAAATAATACTTTACAATAAATTAGTTTAACTGTCGCTGTAACACAAAAAAGTGTATGTTTTAAATAAGTTAAATATCAATAAAATCTAATTTTAATTTTACGCGCCCTAATGCCACTACCACTCTAAGAGAATTCGTCGCAGCGACATCATCACACTTTCAGTCAAAAATACACTCATGCGCACATTAGCGCTAAATTACAAAAAGATTAAAACAATCACGACAAGATGACTTTTGTAACTTTGTCAAATTTACAGGACTTGTGGCAAGTCGCATACGTAAATAACTATTGGAATATTGCCACTTTACACTTTTAACTTACAATCTTAAATTATTGCATTATAGCATTTAGTGTCTGTCTTGGAAGCGTAGTCGCATTGCGGTGCACTTACTTATTGTAGAGATTGTTGGACCCCTGGTTGAACAGCACGATATTGTTTTTGTTCTAAGTATTAGTAAGTTTGGAATGTGATGTGTTGTGTGTGTAGACTGCTGTGCGAGCTGGTGCGCAAGCGCGAGCGGCTGAAGGCGGAGTACACGCGCGTGTGGGAGCGCTGCGTGCTGCACGGGCTGCGGCCCGAGCGCGCGGCGCTGCACAAGCTGCTGCGCCTGCTGCGCGCGCGCGACCACAGCGACATCTTCTGCGAGCCCGTCGACCTGCACGAGGTACCGCGCCGGCACCTTCGCTCTATATCCTACTGATTTATTGGACTGACCGGGCTGCGGCCCGAGCGCGCGGCGCTGCACAAGCTGCTGCGCCTGCTGCGCGCGCGCGACCACAGCGACATCTTCTGCGAGCCCGTCGACCTGCACGAGGTACCGCGCCGGCACCTTCGCTCTATATCCTACTGATTTATTGGACTGACCGGGCTGCGGCCCGAGCGCGCGGCGCTGCACAAGCTGCTGCGCCTGCTGCGCGCGCGCGACCACAGCGACATCTTCTGCGAGCCCGTCGACCTGCACGAGGTACCGCGCCGGCACCTTCGCTCTATATCCTACTGATTTATTGGACTGACCGGGCTGCGGCCCGAGCGCGCGGCGCTGCACAAGCTGCTGCGCCTGCTGCGCGCGCGCGACCACAGCGACATCTTCTGCGAGCCCGTCGACCTGCACGAGGTACCGCGCCGGCACCTTCGCTCTATATCCTACTGATTTATTGGACTGACCGGGCTGCGGCCCGAGCGCGCGGCGCTGCACAAGCTGCTGCGCCTGCTGCGCGCGCGCGACCACAGCGACATCTTCTGCGAGCCCGTCGACCTGCACGAGGTACCGCGCCGGCACCTTCGCTCTATATCCTACTGATTTATTGGACTGACCGGGCTGCGGCCCGAGCGCGCGGCGCTGCACAAGCTGCTGCGCCTGCTGCGCGCGCGCGACCACAGCGACATCTTCTGCGAGCCCGTCGACCTGCACGAGGTACCGCGCCGGCACCTTCGCTCTATATCCTACTGATTTATTGGACTGACCGGGCTGCGGCCCGAGCGCGCGGCGCTGCACAAGCTGCTGCGCCTGCTGCGCGCGCGCGACCACAGCGACATCTTCTGCGAGCCCGTCGACCTGCACGAGGTACCGCGCCGGCACCTTCGCTCTATATCCTACTGATTTATTGGACTGACCGGGCTGCGGCCCGAGCGCGCGGCGCTGCACAAGCTGCTGCGCCTGCTGCGCGCGCGCGACCACAGCGACATCTTCTGCGAGCCCGTCGACCTGCACGAGGTACCGCGCCGGCACCTTCGCTCTATATCCTACTGATTTATTGGACTGACCGGGCTGCGGCCCGAGCGCGCGGCGCTGCACAAGCTGCTGCGCCTGCTGCGCGCGCGCGACCACAGCGACATCTTCTGCGAGCCCGTCGACCTGCACGAGGTACCGCGCCGGCACCTTCGCTCTATATCCTACTGATTTATTGGACTGACCGGGCTGCGGCCCGAGTGCGCGGCGCTGCACAAGCTGCTGCGCCTGCTGCGCGCGCGCGACCACAGCGACATCTTCTGCGAGCCCGTCGACCTGCACGAGGTACCGCGCCGGCACCTTCGCTCTATATCCTACTGATTTATTGGACTGACCGGGCTGCGGCCCGAGCGCGCGGCGCTGCACAAGCTGCTGCGCCTGCTGCGCGCGCGCGACCACAGCGACATCTTCTGCGAGCCCGTCGACCTGCACGAGGTACCGCGCCGGCACCTTCGCTCTATATCCTACTGATTTATTGGACTGACCGGGCTGCGGCCCGAGCGCGCGGCGCTGCACAAGCTGCTGCGCCTGCTGCGCGCGCGCGACCACAGCGACATCTTCTGCGAGCCCGTCGACCTGCACGAGGTACCGCGCCGGCACCTTCGCTCTATATCCTACTGATTTATTGGACTGACCGGGCTGCGGCCCGAGCGCGCGGCGCTGCACAAGCTGCTGCGCCTGCTGCGCGCGCGCGACCACAGCGACATCTTCTGCGAGCCCGTCGACCTGCACGAGGTACCGCGCCGGCACCTTCGCTCTATATCCTACTGATTTATTGGACTGACCGGGCTGCGGCCCGAGCGCGCGGCGCTGCACAAGCTGCTGCGCCTGCTGCGCGCGCGCGACCACAGCGACATCTTCTGCGAGCCCGTCGACCTGCACGAGGTACCGCGCCGGCACCTTCGCTCTATATCCTACTGATTTATTGGACTGACCGGGCTGCGGCCCGAGCGCGCGGCGCTGCACAAGCTGCTGCGCCTGCTGCGCGCGCGCGACCACAGCGACATCTTCTGCGAGCCCGTCGACCTGCACGAGGTACCGCGCCGGCACCTTCGCTCTATATCCTACTGATTTATTGGACTGACCGGGCTGCGGCCCGAGCGCGCGGCGCTGCACAAGCTGCTGCGCCTGCTGCGCGCGCGCGACCACAGCGACATCTTCTGCGAGCCCGTCGACCTGCACGAGGTACCGCGCCGGCACCTTCGCTCTATATCCTACTGATTTATTGGACTGACCGGGCTGCGGCCCGAGCGCGCGGCGCTGCACAAGCTGCTGCGCCTGCTGCGCGCGCGCGACCACAGCGACATCTTCTGCGAGCCCGTCGACCTGCACGAGGTACCGCGCCGGCACCTTCGCTCTATATCCTACTGATTTATTGGACTGACCGGGCTGCGGCCCGAGCGCGCGGCGCTGCACAAGCTGCTGCGCCTGCTGCGCGCGCGCGACCACAGCGACATCTTCTGCGAGCCCGTCGACCTGCACGAGGTACCGCGCCGGCACCTTCGCTCTATATCCTACTGATTTATTGGACTGACCGGGCTGCGGCCCGAGCGCGCGGCGCTGCACAAGCTGCTGCGCCTGCTGCGCGCGCGCGACCACAGCGACATCTTCTGCGAGCCCGTCGACCTGCACGAGGTACCGCGCCGGCACCTTCGCTCTATATCCTACTGATTTATTGGACTGACAAAGTTCACTTTAAAAATGTTTTCATACAAAAATGTCATCCATATTGTCAACTATGTTTTTTCCTGTCGATTTTTAAAAAAATATTCGTTGGTATAAACCTCGTCCTGATAGTTAGAAAATAACAAAAAAACCGTAACCCAACCCAATTTGGGGAGGGGTCTTATAAAACGTTACGATGCGTTACAGGGGCGGGAGGGGGCTCTCGTACAAAGCGTTATGTAACATAGATTTTTTAAATTTTAAAACAATAACAAAGGTGTATTAGCGATTTTCCGGTATTTTGCGTAAAATTGTGAATATTCCAAAAAAAAATTCCCTTTAGAGTTACATAACTTTTCCGGGGGAGAGGGGTACAAGAAAACGTTACGGCGCGTTACATGGGTGGCTGGGGGAGTCAAAAATCTTCAAAACTTGTATACAACAAAACTTGTATTTGTATTTGTATCGATTATTGTATATCAACAGGTACCCGACTACAGCACGATAGTGAAGCAGCCAATGGATCTGAGCACGATGGGCAAGAAGCTTGACAGAGGTCTGTACAAGACCATAGACGACGTCGAAGCGGACTTCAAACTGATGATAGAAAACTGTTTAACATATAATAATAAGGACACTGTGTTTTATAAGTAAGTAGTTCAGGGGAATCTATGCCACACTTTACTTCAGTGCGTAACAAGCCCGTTACGCGCCGCGTCGCGTTTGAGATAATAGAAATTCGCATACACAATACAATTTCACAAAGATAACCTAACGTGGTCATAACTCATAAGTTTACACTGTCATGGAGAATAAGGCTCAGGGCCCTTATTCTGTATGACAGCGTAAACGCGTAACGCGGCCGTGTCATGTTATCTTCCTGAAATGTGCTTAGAATGGTATTCTGTATGCCAAATCCTATAGTCCTAAACGTGACGCGTTGCGTTACGTGGTTGTTACGCACTATCAAAGTAACGTGTGGCATAGAGAGTAAGGGCCCTAGTCGGTAATTTCTTGTAAGATTTTTGTTGTGTATAGCTTATCTTTTTTCTGAGCTCATATTTCTCATTCCATATCATATGCTTTTCTTATGTAACAAAATGACTAGCAGAAATAAATAACCCAACTTATGAATATATTTTTTAAGAATTAAGAAAATATTGTAATATTTTCCTTTGTTTGAAAACTGGATATATTTTTTATTATTAGTCTATTATAAGCACTTATGTGCCTTATCAAAGGATAAATTTGTAAGTAAGATAGATGTTCGCTCAACATACAAAAACGACATTTTGAACATTGGCAGAGCGGGTGTAAAGATGCGCGAACAGTGTCTGCCGATATTCCGCGAGGCGCGGCGCGACGTGCGCGGGGCCGGACTCGCCAGCCTGGCCGGGCTCGGCGAGGCGGGCGACGAGCCGCCCGCGACACCGGCCGCGCCCGTCACCACGCGCCGCGCTGTGCCCGAGAAGGAGAAGACTCCTGGTAATTATATTTTTAGTTTGTACTACATGTTCTATACTGCAATTTGCTCTACTTGGATAAAATATTTTTTTGTATCCAATACACTGTATTGATTTCACTTTTGTTAGATATCTGTAGTCTGTTCGTAACAGTAACTTACATGTTTAATTCCACTGTTATCGTAAGTGAATTTATAATTAAATCAAATATATACTTAGAAAGACATTCACTAAGTAAGATTATTTGTAAAAAATCATTTCTGGAAATATTAAAGTTATTTTAGAACTGTATTTACTATTCCCGTACCTAAGCTATAAAGGTTATTTTTTAATACTTTATTCGAGATGATGAGGTCTACTGCAAGATTCAGGTTGACTCGTAAACAACAGCTAGTCTTATAAAACGTTTATTGGGAAAAATAAGATTGTCTTAACATGAAGTTTTTGACTTTGTCTAAGATCATTCTCTCTAGTACAAGGAAGAGAGACTAATAAATTGAGATACTCGTGTATATATAGTGTAACGTGTTGCAGAGAGTCGCAGCGAGCGCGCGGCGTCGGTGGCGCGCAGCGAGCGGCGACACCGCACGCCGCTACCCGACACCGACGACGAACACACCACTGTGAGTCAACTCAATAATAACAGTTATTCTATATCATACAGTAGTTTTGTAATTGTTTTTGTTTTGCGTAAGTATATGCAGAGTTTTTTTGAACGCGTTACTCTCGGGCAATACTAATAATCAATATAGATTATATTGATTTTTTTCACTAATAGGAAGCTATTTTACTCCCGAGTGCTATAAGTTACTTTTATATCCCGGAAAAACTTTTACGCGGGTGGACGCAGGGGCAAGCTAGTTATGAATATACGATTGTGTCGCAGCGCGAGCCGTCCCCCGCGGCGTCAGCGAGCGCGTCGGGCCGCAGCGGGGGCGCGCGCGGGTGGTGGCGCGGGCGCGGGCGGGGGCCCGCGCCGCGCCCGCCACACGCGCCGCCAGGCACGGTGCGTATCTGTTACCTTCCTCTCGCAATCGTATACTAGTCTTTTTTGTGTCCTATCAGTATTAAAAGTTGAAAAATTTACCATACATTAAGTGTAAAGGATAATTATTTTTTCGATGTTTTTCCGCTAGAAAATAATATCTAGGTCCAAATAAAATTCAAGGAATAATATTTGATATGTATCTGCGTAGATGTACGCATGTTTATAAAAAATAAAGACGATACTTATTTGAACCTATCATTCTAATCTAAAAGCCTGTTATCACAGAGACACCGACTTCGGACTCGGAGACGCCGGCGCCGATCATTAAAACAACAGAACGGACCCTCAAACTGGCCACACCGGAGAAATCGCCGAGCAAACACACAGAAAGCCCGCCACGTAAGTTACATACAAAAAAAAGTAAACATCGATGTATGTAGATATGCTTAGGAACTTTATTAGTCGCTAGATGCTTCGCTGACGCAAATGTCATTAGAACAGTTTCATTTATTCAACTTTTAAAATAGTTGTCAATAATGTAAATATTCTTATAGTATAATATATAAAAATATGATCTTCGCATAGAAATCGGCGAGTGGACATTCATAGCAGTCAAGGTATCTAAGGGAGAACAAAATTTTATAATCCTAATTGGCAATTAATTTATCGAACCTGTAGTATACAGCCCCTTCGCTAAATAAAATAGCAAAAAAAAAATTCGCGTATTCGAGTTAAGTATCGATAATCGATATATCCGCATGTGTCTATAATCGATATATCAATTGCCTACCGAATTCCATCATTAGTCAAGCCACAAATCGCTACAGCTTTACATAGAGGCGCAATGTATTGTTTTGTCCATTTCAGTGACTAGTTTGGGTCTTATGGGAGGTCTAAGGAAACCAACGTTGTTAGTAACGCCGTCGACTGTCACGGCACCGACTAAGAGTTTCGGATCGGATGGTAAGTCTGTGTTGGTATTGATTTAAAATGGGGTCACTTTGGTCGTGCAGCAAATCGATTATACAGAATATATTATTATTCGACGATGTTAGAATCGATATCAGTGTAATCGATTACAAAAATATGTCATCTATCGTGAGTTATCCGCGGGCGTTTTTATTAAATTTCTTTCGCATTATTCCATTTAATCAATTGATTTGAGTTTATTTATTTGTATCTGTCATGAATTAAGTTTTATAAATCATAACAATGAAAGATTAAACAAATGCATTCCTTCGAAAATGTTTTGATATCCCTTCTTACTTCCTTCCTGGACTTTACCTGGAGCCGACTCTTATTTAACTTATTAGATACAAGAATGAATTTTCCAGCGTCCCTGCCGACGCTATCGGCAAGCCTCGGCCGACCCGCTATGGAAACGTCACCCAAGAAGAAGGGACGCGGTAGGCCGCGCAAACAAGAAAAAGATGTAACCACCTCGTCGCCTGACTTGTTCAGGTAAAATTATTGACAAATAATATATTGTTGGCTGTTAAAAATAAGCTAAGAACAAAAGGACTGTCTTCGATATGTTTTAATTTTAACAGTATAAAATTACCTTACTCTTGATTAGTTACATAGAGTTGAAAATGATTAGTCGTCTTTATATAATGACTTGATAAGTCATCAAGTGAAGCTGTACTTTAAACTCGCTTTCTAACTCTATGATATGAACAAGAAATATTCATATGAACTGACCTGCGATAAAAGAAATTATTGGATTCAATTTGCGCAATATATACATCAGATTTATTAATATTTATTCCATTTCCCAGGTCTCTGCCCGGATCAGACGGTAAGGCAATGTCGACGTCGGTCCCGGCGTCGTTCCTGCAGTACCGCGGGCCCGCCGGTGAAGTAGGGTCTGACAGTGACTTCGCGTTGTCACGGTGAGTTGACACGCACCTCCACGTCAGTATCAGACACTATCCACGTTCAAGGGTTACTTACTACACTGAGCGTTCTTCCGTACTTTATATATGTGCAGCACAGGTGAAAAAAATGAAAAAAAATTATTCCGGTGCCAAAAACATTGAAGCTAGTATAATTAGTGCGCATTATGAAATGTCATGTCTTAGGCCGAAAAGCGCGGTGTAGTGCCACATAGTATTTTTACCCTTGCAAGGAGCTTTTTTTATATTTGCCGTGCCTTAAATGCGCGTGCGCGTTCGTGTGTACGTGGGACAAAAGCGCAATGCAGTGTCACGCAGTGGTTTGCACCCTTGAAGGCAGTTTTTTTTTGTTTGCCGTGACTTAGTGCGCGTGCGTGTGCGGTTCCATAGCGTGCGTAATAACAGTTGTTGCTTGCAGATCATCGAGCAGTAGTTCCGCGTGGTCTCACTCGTGTTCGTCGTGCACTCACTACGATGACGCGAACGTGTCCGATCACTCTTGTTCACTCAGCACTAGCGATGGGTTAGTACTATAATTTTTGTATATTATTCTATCGTAACAATTGCATATACGACGTTATTTGGCAATGTATTGCCCTTCAATATGGTTCGTAAGCAAATGTATGTGAAGTTTGTCTACCCATATCAACACATAAGAGTTGTCCAGCGATTAGCAGTGGTTTGAACTCACTCAGTCAGATGTCAGACTAAAATGCATCATTGCATGACAGTAAACCGACTGTATAGATGGAACAGTACTAATGCAACTGTTATAGGTCGAGCTACAACGAGACGCTGGACTCGACCCTGGAAGGCGGCAGCGGGCCCGAGCCGCGCCGCCGCACGCGCCGCGCGCCGCACACCGACGCCTCCGACAACGAACCCACCACGCCTGTCAAGGTTTCCCTATACACATTCTATTATGTATATTTATATTTATATCAAGATCTGGATAAGCAGCAACAATAAAAATCCTATATGTTTAAGGTAAAAAAATATTTCTGAATGCGTTCACAAAATCCTCGGAAATCCATACTCTGATAATAGTAGTTTTATGTAAACATTTGTAAATATATTTTTTATGTTTATATTATTGTTGGGTATTACTTATTAATGCCTAAAAATCTTCGCTTGTAGGTTGACCAAGTTATTGTATAACTAAAACTAGCTACTTTTAATTCTGAAAATGTGCAGATCTTTTTTCCTAAATAAGGGTTTCGCGGACAGATTCGTGGGTCAAAGCCCTTATCCTAATGTCATATCTCAGATAATTAATAGCTAAATAACATTGATATTATAGGGACGCGGCACTCGATCGTCAACGTCAAAAACACCGGTGAAAAATCCAATGTCGGATTTACAACTGGAGCCACTGCAGCTTGTCTGGGCTAAATGCAGGTAACTATATTACAGTCGAATATCACAATACATATATTTTTAATTCGTTAATATCATAGACAAAAAAATGCTAAACAACTCAAATGAAAAACAATAGATTAACTTAATATGTGCTCATCCCACAGAGGCTACCCATGGTACCCGGCACTAATCATCGACCCGAAAATGCCAAAAGGGTTCATATACAACGGGGTACCACTCCCGGTACCTCCGCAAGACGTGCTCAATCTAAAGAAAAATCATTCGCACGAACCGGTGCTCTATTTGGTACTATTCTTTGACGTGAAAAGGACGTGGCAGTGGTTACCTCCGAATAAACTTGAGCCTTTGGGCATTGATAAGAGTGTGGATCAAGCTAAATTGGTCGAGTCGAGAAAGCCAACGGACAGGAAGGCTGTAAAGAAGGCTTACGGAGACGCTATGCAGTTCAGGAAACAAGTGGACGGAGAAGATAAATGACAAAGGTAATCTATATATATAAGGATGAATCCCTATTTCCCATAGTCACGCCATCACGCGTAAACGGCTGGACCGATTTCACAATTTTTTTTTTTGTTGTGTTTGTTATAGTCTGAAGGTTTTTATGAAAAAAAAAATTAGAAAATATAAGAAAACTTAACTAAAATATTAGTTTTATATAACTGTCAATTGTTTGAAATAACTGTCAGCGATTGACAGAATGCGCGCTGCAAATTCATAGTTAAGACGGGACAACGTCTGTCGGGTCAGCTAGTATAGTATACATATGATATTGGCTAGCTAAACGTTAATTTAAATAAACGGCTGCAATCTCGCTGAACATCGATCTTTAAAATTGACCAATCAGAATGAAGATTATTTGATATGCTTATAAATGGTTAATTTTGACTGGCTTATTCTCTGGATCGGATCGAGGATTAAGATTGAGATCGATTATTGAATTGGGTAACAGATTCTAAAGTGTAAAAAAATTATATAATTAAAAAAATTGTACTTAAAAAAATTTAATCAGCTCACTATCAATTTTATCTACAGGTTTACCTACAGGTCGCGCCGGCCGCCTCGAAAAAGAACGTTCAGCTTCGGAAACTTGTCGTTAATGCAAATAAGGATGCCGAACGACTCCACAGATTCCAGTGACTAAATACCATTATAATTAAGGGCCTTAATAAACACTATGTGTTGGTCATAGTTAAACAGTGTTTTGTTTCGCTTCTTCAGACGCTAAATGTAATTCAACACGACGAAGGAATTAAATTGACAAGAAAACTTGTAAGGTTGCAGAATTTGCGGCAAGTGGCATATCTATAGAACTGTTGAAATATTGCCGCCAGTGTTTATGTAATTAAAAGTTTTGGCGCAATACATTGCCGCTAGAACTTGCTAGTTTAAGGCCAATTTCACCAGTTTTAAGTAAAGTTTATTTGACAGTTGTAATAAATGTCTAATGTAGATAGTATTCATTTTACAATCATTTATTTGGGAGCATAGATTAAAGTGTGACTTTTGTATTTGGCCGGGTTATACATTTATGTGACCAACAGCATTTACTCACAAGTTGTGAGTAAAGTCCTAAACTCAGCATTAGACAAAACACTAATAGCGATTACAAATGTTTACAGTATTTATAAGCAAGGCGGTAAGTTTATATTATTTGTAACATCAGAGTATGTTCTCTGCAACTATAAGTTGTGAAAAAAATAATGATTGAAAATATAATTTCCATTAAATTATGTCAACTAATAAAAATTTTACGTTTCATGTAACTTTGGTACAGTATCGTTTTTAAAGGAGATAAGTGTTTGATAATAAATGCATATGACAAAGTTATCAAATCGTCAATAAATAGTAGTATGTATGGATCTAAAGCATACTATAGGAGACATTCAATGGTGTAATAAAATAAGGATGTTTGTTAACATTAAGTCAAATGACACAATAAAACAGTGAAGAATAAAAATAATGTCAACTGCGTATTAAACAATTTCAACTATTGTATGAAAATGTAGTATATACTATATATTTATAGAAATTCTGTCGGTCTTACTTATAACCTTGTTTTAGCGTTAAGAGGTAGTTAAGAATTGCCTAAATAGCTGTCAAAAACGCCACCGGTTTCCTAGTTTAAACCTTAGTAGTAAGACGGCGGGTTTTGACTTACAGCTGATTGAGTAAATTTACGTTCTAACTAAGCATAGCCTTGCGAAATGTTTTATAAGTAAGACTGTATAAATCTCAATACTTTAAAACAAAATATTAATCGAGGTTGTATTGGTAAAACGTATTGTACGCATAATTTTATTGTAATTAACAATATTATGCAGGTAAGACCTGTATAAACAGTACTTAGACATTAATTAATATTAATATTGGCAAACAGATGTATCTGAAAATAGATGACATGTATTAAAATAAACTTCGTAATCTAAACGTATAATATTCGTATTGAAATCAATTAGATCATAATGTATAAACTATAAAGTTTAAACTTGAATAAAATTGAGTCTATATGATATGGTATACATAGATGTTTATTTATTTATTCTGTATGAATAACTATTTCTCAATGTGGGCATACGTATGTCTTGTGTGGCGAATTTTAACTTTGCTGATATTGCTTTAAAATTAAAGTATGTTATATATTTAATAATTAAACAGAGGTTTTTGAGAATCAAATTTCGAATGAGAATATTGGTATTACATATTACTAAGCTGAAATGGTTAAGAGGTAAGCAGAGAAACACAAAACAATTTCAGTAGATACTTCACTACCATAGCCTTTAGTTGGGTTGATCTGCAATTGCGAAAGGGAAAAGTCGCATCGAAACACCGTTTGGTCCCGGTCATTGGATATCAAGACTGCTTACACTTGAGAGTTCGTTTAAAGAAAGTGGTTATACACTCGATATTAATTTTGAATTTGGAATAGTCTAACATAGTCTAAAAAGATATAAGCAGGCTAGTATCTGATCTGAGTATTTTTTTTTCTTAGTTTTAATATTAAGTCCACGGTTCTTTACGACGCGCATAAGACATATTTTTGTATTACCCAGCGTCTATTAACTGCGTCCAGTTGAATAGTATCAAACTGAATTCATTAATTTTCACAGATTCACAGTAAATGTGTATAGCAACACATTTACTGTGAATCTGCGTAAATTTAAACGCGAGGAGGTGCGCTGACCCAGATCACCGCTCATATAAAATTACCGTAATTCTAGTTACAAATCTACGGCGGGCATTTTACTACACATGACTTCTTGCAGTGGTAAAATGGTAAAATTTAAGCACATATACTACTCACATATATTTTTATGATGGTATTTTAATATGTATCAGCAAAGTTATAGTTCTCCATATTTGCAGCTTATTTATGTTACTTTAAAGTATAATCTTTTTATAAGTGACTGTTGGTCTATAAGAGAAATCAATTGTCAAATGAAGATTTATGTTAGAGCTGATCCCATCGTATTTATTTAAGTGTGAAAATTTATTTTACTTTTTGTTTTTGCTGGTAGTGCTTGTTATTGTGAAAAAATATAATCTGAGGATTAAATGGTCTATTTTTTCATAAAAAGCATTCATTTTAATGACCTTAATCTTAGAATCCTTTTAATATATACTATTATAATGTATAGTTATTTGGTAATGGTTCCTGTTACGAGTATAAGACATTTTTAAAGACTAGAAAATGGGGGATGCATGGAATGGCTATCTTCTCTGATATCATGCCCATCAAGTTACACCATCCATGCAGTTAATCCGCTGTAAAGGATCATCATGAAGTGAATGTAAAGGTAAATTTTTTCTAAATGTTTGTAAGTCTTCAACATGTCTTTATTCCACTCTAAAGTTCAAGGGTTGCCGCGACACATGTTGAAGATATTTAGAATATTTGCAATGTCGTGATTAAACATAGCATATATTACATTTGTACAGGGAATTAACAGTATACCTTGAATTCAAAAATTCAACCAAAAAGCCAGACTACATATTTTATATTTAACTTAAAACAATGTATTGGATACATCCATGTATTGACTAATCAAAAACCATTCTTATTCATAGTGTTTGTCCCATTGGTATACTTGGCCAGGAGTGGGAATCACATTGCGAGCTGCCTTTGGTGCCCTGAAGACAAAACGGCATTCAGATTTTACAATAAATCTATGAAACTTACCTTGACATGAAAGGTCTTAATCTGTATACGTAAAACAAAGATTATTTACACCATTTACACGTCAAGAACAGCTGGACTGATTTCTATAATCTTTAATCATTCAGATTTCTCGTTGCCACAAATAGAATTATGACTAAAATTAACATTTTTTTCTCATAAATTTTGTATATAACACGACAGAAAAAATCATAGACATAAATGAATATGCCGTACTATGCATATTAATGTTGGACTTTATCATATACTAATAAGAAAATGTATGGAAGCAAGTTTTAGAAAAGTAATGGGTTGCACAGATAGTCTTTTTCATATGGTGCAATGCAAATAAACATGTCTAAGTCCAAAAATATTTATGATTGTGTATCAATATTAAAGCTATTCCTGTTCTGTATTATCACACAGTTCTGGAGAATCAATGTTTTATTACCCACCCTTTATCTGAACTCTCGGAAAGTAGTTTCTTGGTGAGATCAATGGGTGGTGCTACCTCTCGACGAGCATCCCTAGTGTAGTAGTAGTTGTGGGCATGTCTGGAACATGGAATTCACGTTAAGGTATATGTAGCCAAAGTAATAGGAATCATGACACCAATGAATAAGAATTCTAACCTAGTATAATAAATCAAATAAATAAGAAATATGGTGTAAAATGTTTCGTTTTTAGCTTAATAGTTATTAGGTACTTGATAAGGATAAATATTAAATAGCAAAATGAAGAAAATTTTGTCTACAACTAAAGTAAATACTTAATCAGTAGCATTGTATATAGCACTTCTTAGATGTTAGTATATAACTTACTTATGTGTAACTCCATCGGGAATCTGCGGAGGTGGCTGCGTCCTTGCCGAGAGCCCGAGTTCGGAACGCAGAGCGTTTGTGTGTTTCCTCTAATAAAATATACCAAATATTTACAACGTTTTAGGTTACATAATATACATTCTTCTAATATTTACGAAATACTCACTCCAAGTAGAAAATCCCTAAAGGCTTGTAAAAAAGGCGATATATCGCGCAACGGCACCTTTGCTTTGCTCATTTTATTTATATTTTACTATGATTTTTGATTGAAAAATATATTTTTGGTTTCACCAAGACGTCAAAACATTCAAAACAGAATTGACAACTGTCAACGTGACAGATCTACACATTCCTGTTGACGCATAATTTTGCGCTGTTTAATATAAATCTTGTTGCATATCTTGTGTTTTAACAAATAAGCAACAATTTTACCATTATATTTTGTCAATATTATTAACTACTTATACATCGAAGCCCACGCACACCGAAGGCCAGCGTCAACGACAACACGAGGCCCACCTTTCACACTGTTGTCCATCTCGAGGGTCACCACGCACTCTTAACGGCGAATCCCCGGCCAAAAAACCAAAATAACAAAACCGTCAGGTTTTGCTCTGATTGGTCCATTTATGATATGGAGCCAACGGTAGCGGTGCATACACTGCAGAGTCAGCTCCGGATCTAAGGGAGAGCTAGCCGGGGCCCATGCCCCGGGCGGCGAATTCAGAGAGCGGCAAATTCAAATTTGGCGGACGAATACATAACTCATCATTAACTCAACTTTGACTACTGAGACATCCAGTAAATTCAATACTAAAATTATTTCCTGCTAGGCGCGAAATAATAATGATGAAGATAAAAGTAAAAATACAGATGGGTGGGGACGGCATTTTCTAAATTTTGCCCCGCCTCGAAAAAATTCAAGATCCGAGGCTGTGCAGAGTATCGGTTCCATTCGAATTAGTTTGTGTAATGTAAGCAGATAGAAAAGCTTCCAGTACCTGTATACTACACAGGGACACTTTTACATGGAACAGAGACATTTCTAAATGAAACTATGAATTTTACTATGAATCTATCTTGAATACAATACTTTATTATATTGTTACATTTATTAAGGTATTTATTACGTGAACGTTGTGGATTTCACCGGAAAGCAAAAGATGAGTTTAGCTCAGTTCAGATTAGATCGGTACAGTACAGTTTAAATCAGCCCTGTTTAGCTCAGTGCTCCGGACGGCGCAATTCAGTTGATCTGTTCTGGGAAACTTAGTTCAGATGGGTGTATTTCAGTTCAGATGGGAGCATATCAGTTTAAATGGGAGCATTTCAGTTTAAATGGGGGCATTTCAGTTCAGGTGGGTGCAGTTCAGTTTAGGGCAGCGTAATTCAGTTCAAGGCAGACCAGAGGCGGCTCTAGCCCATGTGCCGCCCGTGTGCAATTAATTCCTTGGCGCCCCCTAGGAGACGCGCGGCCAAAATAGAATAGTTACTTACAGTTATAATTTCACCTCTATCTCGGGTTTTAAATTTGCAGTAAAGCCAGTTGCGTTCCGGGACAAAAAGAAAAATCGTCATGGCTAGAGACGTTATGGCTCGACTTAAAAGCATATGGGAGAAGAAGAATTATTATCAACACCACAATGCGCCGCATCTCTCGCCAACGCATCCTTGCATACGTCGGACACGTACGGAAAGGTGAAGAGAATCTGGAGAGACTTGTCATCGTGGCAACACCAAAGGCAAACGTTCTCGAGGCCGATCACCAACCCGATGGACAGACCAGATTGAAGACTCGTCTGCCACTAAGTTCCAAAAATTAGTTGAAGATGCGATGAATAGAAATCGGTGGAGACAACTAATCCGCTCTAAATGCGGTACATCCAAATATGACCACGATTCCCAGTCATTAGGGACCGACTACAAACAGAGAGAAAATAGCCGAGTTCGCAATGATTCTCGGTGCGTTTTCGCACTAATCAAAACAGGTGATTAGGGATCGATACTGATGCCAAAAATGCAATTAGTAAAATTTTTGTCTGTCTGTCTGTATAACCGTTATAGAAACAAAAACTACTCGACGGATTTTAACGAAACTTGGTACAATTATTTGTCATACTCCTGTGCTGGTTATAGTATACTTTTCATCACGCTACAATTAATAGGAGCAGAGCAGTGAAGGGAAATGTTAGGAAAACGGGAGAAGTTAAGCTTCCGTCGCGTGTGCAACCTTAATGGTTAAAGCTACACAGAAATCATGTATGACGGAAATGTTCTCCTTAAAATTATGTAAAAAATATCCCACGACAGCATATGTCCTATGTGTATGTGTATGTATGTGTAACTCCCGATAGCAGTTCGAAGCTGTCTCATTATATTTGTCTACTCTTACGTTTATAACACTCTCAGTCATCCCTAATTAAAAAAGTTAACATTATTAAATATTCCATAAAAAAGAATCATAGAAATCGGTACAGAAACACCAAAGTTATACATGAAATACGCTAATAATAAGCCATCATGCGTGAATACTGAATCATGCTATGATTATTTTTGTATATATATATATATATATATAAGGTCGCGAACGCACAGGCGGGCGGCTTGCTTGGCACCTAGAGGCTAGCGAATCACTTAGCGAGTAGCTTCGTAAAACGAACATTCTCGAACGTTCGCAACCGGCTCCATTTTTGAAGTCCGAAATCCACGCGGGCGAAGCTGCGAGCGGAAGCTAGTTTTTAATAAATTTGATAATATTAAATGTAAATTTATTATGTAAAGTAAAGAAGCCGCTCACCGGCCGTAGCATGGGCGCAGGTTGTTTGATAGCGCCAGTGTCGCGAGCGACGCGTGTCTCTTTGAACATGTCGCGAGCGGCGCTCGGCGCCCTCAACACACTGCGCCCGTGTGCAGCGCATACCCTGCACTATAGGTAAAGTCGCCTCTGAGACAGGCAGTTCGGTAGTAGGTAGTTTGGTCATCGTAAATAACTGTTCCTATTGCTAGTAGGTGAATATTGTATATGAAATAAGAAAATTATAACAAAATAAAATTCACATAATTTTTAAATTATTTATTAAAATAGATCAATTGAAACAACATTCAGATCTTACTTTTTAAAACGTAAATATATTACACATTATAATTTTATTTATATGTCAGAACTTATCTACTATATACAATTTATTTAATTACATATTATACATTCAGTCACTTAATATTATAATATAATTAAAGTATTTAGTACTCAATGGTAACAGTTTTCGTTTTAAGATATTCGTTGAGTGCTTCTTGCCCTGAAATAAAAAAAAAAAAATTATACCGGAAATACTAATTTATCTTTAATCTTAGATACCTTCACTATACATATTTTATTTTGATTGAGTTAGGTATAGGATATTATGATTTAACATTTCTGCAAATAAACAATACAGTTAATCGTAATTAAATTTTTCTATAGATTTCTGGTTCGTATACCACAATTACCAGTTTCAGCCTCCATATATAATTAGACTCTAAGAAAGTGCCTAGAACATTATTATTAGTTGTAGTAAACTTAAAACCAAGAAAATTAACTTACAATTGTATTGCTTATTAGTCTTATAGACTAGATTGTAATTTACTGCTAGTAAACCTAGTTCATACAACAAACAAAAGAGAAATATATATACACGATTAGACCTGCCTCTATGGATTCTATTTATTACCTAAATCCTTTCCAAATCCGGACTGTTTGAAGCCGCCGAAGGGCGCGCCGACGTCGGTCTTGTTGTAAGTGTTGACGAACACGGTGCCCGCGTCCACGCGCTCCGCCATCTGTAGCGCGCGCGACACGTCCCGCGTGAACACGCCGCTCGCCAGTCCATACTCTGTTGCGTTTGCACGACGGATTACGTCGTCTAGGTTCCTGGGAAAGGATTATTGTGATAAATATCAAGTAGTTTGATAGTTTTATGAATGTAATTTTGAGTAGGAGTTACTGCATGAGCAACCCAGCGAGTTACAATTCGGTACCTATATGCCTACATCTGTATTGGATTAAATAGTGGGAATTTTATATTATTGCAGTTATGATTTCACAAAAAAGCTTTACGGTGAAGAAGACACAATTTACTCCCACTATTCAGAATGGAAATGGTAAAATTTTCTGTAGTTTCGATAATACAATACATACTTGCTGCTAAACTTGCTGATGATCATGATGGGTCCGAATGATTCTTCCTTAGCGATGAACATGTCATCAGTAACGTCAGTGAATATCGTCGGCTGTAAGAAGTACCCTTTGCGGTCGACGCGCTTGCCACCGTACACTAACTTAGCGCCGTCTTTTATACCCCGTTCCACGTACTTGAAAAAACAAACAGAACAAGTTAAAATAGAGCTCAAATTATGGAACTCCTACTCCAATATTGCTGCATCATATATGGAATTTTTCTTAAAGGTGACGAGCAGAAATGGAAGGAAATTTTGAATCGAAATGATCATTATAAACATTTTAACATGGATTACATTATTTGAAAAATTGGAAGAACAAAAGGGAGGCCTATGCCCAGAAGTGGAAGATATGTTAAGATTAGACAAAAGAAAACTGTAAATAATTTTGGTTATTTGTCTCTTAAATGCTAGTAACCCGGTTTTACACTAGTAAATAAAAATAAATAAATCCCCTTTGCAACTAACCTCAATAAGCTTATCCATGTGCGCCTTATGGTTCTGTGGTCCGTGTGCGGTTCCCCTGTTCAATGGGTCGCCTATACTCATTTTCTTGGTCTCTGCTATCACTCGCTGTACGAATTCATCGTGGATCCTCTCTTCTACGAATAGACGGCCCGCTGCGATACAGTTCTCGCCTTTGTTGAAGAATACTGAAGCCATGCCCTGCGGACATATTTTTTGGTAAAAATATGTATATTTTTTTAATTGTTGAAATGTATGAAGTTCTTTTTAATTTTACAAAGAAAGAAAATTATTTGTATTATATTATAATTCTACAAAATCTGACGAAAACGGTAACTATTAATTTAAAGGTATAGGTTTAAGGAATACAATCTAGTCTTAATGTAATTTAGTGCTTAAGTATTCTTTATAATGATTGTGTTCTGTGTTATGCCTTTTGATAAATAATAAATAAATAAATAATAAAAGAAAGGGGATGCAGATACTGGCACCCCCTTTCTTTTAGTATTTATTTACGTCATTAATCATGACGTCACTAATCATGACTATGCGGGCGTGAAAGAGATAACGGGATAACTCATTAAAATATTTGAAATATAAATTACTGACTCAATTTTCAGCATTTATAGGCGTTACGGGGAATCATTACACGAAAAACTAATGGTTATTCAATGGATTAATAATATAATGGGTTACAACTCACGTTTCTCACAGCTTTGTCGAGATCGCAGTCTTCGAATATGATGAGCGGCGACTTGCCTCCCAACTCCAACGATACTTTCTTTATGTTCGACACAGCGCAGGACTTCATGATAGTTTGTCCTACAAAATTTTTACTCTTTAAACAAATTGATACATATTTGCCAAAGGTTGAGTGAATTGATTTTGAGTTAAAGTTAAGTTTTTTAAAATTTGTCCAATTCAAGACATTGAATATCCAATACTATTTTTCGGTAAAACGAAGCCTCTACGGTAACTAAAATCTTCAACATGACATGGATTTTGGTCCTTCGAACCAGCACATAAATTAGAGTGTTTGACACACTTTTCGATACAAATATAATCGGCGAATCAAGGTGTAATTGTATCCCTGCTTCCCCAACCAGTAGAAAGATACAAAGAAATAAGGACTTCTAAATAATAATAAACGTAACGTACCAATTTCGGTGCTGCCAGTGAATCCGAGTTTCCTCACAAGCGGGTGGTCGGCCAGGGCTTGTCCACAAACGGTTCCACTACCCGGTAGAATGTTGATGACGCCTGGCGGGATCCCGGCGCGTGCGGACAGCTCTGCGAACTTCAGTGCTGTTAACGGACATACCTGTAAAATGAGAATTATTAATATAGTTTTGCAAGAATGAGAGAGTTTTAATTTTATTATTATAATTATTATAACAGTTACAGCTCTTAAGAAAATATAAAGGTCCTTTAGTTTTTTTAGGGTTTTGATGCATTCGTTTTTTTTTAAACACATTGCATCATATTATATGTTTTTTTTTTATAGTGTTACCAACATGTTTATTGTATATTCTTTGGATTTTGTGATTGATCTGAAATTGATACCAACAGCTTTCAAACAAATAAACGAGTTTCTAAGTCTTTCGGCATTTGTTTTTAATAACATACAAGAGACATATTAACACTACTTACAGCAGCTGGTTTCATGACAACAGTATTTCCGGCCGCCAAACAAGCCGCCATCTTCCACGAGAGCATCATCAAGGGGTAATTCCAGGGGGTGACCAGAGCGCACACACCGATCGGCTCTTTCTTCGTTATACAGAGATTCCTGTTAGGCCTAGCATGGTTTATTGGTATGGTGGACCCTTGGATCTTGTCGCACCAGCCAGCGAAGTACCTCCAGGTGTCTATGGACATGCCCACGTGGGTTTTAAGGGCCAGAGTGTAGACCGCTCCGGAGTCTATTGTTTCTATCGTGGCTAGTTCCTCTTTGTGTTGTTCCATTAGATCAGCCAGTCTGGAATAGTTGGTTTTGTCAGTAAAGGGAAATTTAAGTTTCGCAGAGGATGAAACAGTGTTCAACTAGCGGGTTTTAGAGGTAGGATTTAAGGAATATTACAGTTTAAATTTTATACATCTCGAAAAATTGTGTTTGCCAACTTCATGCATGGTTTTATAACCAGCCTGACATTTCCATTGGACATTAAAACTCCGGGCAAATGAAATATCATTTGCCCGGAGTTTTAATGTCCAATGTCTCTAATAAGAGATACCCATAAAAAGTGTAGTTTGTAATTTTGATGCTCAGTCCACAATCATTATCACAATAAATTAATGCCTTTCCAAACTTTTGTATCAATAAATAGTAATGCCAATAAATAGTAGTGACAGTTTTCTTTTAAAAACTTTTGACCACTAAATTATACGTATTCTAACTTTTGCTCGCGGCTTTCCCCGCGAAAAGTTTTCTGGGATAAAGACCCGCTATATATTTTCCCAGGATCGAAAGTATCCTATAACCATCTCAGGGTCTTAAACTATCTCCATACCAAATTTAATAAAAATTCTGTTCTGTAGATTTGAGAAAATCGATAACATACAGACAGACAGAAAAGGGGACTTTGTTTTATATGTATAGTCTATAGATATTATAATATTTATATTATAAGAAAACATAATAGAACCCTCACTTGAATAACAGCTGTCCTCTTTCTCGGGCGCTGATTTTGGACCATTCTCCCTCCTCGAATGCTTTCTTCGCCGCCTTTACTGCTTTGTCGACGTCATTGACTGACGCGCTCTGCACTTTGCATATCACGCTCTCGTCCGTTGGATTTATTAGTGTGAGCGTTTTCCCTGTAGAGCATAATTAATTTGTAATTAAAAGTTTATATAAGGGGTTCATGTTTTTTTTAGGAATAGAAATATTGATAGTTATTATAGATTTTTTTTTCTCTTATTGATTGTGGGTGATTTTAATAAAATTATTTAAAACCCTTTACATTAGAATCAAAGCACAACAAATTATACTTAAGTTAGGGATATAAAAATTGATTTAAACATAAATGTATTTTATAGAATGACAGTATGAAGGACTTAAAACAAGTGAAATCATTAAAAATGAACACAATGATAACATACCACTATCAGCATTAACAAACTGTCCATCAATAAACAGCTGTGTCGGAAACTTGATCTTCATCTTATTGACTTCCATCTCCACACCCTCGTACACTATCTCCTGACTTCCTGAACCACCTCTAGCCTTCAATATAGCCATATTATAGAACTCTTCAAAAGTCGTATTCATATAGACTTCTTCGTTCTGTAACTCTAAGTTGGCTATGTCTTTTATCTCTTCCACTAGTCTGACTACGTCCATAGATCCTGCGCCGCAGTCGAAGAAGTCTGTGTCATTATCTATATCTATGCGCAGTATGGCTTTCCATACGCCTCTTACGCCTTCTACGAATTGTTTCTCTTCTTCTGTCAACTCTAAGGTGACTTTCTGTTCGTTCGCTTTGAAGAAGTTTTGTGCGTTTATCATTTTGCCGTTCACTTTTAGTCTTTGGACGTTGAGCTGTGAAGAGATTTGATATGTTAATTGTCGCTGGGATAAGCAATGGGACAAGTACATCCAAAATGGGTGTAATATTTTAGAGTAGATTTTGGTAGACGTAAATCGTGTGTTTCGTTTAATTCTCGTTTGAAAGAGTATAAAAACCAGGAAATAAGTTCGTTTCTATTCAAAAGTTTCTATTTCATTACAAATTGATTGATCTTCATCGGAGTAATCCAAGAACTGACATCATTCTTGTTCCGTTAATATTTTGAAAGTATATTTAATCACAATTTTGAAAAAAATAATCGAATACACAAAAATACTACGCCATTTATACTCACTTTAACACCATCATTAGCCGTGATCAACAGTCCAGCATCATGCACAACAGCGGGTACATTCAGCCCCGGTATAACCAACTTATCGCCTTCAGTATCATACTCGGCCTGCCACAGCGACGATCCGAAGAACTTCACCTCAATCGGTTCAGCATCGACAACGCCGTCTTTTGTCTGGGGCTTTATGAAGCTCGTGGCACCCGGCGAGGAGTCTAGGCCGCGTATGAAGTTGTGCAGCGCCATACCGCCTTTGGACCAGTCGATCTGTTGATGAAAATCCGATAAATATGTACATTTACCAGTTCTACATTTAGCCCTAGCCCCACAATAAAATATAAGTCTTTTGTTATGGGTATCAAGACTTTGAATCCCACAACAATTAGACCCGAAATTAATATTTTTGGGTTGTATCTCAATATAATTGAAATCCATGGCTTCTCGTGACTCAGTCAAGTACTCGCCAATGGGTCAAATAAAGTCGTTTATAATATAGTATTGTAACATAGATTCATGTTATGTAAGGAAAACTGTTGCAGGGTTTTAGGACTTACTTGATGGGTTTCTGGTTTGAACAAAGCTGGGTCGTAAGTAGCTCCCTCTTCAGATTGTTGTATTCTGGGCGCTGTGCCGTTTGCTACAGAATTGACGGCTTCAGCCAACGCTTTGATACCTGCACAAATACTTATTTTTAAATCCACAAATCATAAATCTGGATCAATAAATACTGAATTATACATATTAATATATTTTTTTGTAGCTGAATGTATGATAGTAACCTGGGTAGCCTGATGTTAGATAAATCGTTATATACAGTATACCTACATAGCCACAAGATTATGTTAAGTTATCGACATTTCAAGAGATTGAATTTTTGCACCGCTGACAATGCAAAAATAGAGATTTTTCTACTTTTACTAGTTTATAAATTTATTTCCAAAGCCTTCATTTACTGTTCTACCAATAGTCACATATTTTATATCTAATATCGCAAGTTTCTTTTTGCGGTGGTATCAAATACCTACTTATCCGTACTCTCGCATACAAGGGACATACAATGCAGTAAAAGTTTTTATACTACTCACCCTCTGGATACAAATACTTGTTGTATAATGTATCGACCGTGTCATCTATGGTGACTGGAAACGACTTCTGTATGAGGATTGGGCCGGTGTCGAGTCCATCGTCCGCCCAGAAGATGGACAAGCCGCATGTTGTGTCGCCTTCTATTAAGGTCCTGGTGGAAAATGATGTATTAAGTATTAAGCGGATAGCCTTGGTTGTTGTGGAACGCAGTGCAGAACGAATGTCTGCTGGTTAAAAACCCAAGCGCGCGCATCTCTGACTTTTCTAAAGTTATGTGTGAGTTCTTTGTGAATTATCGCTTCTTTTAACTGAAGGAAAACGTGAAGAAATCGACATACCTGACAAGTTCTCTATAGGAATTTTGAGGCTAAGTGAAGTTTGCCAATCCGCGCTAGGCTAGCGTGGTGGAATAAGGCTTAATCCCTCTCAGTAGTAGAGAGGGCCCGTGCCTAGCAATATGGGGTTCTTGATGGGAAATATACTTCACAGGAAATGGAATTTGAAAATTCGGTTTGTGAATGATTTTTGGATACGAGAACGGCAAAGTGACTATTGCACCTAATGGTAAGAGGAGTGGGATTGAGATAGAGGTTCGACTGACGAGATGTGACTCTCCCTAACAGTCGACACAATTATGCCGGCCTGTTTGAAACTGGATATACAGTCTGATTCCGAAACGCGACACACTTACGTGGATCACTATAGCGGTTATTGTACTTTGTGCACGTGTGAAATATATTAGTAGGGAGCTTTAATATAAAATTTTGTGTTAGAGCAATTTTGGGGCTAAACTGTATATCTTTTATTCTGTTAGGAATTTTGTTAGGCATTTGCTATACTTTCGTGTCATTACGTGAACTCTCGTGTAACAACAGTCATTTGCACCTAAATTTCCATTACTTATCAACACGGACGTGAACCGACGACCCTGCTAGTAAGTCAATGACTTATCAGCACAGATGTCCGCAACTGATTCCGTTTGACGTGCCCGTATATCTATTGACTACAGTCGTGGAAATTGACCAATCTAAACTTATGAAATCTAGTTTGCACCGGTTACAACCAGTTGTAAGGCTAAATTATAGTCAACATTCACTTCATCCATCCGGCAGAGTAATGTTCGAATGAATTGCGGGAACTAATAATTTTAGCACAGAGCAATGCAATACAGAGAATGATATAATTAAAATTTTCTAGGCATTATGAGATTTATGAAAGGGATATTGGATTATTTTGCTTGTAACTTGATGTCTGGAATTTGTGCTCGATATGGCGATAGGCTAGTTCCTTAATATATTATGGAGCGGCAGACACGTAAATGTGGGTGTCCTGGTTGCACCTCTGCATGTTCCTCAAGTCGTGATGTATGTTTATTTGTTGTATTATGAGACATTTGACAAGTTCTAGAAAATGTTTAATAAACTTGGGATAAGTAAGCGTTTAATATGTTTGGTATCTTTCTGCACTCCTAGAATTTAGCATAACAAACACGACACGAATATCCGTGTCAGTTAATTGTGATGCCTGTGATTGGCGGAGAGGGAGCGCGTGAGTCACACGTTAGTCTCTAATTACGGTAAAACGACACAGACTCTCGTTTCGTGCTTACCACATTCTAATAGGGCTGTTCTTTTATTTATTTTTAAAAAGGAATTTTATTACATTTTCCAATTATCTTTTTGAATTTGGAGACTTGATCGTAATTTAATCAGCTTGGGCGGATACCTCAGAAATGTTCAGTATGTATTACTTAAAAATAAATTAACTCTCTTAACATAATGCTTTATTTGGCAGCGAACTTTTGGTATTAAACGTAACAAATATACTAAACCCACGAGGTACACTGTAAATAAGCATCATGACAATTTGCAAACTGCAGTCTAATGTAACCCGGCACGCAATCTTGAATAACATTTACTAAGAAATTGCGGTTGCTCAAACCACGCAATACATGCACACTGTTATTTATCCTGCTATTAAAGGTAGTTGAGTTTTTTATTTTCATACAAATAATAGATCGCCAGTATCCTATAGAAAAAAATAATATTTAGAGTGTTATGGATAAATGATTGAAGGGTTAAAATTGTCAGTATAGCATCATTTTGTAAATAATTAAAGGTACAGTAAAAATCCGGGGTTGCATTTCTAATTTGACTTAAGCGACATTATTTTTACACTAAGTTCCATACATATTTAAAATCAGCACTTTTTTATGTTTTTTTTAACCTAGTAAAAATATTTCGAAAAAATTCGCTTATTCAATTAGCCTTACAACCGTCGATATAAACTCATCACTACATAGTATAAAACAAAGGCGTGTTCTTTGTCCCTATGTCCCTTTGTATGCTTAAATCTTTAAAACTACGCAACGGATTTCGATGCGGTTTTTTTTAATAGATAGAGTGATTCAAAAGGAAGGTTTATGTATAATAACATCCTTTAAATGGAGAAATACTGTTATTTTGTTATGTTATACCCGTGCGAAGCCGGAGCGGGCCGCTATGTTTTTATATACAACGTTCACAGTTTTTCTGTAGCATATTTAGTATCAGCATTGCACCCGTGCGAAGCCGGGGCGGGTCGCTAGTTGGTAATAAACAATCTCGATGGCTATCGTGGGATCAACCTTAGATCAAGTCAGCTGTAAGCTTTGCAAACTTTAATCTGATTGGTTGCTATTCAATATGGATTTGAATGTTTACAATTTATTGATTGGTAATTTGCCGTTTAATTTTAATAACGTTGATTAAACTTTTTGATTGAACTCCGACCAAAAACAATCTTTTTTTCATGCTTAATTCACGCCGTGTGGGGAATGATTAGGAAATAACTGTGGGATATTGATCATTATTATACTACTGCGCCGCGGAAACGAATGGGAAGTAAATTACCCACGTTCTACTACAAATTGTATATGTTTTTGTATCATAGACTTTATAACATGATTATAGCTTCAATAGATAGAAAATATTCATTTCAATATGTAAACATAACCTTTTTTTATTTTGAAACTAGGTGCAATTAAATAGTTGTTGTTTCTAATATTTATGTACGATGTAATTTGCAATTTCATTAAAGAAACGTACATAATTATTTCATCCAACTCTCAGGGTATAGCATAGGCCATTCGGTTTATTCAATCTATAGACAAATTTGGCTACAGCTCAGCGTAGGCTACACGCTCACAATAAAAGTTATTTATCGCTTCTATCAGTCAATATCCAGACGTGTGTACTCTATTCAAGTAAGAAATATTATTTTTTACGATTGATAAATGTGTTCAAAACGGGGGATGCTAAAATGATCGCCTAATATAGTCTAATGGGTCGTAACTGGCTGTAAACGTAGAATAAGTCGGATTCGCGTATTTACAATGTTGATTGTTTTAGCATAATTTTACTAGAGTATTATGATTAATTTTTTTTAGCAATAGATTAGCTTTTACTATTTTCCCGGTTTAAAACTAGCATACAGCACTCAGGAGTAATGAAGCTTCCTATAATTGAAATTCAAAATCAGCTGGTAGTTCCTGAGATTAGCGCTGCATGCACGCACTCTTAATTATTTATGCTACTGTCATAACACGAATCCATGGACTTACGACATTGTAAACCTTAAACATGTTAATAAGAATAAATAATAAGGGCTGTTGCACAATATCGATTTCCCTAGTTCTTTCAAAAGTTAAAAATTCCATTACATAACATTACTACATCCGATAATGTCCAGTTGAAAACGTGCTTTTTTAAGTTTCATAACATAATAAAACAATAAATCTTGCGTGAATTGCTAAACATTGATACGTTGGAAATCCAGTTATTACCAGTTTGTTTTCGAAGTTCCGCTGTAGCGGCAAACGTGCTTAGAAACCATTATTGTTTAAAGTTATTATGAATGTAATTAATTGTGCTTGCGAAATAACTGCTGAATGTTAAATCGCATAATGGCGAATATTTAATTGCCTGCACCAACCTTCATATTTGAAAATAGATCCTGCACGTCACTTAGTTCAGAAGTAGACCTGATGGCATTTACTTTTTTTTCTTTTTTTTTATAATGACAAGGCAAATTGATCCCCTGCCCCTGATGGTAAGTGGAGTGGGGTCCAATAGAATGTCGACTGACGGGAGATGATTACCTCTCGGCAGTCGACACAATTATGCCGGCCTGTTGGAACTGGATATATTTAGGCTGATCCCTTAACGAGACACACTTACGTGGGCCACTGTGGAGGGTTTTAACTCCTGCACGGTGGTCGCTATCCGGGCGGATATAAAATATATTCTACCGTCAGTAATATTTACTTGTAATCCATAGGTCTATAGGTAAATAAGGAAAATTAAAATGCGAAAAAACGGATATGCCCCGGTGGACGGAATAGGGCCCCCTGACTACAACAAAAAATTACGAAAAAGAACTAAACATTAATTTGGACACCTTTGATTCTAACATATAAGGTGTCATATTGTACGGAACTCGAAACTTGTCGAATTTAAATGTAGAGAAGTTGACAAACAATATTACTACACTGCAGAACCAGTTATGTCATCTTGTTTTATTTATATATGAGTAGTGTTTAACTCGAAGGAGTTTTGACAAGATTCTATTTTATTTATGTTCTAATAATCAGATTTTCGACCTATAATTTTATATCAGATGATAAGTAAAATATGAATTGCCTATAGTATCTATTTGATAAAATTTAGGATTACCCCTTTGACAGGTGTCCTTGAAAGCCCACTAATAAAATTTTGTATTTTTCTACGCTACAAGAAAGTTTTCGCTACATTAGGAAATTGAAATTTGCTGTGCTAAATGTAACAGAACTATCATTTCTTGCCAGTTTTTTTTAGGGAATGCTCATGTTAGTTTGACAAAACTTTTAGTTACTTAAGTTGAAACAGTTGCATACTATAGCGATAATTTCCAGAAAGAGAAAGGAAACGGAAAAAAATCATCAAAAATGGTTTTCCTATTTACGATTCTTTGCCTGCAAGGAGCAAATCCTTGCAGTTCTTTAACACAAAAAATTCTGTCAATTTAAATATATTTGTGATATGTGCAAAGTTCAGGGTCTTAAATCGGTTTCGTGTAATATAAACAGCATTCGTGAATTGCAATGTGTGACATTATTGACACGTCTATCATTTTACTATATAGCAACTCAAGTCAAAATTAACATACTAAGTATAGAAAACTTTTTAAAAACATGAGTAGATATTTGTTTTTAATTCATTACAAAATCAGTCTAGTTTTATTAATTTCTAAGCATTCTCAAGAAAATCAAGGCAGGGTTATAAAGTGGGGTAATGTAGTAATTTGTTATCTAGAGCAATGATTAGAAAGTAGAAAGAACTAAGAACATCGATCGCAATGGAAAGGGTGAAACAGCGTTCGCGGGAATATTTATATACAAATCATTAAGCGTTTTTATTCAGTGGTAAGCAGATGTGTTATTCAACTTATATTTGTCTCATTTAGGTTCCATATATAAGATAATAAGAGGGAGAATTTGTTACCAATTACAGGGGATAATTCCAAATTCTAAGACGATATTGAGCAGAAAAATTCTGGAGATCGAACCTTAGACGTCAGCACGACAAGCACACCACTTGTAATCGCGAGACAATTTGTTTTAAATTGTACGTTTTTTTTCAATGAACAATATGTATAATGTCAGCCCTGTATTATATACTGTCCCACTGTTGGGCACGGGCCTCCTCTACTACTGAGAGGGAATAGGCCTTAGTCTACCACGCTGGCCTAGTGCGGATTGGTAGACTTCACACACTCTCGAAAATTCCTATAGTCAATTTACAACGTAGTGCATATTATGTCTACATACCCATAACGTGCTAATAAAATTATACCTATCTATTATCATGACGTATATTTGCGACATGCGATGTTATACTTTAAATACGAAACATACATCTATTTGTTATGATAACAATTTGGGTAAATAAGGAAATTGGCAAAATTTTATCTATCATAATTTTTCACCTAAACATATAAAGCTGAAGAGTTTGAACGCGCTAATCTCAGGAACTACAAAACCATTTTTGATATTTTTTACTATTAGGAAGCTACATTACTCCTAAGTGCTATAGGCTAACTTTTCACCCGGGAAAATAATATAAAGCGGGACATTTATCTCGGAATAACTTTTTCATACGATCTGTGAGCAAAACTAGTGGAATATATTTTGAAAATTGTTTAGAATCCACTTACCAATTAATAGAAGATGCTCCCCTATGCCTCGGCAGTATACTTGGATGGTAACAAATGCTCTCGTATTTGGGATACGTGATGACTTCCATGGGAATGAATTGTGTGCAGAACGGCAACACGTTTATGTCGGCGTTTACCTGCCAACAAAAACAAAAAAAAAAATAGCTTTTGTGTTCCTCGCCGCTCGTAATGTTATCTAATATTATAAATACGAAAGTTTGTGAGGGTTGTATGTTATGGCGAAACCAAAAAAAAAAAATTGAATTGTTTTTTTTATTGTTGTTTAGATTAGTAGGTTCAAACAGTATATGATAGAGAGAAAAAATACAATTGTTTCTTTTTTTATTATTGTTGAGAGTAGTTCATTCATATACTCGCAAAGTAGGTAATAAATAAATATTAAATTTCGATCATGTCGAAAAACATTAGTCATCAAATTTTTGTTTACAGTCACACGAGTGGGTCATGATCAAAATTATCTCACTTCGATAGATATAATAAATATGTCGCGATTTTTCGCAAATCACGTTTACAAACAAACATGACACGAAGGCTGATAGCGTTATGGTGATAAACTATGGGTTATCTTACTTTACGTCGTATAATTAACTCTGGTTAAAATTAAGGTGGTTAAATTGTTATGTAATAATTATGGTGTCGATGGATTTTACCATAACCCTTTTAAATGAGACATGGTGTAAAGGTTTCAGTATATATCCTTCCTTATTTCAATGTTTTTGAGGGAATATTCTAGATGGGTTTGTTTAGGTTACCGATAGGGTTGATACGCAGCCTTACTAACTAAAATCCCTTTATGGAACTTAACTTATAAAAGACGGTTATGGGGACAAAAGTGCTGCTTTTGGACTTACCGAAAAGCAGCAATTTTTGTAAGGAGACCCTTACGCAGTCAACATACACCCCACAAGCCCTCGCATACCTCTATACTCTATATACCTCTATACTCCCAAAACAAAGACAGAATAATTACCACTAGTGGTGTTTTCATTAATGAAAAAAAGCAATGGAAATACAGAGAAAAAATACCATATCCATGATTCAAATGGCTAGAAGAAAACTTGGAGATTGGAAAAACAAAAAATATATTTTTTTTCATTGGAGACGTAAACGCGTCCTTAAGTCATTGCTAAATATTAAGCAATGTATTCGGATATGCTATTATGTTATTATTTAGTAGAATTGACTGATAAAAAGGCCACGAGTGCAGTAGGAAGTTAATATGGCACGAGCACGAAGTTTGGACGTGAATGTTTACAAATGTTCTTATTTCTTAAGATAAAGCAGTGATAATTAACTTAGTTTAAGAGTTCGCAAGTACGCGTTGAGTCTTTGTTGATAAACTTAAGGGGTGTTCATGCGTGGTCCCTAATAACAGGATATTGGCGGTTGGAAGGCTAGTTGACCTAAGCGACATTTTTTTTTTCGAAAATTTCATCTAGATTAACATAAAATAGAAATAGAAAAGAGCTAATTTTAAATACGTTTGCACTTAGTGTCGCAAAAAATGTCGCTTAAGTCAATTAGGATTTTAACCTTCGATGTTTTTTTTTTTTTTTTTTAATATAAATGATGTGACGACCTCTTTTTCTTGATTTGTTAACATTTGGAAAATTAGTTCTGCAATTCACTCCCCAGACGACAACTGCCACTATGAGCATAGTCGGGGTGTCCCAGCGGCTCGAGTCTCGACATCACTTTATTATAAAGTACTGGATAATGCGGGTTACAAGCCTAAAACTACGCTATTCTTTACGTTAACGCGAATGTTAGACATATAAAACTAGTTTTACGGATTTATGATTTCGAAGCCCGCGTTGCAACTACGAAGTGCTGGAGCTTTCAAAACGTTGGGAGAAAAATAAAAACCGCTATAAACTTTACAACTATAATTTCAATAAGCAAAGTTTGACTTAACTCGCATATATATAACGGCAGGCTAGGTGTATGCTCGTTATCGTCTTCCATAGCTTGTTACTACTAAGTATCGTGGGCGTATGTGGGGATATGCCGGATCACAATAGCTGATGTCAGATTTTAATAGTTGTAGTTTTTGTCCCAAAACAATTATAATTCGAGCAACACAAACTACTACTGAACGCGAGACAGTCTCCACGCACCCACAGCACTAGTCTCCAATAATATTATTTGATCACTTGATCCTACTTGATCTAAAACCAACTGAATTGCTAATTTTTCATAGGCTTGTCATTCTCCTTGACTGCTAGCTTTCCGGCCTTCTTGATGTCGTCTGACATCCTCATTGCGCTGTGTAGCGAAGATTCTGTCGAATGCCATAAGATGGCATTGGCGTTCCATTTAAAAATCAACTCGATGACGACACGGCCATCCTGCTTGCACACGTCCACGTGTGTTAACCTGTCGACAAAAACCAACACCAAGTATCCTTGTTGCATAACGCTCGGTCATACCTGACCATGATATCTCTACTAAATATCACAAAAATAGTAATAAAAACAAACTATGCAACCTTATAAACTCTAACGTACATTTCTTCTATTGAACCCATTAACTAGATACCTCAATCGTGTTACACTCATCACAACATTGTAACGCGAAGAGCCATGTACCATCGTTATCTCTTATAACAATTCACTCGGATCATTAATAAACTTGCCAGTATTTTTAATTCTTAAAATACCCGAGTAAAAACTTCTATCGCCACGGCCTCTCTCAGCCGAAGAGTCATCACCAACTCTCTCTCTGACGCGTCTTTACGATCCACGTAAAACGCACGTGTGCATCCCTCTCAGACTACACACGGGACGGTCTCTGCAGACCACGACCTCCACTAGAGATGTACGCCCACCGCACACCCACGGACTACTTGGGTTACCCCAAGAGACACCGACTTCCAACGGGCTACGACTACGTATCATCCACTAGCAGGTCGACTATCTACGGCCGATAGAGTTCACACTCGTGTTCACACTATAATTAACTTAATTTTGCTCATCAGCATTGGGAATCTCATGAATTTCTACTTCGACTGGTACATGTCCCTCTGGCATCTTACGTAATCGATCATAAGCATATTTTTATTTACGTTATAATTCAAAGCTTGCAACGTGTAACGAAATAATCACCACGCAAAACTTCAATCACCTTAAACGGACTTCTAAAATTTGGGTCTAATTTAGTCTGATTTCGCTCCTCGTTTTCTAATAAAACGAAATCACCTTCAGAAAACTTCGTATAAGCAGGTACTGTCTAAACTATTTTATAGAGTTGACAACAGCGAGCGTCTAAAAGTTCTTTCACGCGCTTACGAAGAACCCTACGTTAATCAAACGACATTCTATATTGTCGCTGTTGTACCCTACGGTTGGGATGTATTACCTTAATTTTAAACTTACCTATAGTCACGCGGATTGTCGGCATACCGATTATAAAACACTGCATAACCTCTTAAAATTTTATCAAAGTTTCGATTTTTCAGTACCTATGAGACTCGTATCAACTACACTAGAATTAATTGTCTATTTGGCAATGTTACACATTGAATTTAAAACTTTAACTTTATGTAAAGTAAAATCGGTCGCAGTCATGTTTATAGAAAAGGCTAAATTTAAAATCTCCCGACCAATCATCATGCCACTTTGTAAGTAATCATCTTGTAAAACGTGAAATAAGATTTCAATAAGATGATCGTTAATCATTATGTAACATAATATTTGTTCTGTGCATAATAATCGTGAATGTCCGATACCAGTCATACCAATATCACATTACTAAATCGTTTACCTGAAAATTTTGCATTAAAAGTCTTTAATCAACGAGCACTCATCACCAGAATTATAATAAAAACAGTGCAACTGACCATTATACTCTAAGGTGCCATAGGAGGTTGAACTGCACACAGGTTCACCCGTCGCTGTGTACGCACCTCGCTCTTGCCGCCACCGTCTGCTTGACTACCACCGCTCGTACAGCGCATGGCGATGTGTCCCGGTTTGCCACACTTGTAGCAAACTAGGGGCTTCGCTACCAGCTGCTGTGCTACTTGACTAGTCACCGTCGCTACTGGAGGATTTCCTGTACCATCATTCGGTTTGCTTCTACATTCGGATCGCTTGTAACCCGGTTTGTCGCAATTGAAGCACTTTATTTGTGGCATCTTTGCTCGTTTGACGTCAGATGTATTCAAGGTCTCACTAGGGTTGCTCGTTTTACGCTTCAGATACACAAAGGCTTGAAGTTCTTTTTGCATTTTGTCTCTTGTCGTAATGTTATTAGTGAATGCCAACCGCTGCAATCTTGAATCAAATTGAGAGACGTGAGCAAGTACAGTAGCCACTGCAATTTGTTCCTTATCGGTTTGTTTCCATCGATTAATGAGCGACGACAACAAACGGTTCGCATATGCAACCAACGTCTCTTTGTCATTTGGTTTGTCATTATGCAGGTTTATAAGGGAACCCGCTAAGGTTTCCGTCGGAATAAATCTGTTCGTAAAAAGTTCCTTGAACTCACTCCAAGTTATGCCGTGGTATGCAATTTGCGATAGCCATGTTGACGCTATCCCTTTTAAGGCCTTGCTAATCACAACGATAAGTTGGTTTCCTTGCATCGGATTATCGGCCAAACATAAGTCCGCTGTTGCGCACCAAGATCTCGCGTCCGTGTCCGCCTTATCCGGGTCAAACTCCGGCAAATTAACTGCATTGGTCGTCTTTTGCGTTTGCAATGCCTCAATCAATGCTCGCATGTTTGCATTTTGTTGTTCAAACATAGCACGCCAACGGTCACTTTCCGAATTTTTATTTTGATCCGACATCGATCCCACTTCTGATAACGGCAGGCTAGGTGTATGCTCGTTATCGTCTTCCATAGCTTGTTACTACTAAGTATCGTGGGCGTATGTGGGGATATGCCGGATCACAATAGCTGATGTCAGATTTTAATAGTTGTAGTTTTTGTCCCAAAACAATTATAATTCGAGCAACACAAACTACTACTGAACGCGAGACAGTCTCCACGCACCCACAGCACTAGTCTCCAATAATATTATTTGATCACTTGATCCTACTTGATCTAAAACCAACTGAATTGCTAATTTTTCATAGGCTTGTCATTCTCCTTGACTGCTAGCTTTCCGGCCTTCTTGATGTCGTCTGACATCCTCATTGCGCTGTGTAGCGAAGATTCTGTCGAATGCCATAAGATGGCATTGGCGTTCCATTTAAAAATCAACTCGATGACGACATATATATATATATATATATATATATATATATTACTCATAGAACATAGCTTAGTTTATGGCCTGTACATAAGTATGAAAAACGATTTTCGATTTGCGAGCTAAGCTGCACTGGCTTAAGTCTGATTTTTGTCTGCAACCTGCTCAAGTACTAGTAGATCATGATATGACGAATCGCATGCCAAGCTAATTGCTTAGTTACATCTATTATGTAGTGCATAGTTTAGAATGTTTTAACTCCCATTTTTTAGCATGGTTAATAGAAGACTGATATTTATGGAAGGATTCAGCCATCAAGAGTTTGTTTTGAACCACTGCTGTATTCTCTTTGGTTGTATCTACTCTATAATGTCATGACAAAAATTTAATGACCAAGATAAAACATAGCATGGGATTACCAAGAGGAAAATATATATGCAAAAAAACTTTTTTGATACCTATTGCACATTTAAAATATAATGTGCTTTTTTAATATAAAAATCCACTGTATTTCAAAATATATTTACAATCAATAATTGTCCGACTTGTTGTCATACTTGGTAGTAAAAATACTATATTTTTTAATGGTATCAATTAAATTAGAAAGATTTTAAATTAAATAACTTATAAATCCAAATTTAAACTAAAAAATATAAACACTCATCATTATGATAATGAATTTTAATTAATGCCATAATTATCACATGGTAATTATAATTAATTATCTTTATAAGTAATGCAATCTAAATCTTCATAATGATTGACAGACATCAAATGTCATCTAAAAATGGTTGTGTATTTTTTATGCAAATAAAAAAAAGACAAGCATGCCATTGCATGATAGTAATAAATAATAGGCAATGGCATGCCTGTCTAATTGAATGGGTTTTCTTGGTGGGAGGATAAATTTTATATTCGCCCAGATAGCGACCATCATACACAAGGTGTTTAAACCATTGTGACCCATATGTGTAGAGTTCCGGGATCAGCCTGGGTATATCTAGTTCTAACATGCATAATTATGTCATGTTAGAAATTTTATGTTATTAATATTCTATTGGACTCCACTTCGCTTACCATCAGGTGCTGTGGGGTCAATTTGTCGTGAAAATATAAAAATAAAATATTGTGCAATACTCACAGATTTGTACTCCTCCAGTATTTCAGGTATAACCTTGCCTTTAATACGCCATGACTTATATTTGAACACTGGCTTAGCATTCTGTGCGGCAATTGTGGCTGCGAAAAAAGTATTTTTTTGGATATTAAAGTTTGTAAAGTGTTTTATTTCAGTGTTAACCATAGACAAAAAAATAAAAAAAAACAATAAAAAAATTATAATATGTGTGTATTATATATTTGTAACATTCTGGTATGGGACTGATGATTATGCTATTCTATGACATTTTTGAGAAATTAAAAAAATATATTTTTTATTAATATTGTGCAACAAGTAGGTAGAACTATGTATATACTAGGGATCTCCTTGTTAAAACCCACTACTAATGATTTGGCATTTCCTTTGTTTGCCCTTAGAGAATTTAACTAATTTAAATTCAAATATTAAATATAATTTAATATTTGAATTTAAATTATATCTCTAAACCTATAAATATAATTATGATTAAAGTAAAACTCAACAAATTAATCATACATTAATTGAATTATTAAACTCACCAAGTGGATCTTCTCTGTTGCCTTTATCGACAACGGTGAACACTCCAACAACATCGTGTCCATCTCTTTGCAATAGCTTGAAAACTTCCGCAGCGAAAGTACTTTGTCCTATAATAGCAACCCGCAGTTTTTGTTTTGGCGCCTATAAGAAGTAAAATTAAATTATATGTGATAAATAAATGCATAACACATCTTCGTAACATTATGTTATTATAAAATATTATGTGAACACTGTTTGCGGTAAGAATATTAAATTTAATTACTTATATGTGATGAGGGCAAAAGAGATATGATGTTATACTAGTTCGAATAGGTCATGAATCATGATCAATTACTTACATCGTCAGTTATTGATACCGGCGGCATTATGTAAACTATCGAAAATTACGAAACAAATATTCACTATGTAAATTCCACCTCTCGGTGTGTGGAGCGACAACGAACTAACGTGAATCCAACGGAACGATCATATTTAGCCTGTCCACCACCACCACGGCCTTGACATCACAATCATAAGTTTATACAATAAAATTTGCGTATCAATTTATTATTGTTTATATAGTTTTAAGGGATTGACTGATGTTTCCCGCCAATTCTAGTTTGGAGTTTGTCATTAGTTGACAGTTCGATTAGTCATTGTTCGATATTGACAATGGAAAGTGACAGTACGGTTTTCGTTCTGAAAAATTACAGTAGAACCTCAGAGTTATTCAAATTCAAAGTTTATTGCTCTCCACAATCATTTTATACAATAGATGTTACATGTTAATACACGTGACATAATCGTGGACCCTTATAGAACTACATACACAGAATATTCACTGAGGCGTGATTTTTGTTAAAACTAAAACCCTTACAGAAGACATGAATTGCCGTTCTCAGCCTAGTATTTATTTCATAAGTATTTTTAATACGCTGAGGTAAATTGATGTGATATTTTTCCTGTGTTTAGGTGGATAAAACATTATTTTTCATTTAAGGCTTTGGCTGAATAAATTCTGTTATTTTACAATTTATTTATATTCGTCTGGTTTTATCAAATTGAATGCAGTGCAGCGGCTATATCGGTATGGTAAAGCGCTGTCGAGAGCATATCTACAGGTACCTGTACTTTGCTAAGAAAATTACAACCGTACGCCTGTTCGCCTATTTCATAATATATTATGGTAGCAAGTCAAACCAAAACAAAACCAAAAGCGACGATAGCTTAGTTGGGTGTGGAACGGACTGCCAAGACGAATGTCCGCAGGTTCAAATCCAAAGGGCACACACCTCTGACTTTTCTAAAATCATGTGTGTATTCTTTGTGAATTTATCGTTCGCTTTAACGGTGAAGGAAAACATCGTGAGGAAACCTGCACATCTGAGAAGTTCTTTATAGGAACTTTGAAGGTGTGTGAAGTCTACCAATCCGCACTAGGCCAGCGTGGTGGATTAAGGCCTAATTCCTCTCAGTAGTAGAGGAGGCCCGTGTTCAGCAGTGGGCAAGTATATAATTAAGTCAAACCCAATAAAAATATCCCACCACCACCAAACACGATACGCTGTAGACAGTGAAAACGGTAATTAGTTGAGGTCACAACCTGCCCGAGACCCTTCCCTGAGACTATTTTTGTAAGATCGGTCTCCACACCAAATGTAAATGGATGTAAGAGACAATATTTGTCACTACACACATTAGGGGTAAAGGGGCCCGCGATTATTTCTACAAATTTAATCCCAACAACCCTCTACCTTCTCCCATTCCCTTTTTTATTTCCCACCCAGGATTGCCCAGTTGCTTTGTAGGTATAGCTACTGTTTGTAGGGCGATCTGGTGAGGATTAAAGGTGTTTCCTAAAAAATACTTGCTTTGGGAAACGCCATAGATAAATAAACTGCTTTAATTTACTTGCATTTAAGTTTCAGGTGGGCATGTACTGCTCCACGTGCGCTTCGTATTTTGAAATATTTTTTAGAGCCTTGTCACAACAAAATCTTTTAGTCACAACTAGGCTCATCGCGCAGTTTCGACTGGGGCTGTAGTGTACATTTACGGAAAACCTACTGAAGGTGGTTGTATAACTACCTTATTTATTTATGTCATCACAGGGCTGCAGAGTGAGTGAACCTTTAATAAATCTACTTCTAATTCGTTCTATTCGTAAAGTTAAGAAATTACTTCCGCTTACCTGCTCATCATACAGCCATAAGCTATGAAAAAGGTTTGACTAATAAGTAGGCATTTAGATAATAATGAAGTATACATTAATCTCTACAAATCTGAAGACCCTAATAACTAGTCGTCTAGAAACTATTATAAAATAAAGATAAGAGAATGTTGACAAAATTAATTTCATAACATAGAGCTTTCAACTCGTCGTTCGATATAGGAGCCAGTTCGAAGCGGTTTCCACGCGTAGATAAAGGCCTGTGGGTAAGGTTAAAGAAACACAACCTTTCCAATTCCAGTTATAACTACATTTAGGTTTTCTCCGGAGATGAATTATATATATGTTTTGTGGTAACGTCATAAGAAGAATTACCATCAATTTTTCATACTAAGAAGGTCATTAGGGCCTACATAACATTCTCCATGAAAAAATTAAAGATTGAAGCGTTAAAATAAGTATTATGGAAAAATAAGATCAATTAAACAAAATATTACTTTTTCCAGAACACTTACTAAGTGATGATTAATTTTCGTCTTTTATAATAAGTAATATAGTTTTTTTTTGGCGAAAGATGCAGTTGCTGTTGCAATCACCCGCATAGGTAACTAATTACCAAAGGGGAGTAAAAGTAGTTTCGTGCGATAATTTAAATTACTTACAATAAAATTAGGGAGACGAATATATTATAAATAAACGACGGAAATAATTTTTTTCTCAACGAATTAATAATCATAGATTTAGGATGCGAATAAGAGCATACTGGAGAAGCAATATTAAATACGCAGCTGATTTAAAAAACGAATAAATAAGTCCAAGAACATTTATCGTACACGGAGAAACTTTGGTCAAGTCTAGTTACCAAAGCTGAGTTTTCAACGCTCAGACTACGCCATTGTCTAATAAAATAACTAAGGTCAGAGGGCCCTATACCGTCCATAGGGGCGAATCCGTCTTTTTGCAATTACTTTTTTAGGTAAGTTGGAGACTTTTTGACTGCTTTACCTATAAGGCTATTAAAGTTGTCCTTCGATTAGAACGCCTGTAATTGCAAAAAGCGGATATGCCCTCGTAAATGGAATAGGGCTGACCTTATTTTGATTTTTAATGTCACGTGTTTTGTTTCAAGATAAAACCACGAAACTAGTAACTATATTCTACTTATAGATCAGATATTCTACTTATAGATTCCCACTACTTGCCAGCTCGAGCTGGTTACTTCGGTTTGTACCTTGTCTTTATTATAAATTTTATCCCTAATTTAATATGTCCATAGTTATATAAGTAATTTTAATAGTTGTTTACAAATAACAATAATTATTCTTATGCTTTGTTTTGACGTATCATAAGTGCAACTTTGTTCGCCTACGTGATAAATAAAATATTTTATGTATTTAGATAACTATTTTTAGACAATATTTAATGTTTATAAAATTAAATTAAATCTTCCATACATAAGTAATCTGCAAGAGGTTATTAGTTAATGCATTATCTAAATAGGTATATAGTGTAAGTATATTTATCACATTAGTTCGCAAATACGAAGTTCGATGTAGTAACCGGTTTCATCTAGTTACTGATCATGCGTGCAACATCATTTACTGGGCATTGGTGTTGGCCTAAGATAGTGAATGAAATATTGTCAGTTAATTGACCTAGTGTTATCGATATCAGCTGCTGTTTACGCTTTGAAAACGGCTGTTTTATTCGGCGTTACATTCGTGATGTTATTCTAAGATGGATTGTTTAATGTGTCAAAAGTGCATTGGTGGTTTATTAGGAAGCTTGGTAAGGTAGGTAAGAAACCTTTTAGAATTAAGTACAACAATCAATTTGTGTGTTTGTTATCATAATGTTAAACAACAGAAACAAATTATGTTACTATTTGCTGTTAGCTTACCTGTTTTAACTTTTTATAGGCAAGGTAATATAAATAAAAGTAGGTGCCCTATATAAAAACTACTAGTAACATAAATTAGCACTTATAAATCTGTAGGTGATTTTCTATTTCAGACGGAGGTATCGTCTACGATAGTACAGCTTATAAACTTAGAGATTTTTAGAAATATATATAATTTAATAGAACCCATGTAAACTACGTGGAATATGTGAACAAAAGGTGGTTTTATCGCTAAAAAAACAATGTATTCCAGGCAATTTATAGCGAGACTCAGACTCAATATAACGAGCTGAAGAAGATGGTGTTACTCAATGAATATATTAGAACAGTTTTAAGCTGCATGTAAAATAAACTAAAAGGTATCTTTCCTTTTTTTTTCTATGAATTTGATTTGGATTATAGCGGCTATGTTCTAATTTTAACCTACCTAGTGCCTACCCAATTTTATTAATGGGATGAGTCATTAGACTATAAGCCTTGGGCATTCGTTCCTTGGCTGCGCACGAGTTATGGGCGGGAATAGACAAATATTTATAAATTATAATTGCTATAAAAAATTAATTTAGGGATTTTTAAAACTACCAAAACATTGCTTAATAGATGGTATATTTAATAGTTTTATTCGTAATTTATAATGATGTTTACATTTTGAAATACATTAAACGATATCCAAATTACTGTTAATAAATTGGATCGACCAAAGTGAAGATAAAATATGAGGTATAATTTTTTTTCCATTAATATAAATTTGGAATTGCGGGAGAGTGAGGAGGGAGGAGGGGTCCTTAAACGAGCTGGAGCCACGCGATTTTGATACGCATGCTCTCTGAACTTGACTGCGTTACATTTAGAGCGCATTTTAGTTGCGTTAAAATAGCTTCGTCGCGTCGGCTCGTTTAAAAACGTGGAAAAGGTCTTCAACTACAATATTTCTTTGATTCGCAAAAACATGTGCATAAAGCCTAACTTTATAATTTGGCGCTGATATGGCGACATTTCCATGTCTATTGTATTTACGAGACGGATTTAATCGATGCTCTGTGGTTTTACCCATAAGGTTACATCAATTGCACCATCTAAATAAAACAACATTTTCGAGGTACCAGAAGAAGGGACAAAATTAAAAATATGCTCTGAAATATATGGAACAATGGCTCTTGTAGCGCCATCTACCCTTTCGGAGATAAAGCGTGACTTTACGTATAAAACGCGTGTAATTTTTTTGTTCCGATTTCAACTTTATACTGCATGTAAGCAGTTTTAATAGATAATAATTGGTTTTCCTCATTTTAACCTGTTATTACTGGTTACTGGATATTTTTCTGATTACCGTTTCCGCTTGATAGCACTTATAACAAATTCATTACTTACTCATTATTTTGTGTTATTTTGTTAAAAGAAACCACATTCTTAATTATTATATTGTGTCCAATTTGGATTTTATTCATAATTTTCGATCCCTTCCTTTCCGACTATTCATGATGCTTTTGAAGTTGTAACTATTTATTGGTGATCAACCTATCACTTGAAATAAAGTGAACCTTCTAATAGTTTTCCGCATTCTATTTTATGAAATAATCGTATCCATTACATAATACCATATCAATGTTAGGTATCTAGAGTTTATAATTATTATGAAACATCAGTTAATGATTCAGGATAGCGAGAGCAGTTCATAAAGCGCTGTGTGATCCATTGCGGTGCACAGATCTCGTGTCATGCCTCCGCATGCATTTAAGTCTACTTTCATTCATACACAATATAATCACCCACCCTCTAATAATAATATATCAGCCCTGTATTATATACTTGCCCACTGCTGAGCACGAGCCTCCTCTACTATTGAGAGGGATTAGGCCTTAGTCCACCACGCTGGCCTAGTGCGGATTGGTAGACTTCACACACCTTCAAAATTCCTATAGAGAACTTTTCAGATGTGCAGGTTTCCTCACGATGGTTTCCTTCACCGTTAAAGCGAACGATAAATTGACAAAGAATACACACATAATCTTTTAGAAAAGTCAGAGGTGTGTGCATTTGGGATTTGAACCTGCGGATATTCGTCTTGGCAGTCCGTTCCACACCCAACTAGGCTATCGCCGCTTTACCCACCCTCTGATACACATAAATTCTCACACACACAAGATTTTTCTTTATTATTTTTTTGGTCACATAGAAATTAATTATTACTTATGGAAGAGGACACTGACTTTTGTAAAATAGGGTTACATGTAGTTCAGAAGTTAAAGAACTTAATTTGTATCGTCAAAATTTATGAAAGATGACGGGGAAATTCCCTTGGGGCAAGTTTCTTAAAGCGGGTCTGGCCTTATCGAGCAAGTATTGCTTTACCATTGTTATTACCAATTTGTACTAACTTTTGGAGCACAAATAAGGTCGTGATGTCCATAATGAACTATTCTGTTAATTACAATGATTACTGTTTAATCTTTGGTCTCTTACAGTAGAAACTCGTGGTAGAGTCACAGTAGAGACTTAAATCTTTCTATAGTGTTGGTAACCATGGAGATACGGCGCCATGGGTCGTTGGAGTTGATAACTTCATTAGTTTTGTACGGCTTATCACATTTTGTTTAAGTTGAAATGATGCAATTATCTGTGACTTTGCGTCGGTCATGCCAACAATTACATCATAATATGTAATACTGTGTTGTAAAAGATTTTCTAGAACGTTTCAGCTTCTTGAAACATATTGCATATAAATTATAATTCGTCAGAGGTGTAAGATCGGCCATCGGTATGGTATCCTTAATGGTGCCAGTATGGTATCATCAAATTAAGTTCACTCGTTATTCAAATTTATTATATTTACAAAAAGAAGAATTAGTCTTGCTTTATTTTCTATAGTTAAAGGATTTTTTAAGTACTTGATAGGAGAACCATAATGTTTGTGAGCCAAGTAAATATCCAACAACCTCTAATCGCCATTTTCAAAACCATCCCAATCCCCATTTTTCGTTCTATCTCAAAAATTTAACAATCAGAAGGAAGTATGTTTTGACGTGTTTACAATGAGTTATTTTGATTACTTTATTCTCAGAATCAATTAATGGATAAAGATTAAGATCGTTTATTGAAAATGGGTCTCACTGTACTATTGCTGTCGACCTTGCCTCATATGCGTTACTTCTAAAAACATCTAAAACATGCAGTCAGTCCATATTTATTGCTTTGAATGACGTGACGAGTTTTCTATTCACCTGATGATAAGCGATACGACCGCCTATAAATAGTAGAATGCCTATAAATAGTAGAAACACCACCCAAAAACTTGTATTACAAAGTATGGTTTGATATACCACTGCGCTCGCTATCTTGTGACACGAAATATTAAGTCTTATTATGTCCAAAAGTTACACTGGTTATAATGTTCTTCAAACCGGAAATCAACAGTAACTACACACTACTGCTTGGCGGCAGAAATAGACATTGCGGTGGTACCTACTGAGACAGACTCTCAAATATAAGAGACATATCACCAAAGTTTATACATACGTACTTTCACATTCATGTTAGTAGGTTAAGTTTATATAATATTCGCACGTCAATGATTGTCACATATCCACGGACCTACACACAATGTCTTTATCAAAACATCATTGTCTGACAACAATGACCACAAATCCATCTCTTTCGTCGAAGAGCCAGCTCGGATTCCAAACGTCTCAGTTTGCGCCAAGAAGTTGGATCCAACAGACCGATACCTGGAGGTGATGTGACAACAATGTTGTTCGTTTGTGTCGTTTTGGTGATGTTTCTAGAGGTATCTACGTCGTATAATCTCACGCTACAGTTTCCACTTTGGTGTGCTCTTGGACTGAGGACGTGCACGTTTCATTTCAATATTAATTTCGATTTTATCTTCTAGTTTTGGTATGTAAATATGGATTGATTTACACCCTCGATTTTCGGTTTGTAAAGGCATACTTTGTTCTTGGTGTTATCTGTAAGTTTAAACAAATATATCTTTCGAATTAAAATCGTTAGTGTGTACAATAAATCGTTGTCAAATCATTTTATACATATACACCTCTACCGCCGAAATGATATATTAATAATTACAAAGCATTTTACGATTTTGGGCTTTAAGTATCATTTATATCGGACATACTCTATACCTACCTACCTTTATTTCTTGCTTCTTCATCATTACATGTATGGTTGTTTTGCGGGGCTTGTGACAACCAGCTTTTATAATGCCTATTTAAAGGAAAGTGTGAGTTGTTAACTTTTTCTTGAATAAAGTTCCAAATTATATTAAGTACACTGTTACAAGTACGAATAAAGTTAGGTTAGATTATCTTTATTTAATTCATATTTACAGGGGACGCACGAACACTTCTCATCAATGGACGACATACCTTTGACGAAATCTTTGGGTTATTCTCTGGATAAGAACTTTGGCAAAACATTGCGTGATTCCAGATTAAGCCAGGAGTATATAGAACAGTACCAGGAAATGTTAAAAGTAAGCCAGGAATCCATTGAAAGTATCAGCAATGAACATACGAAATTCAGAAGAGAGGGAGATGGTAACTTTGAATTAGGTATCCAAATTTTTTTTAGTTCTTGTTTTCTAATGTAATTTATGTGGTTATTTAAAAAAAACTGATAGTAGATTAATTGCATATAGTGACCTCTCAGTTATGTTCTTTGTTCTACTGTTTCCATTTTTAATTTTCGTTTTCTTATGGTGTGTACTTGTCGTTATGAAGAATTGCTAATGTTTCTCAAATGGTAAATGTTGTGACCGCCTTAAACTGGTGTTACTTTTAAATAAGTTTTTGGAACTCTTTATAATGTACCTAATATTGTAACAAGAACAACTACTGGTTATCCTATATTAATAAATAAATAAATAAATAAATGCATACTTTCGTATTATATACAGTCTGTAAAACTAAATACACTTTACATACGATTTCTATTGGTAAAATAATATCCTCTACGTGATAAATAAAATCTATTGTATAATTATCATATAAAAATACTTTTTATTCTGATATATTCGTTGAATTACGTCGTAATATTATGTTATCTATGGTTTAACGGCAAAGGAAAGCAACGTTAGGAAACCTACACAATAAATAATATAAAAGAAAAATTTCAAAGGTATCTGAAGATTGTCATCTCGCACTAGGCTAGTTTGGCGCACACCTAAGCCTATTAACTAGTAGAGGAGACCCGTGTCCAGCAGAAGGACAGCTTTGTATTTACTGTACTAATTATTGTCTAAAATATATTCATTAAGGAATAAAACGACGTCGCAGTGCCTTCCGCCTTCGGTCGCCAGCAGTCAGAAGAAGAGCGCGCTCGCAAGCCGCCCGGAGGGAGAAACTTAATAGCCAAAGCTTGCTCAGTCATAGGCAACACTCTAGACAAATAAATCGATATGAAGAGTGAATATGACTTTTAATCCATACTAATAAATGCCAAAGTTACTTTGTATGTCTGATTTTGATGAAATTTGGTAAGAAGAAAGCCTCAACTACAAGAAAAGCTATTTTTTTTTAAGTCTTATTAATCTTTCTTTTATTTGTTAGAGATATGTTAGAGTTATGCTTTAGATATATTATTTTGTTTCGGCCTAAACTCTGTGGTCCAGAGTATGAATAGGTTGACGCGACGACGAGGTAAGTAATACCATAGAAAACTTAGGGCCGCAAACAAATCAGTCTCATGGTTAAGTAAAACCTCAAGTAGATATTTAATGAATTGAAGTGTTTAATAAACCAAGCTTAAGAGCTTGTTCTCAGCTGTTGGTGCTGTTAAATAAACGAAATTAAGCTTTCAAACTCTATCAAAATTGTGACTTAAGAGATCATTTGAGCTGATGTTAATTGGGGTTTATATTAGGATGCTAGCCTCAATTTGAGACTATCTCAGTTGATATTACACTTCACAGCGAAACTGTTTTGCATCTGTTAAGACATTCCTAAGAAATAACTAGTTAATATTAATAGTTTAATGGTAATATAAAAAGTTCCTGTTAAAAGTTCAAAAAAATATTAATACTAAATTTCATAAAAATGTCTGCCTGTCTGAACACGATATACCTAAAAACCACCCAACGGATTTCGATGAAATTTGGTATAGAGATAGTTTGTGACCCTGGGAAGGACACAGGTTACTTTCTATCGGAAAAGTATACAGCGGAACTTTTATCCCGTAAAACTTATTTACGCGGGCGAAGCCGCGAGCAAAAGGGAATGATAAAACGTGTAAGTCACGCACCTTAGGTAGGTTAGTGTGTATGCGCCTAAACATAAATAAGAGCAATATAACTACTTAATTAAGTCAGACGTAAAATAGTCATAAGCGGTCCAACAAAATGTATAAAATGAAACGTTAACAGGGGCAGAGTCATGACTACACAACTGGAGTCTCTTAAAAATTTAAGAATTCATAAATATGAATTGGGGCTCTTCAGTGCAAAATCTAGCGATATTCATGTTTAGGTTATAAAGACTATTATTGTTTGCAAAAGTTATCGTAAAATTGTCTGAACGTTGGAGGAGACCGTGGCATTTCGTCTCATATCACCCTATAGCTACAACCCTGGACAGGAGGCATAGTGTCGCCTTCTATGCCCTTCTTAATTTGGCCTAAAGGAATTAACGTAGCATATGCTAACATTAGATATTATAATAACATATGGTGAGACGAATTTTGCATAGGTACTTTCTAAGCAAAATAGTTGTTCAGTAAAATTGCAATAATATATTTCACAGGAATTTCCATCGCCCACAACCATACTGAGTCTATACCAAATAATCACGATGGTGCTTTCGCCAAAACAATTTGGTAGAAGAAAAGCGAAGATTAGGAGATTTGACAATCATACTTAACACAATATTAAACTTAAAAACTGCTGAGCAAGATGCTTATGCTCTTCATTCAATTAATGATAGGTATTTGTCAATAAATACAAAGCACACTTCACAATTGTGATCCCACACGAAATTCTAATTAAATAAGTAGATAACAGTGGCGAAAGGTCCATATAACCCGATTCTTGCCGGCTTTCTTTTATATAGATTTTATGAAAAATCTAATTATCATTAGAATGATTTGCAAACCGCATTGTATATATATTTTCGGGTGCCCTTTCGCTACTGATAAGTAATAAATAAGCATTACTTAATTTCAATAAATTTTATTGGATAATGTAAATTCGATGTTTAACACGCTATCTGCTTGACATCTACTTGCACTTTGTGATGCAGAGTCTACCAAAGATGTCGTCCAAGATTTCAGCTGAACTGTTGTACGTATCTATATTATTTTAGGTTTAAGGTCCAGGTTTTAGTTAAGCTGTAATTTTGAAGTGTAGGTTTGAAGACTAATTTAGAATATATTTAAGTTAACAGTTGTTGAGTAGATAAATATTACGTTAATACTTTGATTCATAATATATAAACAATTATGAACGAATAACTTTTTCTCGCGGCTTTGCCCGCGTGAAGAAGGTTTTCCGGGATAAAGTTTTCCGCGATAAAAGTCACATATACATAGAAAGTAGCCTATTTTCTTTCTAGGGTCTCTAACTAACGCCTTTCATGTAAATCTGTAGGATATTTTTGAATTTATCGCATTTATACCGATAGACAAATGCGGTGAGGGACTTTGTTTTATTATATTTTTTTAGGACTTTTTAAGAGGAAAAATTCTGTCATACATATTTGATGAATTACTTTAACTGTTTACTCAGCGCACGTAGCGGAAGCTCTCAAGAGGAATAAATATTCACCGTTTTTGTAACATTTTTTAATTACGCTCTGCTCCTATTGGTCACAGCGTGATGTTATATAGCCTTTCCGGATAAATATGCTTTTCAACAATAAAGAATTTTTCAATTCGAGAAATTAGCGCGTTCAAAGAAACAAACAGACTACAACTTTATATAGTAGTATAGGACTAGCTTACCATATGTGTACTTTACTTTATTTCTAAAAATAAATGTGTTGTGCTAACATGTGCAAATTATATTGTTAACCGTATCTAATAATGAAATAAACTTGTTTTACTGCATATCCTATCGGTTTTATTAAGTCTGTCCTATGAGACCTTCAGTTTCAAAGACGATAAATTCAAACCAGTTTACGAACGTTTCAATGTTTTTGTAATTAAAATTCTCCCGACGTTTCGTAGACTGGTTCACGGTCACGGGGTGGCCTGAGGTCGAGGTCGCCCGAAAAATTTTGTAGAATCGGAACTCAAAAGGTCAGCTCCTAGACTAACACTTTGAGTTCTTTCTGCGTAGATTGAGCAAAAAGTCATTTCGATAAATGTCATGCGCTTCCGCTGGCTACTGGCAGTACTAGTACATATATGCTAAAAAATAAGAATTATTTATTTTAACATATGTTGCCTTTTCTTTATTTTTTCGAATTATTTATATTTTGCCGTCCTCGCAAAAGTGACACTCTCACTTACGAGAGAGCTACTGATACTAGGTCTCGAGAGTCTGCCTAGATAGGTACCACCGTAATGTCTATTTGTGCCGCTAAGCAGCAGTGTGTAGTCACTGTTGTGTTCCGGTTTGAAAAACATTGTAGCCATTGTATCTACTGGACATAATAAGACTTAACACCGCATGTCTTAGGATGGCGAGTGCAGTGGAATAACAACATTACTTTGTAATTCAAGGTGTAGGATGGCGTTTCTATTGTTTACGGGTGCTCGAATCGCTTATCATCAGGCGAACGGCAAGCTCGTCTCGTCATTGAAAACAATAAAAAAAGAGCATACCTTCCCCACTCTCCCTCCTCCAATAACGTTACGCCATTGCAGCTAGATAGCTAGATAATTATGTATATGTATATATGCTAATTTAATATTTATTCAGATGTAACCACAGAAATATCTTGCCTAAATAAAAACCTATTTCGTCATTGTATGATATGTAAATTAGGGTTTTAAAGGAAAGTGTAATACAATAGAAAAGGTGTTTATAAATTTAAGGTATTTATCATACTATTTTAATACCCTACGTTGGGGTGACCAAAAAATGGGAGTCCACAATGAATAAGTGAGGGTCCATATTTTTTTTCTGGTTTTGATAGTAAAGGTAAGTACTAAAATGGTGACTTGATTTCACCATTAAGGTAGCTAAAGAAAGGGGTTTAGGAAAAAAAAAAGTTTGGGAATCTCTGCTTTATATTGTTTGGTTGTTTTGTACACTACATAATATGTTCATAAATCATGCCTAATCTAGATCAAATACAGACGCTGTACTGGTAATGTGCGGTTCTAGGTGCAGAACACGGGCGTATCCAAGTTTTAGTGGAGGGGGTTAAAAAAAATAAAACAAGCTAGTTGCTAGTTGAACAAAATTTATTTATTTATTAGGGGGGAGAAGCTATCGCTAAACTCCCACTAGCTCCGTCCATGGTTTAAAATAATTTAATTTACAATAATTTATACATTTTAAATAATTGCTGCTTTTACGTTTTTATAGTGTCTGGCGGTACTTAAAAATAATCGTATCGTCAGTGTAAAAATTCACCTAAAACTAAATAGAATACATTAGTAAGGGAGACGGGGGTAATATTTGTAATTTTTTACAAAAATGTTTTTTTTTTCATTTAAGACATGTTTTATTTCATGTGTAAACATGAAAGGTTATGAATAATGTAAACATGAAAGGTTATAATATTATGTTGAAGAAGATATCATAAAATTAATGTTTTACTGAGCATAATTTTTCTGTTATGATTTTTTTTGTTGCCTTTCATCTTAAGGTAGCTTACTTTCCGATATTAATTTATTAACATTAATGATGCCATCCAGGATTGATCATGAAACGACTAATATAGTAAATTGTAAAGATTTATTAGCCATAACAAAATTATAAATCTCGAAATTTAAAATTAGGATAAAAATAACGCAAAAAAAACTTGTTGAAAGCTTCATATATTCCATTGAAAGATGAATGCCTTTCTTGCTTTTTCTTATATTACTTGGATTTCCGCAAGAGCTTGTGCTTGTGGGTGCGTTTGATACAATAAACATTAATATAGTACATAAGAACATGTATGACAGTACATGAGTGATAGTGCAGTAGCGAGTGATAGTGTTTCCATTAAAAAAATGGAATTTGAGTTAAGAAATTACCAATAGCTTTGGAATTATATTCTTTGTCATAAACTGTCCTTGTCTAGGCTGCCCCTTTCTTCCCTGCATTCTTTTTATATTAAGGTTGAAAATGTGGTTGAACATTCAGGCCAGAATTTTCTACACCACAAAACGTATACCATGAAGGGATTATTAGTGATATTTTTATGTTTTTTGAGGTATTCTCTACAGGTAAGAGCCCGTAATTATTTTGATAGTAATCGAATTATTTTACAATTCCAAAACAACGATATTTTCATGCAATGTGCTTGCTATCATGCAGCATACCATCATTTGTCGTTATTATATTTTAATAAATTATTTTATATGTATTTACATGTAAATTTACTTACTAATTACTTTAACTTACATTATTAGTCTACAAAAAATATGCAATTTTTTATAAAAAATATTTTTATTTAAATAACGTGATGGAATCCGTTTATGAATTTTTTTTAGTCGTGTTATGTCTGCTAATAAAATTTCACTTACTTATAGTTTATGCTGCATTGACTATTTAAAGTAAGTTGAATCCCTCCTAGCCGAATTTCTGTCACGGCGGCAAATCTCAGCGGAGATTAGCCAGGTACGCAGGAGATATTATAGTGCACAATTTGTACGCAATACATAGGTGCACTATCTGTTCCGTTACTCTCATACTCCGGTGAGACGGCAATCCGACAACAATGGGGAGAGATCAGGCGCAAGACCAAAGTCTTTACGTACTTTCTAAGACATGGGGGTATCACATGATTAACTTATTACTAATTACATACATAACATCACGCATTTATCCCCGAATAGGTATGCAGAGGCGCAACTAGGGCACCCACTTTTCGCCAAGTAAGTTCCGTCCCATGATGTGATAGGGGGCGAGCCTATCGCCATATCGGGCACAAATTCCAGACTCCGGGCTGATATTGAGCAGAAAAAAAATTAATAAAAAATTACTAATTAATAAGATGTAAAAACACATTCGTAATTATTTTTGACGACGCGGCATTTCGAACCTAGAACGTCAGCGCGGTAGTCGTACTCGTACCGCTTCCGCACTACAATTACGCCAACGAGGCAGTCAATAATAAAAATAAGATAACAAAACTATTGATGGCCTACTTAATTTTAAAATTGTCGTAAAATCATTGATTGAAAAAATATAAAGATAAACCTTAGATTCAATTGCAAAATATCACTATACATTAAAAATTTTATTAATAATAGGAATTTCAAGGGACATTTTTCCGTCTACGGGGGCAAATACGTATTTTTGCTAATAGGAGTGTTCTCATCGAAGAAAAGCTGTGATTTGTGTAAAAAGAGCATTTATGGCGCTTTTATCTGTAGGGCTATCAAAGCTATCCTCCGATTAAAAAGACGGATTTGCCCTCGTAGACGGATAAGCCCCCCTGACCTTCACAAACAAACGTAGTGGGTGGTAATGTTAGAAACGGGATATCTTCGTTCACACTTTTTTCACCTTATTTGACATCTAGATTCTTTCATATTAATTAAAAGTCGATCAATATTACCAAAATTTATGGTACATATACATATTTTAACTATTTACTATTATGATTATCTAAAATTAATAGTAAGACGCGTGTGTGTTTATTTTGGCTGGAATGGAGATTTTGGGGAATTTTTAAATTACTATATTCGAATGTTGCCGATTTTTGTACGTTAATTTCTTTGCCACCTGCAATCATTATAACTGTGATGATAATTATATATACTTATTATGCGATGTCTACGAATATTATATTCATTTATTTACTTTATCAGAAATGTACACCAGAAGACGATCACTACGTAGCGGCCGTCGTCGAGTTCCCGATAAGTACAAATGTCACGAACAATCTAAAGCAATACGTAAATATTATTAAAAAAGCAGCTAAAAAGGTAATGTTATTTATTGTGTTTCATAATTTATTTAGCTGTATCATTCGATACTAAAAGAATGTATTAAATAGGGTACGTCTGGATACAGAAAACTATGAGAATATTTTTCATGGAATGATAATAGCTCTGTTTTTAAAATATACTGTCGCACTGCTAGGCATGGGCCTCAACGTTTACCTACCACGCTGACTTAGTGCGCGTGGACAGACTTCAAATACCTTCGAAATTCTTATGAAAAACTCAACATGTTTCATCAGAAACCTGGTGAGAAGACAACAATAAAACACAAACAGGGTTTCATGTACTTACCTACATATGTATTAACTTAATATTTAGCTCTTTTTCCACAGTCGAAACCATTTTGTGACATTTTCGTCATCTAAAGTAAACGCTTTTTAGTTTATGTTAACGAAGGAAAGATTGAAAAGATCATAAGAGTTAGGCGTACTTTTTTTATTTAGTTTTTTTTTTATGCTGGCTGTACTTAAGTATTTTCTTTACAGAATGCTGACATCATTGTATTCCCAGAGAGGACTCTGACTGGTGTCTACGTATCAGTGTCTATACCTATATATGGGCTACTAAAGAAATATCCTATTCCAGCGGCACATCCAGATAAATATGACAATGTATGGTTTGCAAATAAATATGGACACAGATTTCATTTTTGACTATTGTCACTTTAATAGATAGACAGGCCTTTAAAATATGAGGGGCCCTCTGAAAAGTTGTTGTGGTACTCTATTTCTTCCGTCGAAACTGTGCTAGTGTGTAATAACTAGACATTCTTACACTTAATAATTTACTGGTGTTAGGATATATTTCATATCGGCCCGGATAGCAAACGCCGTACATAGGGTGTTAACACCCGCTATAGTGGTCCACGCAATTGTGTCGCGTTAGGGGATCAGCATACATATATTCGATTCCAACAGGCCGGCATAATTATGTCGACTACCGAAGGGTAATCTCTTGTCAGTCGACATTCTATTCGATCTCACTCCACTTACCATCGAACAGGGGTCGCTTTCCCGTGCACATATAAAAATAATATTTTAGCATCAGGATGACGAGAGCAGTCCATTGCTTCAGAACGTTTTGTTATTCAAAGTTCTGTTCCGTTACTTACCATTAGACAAGCACATGCTTTAGTCATTCACTTCTATAATAATCCTTAGATACCATAGCGCCTGTAAAATAATGTAATTCCATGTTTAAGATCCTAGTGAAGTTGTCGTCAGCAGCTAAAAAAAACGGAATCTATGTGGTGGCAAATGTGAAAGAAGTTTTAGACTGTACGCAACCGCAACAAGGTGAACAATGTCCTGGAAAAAGGAAGTACTTCTATAGCACCAACATAGTGTTTGATAGAAAAGGAGCCCTTTTTGTCAGGTGATTATCTATAAGCCATTTTTTGCAGGCAAACACGCCTTGTCGCTACCACCGATATTTACTATACCGATACTACCAGTAGGCGAGCCTTTAGCACTCAAAAGTAATGTTGCTCCCTATCAGTGAAGAACTTTCTAATATAGGTTTAGTACTCCCTGAGATTAGCGCGTTCAAACAAACAAACTCTTCAGCTTTATATATTTGTGTAGATGGAATTATATTTTTTTTTCGCAGGTACCGCAAAATCGAGATATTCGGTGAGCCATTCTTTACAAGCTACAGAGGAAAAGATAACATGGCAATTTTCGACACTGACTTTGGCGTTAAATTTGCGAACTTCATTGAACTAGACATCATTTTCCAAGTGCCGCAAATGAAGTGGATAGCTGAACGAAAAGTGACCGATGTTGTTTACCCAGCGTTGTGGTACTCTGAACAGCCATATCTTAACGGTGAGCGTCATTTTTAAGACATACAAGGAAAGTTATTAGTAATAATGTAATGTTTTAGATTATTATGCTTAATAGGCCGCGGCAAATGTTCCTCCTCAGTGCATGGGCGTGTATTCGGTGTGGAGATCGAACGTTTAGCCCTCGGTCTCCATGGTCTTGGAATTGTCCCCTGGACGACGACAGTACCTTAGGTTACGTGTGATATCATGATAGTATTTCACGTGGTGGATTCGAAAGATTAACATGGTAACATTGCAAATACGAAGATGAACAAAAAGCTACAAATCACTATTTCGACAATCTTTTTTTACCAGTAATAAGGAATTTAGGAATTTTTAAGGATGGACAGTAAATTTTTATTATCAATACATAATGCGTGATTTTTTGAACGCATAATATTTTATCAATTAGATCGATTGATAAAAGGAAAATGTCTCCTATATCAATGATTATGACAATTAATTTTCAGAAAGTCCATTTCAGACACACACTGTCTTAATTATTAATTTGGCTTAGACGACTTAATGATAAAAAAAAAACTTGAAGAAAAAACCTTTTTTGTTGTAGCTGCTCAAGTACAGACAACCATTTCGTATGGTTTAAACTTGAACCTGCTAGCAGCGGGCGCAAACGCTTGGGAGGATAAGGGCGCTGGAGGTAAGATGTCTATTATATCCGTGATGTATCATGAATTATAAAAAGAGAAGAAAAAAGTACCCAAGTTAAGGTATCTCTACTCATCGCCAGCAGTAGTTATTTTTTAACTGTGGTAAAAATCTATATACAGGGTGGTGACAACATAACGACATTAAATGAAACCACATACCGAGTATCACGTTAGTAGTACGTATCCCAAAAATTATGAAATTACAATCAATGGTTTAGCAGCAGGAATTATTTTTTTCTTTAACGATTTTAGAACATGATGTAGTACATACATTACGATTTTGCCACGCAAGTTCATTGGGTCATTCACCTCAAAACAATTTCATTTTCCTACATGCGTAATACAACTAAATACAATCTGCTACTCGCTACTCATAAATAATATTACAATATTTTATTGTATTGCTGGTTGTGTTTAGACCTAATCACCATAATGAGAATATTATTATTATTAGCAAAGAAAGACTGCCGAGGCGCACCACTCGTTTTGTAAGCTGGTAAGATAGCTACGTTGTCAATTCGACATTTTTGTCTAAACATGTAGGTAAGTGTAGGCAAAAATACCAGATGTAAGAGAAGCGCTACCGAAAACGAAGACAGCGCGATCGAATGATTACTACTTTACTCAAATTTTCTTAAATTTCTATACAGCGTTACGTATGAATAGATAAACTAAACTATTAATTAGAAATAAAATTCAATATTATTAAAAAAATATCATAATGTAAGTTGTAAGACGCACATCAGCTGATGCTGCTGTGCGGGCGCAGCGCGGCGCGGCGGCCGACTCTTTGTCGGCATTTCTTTTGTAGTTCGTACGCGTGTGTATAAGTTTCGATTAAATGTTCAAGTGTTTACATGAAATGTGAGCCTAGTGACCATGACCACCATTTTTTAGATTACGTTCATGAATGAAACTTTACGCCCAAAAGGGACCGCCAAATAAGTACGTACGTACGCGTCTTACGTGCAGTGCCTACAGGTCAGATGAGGTTAATAAACAATATTATAAAGGCTGGTGTGTTTAATTTAGATTATTTTCGCATTTAGTTTGTTTGAAAAATTAGATTCTTGTAGTTTTGCGTAATAACTTTTTTGATAATTTTAGAGTGTTTTGATCAACTGGTGGGGTTCGTGTTTTCATTTAATGTCGTTATGTCGTCACCACTCTGTATATAAAACTGAATCCCTATGGACTAACTGGACCGATTTCAACAATTTTTTTGTTGTTGTGTTTGTTATTGTCAGACGAAGGTTTTTATAAAAGAAAAAGAATTTAAAAAATTGCGCGAAAAATTAGGAAATTTAAGAAAACTTAACGACAATATTAATTTTACATAACTGTCCGTGGTTTGAAATAACTGTCAGCGATCGACAGAATGCGCGCGTGCATACATAGTTAAGACAGCACGTCTGTCGGGTCAGCTAATCCCTGAAATTTTTTTAATTTATGGTCAACATTTTATGGTCTGTGGATATCTCACCAGTCTCAGGACTCTCTTGTTCATTTGTTGAAACAACTCATTTTGCAGGCTCTGGAATATTTTCGGGCAAGGCCGGCGCATTAACCAGTGTCGTAAGGAAAGTGACGTCATATCGTTTGCTAGTTGCTCAAGTGCCTAAAATACCCGGTGATGTAAGTTTCGCACCTATATACAAATATTTTGGTATTTATTGGGAAAAGAAGGATAGGTATTTACCCAATACTTTAATGTGATATATTTGAGGTTTGAAATAAATATCTTGTCAATATAGTACGATCGCTGTTTCAATCGGCTTGAAGTTAATCACGAGTGACAAAGCTGTTTTTACTGAGGACTAGTGGATGACGACAGAGTGAGTGGGTGTTATGACTAATTTCAAACCGGGCATGACAGCGTACTGTATACCTTGGCCCTTATTCTGTATGATAGTGTAAACGCGTAACGCGGCCGTGTCATGTTATCTTCGAGAAATGTGTGTGGAATGGTATTCTGTATGCCAAATTTCTATAGTCCTAAACATGATGCGTTGTGTTACGTGCTTGTTACACACTGTCAAAATAACGTGCGGGATAGAGAATAAGGCCCCTTATCTTGATTGTATATTCTTGTTCAATGAGACGTCAACGTCTAGACTCAAGTCTATCAACGTTGTCAGAATTACATCGGTGTGTCTTTCTGTATATACCTACGCATTATATTATTAGATTATAATGTAAGTTGCAAGTGTTCTGGTCAAGTGCTGTAAAGTTTCATTAAATTTATCAATTAATAAATTATAGTGTATAATGCTGGCGCCCGAATGCGGTTTTTTACACATTCATCCACTTGTATTCAACTGTATTGAATGTTTCATGAGCGCTTACTTTCTTGTTAACGTAACAGGCTAGGAGTTTTATGATTCAACTACTGATGACTCATTATGTAAATTAAAATCAACGATAATTTATTCGTTATTCATTAGGTGAAGCAGACGTACCCAGGGCCTTTAGAATCAGAACCGTCAGAGTTGGATAGCATGATAACCTTGACTGACACCTCTATCGACACCTTCCTTACCAAGCCCTTGGAGCCAGGGTACCAGGAATTTACGCTGGATTATCAAGATGTGTCTTGTTCCTTCACCGTAAACATTACTCTCGGAAGTGGAGAAGAGGTGAGTGTGAGAAGTATCAGGTATGATAGCATTTCTTATTGGGATAGGTGGACTTATAACACCTATTTTGAGGGTAATGTTAGGTTACAGAGCCGAGCTTATTGCTATTGACTGACAAAGATTCCAGGGTCTGGGCAGTTATTGGGTAAAAAGCCAATATCATTTTACCCAAAGATAAACAAAGCGAGAACCATGAATTTATGATCTATTTCAATTTTTAGCAACGAGAACATATGGATTGGATATACCTAATAATCCCATATTTGTAAGATAAGAAAAAATT